>NC_080576.1:5369791-6009583 GCF_029962835.1 Magnolia sinica | reverse complement strand
CACCGACCCCAGCCATCCAGCAGCTATAAAAGGGGAGTTTTGGACGTGGGAAAGGCATTCAGAACCAGAGGGAATTCCAGACCTAGAGCAAGGGAGAGAAGAGAGAGAAGAGAGAGAAGAAAGAGAAGAAAGAGAAGAAAGAAGAGAGAGATCGATCGGTTTGATGTTCCTTATTTTTATGAATTTTATTTCATCTATTTTTATGGATTTTATGGGTCACTAATCTCTCAGCTAGGGCTGAGATGAAGCCCCTAATTTGATTAGCTTTTGTTTTGGTTGATTTACTTTGAATATCAATTAATTTGTTTCTTTCTTTAAGTGGGCTTTATGGGTTTAAATTCTATACTTCTCCATCTATGAACTTGATTAAAGTATATATATGGATGTTGTTTGGATGCTTATTATAGGTGCTTGTGTCTGATCAAGAACAAGTTTCCTATAGAGGAAGAAACAGGGTGCTTTAATGAATGTACATTCCATGTACCCGACCAAGGATATGGGATATGTCATTCATGGCATTGCTTAAAGGAATTAGACAGTTTGTATGCCCGATTAAGGACACAGATTGTGCTTTCTCTGTATAAGTGGTATCAATCTAGATCAAGGTGAATCAACAGACAAAACAAGGGTTAGGATAATTAGGGGTGGATTCGAAAGTCCTAGTGCTCTCTCTCTCTGATTGAATTTTCTTCCCTGTTCTTAATTAATTGTTTTTCATAAAATTGTGCTTAGTAATTCATTCCATTATTTGTTGGATTAGTTAAGGAGAATCATAGATTTGAATTGTGACGACCAGTCCTCGTGGGAACGATCTCGTAATACGTACCGTATCTGCATCTGATTCGTATACTTGCGAGTTTAAAAATCATTTAAATCGTGTTGGTTTAAATAAAACATCACCGAGGCCACTGCTGTCGACGCTCCAGCTCCAACCCTTCCTCCTGTCGTCGCCCCCATTGAAGCACCTCCCACGGCCCCCGAGGCTTGCATAGCTATCCCCTCTTCATCTGAGCAAGAGGAGGCTGTTCGGAACCTGGGTCTCTCGACTCAAAGTCCAACGAGCTCTGTGAATAGTGCTCGACCAGTCAAGGGTCGGCTCGACCAGTTTTGCAGCCTGCACGACCAGTCCTGATTACGCAGATTTGAGTCTGATTTTGTGTAGGATTCGAAATTTTGAGGCTGCTTTCGCAAGGGTGCGAAAGAGAGTTTCCTAAACTATAAATAGGAGGTCTCTAGGATTTTCTAGGGCATTCAAGAGGTAAGGCAAGAGGGTTTTCTAAAGCTTTGCAAGGGTTTGCTAAAGGGTTTAAGGCTATCAAAGATGTGTGTGTGTGTGAGAGAAAGAGAGAGAGGAAGCCTGTGGAAGGGAGGCTATGCTCGTAGAGGTGATCTACCATATCTCAATGCTTCCATGTCCTCGTAATCGGTGAGATCTCTCCATTTTTCTTTTATTCTCTTATTGTTTATCCACTCCTACGTGAGTGAAAAAGGTTGTAACGTTTTACTTCATAGTAGATTGTTGATCTGTACGAGGTCCCGTGGTTTTTACCTCTTTGAGGGTTTTCTACGTAAAAATCTCTTGTGCGGTGTGGTTTATGCTTTGATTTATTTCATTGTTTTATTATCTCATAATTCTGATTTGTTCTGTGAGGCTAGATCCTAAGGTTTTGTGAAAGGCCCCCAACACCCATTTGATTTAAAGATCTAAAAAATGTGAAATGGCAACTATTTAGGCTAGAAGATATAAACTAGCTACTATATGTCCTGATGAATAAAAGGAATCCTAAGCTATGACATGAAAGACTATAATGAATACATTTTCCAATACGATAGTAAAAAGAAAGTTTAATATTATTAAATAATGGAGAAAGTCTAATATTGTTAAATAATGGACACCTCACCTCTTCCGTCACAAATATGCATGATGATTACGGTATGGTTTTGCACACCTCATATCTTAGCTCACAAAAATGCCTCATATTAATAAGGGTATAATATTATTGTGTTGCATTCATAACTTTCTTTTCAATCCAAACAATAAGAAACTTCAAATTAAGAGAAAAACATTTTATTTTTCCATACCATTCATCTAATGAACTCCCCATGCATAGCTCAAAAACCAGCGTTTGAATAGGGGTCTGCGACGATGATGCCGAAATACTTTCCCATGATCAAATCATGAATTAAGAGATGGTGAATTATTTTTTTTCACCCATTTCAATTGATGGACAGTAGAGTTATGCCAGTGTTGATTTGCAGAATGCCAGAGCCTGGAAGATCAATTAGGTGGGCCACACATGAACATTAAGTTAATCTATTCGCTGTCCATTCCTTTGCATGGTATTCTACATTCTGGCCCAAGTGATATTAATGGATCAAATTGATTTTTGCAGCCAATGATCTTAAAGGTGGGGCCAACATCCTGGACTAAATGGAGTGTGATGTGATTAAAAACCTTTGGCCATCTGCATCAATTGGTAAGTTTGCAGTTCTTAGAGATGGATGTGAAAAGTTCTCCAGAAGAGAAAATGTAAAAACTCCTTGCAAGAGGCTTTAAACCATCCATTCCATTTTTACAATGGTGGCCTATTGAGGACTTGTATGTCAGCGGGTTGGGTTGGATAGGGCAAAACTCTAGCCCCGCACGACTACTTAAATGGGCCTCATTTTCTGGGCTGAGACCAATCAGTTTCATGTTTAGATTGGCCCAATTGACATCCTAGCCGCTCATCTAGTTAGACCACCGTAAAGAATATAGTCAGGTCCACTTCTTTTCTCTCCATGTTTGTCCCACTCGCAGATCACAAATCCAGGTTGAATATGGGCAGTTGATCAATTGCTTTTTTAACCGTCCAATTTCCTCTATATACGTGTAGCCCACTAGATGAGCGCACCATCCTCATTTTTTGGTCAAGGCATGTAAATGGACTGGGAGCCATTGCTTGGCGGATTGGATCCCAAATGCATGTGCCAAATCAGCATGTGGGAATGATGCACCAGAAATGTTCCCTCACACGAATGCGCTCCAACAGCCCGCTTGCTGGATCATTGGCTTGGCTTGATTTTTACAATAAACCCCATCAAATGTCATACACGTGTAACATGTTAGCACGTGTGCCAGACCAGAATCCTCTAGTGCCTCTGCAACTATGGTAGAAAATGAATGCAACAACAGTGTTTTGTGGGCCCAACCGTGATGCGTATGATACATCCACTCCGTTGACAGCCCTAACATTAGGTAGCTTTTGTGATGAGTCAATAAAGGCTGTGCCTTTTACCACTGCTTTTCTCCTCCAAAAAGTCATCTACTTTGGATATTGCTTCCCGTAGGGCCCACACGTCTTCTTTGTTAGCCTCTTGGACGGTTGTTATTTCTTAGCAAGCTTGATGCTGAAGGGCGGCTGGTTAGTTCAATTGATTGGGTGGCCATCAATAGCCTGAAGTGGCCCATTGGGCGTATGTCCCAAAGCCCACAAACCGAAGCACTTCCAAGAGATGCCAGCCCACGTGGGTCTCGGCTTTTATTAGGATCCACGGTGCCTAATCATCCGAAGTAGAGCTGGGCAAAATCCAACTTGATCTGGCAAATCTGACCCGATCCGGCGAATCCGACCTGATCCGAACCGAACCGAAGGCCTGGATCGGTGCGGATTGAGTAAGATCACTCAGATCCGATCGTATATCAGATCAAGTTCGGATCGTGGTTAATCCGGACCGATCCTATCCGAAATTCGAATGAACTCTAATGTCTCTCTCTCTACCCGAAGGATGCGGCGCCACACCCACCTATCTCTCCTCCTTTCTCTCCCGATTTCCCTCCTCTCCTTCCTTCTCTCCTCCTTTCTCTCTCGGTTTCCCACATCTCCTCCTTTCTCTCCCTCTTTCTCCTAGACTCAACTCAATCCGACTCAATTTGGTTTTCTAGACCGAGTCGAACTCAGTTTGGGTCAGGCCAGCAAAGATTCGGATCAGATCGAGTCAGCCCTGCTGGACTCAGTCCCGGATCGGATCGATTTCGAGTCAAGTTCTTGAAAAATTGGATCGTGTCTAGTTAGACCCAATCCGATCCGACTCGACTCGATGTCCACCTCTAATCAGAAGTGTACACCAAACCTTATAACTCGTAGGTGCCTAAGGTCATGACTTTCCCTTTTCTCAACCCCTTCTTTATAACTTTTTTATTTAAAGATTTTCAACATCATTATTATGAGATTGTTATTATTGTTGTCCTTATCTTGTAAGTATTTCTTAGTTATCATCACCATCAAGAAAAAGACAATATATAAGAGTCATGTGGGTTTTAATTACTTTTCTACCATGATGGTTATTTCTTTCAGCTATTCTATTCTATACTAGGATTCAAGGACATCTTTAAGAATGGATTCTCTTCAGATTGCAAGTATGTGCCTAAAAATCATTAAACAAATGATTCTATCCTGAGATGGGTCCAAATATTTTTATTTTATATCAAATTGTAAATGTCACATGATTTTAGTAAATGCTTAAAAGAAAAAGTCGGATAACCATTTTCAAAAAGCAGTTATTTTATTAACATCGTTCAATGAAAATTCAGATGTGAACCCATGTGAAATTTCACATGTGCAAGAACCATTGGAACTTGTATTGTTGCCCTCTAAACAGACAACTCATGTTGAGATTCGTGGTTTTTTGAAAAAATTAAATATTCAAGATTTTGAAATTTTACCGTCAAAATATTTTTTAGGAATTTCAAAACGGAAAGTATAGTGTATACTTTTGTCCTATATTCGAAAATGAAAAAAAAATAATAATAAATAAAAAAATTGTAAATTATACTAAACTGTTTGTATAATATTTTTATTTGGAGCTTTAAAAATTTTGGCACTCTGGTTGCGTGTTCCAGTACATATATAAACTTGATCATTTCGACCTAAACTTTATCATCTCGTACTCACATCTCTCCTCGTCTATAAAATCCCCATTTCACGGTATTCCACCAACTCAAGCCCCCCACGTGGCCCATTTTCCACACTGCATCGAAACAAATACCAAATTTAAAGCCCTGGTTTGTTTTATCTACACCATTGATCTGATGGCCCATCATGGATGGCCTCCCATGTCATACGCAAAGTCTGAAAATCATCTGTCACATGATTTTCTCTTGATGGAATCTGGTAGCCTGGATTAGGATGAGTGGACCTGGGGTTTTCTCGGGGATTCTTGAACTCGGTGCCTTTCGCCATACAATTGCAACGCGTCCTGCAACAATAATTTTAACGGCAGCGGATCAGGTGTTACCATTACCGTGCGTGGCCAATCTTGATTAATTTTTTCTATATCCACACCGTCCATCCGTTTTTCCATATCATTTTAAACATGTGAACCGAAAAAGGTAAGCATATACAAATCTCAGGTGGACCACACCAATCTAAATGGTGGTGAATGGCCATTAAATGCTTTTTCTGGGCCACATAAGTTTTTGATCAAGCTCATATTTATATTTTCCCTTCATCCAATTATGTTTACCTTTTCAACGGGTTTGATTGAAAATAAATATTACCGTTGCCATTAATATTGGCCCTGGGAAGTTTTTAATGGTTGCCTTTTAATTACGACTGTTTCCCGTAGTGTGGTACATCTAATATTTGGATCTACTTAGATTTTGGGGAAACGTTCTAAACTGGGCTGGAAAAACGGATTGACGGAGTGGATATAAAACACATCATTACGGTAGGCCCCACGATAAGGTTAACACCCACTAAGGTATTACCCGGGTAACACCTGATCCCCTTCGATTATTGACGGAAACAAAAGGTTCCGTGGGCCAGTGTGATGTGCGTGTGACATATGCTCTACCCATCAATTGAGGCAGATCATGCTAGGACGTTCTCCCTAACATCTGGCCCGTACAAAACTCAAGTGGGGACGCAAGACAAGGAACGGTGAGGATGGAGACTCACACAATGAAACTTTTCCGGGGCCAACGGATGTTTTGGATCAAGCTGATATTTGGTTTCGCCGTCATTATGTAATCACTTTATCAACGGGTTAGATGGCACGGTGGGCCTAAAAAAGGTTTCGACGGTGGGCGTTGTAATTCCCACTGCTCCCTATGATGTGGCATGCTTGGGTGTTGTATTGACCTGAGTTTTGATCTTCGGCACTAAAATAATCTGGCACAGCTGATGGACGGGTTGGATTTCCCCAAGAACATGATGGTAGGCCCACAGTGCTTCTTGTTGTAGGAACGAATCCCCGAGAGAATATCCGCATTCATCATTCAATAAAGTAGATGGGTCTTAAACCGGCTCAAGGAGGGCGGCAGACTGGAGGACCACAGTGGCATTTGTCTTTTACCATTTATTAATGGTGGTGACTACTCCATCGAACACTTCGGAATTAAACCACGTCAATCGAGACCACCAAATGACGTGCCTAACTGTGGATGGACGACCAAGTCGCGGAAAAAACACATGATTACAATCTAATGCAAGATCTGAATACGATCGACGCTGATTGCCAGCCCCACCCTATCGGATAAGCTACTGCGGTCTGAAGTTAGGTGGGACCCACAACATGTTTGTCAAAAAAATGAGGCGGATCCAAAACGCAAGTGTGCCACGCGACAGAAAACAGTGAAGATTAAACTTTCCATCGTTGAAACATTCATGGGCTCACAGAAGTTTTAGATCAGTATATTTTAATTTTTCAACTCTGTGGGCCCACCGTGATGAATGTGTTTTATCCAAGTCCAAAAAAAGAGACAGATCTAAGGTTCAAGTGGGATCACAGAGTGGGGATTGAATGCCCATCGTTAAATACTCTCGCAAGCTGCATAAGTCTAGATTAAGCTGATATTGGTGTTTTCCCTTCATCCAGACCAGACCGTGTGAACAGGAGGCCTTAACAAAGTTTCAACAGTCGCGTCATCATCACCCGTGTTTCCTGTGGTGTGGATTACGTAGAGAGCCTTGATCTGCCTCTTTTTGAGCTCATGCCCTAAAAATGATCCGTTGAAATAGACGGACGGTCGATAAAACACGTACATCATGGTGGCCCGCACAGCCCATTCCTCGACAGAAATGAGGCAGGGGCAGGACGCATCCGCCTCCTAATAGAATCAGCTGTCTTTCAGATGCAGGGGCCATCACCCGACAGTCAGGATCTCGCGCCGGACGCGTATTGCCTGTGCCCGGGCCGACAGGAAGATCCTACGGTTGAAATCTATGTGGGGTAAACAGAGATGCCCGTGGGATATCCAATCCATCCATCAGTTTCTAAATCTCGTAAAAGGACAGGATTCCAAAAATCAAACATCCAAAAGTCAGGTGCACCACGCAACACAAAACAGCAGCTATTGAACGCCTGACACAGAAACTTTGTGGGGGCAACAGAAGTTTTCGATCGGGCTGACATCGGTGCCCACGGTTTATACCAGTGAGTGGTGCTAACCTTATCAACGGTTTGGATGCCATATAAACATCATGTTGGCTCTGGAAATGTTCCAACGATGGACTTTTCATTCTCACTCCTTCCTGTCGTGGGGCAAACCTGACTCTTGGATCTGCCTAATCTTTGGATTCCAAACCTACTGTGAGGTTGAGAAACTGATGGACAGAGTGGATTTGTCATGAGCATTTTTGTGGGCCCCACAGCTTCCTGCTCCCGTCAACATAAACGCTGCCAAGCGCGGATTAGACACCACCATTTAACTCATCCCAACATACATGACCTTCATTTATTGAATATTTATGGCCCACAGCGGGAATACAGACAACCCAGCTAATATCCCACCCTTCCCATCTTTTCCACACACATAAAACTATAAAAGCATCAAAACCATAAAAAAGGACACCATATGTTAATAGGAACATAATACTAGCCTCACATTTTAAGCGGCAAGGTCTACGCTGCATAGATGCCAGAGGAATTCCGTCTCTGTGCGTCCACCACACTGTTCTTGCAATAGTCCTTGATGGCCGTCAGCACGTACGGAGACGCGTCACGTGCGAGCCACTGCTCCACAGTGAACAGCTGCTGCCGGCAGGGAACGTGCGGGCCCGTGGTGGTGACCTCCACGTAGTTGCAGTACCAGCCGTGGTGCGCACCCGACCCGTCCGAGGTCAGGTTCATGACGCACACCGGCGCATCCAAGCACTTGCCCCGCCCGCTGAAAATGTCGAGATTGCCCCTCTCGAAGTAGTTGTGGCCAGGGCCCATCAGCCCGCCCCAGGTCTCGAGATTCGGGATCTCAACGCTCCCGCCGTAAGTGTCGTTGAGCGTGAGGCTGATGATCGAATCCGTACCGCCCTTCCAGATGGATCCGGTTCTGATGTACACGACGTAAACACAGTTCTTATCGTCCTACAAAAACAAGAAAAATCAGAGATCAGCGAAGGTGTTTGAGATGGATGAGAAAAGGTATTTTTGAAAATGGAGGGATATTTTAGTAATTTTACAGAGGAGAAGGTGAGAATGGTAAAGGAGAAGATGAGAGAGAGGAAGAGGAAGATGGGTTTGACTCCACCCATCTTTTCTTTTTTCCTTGCCTTTTGTCTTTTGGTCTGAATTTTTATAGATGGGATGCGAGATCATGTCCCCTCAGAATAGGTACACGTGGCATATATCTGAATCAAGTTGAACCGTCTGATTTATGGGTCCCACTTCGGATGGCATCTCATGCAGGGTTAAGTAAAAATTAGTAATAAATGTTCTGGATTAAAGAGGAGGGATTCAATCAATCCGATTTGGGTTCCAGGACTTGGGAGGGTTTGATTTGAGTTACAAGTGTACGGTGTTGAGTCTGTTCGTGTGAATCGTCACCATATCTGAGGGTACCAACCCCACGAGAGACACGTGTGTTTTTAAAGGTCATAAAACCCGGGGAATGGATTGGCTACCCCCCTGCCACCAGCCCGGTGGCTGATGGTCGGTGCTCTATGGGATCCACCATGATGTATGTGTTTCAACCATTCCGTTCTTCCATTTTTAAGGATCATTTATGGGCTTTTACCCAAAAATCAGAGGGATATAAATGTTAGGTGGACCACACCACAGTAAAAAACAATAGTGAATGAATATCCACCGTTAAAATCCTCCTAAGACACATTGTACTGTTTATTTGGCATCCAATCTGTTAATTAGGTCATACAAGCCCACATGAATTGAAGGGAAAAAACAAATATCTGCTTGATCCAAAAATTTTACGCCCCAGAAAAGGTTTTTAATGGTCAAAGCTCATTAAAAACTGTTTCCTGTGGTCCACTTGAGATTGGGATATACCTCATTTTTTGTCTCATACTATAAAATAATATGTAAAAATAGATGGACAGCATGGATGAAACACATACATCATTTTGGGGCCCACAGAGCACCGCCCATCAGCCATTGGCTGGTGGGTGGGGGAGTAGCCAATCCGTTTCCACGGGGGAGGTGGTATTTTCGTACGCGGATTGGGTGTGAAGTTCCTCACCACTAGACGCGGATTGCGGGGTGAACCGCCCACCGTAGCTACGCGGTGTACGGACCCTGTGGGCCCACCATAATGTGTTTTATCCACCGGTCCAAAAGTTTTACATCATGCTGGTATTTGTTTTACCTTCATCCAGGTTTAAGTGAGTGTTATCAACAGGTAGATTGGATGACAACTAAGCATTACGGTGGGCCCTACAAAGATTTCAATGGTGGTTGTCATTATTCCCCCTGTTTCTTGTGAGGTTGCCAACTTTAGCTTTGGATCTGCTTCATTTTTTAGTTATTGCCCGGATATGAAATGGAAAAAACAGAAGTAGAGCATGGATATAGGATGCATACATCACACTGGGTCCCACAGTTCCTAAAAGATAGACACACCATTGCTCGGTGTCCCATTATTTTTACCATTAATCTTTCAGTTTTTCACCCTGCCACCGGCCAATGGCTGGTGGTCGGTAGTCTGTGGCCCCACCATGATGTATATGTTTCATCCATGCTGTTCATCTATTTTTCTAGATCATTTTAGGATATGAGATAAAAAATTAGTTATATCCCAATCCCAGGTGGATCACATTACAAGAAACAGTATTGAATGAACGTCGACTGCTAAAAACTTTTTAAGAGCATAAACATTTGGATCAAGCTGATATTTGTTTTTTCCCTTCATTTAGGTCTGTTTGACCTAATCAACACACTAGATGTCAAATAAACAATACAATGGCCTTAGGAGTATTTTGATGATGGATATCCAATCACTATCGTTTTCCTATGGTGTGGTCCACCTGATATATATAAGCCCTAAAATGATTCGTAAAAATGGAAGAACAGAGTGGATGAAACATATACATCATGGTGGGGCCACGGAGCACGGACCACCAGCCACCGGGATCGTGTGAGGGGGAGTAGCCAATCCGTTTCCCCAATAGAGGGATAATTTCATAGGTTAATTTCGTCAGACGAGACTACTGTGAAGGACCTCTGCTACCGCGATAACTGACCACACCGACAGGCAAGGCGACCGGAATCATACATAAGGTTTGGCATGATGTGGGAAACAATCAAACCTCTTTGTAGCCCACCATGCCATATATTAGAAATCCACTCCATCCATCTGGCTACCACCCTCATGTGAACCGTACATTTAAAATACCATCCCAATAAATAATAAAAAATAAAAAAATCAGATGGCCAATACCAATGGAAACAGTGTAAATTTGGGCCTAAAGCCTCCGGGTTCAAGCATTATGGCCTGCTTTAGTTTTGGCCAGGTTGATTTTTTAATCTTTCCTTTATTTGGGTGAGCCACGTCAAATGAATATCTCGAAACAAATACACCATGGTGGCCCCACGTACAAATTTATGGTTTGTGTCGTATTGCCATCATTCCCTGCTGTGTGGTCCACCTGAGTTATGGATATGGATGCAGAAGTGTACCTTATGGATGAAGTGAATTAAGATATGGATGCAATTCAGAAGCGTACCTTATGGACGAAGTGAATTAATTTCACATACACACACACATGGTGAGCTCTAAAGTGATTGAGCACACATAAAACAGCTGTTGTAGAAGACTGGTCTAGGCAAGGTACCACTAACTAGTGGAAATGGCCATCTTTCCACCAACACGTCGGCATGAAGATCACCTAGCACAAAAAATGAGAGCCATTTTCAAAATTATCAAAGGCAAGTAGCCGTGGGTCAAGTGGGCCCCATCACAATGTTTATGTGAAATTCACACTAATCGTTATGTGCATCATCCAATTTTAAGCCTAGGGCCCAAATATCAGCCACATCTGAGATTTGGGTAGCCCATGGTGGAAAGAATGTAGAGGGCAACGTTCATACTCCAAATGGTTTCTCTTGTCCTGGCCCAAGTGAATTGCTTATGGCCCTGATTTTTAGGCCTTGTGCTAAAATTTTGGTGTGGAGTGGATTTCATATAATCATCACAATGGGCTATGTAAAAATTAAAGGTAAATGTCTCTCTCTCAACTATTTACTTTGGTGTGGCTGAAAATATGAATCCTACTTGTAGCCTAATTTTTTTATAGGCCTGATACTGGATTAAACATCTAATGGTTAGAGTAAATTTAAAATAAACATTATAATAGGTTCTATAAAAAATTAAGGGCCCAGCTAAATTGAGAGAAAAAGGTTAAAGGCTCAATGGTGATCTATACATTATTTTCAAATGTAGGATCCACCTTAATCACAGATGGGACTAATATTTAGGTCTTGATCTTAAAATGGGGTGATGCACTTAGTGGTTGGGGTGGATTTCACGTGAACATTAAAATCTCTATTTCACACACAAATCTTTCAATCTATGCCCCCTCAATCTTCTATGTTCCAACCCACATGCCATTTCTCTCTTTCTTCCGTTCTACAAGCTCCTCCAATCATCACTTCTAGCAAAGCTCTACTTATAGCTGTTGCAAGTGGAAGCCTTAAGGGTCCGTTTGGGCGGTAGGAATAGAAGGGATTAGGTGGGATGGGATTCGAAAAACATAATTATTACCTATGGCAGGGATTGTCCTGTTGTCATGGGATAAAATTAATGCTTGTTGATAATACGGTGGTACATTGAATGGATATACTCACCATCATTTGAAATTACCGAAAATAACACACGTGTTATATCTAAACCGTTCATTTGTTTTGTAACCTCATTTTATGGCATGGGCCTGAAAATGAGGTAGATTCAAAACTTATGTGGCCCTAAAGAAATTTTCAACGGTAAGTATTCAATCCCTGTTGCTTTCTATGGTGGGGTCCACTTGAGCTTAGATTTACCTGATTTTTTGGCCAATGCTCTAAAATAATCTCGATAAATGGGTGGATGGTGTGGATATAGCCTACACATCATGGGGGGACCTACACAACTTACTAAACATTGTGTGAAATTGGCATGGGACCCAATGCAATTCCATTTAATGTAATTCCAAGCTTTTCCACTCTTCCCAAGCATGGAGTGGAATTGGCACAGCACCAGATGAATCCCATCCCACCGAATCCCTTCTAATCCCACCGCCCAAACAGACCTTAATAGGACAAAATGTATTTTGGCAGGGCATTTTCTCAATGGTAAAATTGTTACTTCCACATGTTAATTGAGCAGCACCACTTTAAAGGCAAAAATGTATTTCACTTATTTCTTTAAGTCCTGAGCTTAAAAGATTCTTTAAAGCCCAAAAATGTATTTCTTTGATCCACTTGATCAACTTTAATAGGACATAATAAAATCTAAAATGGACTTTATTTCTCTTTCAATCTTAAAAGAATTTTTCCTTCTCACGACAAGGTCAAGAAGAGAAAAGAAGAAGCCATTTCTCTTAAGAACATAATTTTCTTCGAGTTTTTGTTTTTTTAGAAAAGAAAATTTATCATGTATTAACAAAGTGAAAAGAAAATGTGATGGTCTTTTCAAAAGTTTTCTTAGTTACTTAAAGATAAGAAGTCGAATGACTTTTCCAAAATTTTCCTCATAATATGTGGTGATAGATGCTCTATATAATTTATTTAAGTACTGCTTCTCTTATATCCATAGCTCAAGTGGTAGACTGAGTGAAAGATATCTGGTTTCAACTACTGATTCCCTAGTGGATGTGGCTAACAGTGACGTGTGAACTGATAGTGGGCATACTAACAGGCTAACCGCAAAAAAAAAAGTATAACTATTTGCCCATGCTCTCATATGAATTTAATAACTAGGAATGCAATCACAATATGATTAGCCATATACATTTTGTCTCTCACTCCTAATTTTCATCTATGCCAAATCTACGGTGATGAATATTTTACATTACATGCACATGATTACCTACCAACATAATTAAAGTGCTTCCTTAAGCTGGAGCTTAATTCATTTTTTGATTTGTTGATGATGAGCTCTGAGTTAGTTTTGGCCATATATTCAAATTGTGAGACCATCCATAGCATAAACTCAAATTCATACAAAATCAAACAAACTTAACCATTCAATTTTCTCATATGTTTAAACCCCTCGCTTTTTCAACAGTTTAGTTTTCTGACAACCGATATACAGTTGGAGGCATTGGAATAA
Source organism: Magnolia sinica (assembly GCF_029962835.1). Lineage (NCBI taxonomy): Eukaryota > Viridiplantae > Streptophyta > Magnoliopsida > Magnoliales > Magnoliaceae > Magnolia > Magnolia sinica. The sequence goes on along the minus strand of NC_080576.1, from coordinate 5,996,067 downwards.
TAATAATAATAATAAATCCCTTTTAGCCTCAGGCTGAAAATGCTCCCTACCATCGATAGCCGCATCTACAGGCGCTCAGTTCCCCCTACATGGGCTACAGCGCCTCCGTTTTGAATGTAAATGCGAATGCAGTGCACACTATCTCTTAATGGAGATGTTTCAGTGCTCTGGAGTACCGTAACTTATTGTGCTCCCAGAGCACTGGAGCATTTCACATGATATTAAACAATTGGACTTTATAATAGATGGTCCAGATTGATTACACGAAATAGCTCTAATTAGAAATTCGATCCATCTATTTTTTAGGTCCCATCATGGATTCCTCGATGGTTTAGAAAATGGATGGTTGAGAAAAAAAAGAAAAAGAAAGGGCCGATTGGAGCATCCTACCGTTGATACTTTGCACATCGGCCCACAAAATGGGTTCCGTGTAGTTGGAAATTCAGATCGAAATTGATCGTACAATTGAACTGATGCAACTAAGAGCATTATGAGTTGTACTCTCAAGACATCTCTTTAACTTAAAAACAGTGACACCCAGATCCAAAGCTCAACTGGCAGACTGAGTGGAGATACCTCGTTTAAACACTTAAGGTCTTGGTATCGATCCCCAGCGGGGTTGGCACACATGGAGTGTGTGTACTGACGTAGGTATGTACTAACAAGCTAACCAAAAAAGAAAAAAAAAAACTTGAAAGGAGTCGTGAATTATCGCAAGAACACAGCTGGGAAATAGAATTAATGGTACTCTGCTAGTGTAGGATGGTTTATACTCGGTCACCTTAAAATTATACATGTGGCATACCAATCAAAGTAAAATGCCCAAATTGTGAGCTTCGCTTCACAGATAAATCGATCACTGGCGCACCCCAGTCGTCCCCCAGAGGCCTTGGTGAGTTGCCCACTTGGAAATGATGTATTTTTTGTGTACTGTGTATTTTATTATTTTAAGCATTAGTTACTTACCACACTGAGTATGACCGTGACAGCAGTAACTTCTAGACATAAAAATGAGACAGCACTTTGTAGGTCCTTCCACAATATATGTGTTTTATCTACGTCATCCATTCATACGACTAGATTATTTTAGGTTATGCCCCAAAAAATGAGGTAGATCCAAAGCTCAAGTAGACTATACCATGAGAAGAGTATTTAAATGGTAATGCTCAATTTCCATTGTTTTCTATAATGGGGTCCACTTGATCTTTGAATCTCCCCCACTTTCGGGACATGGTATAAAATAATCTATAAGAATGAATGGATGGCATGAATATAACACATATGATGGTGGGTCACGTGAATATTTGACTTCAAAGTGCCTTTGTTATGAAAGTTAATACAACTTTCAAACACCTGCAGTTTTGTTTAACGTATGTATATATTGTTAATTTGAAAGAAAATCCATAAAAATACATATCAATACATCCAATTAAACAGGCCCAAATACTAAGTGGAGAAATACCCGGATTGTTCATGACTCAGAGCCCGAGTCAACAGAGCCAATCTAGAGGTTTGGACTCGGACTTATAGATGATGAGTGAACATTTGTTTATTAAATGTGGACCGTTTACAACTAGTTGGACGGTTCAAGTTGAATCTTATGCAATGCACGTATACAATCTCATTGTACGGTGCCGGAGTATGAAGGTTTTTCTCGTATTTGAGATTGTTTTTGTGTTACACGTGTGCGACGTCTGAGAAGCGAATGACCAGCCATTTTCTTCCTCGCTACTTTCTGCCCTAAACCCCAAACCCCTACATAATTTCAAATTTCATCCTCTCAGGCAAGTCCAACGGCTCTTTTCCTCTCTCTCTCTCTCTCTCTCTCTCTCTCTCTCTCTCTCTCTCAATGCCTCTGCATCTCTGGGAGAATCTCATCTCATTCTCCGTCAAAACCCCTTCAAATCGATTCAAAACCTATCCATACTGCTCCCTCCCAATACCCTTGTCCCGGTTTTTCTCTTCCTCTCAATCCCAAAACTCCATCTCTGTGGTTGATTATCTAATCAACCAACATGGATTCTCCTCCGAAACTGTTTCCAAGGCCTCTACTGCCCTCACCCGCATCAAGACTCCCGAAAAATCCGATTCGGTCCTTGCTTTTTTCGTCCATTGCGGTTTCTCCAGGACCCACGTTGAGAAAATGATCCAGCACGCCCCAAAGCTCCTCTCCGCCAATGTCGACAAGACCCTCAAACCCAAAATCAAGATTTTCGAAGAATTGGGTTTTCCCCGAAATGACATTGTTGATATAGTTTCTACAGACCCTTGGATTCTCACTCGCAGTGCCGAGAAACAGCTCCTCCCTTCGCTCCTCCTCCTGAGGAGAGTCGTCCAATCAAACGCGGCCGTCTGTAAGGTGCTCAAGCTATCTGGGTGGTTCCTCAAATGCGATTTGGAGAAGACCATGGTGCCGAGCATTGATTTCATGAAAAGCTGCGGAATCAGCGAGGCCCAGATTTCGAAATTGGTCTTTGGCTTTCCAAGATTCTTCGTTCTTAAACCTGATACGATCAAGGCCGTTGTCAAAAGAGTGGACGAATTTGGTTTCAATCGACAGAAAAAGATGTACCTTCATGCCATTCGGATCGTTAGCTCAATGAGTAGAGAGAAATTGGAGTACAAATTTGGGATTTTCCGGAGCCTGGGTTGGTCTGAAGTTGATATATTATCTGTATTCCGGAGAGTGCCACAGGTATTTTCATTTTCGGAGAAGAAAATAGGGGAAGGAATGGATTTCCTTCTCAACACGAGGAAACTTGAAATCTCTTTCATAGTTCTAAATCCAGGAATGCTGGTGTACAGCTTGGAAGGTAGGATTAAACCCCGGCACCGGGTTTTGGAGATTTTGGAAAGAAAGGATTTGCTCCGCAAAGATCTCAACATGGTTTCGGTACTTAGGATGACGGATCAACGGTTTTTGGAGAAATACGTTCATCGGTATCCTGATGAATTCGAGAATCTTTTCAGAGCTTACAAGGGTTTGGAGCTAAAACAGTAAAAATAAAATCTTGTAGCAATCCTGAGGATTTAGTCCTTTTTTTTCACCTATGAGAAGTCAAATTGCTTATTTGAGATTGATGGGCATGAATATGAGGTTTTATGTGTCTTCATCTTCACTGGTTACTGGTTCCGCAACCTGTAAGAAAAATTCGAAACAGGAGTATGAATTGAAGAAATTGAATTATTTTTTATTGGTATGTGGAGATGCTGTTTTCAAGAAATGGGATTGACTTTCTTGGATTGCTAGTTTATGTATATGGATGTGAACTCTATGATTTTATCCTTATGCATGGTATCACATTTTGTTTCTTTATTCCGTAATATAAATGCTTGAATTGTATGTTACAAGGTTTGGGAGTAAAGCTCTAGTTTCACCAAGGAACCATCATGCATTTTTTCCTCACTTTTAACTCATTGAATTCAGAAAGGTTTTCCTTGATGTTACATTTCAATCAGTGTCGAATATGTTCTTTGATGCAACACATTCCAAGTAAATCATTGACTGCCTATTCATATGCAATTTTGAACCTTTGCCTTTTTCTGTAATTGTGGTGTAGATATCTCATCTTCTCCTTGACTGTCTTCAATTTATCCTTCCATTAGTACATGTCATGGTAGAAATAGATGGCACTTCCAATTCCCCTATTCAGAAAAGGCTCAATAATAAAGAAATCTCCACATTTCTGAATTGTGATGGTCTACATGCGTCTACTTCTTCTCATACAACCAACCCCCCCCCCCCAATATAGCTCTAGGAGAGTATCTATGATGCATTAGTGGCGATGTCATGAGAAGTCTGTTGAACCTTAAATGGAAGGAGAAATCATACTTAGGTTTTCGTATGTAAACTTGAAAAAGGATTAATGTCGAGGCTTGTCAAGCAACAAGACCTGTAAACTAGTAACAGATCTTGTTACAAGAAGTGGCGTGGGTTTCTTGGCCTTTCCCTAAGCTCCGACTTGTGCTAATGACCACCACAGCAACTGCCGATACAGCACTGATAAGGAAGCAAGGCGATCATAGAACAAACCAACGGCACAGTAAGCACCAAAGATTTGAAGGGGTGGGGCACCTACCATAGCCCATGGCATTGAAAATTGCATAGGACATCTTGACTGGCTATTGACCAAGAATGTAGCAAGGGATACTTGATAGGAACTGTAGAATTCCAAAAACCATCATGGTTGGCTGTGGTACAAACCATAGCATATTCTTGAACCACATAGCAAGAAGAATGTAGAACTAACTCAAGACGACAGCAAAACTAATTCATAGGTAGGTGACCCCAACGCTCACGGCCTACTCTTTGGCTTTCCAACATTTCTTCCTGTTTTATGCGAGTTGTCTTTACTACATTCATCACATCCTTCTTTCTGGCCAGATGTATGTGTTTGTCATATCATATGAGAAAGGATACAATACTATCAATATTATTTTAGTTAATTGCCAAGCAATAAGTTTCCATAAACAGGTCACACACATGTGACATTTGAACTTTCATTTGTTGGGTCTTATGAGGGGGGTAATGAATCATGATTCAGGAATCTCAGGTAGTTTTTGGGTGCTTTTGGTGGTGATATTAGTGTGAGTTCCTTCGTGGGACCCAGATGAGCCCACTTACGATAACTAACCCCCATTGGCCCAAAATTCACCAACTGGATCAGATTAAGGGTATGGAAAATGGAAAGTAGCTAAAAATAGTAGTGTGTTCAAGTTGCAGGCCCTGAACGGATTGCTTTGATCATTGGATCATGGTGACTAAGGTGTTATGATCAATCCCCGACGGAGCATCATATAGATGTTGTAGTGCAAAGTATTCTTCACACCATTTTAATGGTTCACCTTATGGCTGCATCTGAGGATAAGATTGAACCCACATTATCCCCACTTCTCGAACTACAAGGACGACTTAATTGGGATTTTTGCACCATGGCCCACCAATGATAAATGCACCACGTAAAAGGCCTAGATCATCATACTGTTCTACCGCATGTGCACAGTGATGGATGAGATGATTAGGTAGGTCATCCGGGGCACCTGCTTTTCCCATTTTTCATCTGCAAAACTCTATGAATAAATTGATTTCTTGTTTTTGCCATCAACTACAGCTGGTTAAAAGGTAGTCTAAGATCCTTATTTCTTTTCTTTTTATAACGAACATTTTGTTCTACAGGGGCAATATGGAGGCCAGGATTCCAATGGCAGATTGGAAAGGTTTTAGGGTCGAACTAGTTGTAGCGATCAATCCTATACCCCAAAGCATTTTCGTGCTACATAACTAGCATCAGCACAAACGTTTCAAATGAATAAAGCAAGACAACCAACCAGCTACATAACTAGCATCGGCACATATGTTTCGAATGAATAAAGCAAGACAACTGACCATCCACAAAATACTTGTAGGTGATCTCACAACCCATTTTTACAACAGAGGAGCTGTTGCATACAACCAGTCGTTGGTTATCCTTCCTGTTTAAATCGAAATAACTGACCAAAATGTAAAGAAAGAAACAAGCTTACATAGCATCTCCACATGCCAAGTGCCACCACCAAAGTTTCTTCCTTCTTTAACAAAGCGAGCTTCTATACACACCCCCACTTGTGCCTGCATGGCAGATAGTTGCGATATTCAAGCGATCGATCATGTGAGTTTTGACCATGAAGTTCTTCTCATCCAAAAATCAGGTCGGCCCACGGCCACTCATCGGGTAGGCCATGATGTTAGAAATGGGCGGCCGGTTTGAAAACTTTTGCTAATACATTGCCTAGCAAGCTGCAGCTCACATATAGCATGGACCGACCTGATTATTGGGCCAGGGCCTCTACACCATGCTGGCACATGTGGTGGCATGTATATGAACTACCTTATACATGCGCAGGCTCGGTAAGCTCAACAAAACGGTATTGTAACAAGTGAGATGTTTCTTCCTATTTCCCATACCAAAAAGTATTGATTTGATTCCTTCAGCTCAATACCAGATGTCTGAGAAAGCCAAGGCCTTGCCAACCCAAGCCATGCATTAATACACGTTAGTTTCTACATCTGCATTTTCTACTCTCCATCAACATCAATGTGAAAACGAAAAATCACAACTGTGGGGGAGCTCTCATACATACAGATTTGTGTTACAAATATCTGCTCAAAACAAACAGCCATTGTGACTGAACTATGGACCTCCATTGATCAAGATAGGCAATTGCGCTATCACATGCTGTGTAGACTAGAGACTTAAATACTCTACAGGCAATAGACTAATGGGCTGTTGCATGGTTAAAGGCATTAAACAATGCAGATCCTACATATTAAGGTAGAACCAATTGCCGCACCTGATTGCATGTACTGTTGGGAGAAGTTGTGTATTCCAGCATCTGTTCAAGCACCTTTTACATTGAGAAGGAGAGAGAACATTTGTTTGAATGAAGCCTTTTTCTTGTCTTCAAAAGGGGCATCTGGCATCTAATCACAAGGGAGCACCACGTTGGGTTCGCATGCCAAAGCTACATCAGCGTCACTGCAGCCGGAAGATTGAATATGGTCACTCATCCGTCAGAGTCTCATCCTTTGAGCCACTGTCATGTAAGTTGCCATTTTCAACATTCACAAGGAGTAAATCAGCGTCTCCTGTGTGGGGCTGCAAGGATGGTCACTGATGCTCCTGCTCCTCATCCGCATCCATGGCATGAGGTAAAGCAGCATCTCCTGCATGGGGGGGAGATGGCGGATTCTGATGCACGTTGTGCTCCACGTCTGCATCCATGTCAGGTGAGTTACTATTTTCACCATTTTCAGGTGGTAAATCAGCATTTACTGTATGGGGCTGGGAGGACGGGTTCCAATGATCGTGCTCATCATCTGCATCCATGGCATGGGGTAAACCAGCATGTCCTGTTTGGGGCTGAGACAATAGATCCTGATGCTCATTGTGCTCCGCATCTGCATCCATGGCATGGGCTGCAGCTCTACCCGGATAAGCAGAGAACTGATTATAAGCATGCCCCATTACTTGTGCCTGGCATACCAAGAAAATACAAAACATTGTGAGAGGTTCTTTTTAAGGATTTCAAACGAGTAGATGATCTAAGACATCCCATAAGCAAGGAGGTAGAAACTAGCAAGTCCTATCAGCAGGCTTCGTAAACAGTTTGTAACTCTAGACTAAGTAACATCTAGAGGATGTAGGAGAGTAACAATCGTTCAATATGAATCCATGAAATATCATGAAGCAACACATTAAAAATTTTCAGGAATTGCGCTAGCCCCATATTGCACCATCACCATACGCACTGGAGCACACATGCAATCTGGCTATGAGATGTTAATAAGGTGGTCACACACTGAAGATGTCTGTAGAAAAACAGAGCCGGTCAAATCAACAAATGGGCCACCCCATATGAAATCAATGTGCAGATCAGAACTCACCAATGCTCCTCATACATCGTACAACATGTGGCCTGTCTTGTTCAGTTGCAGAGCCTCATTTTTTTTGCTATAGATCATCTGCAGGGCATGGCAGAACAAGTGCAGGGAATAGGGATCGATGCCATACATGTAACACATCGGCAAAAGTGCCACGTGAAAAGTTGCATGTGTTGGGGTGCATGTGGGTCTAACAAGCCTCATTTTTCTAATCCTGCGGATAAGTTCAAAGGCTATTATTTCCAAAACACCTACTATCATTTGCTAATGACTCAGGGGCCTGACCTCTCTGAATAATTTCATGCATTTTCCTAATCATCTAAAGCTTGTTATAGTTTTTATCCATTCCATATCACTCCAAAAGAATCCCATAATATGAGAAAAGATCCATCTTCAAAATTTATGTTTTCAAAATTAAAGCCCTCCCATTTGGGAACCTCAGCAAGCAAAACAGACCACTGTCACTCCCTGTAACGTGTGAAATGCGAGGGTCAAAGTAATAGTATGCCACAATAACAGCTCATTAGCTACACGCAGTGCGAAACATGTTCTACACAGGGCACACACAAGAATCCAGATGGCTCAAAGTCTGTACACTCTTGCAGTAGCAGAGAGGATCATGAATAACAAAAGATATTAGTTGGACATTACACTTCCATCAAGTATGCTCAACCGAGTTCAACTGACCTCAAACCTTGCACATGCAGGTGAAAGTGGACCCCACATATGGAAGTTGTAAGACTAAACAGTATGCTTCCAGACCAGAGGGCCACACCCACAGGATGTAATCGTGTATTTCCTTCGCTTCTATTAACTCGCTAACAGTAAATGGGTGATTCCTAGTAATATGAAGCCAATACACAAACCTGGTAGAGCTGATGAAGTTTGAAGTTGACGATACCATCCATCTCTTGTGTGTCACTTACGAAATGAATCCTCCCAGTATCTCCAATAAGACGTTCTGTATATGGAGTGGTCCCGTCTAGGTTCAAGGCAAGACGATCTGGTCTCTGAAGCGGAAGCTGGAATGTTGGTTGTAGCTCATAGCACTGTTCGAACAGAGATCGGTGGCAGAACACATACAACCCCAATCGTGTTCAAGACATGGCAACAACCAATCTTCTAACGTCGTGAAGGTGACCCACAAAACGAGTACGAACCAGAGAGAGCAAAATAAAGTCATTTTGCTGACCTTGGAATTTATCAACTGTTGTAACCTGTTCATGAGTAAAAGCATTCAAGAGTGGTCAATGATAAGGACAACAAAAGGGGCCATGATACTAACAAGCATAACAACCATGCTTCATATTCAAGTTATGACAAGCAAAACAGAAAAAGATGCAACCATTCTATGACTTGCCTTGCTAGGTGGGCCAATACCACATGACATGCACCGCCTGTTGACAACATCACGGATCAGAAGTTTCTGGCCATTGTATGTGGTCAAAATGGATATCTTACTGGCAGGGTAACCAAGCAAACGCATGTACATGTATACACTAACAATATATTCAGCCTCCCCTTCATTTTGATAGAACCAAGGCGACGGAGCACTCTCATCCCGTCCATGGTAATCAGGAACATCAACCAGCTGATATTCGTAGCCAAATCCAGCATTAGCTTTATGAAAGATAACTTCCTTGTGCACGTAAGGAAGGTCACCCAGATCCCTATATCTCCAGTTGTAAAGCTTTGCTATATTTGGTCTTGCTCTACCCTGGGCATTGAGTTCAATATAAGGAATACCAAGACGAACAAACCTTGTGAACAGGCTCAGATCCATGTGGCTATACTTTTGAAAAACCATGTTTTTCACGACTGGTGGCAGCTGGTGATGATCACCAATCAGTATGCACCTCTTCAGCCGTGCATAACCATCTTCCTGTCTTTGAAGCAACATTGGGATGAATGTCTCTATCTCCAAAATCTTCGCACTTTCCTCCATAAGCAAATTGTCATACTTGAAGCCCAGCTGAAGAAAATCCTTTCTCTTCAGAGCAGCATGGGTGCATGTCATGGCCACAATCTTTGCCTGCTTGGTCATCAGATAATTTGCTCGATCAGCCGTTGATTTCAGCAATTCAAAGGCCCTGCACTCCTCAAGCTCTTGAAACATGGTTGTAAGATGGCGGAAGCACCCTTTTGCTGCCCGCATGTCCTTTTCAAATGACTGGCCAGTGAAAACTGGCTGAGGTGTGTTAGAGAAGAACTCCTGAAAGGGGAAGCGGTCTTATCTTGATTTTGTGCACAGGCAGAAAGAAATTGCTCCCAACGTGAGTAAACACGGAGCAACCAAAAGTATCCAGCAGTTTCACAAGTATAACCCACATCTTCCGGCAATTGAAGAGATCTAGCAAGTCTCTCAACTTCACTCAGCAGCTCTAATCATCGGACAAGCATTGCATTCACACGGCCTTGTCGGCTGAAATCAAGATCCGTGTCCAGCTCTTGTTCACCTTGACCCAAGCGGAGAAGGTATCGCACAGGGACATCCCTCTGACATAGGGTTGGTGATACACATTAGTCTCTTAAAGAGAAGAATGACCTAATGACTTGGATTATGCTAACGGCAAAGAAATTACAATATAAATAACTAATGGAAATAAATATGGAAGAAAAAACACACACACAAGCACATACATGGCTATATTAACCATTTCCAATTCGAATGTGTACGCTCATATATACACCAAATGCAAGGAAAGGATTGTCCAATAATGACATGACATGTACAATGAATCATGCCATAAACTTGATACCTGCATTATCTTCTCGAAAAGATCATTCAGAGCCTGATTTGAATGAGTGATGATTAATGTTCTCTGAGAAGGGCAGTTACGATAAAGAACATTCAAGATCTGCACAGCGGTATCTGTCTTCCCAGTACCTTGGGGACCTACCACCATCGTCAGCCCTGGCTGAATACCCGATATGATTGCTCCTATCTGTAGGTCAGAAAGAGACAGATAAGATAATCCATGCATTGGAAAAGGTAACTAAACAAATTTTCTAAAAATTTTATAGAGCATTACATTTTAAAAATAATAATGGATGAAGGCAATCAAAATGATTCCGATAATTCCACTAATGAAAACAGCGGAGGTACCTGAGTGGGAGTAAATCTAACTGAGTTCTGCTTTGGCTGATCTTGGGGATAAGGCCCAGGATCAGGAGGAACATACGCCTCAACAATAAGCTTTTCTTTCTCAGCATTTCCATCAGCCATATTAATATCATTCATTGTGGTTGTACTGCCGGACTTTATTTCCTGGGAGTGCATAAGCATTACCCTTCAGGCCCACGGTATTAGGTGGGATGGGATTCAGAAAACATCATTATTACGCATGGCAGGGACTGTTCCCGGTGACCATGGGATAAGCTTAATTTCCTTTTTTGTTTGTAACACGGTGTTACATTGAAAGGATATGCCCATCATCATTTGAAACCATTGACAATAACACACATGTGTTATATCTAAACCATTCATTTGTTTTGTAATCTCATTTTATGGAATGGGCCTAAAAATGAGGCAGATCCAAGACTTATGTGGCCCCAAAGAAGTTTTCAACGGTAAGTATTCAATCCCCATTGCTTTCTATGATGGGGTCCACTTGAGCTTTAGATCTACCTGGATTTTTGGCCCATGCTCTAAAATGATCTCCAAAAATGGGTGGACGGTGTGGATATAGGCCACACATCATGGTGGGACCTACAAAACTTGCTAACATTGAGTGATATTAGCACGGGACCCGATACGATTCCATCTAGCCTACTTCAAGCTTTTCCACTCTTCCCAAACATGGAGTGGAATTGGCACAAGACCAGAAGCAATTCCATCCCACCTAAGCCCATCTAATCCAGCCGGCCAAACAGGCCCTCAGTGTCTTGGGCAATGTTATTGGGAAAGGGGGTTCTGGATTTAAATTCTCTGTGCTATCTGGGTTCGTAAAGCAAACCTATCAAAAGACGGAAAGAATAAGGTCAACCATTTTGTGCACGATAGCAACTATCAACAATTTGCCATGCATCGTGGCAGCAAATAAGGAATTGAACCTACTATGGCAGGTTCGAGCCGATGCTTCAGTGGTAGACACAGTGCATTTCAACGTTGAGGTCTCTGGTTCAAGCCCATACTTGCCTTAAAAAATTAAAAAATTAAAAAAAGAAAAACCCTACTATGGGCCTATGGCCACTAGTAATAGTAGGATTTTGAACCCTGCTCTCCACTAATGGCACGTGCGTGCAAGATACCAAGATCTAGGCTCTTCATCAAGTGGGCCCCCCCATATATGTTGCATGGCATGAAAAGTAGGCCTGTGACATCGAGTCAGCACACTGCACACATCCATGTTGACTGCAACCTGAAAGTTTTTTTAATGATCAGATTTTTCATTTTTTTATTTTTGTACACGTTGAACACCTGATGACCAGAGATGCCTGATATATGGCCATGGCACATACATGGTGGAACCTACCGTTGGCAATTGAGGGAGAAAAGGATTCAAAATCTTACTCCTACAGGTAGCCATCACATGCCCCTCAAATGGTTTGAAGCAGAAAAGGACCTACCTGATAATCTGAGAAACCGTCCCTCAAATGGTTTGCATCAAGAAAAGTATCTTTGAAGTCCACTTTTTCCAAAAGATCAGGCATGTTTGTCCATTGTGCAGCAGAAGGGTTTCCATACCCTAAGAATACATTATGCAGCCAGTCAGGAACAATACAAGATTCATTCATGAGGTCTCGTATGACCCATAAACATCTTCTGCACCTTTTTCTGCAATATCCGTGACATCCATGTGGTACTGTGCTGTGTCTAAGGCAACAGTCACTGTGCGCATTTCCCCCATTAGGCGGCTTCCATTCATCTCTTTTAATTCGCCCAGTGAAGTCATTCATGAGAACTCCCTCCTCATCACGTATCTCAATTACTTCACATCCGCGTACAAACTGAAGGCCAAGCCTTTCGGTTACACTCAACTTTTCAGCTTCCTCTGCACTCAGGGGCTCAAAAGAGGGGCGAATAGAAAGTAGGAATAAGACGTCATGCTCTTTAACGGCATTCCATTCTGATCTTATATGTGCTCTATAACTGGAAATGCTGAATGTAACCTCAGCTGTAACAGATGATGGCTTTACTTCTCCAATATTTGGTTGCTTTACCTCCGCAATCCTAAATTGCTTGATTGGCACCGCCATCCTTGACCAACCCCGAAACGCAGTTTCTCCCTCATTGTTTATGTAAGCAAGAAGGTGCGGTACGGCCTCTTGAATATCCTCACGGATTTCGTATGTTGATTCAAGCTGGAAAAGATTGAAATTTCTCAACAGATAATCATGAAATGTCAAAAACTGCAGATTAAGATTTGGGAGAGCCAAGCATCCTTCCCCAGAGTAGTTGATACTCGGTACAAGGCTTTCATCCCACATTATCTGCTCGTTTGGGTAGAGAGGAAGGGCATTTATAGCTTCCTTCGGGGACTGCCGTTTTCCAAAAAAGGAGACCGCAACCTCAATAAGAAAATCAGCCCTCTTGGCCCATGGGTCTTCATTGGACACCAATTTGAGCTGTAAGGAGAAAGTAGGTGTTACCCTCACCAAGCAGAGAAGAAATCATGCTAAAATGACAACAGGTAAGTCAACAATTATCAGCTTAATCATTTGTATAGGAAGAGCATTTTTATTTCTTTTTCATTTTATGCATCTCTCTCTCTCTCTCTCTCTCACACACACACACACACACACACACACACAAAGCCAATGACATGTTGATGTTTACAGAAGGTTTATGGTGGGAAACCACCCAAGGAGGGTCCACAAGTGGACCCCACTGCTGCCTGAATAAAAATATCTTCTCCTTTTTTTTTTCTTTTTTTTTTTTATATTTTATTTTATGAATTCTGCCAAGATAATGGTCCTATTGAAATGTTTCCTAAGGAAGAAACATTGAAATATTTTGAAACTGGAGGATGATCTAAAAGTTATAATTTTCTTAAGAAGAAAAACAAAAAAAATCTTCAAAAAGAAAAAACAATAATAGTTGTCTATTGAATTGTTGGGCTATAGATCTCATCTGATAATCCATCTAATGCTCCGATTGACCTGTGGCACCCGTAGGGTTAATCAGATGGCTCAAACAATGGAACGATACAAATGTGTAACCCACAAGTGGAACTGGCAGCTTTCGTGGAGTTACATGAAAACCATAGCATGAGAAAAGGCTTCGTACAAATCACACAGCCCATTATTATGTATGTTAGCCTTGCAAGTATATAAAGTATTTTTTTCATTTTTTCTTTTTTCTTGTTTGGATTAGGTGCTTTAGCTAATTACTTCCTCCTTTTACCACAACAAGTTCTATGATTAGTTTTGAGTCAAAATAGGCAAATTAATCATGTGGGCAACAGGGTTCCAACCCTCAGCTTCTTTAAATTCAATAGGGAATGTATCCAAGGTTACAAAAATGGTGATAGATATTGATGCAGGACAACTAACCATTTGCTCTAAAAGTTCGAACTGATAGGGCGTGGCGAATCAATCCCTTTATCCCTTTATCTCATAGCCTAAGTCAAGCCCTTGGCCGAAGCCCCTTCGTGAGCCCCACTTCACATCAGTCCCACCCACTCCGAGTGTGCCCCCACTTCACACAGGCAACCCCACTCATGCCCGATGAGAAAATGTCCTTACATTAATCACCCCCAATGAGGAGTCTCGAACACGAGACCTCCTACTCTGATACCATTTTTGATGCAGGACAACTAACCACTTGCTCTAAAAGCTCGAACTTTTAGAGCGTGGCGAATCAATCCCTTTATCTCATAGCCCAAGTCAGGCCCTTGGCCGAAACCGACTCGTGGACCCACTTTACATGGGTCCCGTCTCACATGGGCCGCCTACCCTGATTGTGCCACCGCTTCACACAGGTCACCCCACTCGAGCCCTGTGTGAAAATACTCATGCATTAGATATGGATGGAAAGTAGTATCCACAATTCGATAGAATGTAAACTATTCTTCTTTTTTTAATTCCTGAGATTGGATACAAGCCCTAGGAGATCCTTCTAGGATGGAAACGATTCTGCAGGATTCAATCAAGGAAAACTATTCTTTCTTGTTTCCTAAGATTGGATGCAGCCCCTAGGAAATAGACTCTCCCAGAAAAATAGGGGTGACACATGTAACAACCCTAAATTTTGGTACATTATAAAAAAACTAAATTAAATAAGGGAGGATGTGCCCATCCTATCTTATGAGAATTTTCTTTAAAAAGGGATACGAAAGGTTTCTGCATTTTTTTTTAAAAAAAGAAGAGATAGGAAGCCCTAAAGTAAAAGGAAGAGAAAATTCTAAGAAGGCTCGATCAGGTAAGTTCTAATCGTTAGATCTTTTTAACTTTTTTATTATGTTGTTAATTTCTTCTTAATCTATACAATGGATGACGTGGATTATCTACACCATCATTGTATAGGTGTGTAGAGTCAATTTTAATAAAGTAATGTTTTTATGATTTCGGTCTAATTAGTAATATTTTAGGAATAAATTAAATAGATGGAATCTGATTGTATTAGGATAGATCTGTATGGATCATATGATCCGTAAGGCCAACAAATACAAGGGCCATAATTTTTAGATCAATCTAACAATCAGATAGGTCACATTAGTTAGATTTAAAAGTGTTTAATAAAGGAATCTTAGATTTTTGCACAAGTGTTGGTATCGCTTGACTAGAAGGTCGAGATGGGTCATCGGTGTATGTGTGGTTAGATCCACACCATCCATCTAATGTATAGAGGCAAAACATGATAATACCTCAAGAATCTGGATGATACAATCATCCGATGGGCCACCCTGATTAATTATTTGACATTCAATTTCAGGATTTTAAAAAGAAAATCTAAATATTGATAATTAAATTTACATAAACATATAATTTTAATTATTTGATTATTTTAGATTTAGCCACTTAGAATGTTAATCAAATGTGGACCCCACCATGTAATATAAATAAATGAATAATAATATCGTTGATATAATTGATAGGACCTTGGAATTCAAATCAACCTAATTACATTGCAGAGTTAATACTACCAAACTCAAGTGAGTAACCCAACTTGTCTCATAATTCATTAAAATTAAAATAAATCATTGTGATTGTTTGATTGATTTACTGGTTTTAATATTTTGATATGATAATTGCACGATAAATTTATATGCGAATATTTTAATCGAGACAACTATGCCAAATATGAAAAATATGCATTTTACATATAATCCCTCATTTATTGCATTGCATAATGCATAGTCGTTCCTAGGGGCCCTCCCTAGAAGAAATGTCGATCCTGGTAGAGCGTTACCAGATGCAGGCTATGCCCAAGCCTACCGAAAGGTGGAAGCCTACCCAACGGGTGGATGCGGGTTGACAACCTCCAACCCAAGCAGATGGATGATCATCCCATCTGATGCATTCATACATCATTTTACATTCATATCATTGTACATGTATTTATGTATTATTTTAATTTCTATTATTATGAACCATGCTGGGTTACATCACTAAGTCTGACCAGCTTACATTTTTATTGATGAAAAAACCGTACAGAAAAGCTATTAGCAGATGATATGATGCAAAAACCAAAAGGATCTACTGTACCTGAACACGACCCACCTGAAACATGGGCATACTTATCTAAAGATGAAGTGGCGGCATTGGACAATTTTTGATTATATGTTTTATTTTGTTAGCATAGTTTGATAATGCATACTAGTATTTATTTTGAGACTTTAAGTAATTATTTAGATTTATTTCTTTGAAATAATGTTAGCATGAAATAAATATCATTATAGTATAATGATATAATAAGTGAATGATTTTAAGGTTCATTTTATTTTAAGGATCGTTAAGATTTATATATGTTTAGTTGATTGGTGCTAAGTATTATGTATGTGTGATTGAGATTATGGTGGACCTTATATTGAATGTAATTATTATCTCTGATTAAACCGATTAAGGAATTAAATTAGTACACTTTGTGTACGAGTTACGAACTGAAACTTGGGTCTGAGGGTGCACACTCTGTACCCGAATTTTGGAGCATGACAACACACCTCTAGTTCCTCTTTGTTGTGAGACACCAGGTATCTTTCTTATCCTATTTCTATTTCCATTTCCCTTATATTCCTGTTGCAGCTCTATTCCCGTGGGTGACTTAATTAAGGTGAAGAATGAGGTTCCAAAAAAAATGGTATGTACAAATTCTGTCGTCTTCCAATTCAAGGTTTCATTGTTACCCATCTATCACCACCAGCTTAACAAATTTAAAAATTCACAAATCTCATCCTTTGACTAAGATCTTGATTTAATTAAGCAAGACAATAAAATAAATGAAATAAACCCAATCCTCTCATCACTGAAGTCTGAAAGGAGGATCTTGAGCAGCATAGTTTTTCCAGATAACTAAACATTCAAAACCTAACTCGAGCTGTGGCAAATTTGTCTTTGTGAGCCTGTTTTCATTCAATCCATAGGTCCCAAACATAAGCACTCAGAAAAAAAAAAACCTAAAGAACTCAAGTTAATTCAGATGAGGTTTGATGAGAAGCTTTTAATAACAGTCAACTGTTTAACAATAATTTGGACACGTGGCTGTACGAGATCATACCTGTGGACTCATTCTTGTGATCTTTACAACTTGAACCACAAGGGAATGGGGCAAACACAGGGTATGTGTAATGCAACTCATAGCTATTGACATGGTGCTTACATTTTTCAATTTCAAGTTCTTCTATTTTTTATCAAAAGAGTATACTCTTATTGAAAAAAAAAAAATGTTTATGAGCCCTTCAAGAGTGGGTTGAATATCTACGGAAGATAGCAAATCATAGATTACCTTAAATATACCTAAAGAGCCTACATGCTACTGCAGCACTGAATACCACACAAGGGCACAAGCAGACATGAACAGTTGTAAAAGTACAATGCACACACACTCAAGAATAAAGCAAGACTTAACAGTCCTGCTTTTGTGTACAAACTACAAACTATGATCAATTTGCAATAAGAGTTTAGAAGACACAAATTTGAAAATTGTAGATTTCACCAGAATAGTATCAGATATGGGCATTGAGAAATGAAACTCCAATTTTTAAGTACGGACCTTATTGCAGATCAAGTCTTGTAGCTCCTCTGTAGATAAAACAGCCAATTTCATTGAGAGATCAGCACGTTTATGAATTGAACCGATGTTGACCAACGCAAGGTCTCGCAACTACAATCACCACGAATATTTTAATTTAATGATGCACATGCTAATAAATAAATAAACAACCCCAGAAAATCAATAAACAATGTCTCTAATAAACAGTAGTTGTTTTAAATGACCATCAAGTATGACCACTTACAAACGGACCTTAGGGACTTTTTTAAATACAAGTAATTGGAAAGCCTGCAGGCGAGAATAATGAGCAAGGAGCACACTGTCATCACTCATCTGTGTCCCATCAAAATCATCAATCTCCAAACCTTCATAAAACTGTAGCAGGTCCACCAGTTGTACAAAAAGCCGCCCCTTTTAATGAGTATAAAGAAAGCTTAAATGACATTTAGCAACAACAGCAACATCAGCCACAACAGGCTTCAAATACCTGCAAAATATCAAAGAATCAAAACATAGCCATGAGATGAAAAAAAAAATAATAATAATAAACAGTGCCGTTGATATTTATTAGTTGCTGACCTAACCTCTTCTAAAGGTCTATTCGAGCATTCATTGGAGAATGTGGTCAGAGGACAAAAAGTTTGGAAAAATAAATAATTGTAGAAGGCAACAGCTGGTGATGGCCACAATAAGTTAACCTCTGAATGAAAAACAAATTGACAGGCCAGCAAGTAAAAAATAAGCTTACTAGCCAACAATGATGGCTGCTCTTATAAATGAGAAAGAGGCAGGATGAAAAGATTGACAACATTTGCAGACCACGGAATTCAAAAATGGAAATCATAACTCAAATCCAAACAAAAAACTTGCTTATCCTTACCTATTCGTGATTTCAACCTGCTTTAGCAACACGCTTATGCTCCTATTCACAAACATGAGCATGAAAAAGATCACCTTTTGTTTATTCATTACTTGACAATATAGTGGGTATTGAGTTCTTTTCCTGATTGCCTTGGATTAGAAAGGTATTTCCATCAAAAATAGAAGATCTAGAGTGTGTGGAATTACTAAAATCCCATTGTGCAGAATGGCCATTGCTGGTTTCGTGTACCATAAGAAACAAGCCCACTTGCCGTTTCTAGTTTGATGGAAGAAGTCCACCCCAACCAATGTGGAATGCAATTCTGCATTTTCCAAACAGGGAATTTTTCAAAACACAGGTGAGTGCAGGGAACATTTGATCAAATACACATTATATCACTTTTATAAACTTGGCTTAACTCGAGGATAGACATACTTAATTTGCTGGAGGGTTTATACTGAGGGAAATCCTTCCTGATGCCAAGGGCAATGATCATGATGAAATGAAGGGCTTAGGGGGTATATGAAGAAAAGGCACAATAGAACCTTTAGAGCCGTTGTTCTTGTCAAAGATAGAGGGAAGAACCAAAGCTTTAGAATGTATTGGAGAATTACTACAAAAAGGTTGCAGGGAGTAAGAATATTTGAAGGCAGATGGAAATCAGTGGCTGAGAGCAACTTATGAGTACGAAAGTGGTAATGAAGTGGCAAAGAACAACAGCTTGGTTAAAATTTTACTTGTGATGGAGCTCAATGAGCAATCCACAGCCAGAAGGTTGTTTAGTTAGATATGACAAGGGTAATAGTATAATACCAATGTGGGATCCTTGAAACAAATACAAGTTAGAGACTCGACCAAAGCTGAAGCTAGAGCACTCTCGCAATGCTGGGAGTTTTTAGGTCATCACTCATCAATATCGAGATACCTCTTCATATTCATAAAAGGCAAGTCCCCTAATGCCATGGTGTGGGCATTGAAGAGAAGCTTAGGTCAGTGGAGACCATTGCACATTGTTGAGGAGATGTGAAGCTTATAGAGTGCTACAGAGATTCAGGCTCCATTACACTGCATGAGGAAATGAGGCAGCCAACATGGCTATGGAAAGAGTTCCTATTTTATCTTTTTGTATTGAGCAAGCTCTGCCTCTTGTAGCTATATACTTTAATTTAAAGATTGAATCTTCCAATGTACTGAATGAGACAACTAAACCAGCCAAGAGCAAAGGAAAAAAGCATGTGGATTTTCTTTTTCTATACCACATCTGCCCTGGTTTAAATGTAACTTTTTTCATATCATTCTAATAAAATCTTTATTAACTAAAAAAGAAAAAGAAAAAGCAGTATACAGGGGCTTTTTATTGGAGAAAAGGATACAGGCAAATGGTTCCTAATTTTTCAAGAAAGTCAATACACCAGAACCCTTCCCCAAATCCAAATTTTGATTTTTTTAGAGTAAAATAAAAAGTTCAAACGTTGGATCTGGTGAAGGGTTTTCTGGGATATTGAGGATCTTGAATTTGCTCCATAAGAAACATTATAAAAATAACATGAAAGTTCTAGACCAGGAATTTAATCATTTCAAGACACATACATGAGCATAAATGTGGAATTTGTTTAGTACATGAATAAAATAATTGAAATGATAAGAAACAGAGCTACCAAACTCCTACATAGATTCTAAAAACACCAGTCCCCAATAAAGCCAATAAAATGGCAAGCAAAAGCAGAGTGACAAGAGAGAGTGCATGTGAAGGCAAGAATAAGACCAGAATGAACACATATCAGGTTGGATTCTACTGCATTCATCGTGTTGAGATGTGGACCCACATCTGGGGGTCGCACGACCGGTCGTGGCCCCTGCTCGACCAGTCGTGGACTGGCTCGACTCAAAGTCCAACGAGCATAAGATTTTTGGTTCCGAGGTGCTCGACCGGTCGTGGCCCATTCTCGACCGGTCGTGGGGTCCTCTCGACCGGTCGTGCAGTCTGCTCGACCGGTCGTGGTTACGCAGATTCGTTTCCGAATCTAATGCGGACTGCGGATTTCGGTGTCGCCTTTCGCAAGGGTGCGAAAGGAAAGTTGCCAAAACTATAAATTGGGGTCCTTAGGGCTATTCTAGGGTTAAGGTGAATATTGAGAAATATTTCTAAGGTGTGTGCAAGGAATTTTTTATGTTCTTCCAAGGAAGAGGTTAGTATATTGCCTTGTAATCTTTGTTCGTTCTTCATAGTGGAAGTTTGCATCCATGGTTTTTTACCCTAGTTTGGGATTTTTCCACATATATCTTATCCTGTGGTTTGTTTGCATTGCTTTGATCTGTTTCTAGTTTATATTTCTTCTTGTTTATCGTTTGTGGGTGAGGCCTGAGATTGGATCTAGGCTTACTGCGCTGTTAGCGTGTTGCGCAACAACTGGTATCAGAACTATTGGTTTAGTTCTATTGGGAGCGATAATAGAAGAAGGGAAAACTAGAATTGAGAAGTTTGATGGTTCAAACTTTCCCTTCTGAAAGATGCAGATGGAGGATTATCTGTATCAGAAGGACCTCTATATTCCTCTAAGAGGAAAAGAGAAGAAACCAGAAAAGATCACAAATGATGAATGATTTTTACTAGATAGAAAGGCTTTAGGAACGATCCGACTCTCTTTGTCTAAGAGTGTCGCCTTCAATATATCCAAGGTAAAAACTACAAAAGAATTAATGGAAGCCCTATCCACCATGTATGAAAAACCATTTGCGTCCAACAAGGTTCATCTTATGAAACAGCTATTCAACATGAAGATGTCAAATGGTTGGAGCGTGGCTGAACATCTAAACGAGTTCAATACAGTCACGAGCTAGTTGGAATCCATTGGCATTGTTTTTGAGGATGAGGTCAGGACGTTATTGATCTTATCCAGTTTCTCAGACAGTTGGGATGGTTTGGTAATTGCTGTGAGCAATTCTTCAGGGTCGACAAAGCTGAAATTTGATGATGTGACCGGTCTAATTCTCAGCGAAGAATTTAGAAGAAAGACCTCAGGAGTTTCAGGGGATTCAGGGAATACTCTAAACGTTGAAGGAAGAGGAAGATCACTAAACAAAGGAGGTAATAAACACGGGCATTCTAAGTCAAGGAAGAAGTCCAAGGGACCGAAAGACAAAGACGGGTATTGGCATTGCGGTAAGAAGGGGCATATGAAACATGATTGTAGGGC
The DNA here is from genome assembly GCF_029962835.1 of Magnolia sinica. Taxonomy (NCBI): domain Eukaryota; kingdom Viridiplantae; phylum Streptophyta; class Magnoliopsida; order Magnoliales; family Magnoliaceae; genus Magnolia; species Magnolia sinica. The sequence goes on along the minus strand of NC_080576.1, from coordinate 5,974,435 downwards.
GCTCAAGAAACAAGAAAGAAGCTGGAAAGGATTCAGTGAATCTATCTGAGGAGAGTGACACAAAGGCGTTGATTTTGTCTCTTGATGCGAGAAATGAGTCTTGGGTTATAGACTCGGGTGCTTCGTTTCATGTCACCTCATGTAAGAAAATTCTGCGTGATTATGTGTCATGTGACTTTGGGAGAGTCTACCTAGGTGATGATGAGTCGTGCAGTATTGTTGGAAAGGGAGATGTTCATATAAATCAGAAAGACGGAACGACATTGAAATTGAAGGATGTTAGACATGTACTGAGTTTGAGAAGGAATCTGATCTCAGTCGGGCAGTTGGCCGATACCGCTCATGTGACGACATTCACTAGTGATTCCTGTAAGATCACAAAAGGTGCCTTGGTGATATCTTGAGGCAATAAGGAAGGTACTTTGTACGTGACTTAAGGATCGTATAGTTCACTCGCAGTCACATCAACTGGAGTGAATGGGCAGTTATGGCATTAGAGATTGGGACATATGAGTGAGAAATGGATGAAAGTGCTATTATCAAAAGGGAAGTTACCGGGGCTGAAGTCTATTAACTTAGAATTCTGCAAGGACTGCATATATAGCAAGCAGAAAATGGTAAGTTTTAAGAAGACGGGACGCGCTCCAAAGACGCATCTGCTGGAGCTTGTACACACTGATGTGTGGGGACCGGCACAGGTATTATCTCTTGGTGGCTCACGTTATTTTGTTTCTTTTATTGATGATGCTAGTAGAAAACTGTGTGTCTATTTCTTAAAGCATAAATCTGATGTATTTGCTGTATTTAAGAAGTGAAAAGTTATGGTAGAAAACGAGACAGGTAAAACAGTAAAATGTCTTAGATCTGATAATGGGGGAGAGTACTGTGATAAGAGATTTGAGGAGTATTGTACAGTAAATGGAATCAAATATCAAAAAATGATTTCAGGGACATCGCAGCAGAACAGTGTGGTTGAGCGCATTAATAGGACCATCCTTGAGCGCGCCAGGAGCATGAGGTTACATGCAGGATTGCCCAAGACTTTTTGGGCAGATGCTGTGAATACTGTTGCATATCTCATCAATAGAAGTCCCTCAGCACCATTGGATGGTGGGCTACCAGAAGAAACGTAAACTGGAAAAGAAGTGAACCTTTCACATCTCAGAGTGTTCGGTTGTACTTCATATGTTCACGTTGATGCAGAGCACAGAAACAAGCTAGATGCGAAATTCAGGAGGTGCACGTTTATAGGCTACAGGCAGCATGATTTTGGTTATAGGTTTTGGGATGCAGAAAATAGGAATATTATCAGAAGTAAAGACATATTCTTCAATGAAAAAGTGATGCATAAGGACAGTGTGCGTGGAAATAAAGTCGAGGAAAAGGAATTGGTAGAGTTTGAAGAGTTACCAGACACGAGTGTTACAGCGCCACAGGATGATCATGCACAGGAGCATTATGAGGCAGAGCCACATACACCGAGTGTGACGAGGTCTACTCGGGAGAGGAGATCCACGGTCCGATACTCTCCCTCCTTACATTATCTACTGCTGACAGACAGTGGTGAACCAGAGTGTTTTGAAGAGGCATTACAGTCGAATACACGGGTTAAGTGGGAGCAGGGCATGGATGAGGAGATGGACTCTCTCGAGTCTAATCGTATATGGGAGCTAGTCACTCTACCCAAGGGTAAGAAAGCTCTTTATAACAAGTGGGTCTACAGACTGAAAGAGGAGCACGGCGGTTCGAAATGGTACAAGGCCAGATTGGTTGTGAAAGAGTTTCAACAAAAGGCAGGTATCGATTTCACTTAAATATTTTCACCTGTGGTAAAAATGTCTACGATTCGCATGGTCTTGAGTATAGTGGCTACAGAGGAAGACAGTCTTTCTTCATGGGGACCTTGAAGAAGAGATATACATGCATCAGCCGACAGGATACGTGGCACCAGGAAAGGAGAACAAAGTGTGCAGACTAAAGAAGAGCTTATATGGTCTGAAGCAGGCCCCGAGGCAGTGGTACAAGAAGTTCGACAGTTTCATGTCGGAAAATGGTTTTAGGAGATGTCATGCAGACCACTGTTGTTACTTGAAGAAGTTTGATACGTCATACATCATCCTTCTTCTGTACGTTGATGATATGCTTGTAGCTGATTCAAGCATGAAGGACATCTCAGATCTTAAAAGACAACTGTCTAGAAAATTTGTAATGAAGGATTTAGGAGCTGCAAAACAAATCCTAGGCACGAGGATAAAGCGTGACAGGGAAAACAAGAAACTGGTTTTGTCACAGGCAGACTACATAACCAAGGTACTTGATCGATTCAATATGGGAGGTGCTAAGCCGATTGCACTCCGTTAGCCAACCACTTCAAGTTATCTAAGGAGCAAGGTGCAAAGACGTAGAAAGAACGAGACTACATGGCTAAAGTCCCATACACGTCAGCTATTGGGAGTCTCATGTATGCTATGGTGAGCACGAGGCCTGACATTGCTCAAGTAGTTGGAGTTGTTAGCAGGTTCATGAACAACCCCGGGAAAGAACATTGGGAAGCTGTGAAGTGGATCCTTAGATACCTGGTAGGTACTAAGGATGTAGGGCTGTGTTATGGTGGATCAAAAATCAAGTTACAAGGCTACGTCGATTCAGATGTGGCAGGATACATCGACAGCAGAAGAAGCACTACAGGTTATGTTTTTTCTCTGGGTAGTGCTGCAGTCAATTGGGTCTCTCGGTTACAGAAGATAGTGTCTATTAGTACGACAGAAGCAGAATACGTTGTGGCTACAGAAGCGTGCAAGGAGATGGTGTGGATACAAGGTTTCATGGAAGAGTTGGGTAAGAAGCAAGCAGATTGCAAGTTGTACAGTGACAGTCAGAGTGCAATACACTTGGCTAAGAATTCAGTCTTTTATTCAAGGACTAAGCATATTGCCATCAAATATCACTTTATATGTTCGTTACTGGAAGATGGATCGATTACTTTAGAGAAGATTCATACAAGTGAGAATCCTGCGGATATGCTAACCAAGACAGTTACACGGGAGAAGCTGAAGCTCTGTTTAGCTTTGATTGGTCTTCAGGGTTGAAGACAGGGAGGTGATACGCTCCGGATGAAGAAGACAAAGGTTTATGGTAATGTGTCTCCAAGTAGGAGATTGTTGAGATGTAAAGCCACATCTGGGGGTCGCACGACCGGTCGTGGCCCCTGCTCGACCAGTCGTGGACTGGCTCGACTCAAAGTCTAGCGAGCATAAGATTTTTGGTTCCGAGGTGCTCGACCGGTCGTGGCCCATGCTCGACCGGTCGTGGGGTCCTCTCGACCGATCGTGCAGTCTGCTCGACCGGTCGTGCAGTCTGCTCGACCGGTCGTGGTTACGCAAATTCATTTTCGAATCTGATGCGGACTGCGGATTTCGATGTCGCCTTTCGCAAGGGTGCGAAAGGAAAGTTGCCAAAACTATAAATTGGGGTCCATAGGGCTATTCTAGAGTTAAGGTGAATATTGGAAAATATTTCTAAAATGTGGGCAAGGGATTTTCTATATTCTTCCAAGGGAGAGGTTAGTATATTGCCTTGTAATCTCTGTTCGTTCTTCATAGTGGAAGTTTGCATCCGTGGTTTTTTACCCTAGTTTGAGATTTTTCCACGTATATCTTGTCTTGTAGTTTGTTTGCATTGCTTTGATCTATTTCTAGTTTATATTTCTTCTTATTTATCGTTTGTGGGTGAGGCCTGAGATTGGATCTAGGCTCACTGCGTTATTGGCGTGCTGCGCAACACATCGATCCACCTTTTTGGCTTGGGGAATGGACATTCCTTCTTTTGTGAGCAGCCGGATCGAGTCTTGCAGTTCCTCCGTCGACTTGTGAAGAACTTGATGATCGATGGTCAGCATGTATTTCGATTCTGAAGAGACTGGGGACTCGGAGTTATCCTTCTTCTCTTTCCTGGTTCAGCCCTTTTTCTTACTGATGTCATTTTCTTTTTGCTTGTCTTGGGGCTTTGCCGGGCCATGGGGGTGAAGAAGAGCATCTCTGAACGACCGACCTTCTGTCAGCGGCGTGTTATCTACAGAGGCCAAAAGGAATGTATTCTTCTGCGTCTCCGACTGGACCACAGAGGAGGATGACTTGATATTGATGGGGCTACGTTCTGGTCCGTATCTCGCCCTCTGCACCAGCATCTTTTTGCCACCGAAACTCTCTCCATTCAATGTTTGGATCACAGTTAAAAGATCTTCTTCTGAGCTCATCCAGATCAGAGCAAAGCCTCTGTATTGCCCGGTTGCTCGATCCCTTGGCATTATCACATCCATGACCACCTCTGCGCAGGCAAAAACTCTTGAAATGTTGATTGGTAGTCATCCCTCAGGATATCCTTTGGCGTAGAGAGTAGGATAGCTTTCTATAGATCTGTATTTTGTTTTTCCTCTCACCTTTTCTTTTCCTTTTCTGTTAGTGACCTCTGTCCACGAGTCCATTTCCGATCTGTTCCTCCGTTGCATAGTGCCATCTGGATATTTTTCCATCGTTACTTCCGTTGTCTCAGCGTCATCGACTCCTCGTCTTCCTCAGCGTCGTCGGCTCATTCCTTTCTTTTGCCTAAATTCCACATTGCAGGATCCTTAATTGCATCCTGATCATCGCAGGCTCGGAAACCTGGGTGTATGGATCAAAGGAAACCCGGGTGTCAATCTAGACATCCTGATCATTGCAGGCTCAGTATTCACGGACGGACCGATCTCCAGTGCGAAGCGATAGAACGAGTTCTCCCTATTTGGAACCGAAGATGTTTGGATCCTTGTATGTGGGATTCCCCTAGAGCTATGGGTGGAGGATTTCTTCATGTCAGTGGCCTCCCTCTTAGGCTCCTTCATAGAAATCGATCCGAAGACCAAGAGTGGAGAAGAAATGGCTGTCTTGAGAATGACGATTAGAAAACAAAAAGGGAACCCATTACCGCACCAGATCACAGTGCTGGCGGACAACAGAAACATCTTCCTCCCTCTGCAAAAGGAATTAAAAGATTCCGCCACTCTAAGATGGGTTGACCTATGGAGATTGAGAGAATCTCCATCCCTGGAAGTCATAGGATCGGCGATGGAAGACGGAGCACGGCCTCGGTGCTACAGCGGAGCACCGAACACCATCATGGTGAGGATATCCCAAAATGTTGTATGTGTTTCATCCATGTCGTCCATCTATTTTTACATAATATTTTATAGTATGAGACAAAAAATGAGTCATATCCCAATCTCAAGTGGACCGCATTACAGGAAACAGTTTTTAATGAGCGTTGACCATTAAAAACCTTTTCCGATGCCATAAAATTTTTGGATCAGGCAGATATTTGTTTTTTCCCTTCATTTCATCTGGGTCTGTATGACCTAATCAACAGACTGGATGTCACACCCAGATCCATAGCTCAACTTGCAGACTGAGTGGAGATACCTCGTTTCAACACTTGAGTTCGTATCGATCCCTAGTGGGGGTGGCTAACATAGAGTGTGTGTACTGACATGGGTGTGTACTAACAAGCTAACCCAAAAAAAAATAAAAAAATCCACAAACAGATTGGATGTCAAATAAATAGTACAGTAGGCCTTACGAGTATTTTGATGATGGATATCCAATCACTATTGTTTTCCTATGGTGTATATATATATATATATATATCCCTCTAATTTTTGGGATAAAGCCCTAAAATGATTTGTAAAAATGGAAGAACGGAGTAGATGAAACATATACATCATGGTAAGGCCCACGGAGCACCGATCACTAGCTACCGGGCTGGTGTCAGGGGGAGTAGCCAATCTGTTTCCCCAATAAAGGGTGTGGACACTGAAAATCGGCGCCCACGCTGATTTGCATGTTTTTGTTTTGATGGTGGGGGTGACTAGGCTGATTTGTAGATGTTGAAGTCGCCACTAGTTGATGAATCTTAGAATCCCGCGGTAAGCTAGAACCGCTGAATACGTAAGGTTGGAGAAATCCGAAGATTCTCCTACCTTAGGTTGACTCATGCTATGCGATCCGAGATTCCGAGTAAGAGACTTCAGTTACAGAGAGGGAAGGTGTTAGGCACCCTCTTTGTTCGTGCAAATGTACGATCTCTACTTCGTGTGAATACTCTCAAGGGAAGATGAATGTGGTCGAGATATGACTATGCACATGTGGATTTCTAATGTGGCAAGATTCGAGATTTCGGCAAGCCTCAGAGCATACGTCCAACAACGTGTCTAGAAGGCGGATGTGATGATGCTCATGCAAAAAAGTAAAGAAAAGTAGACTAGACCACTAGAAATTTCTGATGTGACCGGATCCGTAGTACGGCAAGTCACAGAGCATACGTTCGCTAGAAATCTAAAGGAGCTGAGGGGTTAAGAAGGGAGTATATATCATGATGGTATATGAGATGAGTAGATCTTTGGCTTTGGACTTAGATAGGATAGAACATGTATTGAACCATGACCAACATGGGCTAGGCTAGAAGAGTCAAGAAGAAAGGCTAGGGGGTAGCTAAATGATCAAATTTTGGGAGGCTTGAGAGCTCCTTCCCTCTCTTCTTCTCCCTCTTTTCTCTCACTCTCTTGGATGTGGAGATGCTTAAGGTGTTGTTGTTGTTGTCTTTGATGAGAGGAGGAGAGGGCTATTTATAGCCTTCTTCAATGACATTGTGGTAATTGTAAGGTTTAGGAGGGATAAAAGCTGAGGTGGCAAGTGGTAATTGGTTGAGAAGAGAGAAATGCCATGTGACGCGCTCTCGTTGGCTCTTGGGCTTGGTAAAATGGTAAATGAGATCGGATAGGGGGGTAATTCCTGGAGAAAGTTGACTTCCGGACATTGTGCCAGCTGTTGCTCGGAGGACACAGGCGTTCGGCGAGCGAAGGTAATCGGAGTACCGCCTACGGTAGTCCAACTACCGCCTAGCCCGAACGTGCGGTCCTCGTGTGGCACACTGGTTTGTCCGGTGGTCCTTTTTTCGGGTTTTTGGCTCGGCCAGGTGTATTTCTAAGCTGACTTGGCTTGAATAGGTCCTAGATTTGGGACTTTGGGCTGGGTTTGGGAGCTTCTAAGGGTTTGGATTAGGGTTTTAAATTCGGGTATAGTTAGGATTAAGGTTTTGGGTTTGGGTATGGTTTGAATTAAGGTTTCGAGTTCAGGTATGGTTAAGATTAGGGTTTCGGGTTTGGGTATGGTTTGGATTAGGGTTTCGGATTCGGATAAGGTTTGAATCAGGGTTTCGGGTTTGGGTTGTTGATCATGGCCTGGATTGTCCTTGCCTCTTCAAGATGTTAGCATGGGTGAGGTGTCTACAGAGGGGATAATTTCATCGGTTAATTTCGTTAGACAAGACTACTGTGAAAGACCACCGCTATCGCAAGAACTGATCACACTTACTGGCAAGGCGACCGGAATCATACACAACCAGTTTGGCATGACGCGGGAAACAATCAAACCTCTTTGTAGCTGTTGAGGGTCAAATATTGCATATCAGACCCCAGTCATTGCCAGGATTTACAAACATAGTATTGTTTAACGGCCTGATTTAATCATGTTTGTGATGCAGAGCATATTCACGAGCTTGGACTGGAAAAGGGTACTAAGAGCATGGATTTAACAGTCTGAAGTCATCAAGGCAAGCAACGGACCCTAGGAGACCAAGATCGATAGATTTGCACGCTAGGGATCCAAGAAAATCGAGGAACTGAAGCTCAAGTGGCTTGAAAAGTGTCCAGAATGCAAGATCATAGGGTTCCCACCATCTGATCAGTTCGAAACTTCATATGTGGCCTGAGGACCATAAAGTAACCGTACACATCGAATTTCATCCATTTGATCCATGTGGAAGTGGCCTAACGGACATATCAGCCCATAAAACCATTGATTTTGGGGCCCACCTGATATCTGGATATACTTCAATTTTGGTTTCAACTCCTTAAATGAGATAGAAAAACGGATGGATGGAGCGGATTTTGCATGAACATCATGATGGGCCCCACCTTAGGTTGCATGTGTACACAGTACATGGGAGTGTGATGTGCACCAAACCCATGAAATCGGTCAGCGTGCTCGCTGACCGATCCCTTCTAAAAAACGAGTTCTCTCACCTGTGAACGCAAAACAGAGCTTGCGGACGTGTTTTTGTGGGCCACCATCATGATGCGACGGTCTGATCTGGATCGTCCATTGGAATTCCACGGGTCCACTGGCCAAAACCTAGGTGGCAGTTTTGCTCCAGGCAAACACCGTACGTACATGAAGACTCAAACGCAGGAATGGACGGTGGGAACGAAGATCGCATGGGCCACACCGAATCTAACATAAAACTAGCCGAATCTTACTGGTTTTTTAACGGAAATCTAATGGTCGGCGTGGATTTATCCATCACCGTCAATCTTGGACCCCCCTGCCATCACAACGCGTAAACCGGAAGCTCTGTTCGCGAACGGCTTCTGCGGACGAGCCGGGTGGGCCACCATCAAGGTCTCAAGTGTCTGATCCGGACCGTCTACCTTGTCTGGGGCATAGTTCAATTCAAAACCGTAAATTTTGGAGAATGCATGCAAGATACAGCGTGCACAGGCTAAATCACAAGGGAAACCGACTCCTTATGAAACTGGGGAACCTTGGTCGTTCTGTGATCAGCGGGCCACTCTCTGATGCGATCAGGACCATGAAATCTCATCCCAGGGGTCAACCGACCAATGCCAAGAAGTCTGACCGGATCAGATCATGCAACAAGCCCTGCGTTGCTGAGTTTTATTCCAAGAAGCTGTCGCGTTCTTGTTTCGCACGCGGTTGTGAAAGAAGCTGCGAAAACTCCACTGATTATTCTTTTGCGTAAAGGAGGCTTCCGCACCGACCTGCTGGCTATATATGAGGAAAAAGAAAAAGAGAGAGAGGTATCTACGGCTGGAACGTGAGCAAGAGGGTGGGGCTTAGCTTTGAAGGAAGGAGATGTGGAAGAAGGGAGGAAGAGCTTGGCCTTTGCTGCTGGGACGTGAGCACAGGTTTGCGGCTGGAGTTTTTTTGTGGCTTGGGCTGCTGGCAGCATGTGGATAAAAGAAAAGGAAGAAAAGAAGAGCAGGACCAGAGGCTGTTGGAGATGAGAAAGGATTGAGGAGGTTGGCTGCCTTATTCTCTTTTTCTTATTTTCTCTTGGCTGTTATTCATTTCTTTCTTTATGAATCCTAAGGATTTTAGCCTAATCATGGTCGGCTAAACCTCTTAGTTAGGGCTAAGAGGTGAAGCCTGTAGCGAGATGGGAGACACTATTTCATGCGTTTAATTTGAATTTCTGAACTGAACTTGGTTTTAAGTTGATTATTAAAAGAATATTTTCTCAGTCTTTAATGGTCTGTTGTGACTGAAATTACAATGAGTTTGCAATGGCTTTGAATATCTCTTTTTCTCTTTTGATGTTTATGACGTCAGGAGGCCCTGTTGTTCACCATCGTCTCCTGGGCATGGTTGGATGATAGTACCCTTCCTGATCTTCATACATTATTGGTTGGTTGGTAATTGGTTTAATTCTGTTGTTTATTTTGTCCCCTGGGCATGGTTTGGTGATGGAATCCATTCTAATTCATATACCTTTCATCTCTTGAAAACTATATCAAAAGAAGCCTAGTTGATTTCCATGATTTTCGAAGCAGGCATAAGATCTCCCTGATCTCTACAAGTGGATCCTCTGAATCCCTAGTTTCCTTCCTCTGAATTCCTTAAAGTTTTAGATAATTATTCCACAATTATTCCTTAAAATTCTATTTGGTTTAGATCACATCTTAGTCTAGTTCTAGTTCTACTTGGTTTCAGATAACGTACAGGTATCAGTCCCTGTGGATTCGACCTCGGTCTTACCGAGTTTATTACTATATCACAACCCTATACTTGGGGTGTGAACAGTAGCCCACTATGTCATATGTTAGAAATCCACTCCATCCATCAGGCTACCAACCTCATGTGAACCGTACATTTAAAATACCATCCCAATAAATAAAAAAATAAAAAAATCAGATGGGCAACATCAATGGAAACAGTGTAAATTTGTGCCTAAAACCTCTAGGTTCAAGCATTGTGGTCTGCTTTAATTTTGGCAGGTTGATTTTTTAATCTTCCTTTCATTTGGGTGAGTCATGTCAAATGAATATCTTGAAACAAATACACCATGGTGACCCCACGTACAAATTTATGGTTTGTGTCCTATCCCCATCATTCCCTGCTATGTTGTCCACTTGAGTTATGGATATGGATGCAATCCAAAAGTGTACATCATGGACTAAGTGAATTAATTTCACGTATATGCACGGTGAGGTCTAAAGTGATTGAGCACACATAAAACAGCTGTTGGAGTAAATTTTAAATAAACATTATGATAGGTCCTGTAAAAAATCAAGGGCCCAGCTAAAACGAGAGAAAAAGTTTAAAGGCTCAATGGTGATCTATACATTATTTTCAAAGGTAGGATCCACCTTAATCACAAAGGGGACTGATATTTAGGGCCTGTTTGGCCGGGCAGGCTGGATTGGATTAGATTGTATTAGAAGGGATTGGAAGGAGTAATCCCGGGATTGGCCGGGCGTGCCAAACAAGCACGATGAAATTTCGCTTGGATTGGAGTAATCCCATGGGATTGCCAGCAATCCACTGACATCACCATCGTTACCTTGAAATCCACCCAATCCCTCCTAATCCCACCTAATCCCGTGATTTTTGCCTGGGACATGTTTGGATGAACAAATTGGAAGGGATTGGCTGGGCGTAATCCCGGGATTGACCAGGCGGGCCAAACATACTTGGTGGTAGATTCCCTGGATTAAGCAATCCCATGGGATTGCCTGCAATCCACTGACACAGCCATCATTGAATGCAATCCACCGTATTACAATCTAATCCCGTAGGATGGGCCTGTCCAAACAGGCCCTTAGGTCTTGATCTTAAAATGGGGTGATGCACTTGGTGGTTGGGGGTGGATTTCACGTGAACATTACAAAATCTCTATTTCACACACAAATCTTTCAATCTATACCCCCTCAATCTTCTATGTTCCAACCCACATGCCATTTCTCTCTTTCTTTCATTCTACAAGCTCCTCCAATCATCACTTCTAACAAAACTCTAGATTTTTGCCAAATCCATCACAAATTTGATGTTATTCTCACCTTATAAATACCGAACAATTAGACCAACAACACGAACTTATTCTCCCTACCACCCAATCACACATAAATTTTTTGATTTGTTGATGATGAGCTCTGAGTTAGTTTTCGCCATATATTCAAATTGTGAGACCATCCATAGCATAAACTCAAATTCATACAAAGTCAAACAATCTTAACCATTCTATTTTCTCATATGTTTGAACCTCTCATTTTTTCAACCGTTTGGTTTTCTGACAACCAATATACAGTTGGAGGCATTGGAATAATAATAATAAAAAAATAAATAAAAAATAAAAATCCCTTTTAGCATCAGGCTGAAAATGCTCCCTACCATCGATAGCCGCATCTACAGGCGCTCAGTTCCCCCTACATGGGCTACAGCGCCTCCGTTTTGAATGTAAATGCGAATGCAGTAGACACTATCTCTTAATGGAGATGTTTCAGTGCTCTGGAGTACTGTAACTTATTGTGCTCCCAGAGCACTGGAGCATTTCACATGATGTTGAACAATTGGACTTTCTAATAGATGGTCGAGATTGCTTACACGAAATGGCTCTAATTAGAAATTTGATCCATCTATTTTTTAGGTCCAATCATGGATTCCTCCATGATTTAGAAAATGGATGGTTGAGAAACAAACAAAAACAAAAACAAAAAAAACAAAAAAAGGCCGATTGGAGCATCCTACCGTTGATACTTTTGCACATTGGCCCACAATATGTGTTCTGTGTGCTTGGACGATTCAGATCGAAATTGATCGTACAAATGAACTGATGCAACTAAGAGCATTATAACTTATAGTACTCTCAGGACATCTCTTTAACTTAAAAACAGTGGTGAATTATCACAAGAACACAACTGGGAAGTAGAATTAATGGTACTCTGCCAGTGTCGGATGGTTTATACTCAGTCACCTTAAAATTATACATGTGGCATACCAATCAAACTAAAATGCCCAAATTGTGAGCTTCGCTTCAAAGATAGATGGATCACCTTCGCACCCCAGTCGTCCACCCGAGGCTCGGGTGAGTTGCCCACTCGGAAATGATGTATTTTTTGTGAACTGTGTGTATTTTACTATTTTCAGCATTAGTTACTTACCATACTAAGTATGGCCGTGACAGCAGCAACTTTTAGACATAAAATGAGACAGCACTTTGTAGGTCTTATCATAATATATGTGTTTTATCCATGCCATCCATTCACATGACTAGATCATTCTAGGTTATGCCTCAAAAAATGAGGTAGATCCAAAGCTTAAGTGGACTACACACCATGGGAAGAGCATTTAAATGGTAATGTTCAATTTCTGTTGTTTTCTATAATGCTGTCCACTTGATATTTGAATCTGCCTCACTATTAGGCCCATGGTCTAAAATAATCTATAATAATGAATGGATGGCTTCGATATAACACATATATGATGGCGGGTCACGCAAAGATTTGGCGGCAAAGTGCCTTTGTTATGAAAATTAATACAACTTTCAAACACCTGCAGCATTGTTTAGTGTATGTATTTATTGTTAATTTGAAAGAAAATCCATAAAAATACAGATAAATACATCCAATTAAACAGGCCCAAATACTAAGTGGAGAAATACCCGGATTGTTCATGACTCAGAGCCCGAGTCAACAGAGCCAATCTAGAAGTTTTGACTCGGACTTATAGATGATTAGTGAACATTTGTTTATTAAATGTGGACCGTTTACAACTAGTTGGACGGTTCAAGTTGAGTCTCATGCAATGCACGTATACAATCTCATCGTACGGTGCCGGAGTATGAAAGTTTTTCTCTTATTTGAGATTGTTGTATATGTTACACGTGTGCGGCGTCTGAGAAGCGAATGACCAGCCATTTTCCTCACTACTTTCTGCCCTAAACCACAAACCCCTACAGAATTTCAAATTTCATCCTCTCAGGCAAGTCCAACGGCTCTGTTCCTCTCTCTCTCTCTCTCTCAATGCCTCTGCATCTCTGGGAGAATCTCATCTCATTCTCCGTCAAAACCCCTTCAAATCGATTCAAAACCTATCTATACTGCTCCCTACCAATACCCTTGTCCCGGTTTTTCTGTTCCTCTCAATCCCAAAACTCGATCTCTGTCGTTGATTATCTAATCAACCAACATGGATTCTCCTCCGAAGCTGCTTCCAAGGCCTCTACTGCCCTCACCCGCATCAAGACTCCCGAAAAATCCGATTCTGTCCTTGCCTTTTTCGTCCATTGCGGTTTCTCCATGACCCACGTTGAGAAAATTATCCAGCACGCCCCAGAGCTCCTCTCCTCCGATGTCGACAAGACCCTCAAACCCAAAATCAAGATTTTCGAAGAATTGGGTTTTCCCCAAAATGACATTGCTGATATAGTTTCTACAGACCCTTGGATTCTCACTCGCAGTGCCAAGAAACAGCTACTCCCTTCGCTCCTCCTTCTGAGGAGAGTCGTCCAATCAAACGCGGCCGTCTGTAAGGTGCTCAAGCTATCTGGGTGGTTCCTCAAATGCGATTTGGAGAAGACCATGGTACCGAGCATTGATTTCATGAAAAGCTGCGGAATCAGCGAGGCCCAGATTTCGAAATTGGTCTTTAGCTTTCCAAGATTCTTCGTTCTTAAACCTGATACAATCAAGGCCGTCGTCAAAAGAGTGGACGAATTTGGTTTCAATCGACAGAAAAAGATGTACCTTCATGCCATTCGGATCGTTAGCTCAATGAGTAGAGAGAAATTGGAGTACAAATTTGGGATTTTCCGGAGCCTGGGTTGGTCTGAAGTTGATATATTATCTGTATTCCGGAGAGTGCCACAGGTATTTTCAGTTTCGGAGAAGAAAATAAGGGAAGGAATGGATTTCCTTCTCAACACGAGGAAACTCGAAATCTCTTTCACAGTTCTAAATCCAGGAATGCTGATGTTCAGCTTGGAAGGTAGGATTAAACCCCGGCACCGGGTTTTGGAGATTTTGGAAAGAAAGGATTTGCTCCGCAAAGATCTCAACATGGCTTCAGTATTTCAGATGACGGATCAACGGTTTTTGGGGAAATACGTTCATCGGTATCCTGATGAATTCGAGAATCTTTTCAGAGCTTACAAGGGTTTGGAGCTAAAACAGTAAAAAAAAAAAAAAAAAATCTTGTAGCAATCCTGAGGATTTAGTCCCTTTTTTTTTCACCTATCAGAAGTCAAATTGCTTATTTGAGATTGATGGGCATGAATACAAGGTTTTTTGTGTCTTCATCTTCACTGGTTACTGGTTCCGCAACATGTAAGAAAAATTCTAAGCGGGAGTATGAATTGAAGAAATTGAATTATTTTTTATTGGTATGTGGAGATGCTTTTTTCAAGAAATGGGATTGACTTTCTTGGATTGCTAGTTTATGTATATGGATGTGAACTCTATGATTTTATCCTTATGCATGGTATCACATTTTGTTTCTTTATTCCGTAATATAAATGCTTGAATTGTATGTTACAAGGTTTGGGAGTAAAGCTCTAGTTTCACCAAGGAACCATCATGCATTTTTTTTCTAACTCATTGAATTCAGAAAGGTTTTCCTTGATGTTACATTTCAATCAGTGTCGAATATGTTCTTTGATGCAACACATTCCAAGTAAATCATTGACTGCCTATTCATATGCAATTTTGAACCTTTGCCTTTTTCTGTAATTGTGGTGTAGATATCTCATCTTCTCCTTGACTGTCTTTGATTTATCCTTCCATTAGTACATGTCATGGTAGAAATAGATGGCACTTCCAATTCCCCTATTCAGAAAAGGCTCAATAATAAAGAAATCTCCACATTTCTGAATTGTGATGGTCCACATGCACCTACTTCTTCTCATACAAGTTTAACCCCCCCCCCCCCCCCCCCCCCAATATAGCTCTAGGAGAGTATCTATGATGCATTAGTGGTGATGTCATGAGAAGTCTGTTGAACCTTAAATGGAAGGAGAAATCGTACTTAGGTTTTCGTATGTAAACTTGCAAAAGGATTAATGTCGAGGCTTGTCAAGCAACAAGACCTGTAAACTAGTAACAGATCTTGTTACAAGAAGTGACATGGGTTTCTTGGCCTTTCCCTAAGCTCCGACTTGTGCTAATGACCACCGCTCTTAGCCAGCAACTGCTGATACAGCACTGATAAGGACGCAAGGAGATCATAGAACAAACCAACGGCACGGTAAGCACCAAAGATTTGAAGGGGTGGGGCACCTACCATAGCCCATGGCATTGAAAATTGCATAGGATATCTTGACTGGCTATTGACCAAGAATGTAGCAAGGGATACTTGATAGGAATTGTAGAATTCCAAAAACCATCATGGTTGGCTGTGGTACAAACCATAGCATACTCTTGAACCGAATAGCAAGAAGAATGTAGAACTAACTCAAGACGACAGCAAAACTAATTCATAGGTAGGTGACCCCAACGCTCACGGCCTACTCTTTGGCTTTCCAACATTTCTTCCTGTTTTATGCGAGTTGTCTTTACTACATTCATCACATCCTTCTTTCTGGCCAGATGTATGTGTTTGTCATATCATATGAGAAAGGATACAATACTATCAATATTATTTTAGTTAATTGCCAAGCACTAGGTTTCCATAAACAGGTCACACACATGTGACATTTGAACTTTCATTTGTTGGGTCTTATGAGGGGGGGTAATGAAACATGATTCAGGAATCTCAGGTAGTTTTTGGGTGCTTTTGGTGGTGATATTCGTGTGAGTTCCTTCGTGGGACCCAGATGAGCCCACTTACGATAACTGACCCCCATTGGCCCAAATTTCACCAACTGGATCAGATTAAGGGTTTGGAAAATGGGAAGTAGCTAAAAATAATGGTGTGTTCAATTTGCAGGCCCTGAACGGATTGCTTTGATCATCGGATCATGGTGACCAAGGTGCTATGATCAATCCCCGATGGACCCATCTGGAGCATCATATAGATGTTGTGGTGCGAAGTATTCTTCACATCATTTTAATGGTTCACCTTATGGCTGCATCTGAGGATAAGATTGAACCCACATTATCCCCACTTCTCGAACTACAAGGACGACTTAATTGCAATTTTTGCACCATGGCCCACCAATGATAAATGCACCACGTAAAAGACCTAGATCATCATACTGTTCTACCTCATGTACACAGTGATGGATGAGATGATTAGGTAGGTCATCCGGGGCACCTGCTTTTCCCATTTTTCATCTTCAAAACTCTATGAATAAATTGATTTCTTGTTTTTGCCATCAACTACAGCTGGTTGAAAGGTAGTCTAAGATCCTTCCTTATTTCTTTTCTTTTTATGACAAATATTTTGTTCTATAAGGGCAATATGGAGGCCAGGATTCCAATGGCAGATTGGAAAGGTTTTAGGGTCGAACTAGTTGTAGGCGATCAATCCTTTACCCTAAAGCATTTTCGTGCTACATAACTGGCATCAGCACAAACGTTTCAAATGAATAAAGCAAGACAACCGACCAGCTACATAACTAGCATCGGCACAAATGTTTCGAATGAATAAAGCAAGACAACTGACCATCCACAAAATACTTGTAGGTGATCTCACAACCCATTTTTACAAGAGGAGCTGTTGCATACAACCAGTCGTTGGTTATCCTTCCTGTTTAAATCGAAAAAACTGACCAGAATGTAAAGAAAGAAACAAGCTTACATAGCATCTCCACATGCCAAGTGCCACCACCAAAGTTTCTTCTTCTTTAACAAAGCAAGCTTCTATACACACCCCCACTTGTGCCCGCATGGCAGATAGTTGTGATATTCAAGCCATCCATCATGTGAGTTTTGACCATGAAGTTCTTCTCATCCAAAAATCAGGTCGGCCCACAGCCACTCATCGGGTAGGGCATCATGTTAGAAATGGGTGGCCCGTTTGAATACTTTCGCTAATACATTGCCTAGCAAGCTGCAGCTCACATATAGCATGGACCGACCTGATTATTGGGCCAGGGCCTCTACACCTTGCTGGCACATGAGGTGGCATGTACATGAACTACCTTATACATGCGCAGGCTCAGTAAGCTCAACAAAACGGTATTGTAACAAGTGAGATGTTTCTTCCTATTTCCCATACCAAAAAGTATTGATTTGATTCCTTCAGCTTCATACCAGATGTCTGAGAAAGCCAAGGCCTGGCCAACCCAAGCCATGCATTAATACACGTTAGTTTCTACATCTGCAGTTCCTGCTCTCCATCAACATCAATGTGGAAATGAAAAATCAGAACTGTGGCAGAGCTCTCATACATACAGATTTGAGTTACAAATGTCCGCTCAAAACAAACAGCCGTTGTGACTGAACTATGGACCTCCATTGATCAAGATAGGCCATTGAGCTATCACATGCTGTGTAGACTAGAGACTCAAATACTCTACAGGCAATAGACTAATGGGCTGTTGCATGGTTAAAGGCATTAAACAAGGCAGATCCTACATATCAAGGTAGAACCAATTGCCGCACCTGATTGCATGTACTGTTGAGAGAAGTTGTGTATCCCAGCATCTGTTCAAGCACCTTTTACGTTGAGAAGGAGAGACAACATTTGTATGAATGAAGCCATTTTCTTGTCTTCAAAAGGGGCATCTGGCATCTAATCACGAGGGAGCACCACGTTGGATTCACATGCCAAAGCTACATCAGCGTCACTGCAGCCGGAAGATTGAATATGGTCACTCATCCGTTAGAGTCTCATCCTTTGAGCCACTGTCGTGTAAGTTGCCATTTTCAACATTCACAAGGGGTAAATCAGCGTCTCCTGTGTGGGGCTGCAAGGATGGTCTCTGATGCTCCTGCTCCTCATCTGCATCCATGGCATGAGGTAAAGCAGCATCTCCTGTAAGGGGCGGAGATGGCGGAATCTGATGCACGTTGTGCTCCACGTCTGCATCCATGTCAGGTGAGTTACTATTTTCACCATTTTCAGGTGGTAAATCAGCATTTACTGTATGGGGCTGGGAGGACGGGTTCTGATGCTCGTGCTCATCATCTGCATCCATGGCATGGGGTAAACCAGCATGTCCTGTTTGGGGCTGAGACAATAGATCCTGATGCTCATTGTGCTCCGCATCTGCATCCATGGCATGGGCTGCAGCTCTATCCGGATAAGCACAGAACTGATTATAAGCATGCCCCATTACTTGTGCCTGGCATACCAAGAAAATACAAAACATTGTGAGTTAAGGTTCTTTTTAAGGATTTCAAACAAGTAGATGATCAAAGACGTCCCATAAGCAAGGAGGTAGAAATTAGCAAGTCCTATCAGCAGGCTTCCTAAACAGTTAGTAACTCTAGACGAAGTAACATCTAGAGGACGTAGGAGAGTAACAATCATTCAATATGAATCCATGAAATATCATGAAGCAATACATTAAAAATTTTCAGGAATTGCGCTAGCCCCATATTGCACCATCGCCATACGCACTGGACCACACATGCAACCTGGCTCTGAGATGTTAATAAGGTGGTCACACACTGAAGATGTCTGTAGAAAAACAGAGCTGGTCAATTCAACAAATGGGTCACCCCATAGATCAGAACTCACCAATGCTCCTCATACACCGTACAACATGTGGCCTGTCTTGTTCAGTTGCAGAGCCTTATTTTTTTGCTATAGATCATCTGCAGGGCATGACAGAACAAGTGCAGGGAATAGGGATTGATGCCATACATGTAACACATTGGCAAAAGTGCCACGTGAAAAGTTGCATGTGTTGGGGTGCATGTGGGTCTAACAAACCTCATTTTTCTAATCCTGCGGATAAGTTCAATGGCCATTATTTCCAAAACACCTACTATCATTTGCTAACCACTCAAGGGCCTGACCTCTCTGAATAATTTCATGCATTTTCCTAATCATCTAAAGCTTGTTATAGTTTTTATCTTATAGTTTTTATCCATTCCATATCACTCCAAAAGAATCCCATAATATGAGAAAAGTTCCATCTTCAAAATTTATGTTTTCAAAATTAAAGCCCTCCCATTTGGGAACCTCAGCAAGCAAAACAGACCACTGTCAGACTCCCTGTAACGTGTTAAATGTGAGGCTCGAAGTAATAGTATGCCACAATAACAGCATAATTAGCTACACGCAGTGCGAAACATGTTCTACACAGGGCACACACAAGAATCCGGATGGCTCAAAGTTGTACACTCTTGCAGTAGCAGAGAGGATCATGAATAACAAAAGATATAAGTTGGACATTCCACTTCCATCAAGTATGCTCAACCGAGTTCAACTGACCTCACACCTTGCACATGCAGGTGAAAGTGGACCCCACATAGGGAAGTTGTAAGACTAAACAGTATGCTTCCAGACCAGAGGGCCAAACCCACAGGATATAATCGTGTATTTCCTTCGCTTCTATTAACTCGCTAACAGTAAATGGGTGATTCCTAGTAATATGAAGCCAATGAACAAACCTGGTAGAGCTGATGAAGTTTGAAGTTGACGATACCATCCATCTCTTGTGTGTCACTTACGAAATGAATCCTCCCAGTATCTCCAGTAAGACGTTCTGTATATGGAGTGGTCTCGTCTAGGTTCAAGGCAAGACGATCTGGTCTCTGAAGCAGAAGCTGGAATGTTGGTTGTAGCTCATAGCACTGTTCGAACAGAGATCGGCGGCAGAACACATACAACCCCAATCGTGCTCGAGACATGGCAACAACCAATCTTCTAACGTCGCGAAGGTGACCCACAAAACGAGTACGAACCAGAGAGAGCAAAATAAAGTCATTTTGCTGACCTTGGAATTTATCAACTGTTGTAACCTGTTCATGAGTAAAAGCATTCAAGAGTGGTCAATGATAAGGACAACAAAAGGGGCCATGATACTAACAAGCATAACAACCATGCTTCATATTCAAGTTATGACAAGCAAAACAGAAAAAGATGCAACCATTCTATGACTTGCCTTGCTAGGTGGGCCAATACCACATGACATGCACCGCCTGTTGACAACATCACGGATCAGAAGTTTCTGGCCATTGTATGTGGTCAAAATGGATATCTTACTGGCAGGGTAACCAAGCAAACGCATGTACATGTATACACTAACAATATATTCAGCCTCCCCTTCATTTTGATAGAACCAAGGCGACGGAGCACTCTCACCCCGTCCATGGTAATCAGGAACATCAACCAGCTGATATTCGTAGCAAAATCCAGCATTAGCTTTATGAAAGATAACTTCCTCGCGCACATAAGGAAGGTCACCCAGATCCCTATATCTCCAGTTGTAAAGCTTTGCTATATTTGGTCTTGCTCTACCCTGGGCATTGAGTTCAATATAAGGAATACCAAGACGAACAAACCTTGTGAAAAGGCTCTGATCCATGTGGCTATACTTTTGAAAAGCCATGTTTTTCACGACTGGTGGCAGCTGGTGATGATCACCAATCAGTATGCACCTCTTCAGCCGTGCATAACCATCTTCCTGTCTTTGAAGCAACATTGGGATGAATGTCTCTATCTCCAAAATCTGTGCACTTTCCTCCATAAGCAAATTGTCATACTTGAAGCCCAGCTGAAGAAAATCCTTTCTCTTCAGAGCAGCATGGGTGCATGTCATGGCCACAATCTTTGCCTGCTTGGTCATCAGATAATTTGCTCGATCAGCCGTTGATTTCAGCAATTCAAAGGCCCTGCACTCCTCAAGCTCTTGAAACATGGTTGTAAGATGGCGGAAGCACCCTTTTGCTGCCCGCATGTCCTTTTCAAATGACTGGCCAGTGAAAACTGGCTGAGGTGTGTTAGAGAAGAACTCCTGAAAGGGGAAGCGGTCTTTGACAAATGTTGGTTTATCTTGATTTTGTGCACAGGCAGAAAGAAATTGCTCCCAACGTGAGTAAACATGGAGCAACCAAAAGTATCCAGCAGTTTCACAAGTATAACCCACATCTTCCGGCAATTGAAGAGATCTAGCAAGTCTCTCAACTTCACTCAGCAGCTCTAATCGTCGGACAAGCATTGCATTCACACGGCCTTGTCGGCTGAAATCAAGATCCGTGTCCAGCTCTTGTTCACCTTGACCCAAGCGGAGAAGGTATCGCGCAGGGACATCCCTCTGACATAGGGTTGGTGATACACATTAGTATCTTAAAGAGAAGAATTGACCTAATGACTTGGATTATGTTAACAGCAAAGAAATTACAATATAAAGAACTAATGGAAATAAATATGGAAGAAAAAACACACACACAAGCACATACATGGCTATATTAACCATTTCCAATTCAAATGTGTACGCTCATATATACACCAAATGCAAGAAAAGGATTGTCCAATAATGACATGACATGTACAACGAATCATGCCATAAACTTGATACCTGCATTATCTTCTCGAAAAGATCATTCAGAGCCTGATTTGAATGAGTGATGATTAATGTTCTCTGAGAAGGGCAGTTATGATAAAGAACATTCAAGATCTGCACAGCGGTATCTGTCTTCCCGGTACCTGGGGGACCTACCACCATCGTCAGCCCTGGCTGAATACCCGATATGATTGCTCCTATCTGTAGGTCAGAAAGAGACAGATAAGATAATCCATGCATTGGAAAAGGTAACTAAACAAAGTTTCTAAAAATTTTATAGAGCATTACATTTTAAAAATAATAATGGATGAACGCAATCAAAATGATTCTGATAATTCCACTTATGAAAACAGCGGAGGTACCTGAGTGGGAGTAAATCTAACTGAGTTCTGCTTTGGCTGATCTTGGGGATAAGGCCCAGGATCAGGAGGAACATATGCCTCAACAATAAGCTTTTCTTTCTCAGCATTTCCATCAGCCATATTAACATCATTCGTTGTGGTTGTACTGCCGGACTTCTTATTTCCTGGGAGTGCATAAGCATTACCCTTCAGTGTCTTGGGCAATGTTATTCGGAAAGGGGGTTCTGGATTTAAATTCTCTGTGCCATCTGGGTTCGTAAAGCAAACCTATCAAAAGACGGAAAGAATAAGGTCAACCATTTTGTGCACGATAGGAACTATCAACAATTTGCCATGCGTCGTGGCAGCAAATAAGGAATTGAACCTACTATGGCAGGTTCGAGCCCATGCTTCAGTGGTAGACACAGTGCATTTCAACATTAAGGTCTCTGGTTCAAGCCCATACTTGCCTTAAAAAATTAAAAAATTAAAAAAAGAAAAACCCTACTATGGGCCTATGGCTACTAGTAATAGTGGGATTTTGAACCCTGCTCTCCACTTATGGCACGTGCATGCAAGATCCCAAGATCTAGGCTCTTCATCAAGTGGGCCCCCCCATATATGTTGCATGGCATGAAAAGTAGGCCTGTGACATCGAGTCAGCACACTGCACACCTCCATGTTGACTGCAACCTGAAGTTTTTTTTATGATCAGATTTTTTTATTTTTATTTTTTTATTGTACACGTTGAACACCTGATGATTAGAGATGCCTGATATATGGCCATGGCACATACATGGTGGAACCCACCATTGGCAATTGAGGGAGAAAAGGATTCAAAATCTTACTCCCACAGGTAGCCATCACATGCCCCTCAAATGGTTTGAAGCAGAAAGGGACCTACCTGATAATCTGAGAAACCGTCCCTCAAATGGTTTGCATCAAGAAAAGTATCTTTGAAGTCCACTTTTTCCAAAAGATCAGGCATGTTTGTCCATTGTGCAGCAGAAGGGTTTCCATACCCCAAGAATACATTATGCAGCCAGTCAGGAACAATACAAGATTCATTCATGAGGTCTCGTATGGACTCCAAAATTGCTTTGAAATTGTTTTCCTTAGGTTTTCTTCTCATCAAAATGTTGAATGTCCCATAAACATCTTCTGCACCTTTTTCTGCAATATCCGTGACATCCATGTGGTACTGTGCTGTGTCTAAGGCAACAGTCACTGTGCGCATTTCCCCCTTAGGCGGCTTCCATTCATCTCTTTTAATTCGCCCAGTGAAGTCATTCATGAGAACTCCCTCCTCATCACGTATCTCAATTACTTCACATCCGCGTACAAACTGAAGGCCAAGCCTTTCGGGTACACTCAACTTTTCAGCTTCCTCTGCACTCAGGGGCTCAAAAGAGGGGCGAATAGAAAGTAGGAATAAGACGTCATGCTCTTTAAGGGCATTCCATTCTGATCTTATATGTGCTCTATAACTGGAAATGCTGAATGTAACCTCAGCTGTAACAGATGATGGCTTTACTTCTCCAATATTTGGTTGCTTTACCTCCGCAATCCTAAATTGCTTGATTGGCACCGCCATCCTTGACCAACCCCGAAACGCAGTTTCTCCCTCATTGTTTATGTAAGCAAGAAGGTGCGGTATGGCCTCTTGAATATCCTCACGGATTTCGTATGTTGATTCAAGCCGGAAAAGATTGAAATTTCTCAACAGATAATCATGAAATGTCAAAAACTGCAGATTAAGCTTTGGGAGAGCCAGGCATCCTTCCCCAGAGTAGTTGATACTCGGTACAAGGCTTTCATCCCACATTATCTGCTCGTTTGGGTAGAGAGGAAGGGCATTTATAGCTTCCTTCTGGGACTGCCGTTTTCCAAAAAAGGAGACCGCAACCTCAATAAGAAAATCAGCCCTCTTGGCCCATGGGTCTTCATTGGATACCAATTTGAGCTGTAAGGAGAAAGTAGATGTTATCCTCACCAAGCAGAGAAGAAATCATTCTAAAATGACAACAGGTAAGTCAACAATTATCAGCCTAATCATTTGTATAGGAAGAGCATTTTTATTTCTTTTTCATTTTATGCATCTCTCTCTCTCTCTCTCTCTCTCTCTCTCTCTCTCTCTCTCAAATCATGCTAAAATGACAACAGGTAAGTCAACAATTATCAGCCTAATCATTTGTATAGGAAGAGCATTTTTATTTCTTTTTCATTTTATGCATCTCTCTCTCTCTCTCTCTCTCTCTCTCTCTCTCTCTCTCTCAAATCATGCTAAAATGACAACAGGTAAGTCAACAATTATCAGCCTAATCATTTGTATAGGAAGAGCATTTTTATTTCTTTTTCATTTTATGCATCTCTCTCTCTCTCTCTCTCTCTCTCTCTCTCTCTCTCTCACACACACACACACACACACACACACAAAGCCAATGACATGTTGATGTTTATGGTGGGAAACCACCCAAGGAGGGTCCACAAATGGACCCCACTGCTGCCTGAATAAAAATATCTTTCTTTTTTTTATGAATTCTGCCCAAGATAATGGTCCTATTGAAATGTTTCCTAAGGTAGAAACATTGAAATATTTTGAAACTGGAGGGTGATCTAAAAGTTATAATTTTCTTAAGAAGGAAAAAAAAAAAATCTTCAAAAAGAAAAAACAATAATAGTTGTCTATTGAATTGTTGGGCTATGGATCTCATCAGATAATCCATCTAATGCTCCACTTGACCTGTGGTGCCCGTAGGGTCAATCAGATGGCTCAAACAAAGGAATGATACAAATGTGTAACCCACAAGTGGAACTGGCAGCTTTTGTGGAGTTATATGAAAACCATAGCATGAGAAAAGGCTTTGTACAAATCACACAGCCCATTATTATGTATGTTAGCCTTGCAAGTATATAAAGTATTTTTTTTTCTTGTTTTCTTTTTTCTTGTTTGGATTAGGTGCTTTAGCTAATTACTTCCTCCTTTTACCACAACAAGTTCTATGATTAGTTTTGAGTCAAAATAGGCAAATTAATCATGTGGGCAACAGGGTTCCAACCCTCAGCTTCTTTAAATTCAATAGGGAGTGTATCCAAGGTTACAAAAAAGGTGATAGATATTGATGCAGGACAACTAACCACTTGCTCTAAAAGTTCGAACTAATAGGGCGTGGCGAATCAATCCCTTTATCTCATAGCCTAGGCCAAGCCCTCGGCCGAACCCCCTTCGTGGGCCCCACTTCGCATCGGTCCCACCCACTCCGAGTTTGCCCCTGCTTCACACAGGCAACCTCACTCGTGCCCGATGAGAAAATATCCTTGCATTAATCACCCCCGGTGAGGAGTCCCAAACATGAGACCTCCTACTCTGATACCACTTTTGATACAGGACAACTAACCACTTGCTCTAAAAGCTCGAACTGATATAGCGTGGCGAATCAATCCCTTTATCTCATAGCCCAAGTCAGGCCGTCAACCGAAACCCCCTCGTGGACCCACTTCACATGGGTCCCACCTCACATGGGCCACCCACCCCGAGTGTGCCACCGCTTCACACAGGTCACCCCACTCAAGCCCTATGTGAAAATACCCATGCATTAGATATGGATGGAAAGTAGTATCCACAATTCGATAGAATGAAAACTATTCTTCTTCTTTTTTTTAATTCCTGAGATTGGATACAAGCCCTAGGAGATCCTTCCAGGATGGAAACGGTTCTGCGGGATTCAATCAAGGAAAACTATTCTTCCTTGTTTCCTAAGATTGGATGCAGCCCCTAGGAGATAGACTCTCCAGAAAAATAGGGGTGACACACCTCCAGTTCCTCTCTGTTGTGAGACACCAGGTATCTTTCTTATCCTATTTCTATTTCCATTTCCCCTATATTCTTGTTGCAGCTCTAGTCCCGTGGGTGACTTAATTAAGGTGAAGAATGAGGTTCCAAAAAAAATGGTATGTACAAATTCTGTCATCTTCCAAGTTAAGGTTTCATTGTTACCCATCTATCACCACCAGCTTAACAAATTTGAAAATTCACAAATCTCATCCTTTGACTAAGATCTTGATTTAATTAAGCAAGACAATAAAATAGATGAAACAAACCCAATCCTCTCATGACTGAAAGGAGGATCTTGAGCAGCATGGTTTTTCCAGATAACTAAACATTCAAAACCTAACTGAAGCTGTGGCAAATTTGTCTTTGTGAGCCTGTTTCCATTCAATCCATAGGTCCCAAACATAAGCACTCAGAAAAAAATTTAAAGAAAAAAAACCCTAAAAAACTCAAGTTAATCCAGATGAGGTTTGATGAGAAGCTTTTAATAACAGTCAACTGTTTAACAATAATTTGGACACGTGGCTGTACGAGATCATACCTGTGAACTCATTCTTGTGATCTTTACAACTTGAACAACAAGGGAATGGGGCAAACACAGAGTATGTATAATGCAACTTATAGCTATTGACATGGCGCTTACATTTTTCAATTTCAAGTTCTTCTATTTTTTATCAAAAGAGTATACTCTTATTGAAAAAAAAAAAAAATGTTTATGAGCCCTTCAAGAGTGGGTTGAATATCTACAGAAGATAGCAAATCATTGATTACCTTAAATATACCTAAAGAGCCTACATGCTACTGCAGCACTGAATACCACAAAAGGGCACAAGCAGACATGAACAGATGTAAAAGTACAATGTACACACACTCAAGAATAAAGCAAGACTTAAACAGTCCTGCTTTTGTGTACAAACTACAAACTATGATCAATTTGCAATAAGAGTTTAGAAGACACAAATTTGAAAATTGTAGATTTCACCAGAATAGTATCAGATATGGGCATTGAGAAATGAAACTCCAATTTTTAAGTACAGACCTTATTGCAGATCAAGTCTTGTAGCTCCTCTGTAGATAATACAGCCAATTTCTTTGAGAGATCAGCACGTTTATGAATTGAACCGATGTTGACCAACGCAAGGTCTCCCAACTACAATCACCACGAATATTTTAATTTAATGATGCACATGCTAACAAATAAATAAACAACCCCAGAAAATCAATAAACAATTTCTCTAATAAACAGTAGTTGTTTTAAATGACCATCAAGTATGACCACTTACAAACGGACCTTAGGGATTTTTTTAAATACAAGTAATTGGAAAGCTTGCAGGCGAGAATAATGAGCAAGGAGCACACTGTCATCACTCATCTGCGTCCCATCAAAATCATCAATCTCGAAACCTTCATAAAACTGTAGCAGGTCCACCAGTTGTACAAAAAGCTGCCC
Organism: Magnolia sinica; assembly: GCF_029962835.1. Classification (NCBI taxonomy): domain Eukaryota; kingdom Viridiplantae; phylum Streptophyta; class Magnoliopsida; order Magnoliales; family Magnoliaceae; genus Magnolia; species Magnolia sinica. The sequence continues at coordinate 5,947,311 of NC_080576.1, read as the reverse complement.
CTTTTCATGAGTATAAAGAACACTTAAATGACATTTAGCAACAACAGCAACATCAGCCACAACAGGCTTCAAATACCTGCAAAATATCAAAGAATCAAAACATAGCCATGAGATGAAAAAAATAATAATAATAAACAGTGCCGTTGATATTCTACAGGTCTATTCTAGCATTCATTGGAGAATGTGGTCAGAGGACAAAAAGTTTGGAAAAATAAATAATCGTAAAAGGCAACAGTTGGTGATGGCCACAATAAGTTAACCTCTGAATCAAAAACAAATTGACAGGCCAGCAAGTAAAAAATAAGCTTACTAGCCAACAATGATGGCTGCTCTTATAAATGAGAAAAAGGCAGGATGAAAAGATTGACAAGATTTGCAGACCATGGAGTTCAAAAATGGAAATCATAACTCAAATCCAAACAAAAAACTTGCTTATCCTTACCTATTCGTGATTTCAACCTGCTTTAGCAACACGCTTATGCTCCGATTCACAAACATGAGCATGAAAAAGGTCGCCTTTTGTTTATTCATTACTTGACAATATAGTGGGTATTGAGTTCTTTTCCTGATTGCCTTGGATTGGAAAGGTATTTCCATCAAAAATAGAAGATCTAGAGTGTGTGGAATTACTAAAATCCCATTGTGCAGAATGGCCATTGCTGGTTTCGTGTACCATAAGAAACAAGCCCACTTGCCATTTCTAGTTTGATGGAAGAAGTCCACCCCACCCAATGTGGAATGCAATTCAGCATTTTCCAAACAGGGAATTTTTCAAAACACAGGTGAGTGCAGGGAACATTTGATCAAATACACATTATATCACTTTTATAAACTTGGCTTAACTAGAGGATAGACATACTTAATTTGCTGGAGGGTTTATACTGAGGGAAATCCTTCCTGATGCCATGGGCAATGATCATGAGGAAATGAAGGGCTTAGGGGGTATATGAAGAAAAGGCACAATAGAACCTTTAGCGAAGAGCCGTTGTTCTTGTCAAAGATAGAGGGAAGAACCAAAGCTTTAGAACGTATTGGAGAATTACTACAAAAAGGTTGCAGGGAGTAAGAATATTTGAAGGCAGATGGAAATCAGTGGCTGAGAGCAACTTATGAGTACGAAAGTGGTAATGAAGTGGCAAAGAACAACAGCTTGGTTAAAATTTTACTTGTGATGGAGCTCAATGAGCAATCCACAGCCAGAAGGTTGTTGAGTTAGAATAACAAGGGTAATAGTATAATACCAATGTGGGATCCTTGAAACAAATACAAGTTAGAGACTCGACCAAAGCTGAAGCTAGAGCACTCTCGCAATGCTGGGAGTTTTTAGGTCATCACTCATCAATATCGAGATACCTCTTCACGTTCATAAAAGGCACGTCCCCTAATGCCATGGTGTGGGCATTGAAGAGAAGCTTAGGTCAGTGGAGACCATTGCACATTGTTGAGGAGATGTGAAGCTTATAGAGTGCTACAGAGATTCAGGCTCCATTATACTGCATGAGGAAATGAGGCAGCCAACATGGCTATGGAAAGAGTTCCTATTTTATCTTTTTGTATTGAGCAAGCTCTGCCTCTTGTAGCTATATACTTTAATTTAAAGATTGAATCTTCCAATGTACTGAATGAGACAACTAAACCAGTCAAGAGCAAAGGAAAAAAGCATGTGGATTTTCTTTTTCTATACCACATCTGCTCTTGGTGTAAATGTAACTTTTTTCATATCATTCTAATAAAATCTTTATTAACTAAAAAAGAAAAAGAAAAAGAAAAAGGAGTGTACAGGGGCTTTTTATTGGAGAAAAGGATACAGGCAAATGGTTCCTAATTTTTCAAGAAAGTCAATACACCAGAACCCTTCCCCAAATCCAAATTTTGATTTTTTTTTAGAGTAAAATAAAAAGTTCAAATGTTGGATCTGGTGAAGGGTTTTCTGGCATATTGAGGATCTTGAATTTACCCCATAAGAAACATTATAAAAATAACATGAAAGTTCTAGACCAGGAATTTATTCATTTCAAGACACATACATGAGCATAAATGTGGAATTTGTTTAGTACGTGAATAAAATAATTGAAATGATAAGAAACAGAACTACCAAACTCCTACATAGATTCTGAAAACACCAGTCCCCAATAAAGCCAATAAAATGGCAAGCAAAAGCAGAGTGACAAGAGAGAGTGCATGTGAAGGCAATAACAAGACCAGAATGAACCTTGCACGCCAAATCAGTGGAACTTAAACTCAAGCATGGACAAGCAGATGATAGTCGCCACTTCCCAATAAGCAAAAAAACTACAATAGCTCAAATTTGCAGAAACTTCTTATACGGACAGTAATGAAGAAATGAAATGTCCTGTGCCACATCGAGCATGTCTAGCACATTAAGGCAAGAGTATAGGACCTATGCAAACCATGGAGGCCAAATCAGGAGAACAACTCAACAAGTATGGAGAACAAGATGACAATCACTGCCTAACAATAAGCAAAAATAGAATAGCTCAAAATGGAGAAAGTTTTATGCGAAACAATACTTGAGAAATGTCTTGTGCACGTCAAGCATGTCTAGCTTCTCACAATTGCCACCACATACATCAGCTATACATAAGAAGAGTGTGTCTTGATCTCCAAAAGAGCAGTTAACCAAATAAAAAAAATCATGCTCAAAAAATTGAAGTCAAGGAATCAGGACACAGATGGTTAACTGCATGACTCTTTTCTTCTACCAACAGTAACTTAGTAGCTTCATGCAACAGCAAACAGGCAGTTCAAACAACGTCCTAATGTACCCAGATGGAAGAAGGGCTAGACTCTCCCGAAAAGACGAAAAAAAGGAAGTGCAGGAGGATGCAATGCCAGTTAAAAAGAAAGAGATATGCTAAAAGTACCTCCTTGTAGGCAGTTGGCTTAATAGATCAATCAGGAATTCCATAAACCTCTCACAGTACAAAACACAAGCATCATCAACTTTTTCATTACCATTATAAACATCAAGTCCGGTCTTTTCATGATCACTCTGTTTTTGTAATATAACTTTGGAACTTAGTATCTGGAAAATAAGGTCCACAGTAAGTAATCATCTCAGCAAAAACTCTTAGTAATATTCACAGGTTCCTATGATGCCAAAGCAGTAGTACTAGTTAAATGAACTATAGAATGTACCTCTAGAAACTCTTCAATTAGATTTCTTAAGAACTTCACTTCAAGCATGTTCGAGGGGTCAAAGGGCAACCCTCCTTTCATAGCTTCCTTTGCTTCCTTTGTATTCATTCTTTTCCACTTCTTGATTAGATGTGGATTAAGGCATAGCTCCATCTGCAGATGACAAAAGAAAAACCCGATGATACCATGGAGTGAACCTGCAAAAGTGCAGATAAATTGCAACTCTTCAAAAAATGAAGAATTTAGATTTTACCTGAAATTTACCAAATGAAAGACTATGCCACAACTGCAAGCTGACCAACTTCAAGACGGTCTGACTTACAAGCTCATCTTCCAAACTCTGCCACACATCATACAGAGAGTATAAGTTACAAAATGCTTGAACATAAATACCGCTTTAAAGTTGCAGACGAATACAATCTTCAATGGTAACATCATAGAAACTCAAATTTACTTACCCACCAACTACTGGTTTTCCTAGCAAAAACTGTAAGGAAATTTTAAATAATATATTAAAAGAAATGATACATTGCGAGGAATTTACTAATAATTTCTCCGGCTTATAACCAGGAGAGCTTAAACAGGTCGTATAGAAAAGGGAGATGGGTAGCTAAACACTCAGTAATTTCTGACAGAGAGATGACACTATACAAATTAATAACTCCAAGAACTTGATACTTTATTGATACAGCATATACAAAAGAGAATATCTGCATACCTGAAAAGCATTGATCATGAAAAGCAAGTAGTTGGTCTTCTCCGCTATAGTTAAGCTTCTTGCATGCTGCCACAAATGGAAGAAAAAAGCTATAACAAGAGCCGCACTAATACTGAGTGAAAAACATATATATGTTACCATTAGGTGGTTAGGTAAAGCACATGCAGCCAGGACCAAGGAAAAATATAGAAGAGAGTGGTCTACAAGCTTGAAATGACAGTGTCGCAATGAATGAGTGTAGCTGACATGATGGATGAGTGTAGCTGAAATAACAGTGTCCGGATGAATGAGTGGCATGACAAGGATAGAATTAGAAATGAATGCATTCATGGGGAATTAGGAGTAGCACCAATAAGTAATAAGATGAGGAAAGTAGATTTAGATGGTTTGGCCATGTGCCAAGAACTGCATCGGTTAGGAGGAATGAATTGGTTCAAGTTGAAGGCTCTAAAAGAGAAAGGGGAAGGCCCCAAGGGACTTGGGCGGAGGTAAGAGAAGACTTCATGGCCTACGATTTAAGGATATGGCCCTTAATAGAGTGGAATGGCAGAAAACGATTCATGTAGCTAACCCCAATCAGTGTTTCAAATAGTGCCAGTTGCGTAGCGGTAGTGTACATAGTGTACGCTGCAATGTATTTTTTTATTACTTTTTTCACATTTTCTTTGTATCTAATGTTGAGGAATGTGACACCTGTACTGTACTTGGTACTTTTAACCTATGGAATTTTTATTTCTTTTCATAACTATGACTTGTGGTTTCAATTAGACATTATTAATTAAAGTGGTTTGCTTAGAAAGTTGTTGATGTGATAATTATTTGATTTAGTTTATATATGTGGATTGGCTTTTGATAAATCATAACTAATAACTTGTTTGAACATGCTTGTAATTGATAAAATGAATCATCTTTTAGGCATTTTTATTTTTATTTTTCCATTTTTTCCACTATTTCTTATATTTGTCCTATTTTTAAATTAAAAAATAGAAGTATCGTGTAGCTTACGCTATACGCTACATATTTGCGCTACCCGCTATAGAGAGCTAAGTGCTACGCATCGCGCTACCACTATTTAAAACACTGACCCCAATTAGTGGGGTTAAGACCTAGATGATGATGATAAGTGGTCTAAAAGCTAATAATCAAACAGATGAGCATGAAATGGATGAACAGTGGCATGCAAGTACGCAATGGTGCCACTATCCAATGAACTTGTGTCAGCAATCATTTTGTTCACAATGCCATGAATTTGCAGCCATTTAATAAATGGCAGCAACGAAATGACTGTACAGTATCATATATGCATGTCAATTCAAAGAATCCAAATTATGGGACCCATTGTCAATAGAGGATAGCCATATCATGCTGACCAAACAATCTTATCCATCTCAGTCAGCACATAGAGTTTGGACTGCTGATTTTTTTTCTACCAACCATTGATGGCAACAGTGCCACTAATAAATCAACAAGGAAGTATCTATAATTGCTTTAAGCACATGTACATGAAAGGGGAAAAAAACTGCCAAAATTTCATGAGAATTGGCCTCAAGCCATTCCTAGTGTATGTTACTTCTTAACAGTTCATGTTTTTCCAATGCTACAACTCACAATCATCAGCATACATCACCTTTTTTTTTTACACATGCACTCACACCCCATGCATCACCTCAGGGGGCCCAGTTGCAGAGATTGTCCAGTAATCAGAACCATCCTTCCTCTCATCACTACTTTGAATGGTCATAATCCAACAATCACAGGGGAAGGATGATTCTGACCATTGATTTGCCCAGTTGCATGTGAGGCATTGAAAAGCTTTCCAACACTCCACATCAAGCTATAGGTATCAATAATCAGAATCACCCATTCAGCATAAGTTTCTTTTTTATGGACATTCATAAGTTTCTTACTGTTGCCTGTCTAGGTATCTTCTGGAATATGGACAGTTTTGATCATCAGAACATCTTTAAATGTTGTCCCCAATGGGAGGCGTGTGCCAATGGTCCTTAGTTACAAGTCTCAACATAGCAGAACAAACTCTTTCTTAAAGATAACAGGGGCCAATCTCCATACCTTCTTCGGCAATAGTTCTTATAAGAGAAACTAATCCAATTAGGGCAATGTTCACCAAGCCATGCTTAACATCTTAGAGAGATTTGTTGGGCCCACTAGGGTGTAGAACCATGCCCATACGAACTCAAGCATGTATGCAAATATGGCACACATACGTGAGATCTGAGCTTTCCGCCAGGTGAGCCACGCTGTTTAGATCTTCTGGCACAGAAATCAGACTGTTCACAACTCAGGTGGGCCTCACGTACAAATGGATGCTAGAAACAAAGAATTTTTTTGTCCATATATATGTTCCATGCACTGTGGCATGCCTCAGCAGTTAAACAGCCTCAATTTTGAGCCAGAAGATCTGATCAGTGCAGCCCACCTGATTAAAACCTGGGGCATTAGCATCACAAAACATTTGTGTGTGCAAATGTGAGCATACTTAGCAAAACCCCAACTTACAAGTATTTAAAAAAATGAAATTATATTTATCCAATTAACACAGAAAGCAACAACATCTTTAGATGACAGAATACGATTCGAACCTGCTCCTTCAGCCGGAGAACCCTTCCCAAGAACCCCTTGAAAACATCCTTCCTATCATAGAAGCAAATCCATGCCGCAACATTCTCTCGAAACTGCAATTACGATCAACCCAAAACCTCACATTTACCATTTCTCCCTTAAAAAAAATAAAATAAAATATTTCGAGAATTAAATTATCCCAAAAGCCACAGAAATACCTTCTCGTTGATCATGAGGATCATGGACATGACATGCTCGAACGTGGCCGTATCCGAATCGAAATTCGGCCAGAGGTAGTTCTCCAGGTACTGGCTCACCTCCAGGATCATGACCCGTTGCAGCGGGACAGTCTTCTGCCCGGTGGTGACGAGGAGCTCGGTGTCATAGATCTCCTTCACGAGATTTGGATCAAACGGCTTGAGATCGGTGCCGGTCTTGGCCCAGTTGGCGGTAGCGATCTTCGTCAGACGGTCGTGTTGGATCTCGACGAGGGTGATGGAGTTGGAGAGGTTGGTGCCGGGACGCTGATCCGCGGGCTTACCGAGGCCGTCGGCGCCCGCCAATTCCACGGGGTATTCTGCGACGCGGTGGCGCTTGAAATCGTAGACGCCCACTCCGTACACCTTCGTCATCTTTCCTTCTATGGCTTGAAGGGTTGTATTAGAGAGAAATTGAGAGAGATGTAGAGGAGGCTGAGAGATTTGAAGAGAGAGGGTTTCAGGTATTTTCTTACCTTGAAGGGGAGAGATTTTGAGCGGGATTTTGGAGAAGAAACCTCCGATAAACCCTAGCGAAGTCTAGTAAGGCGGTGGTGCAACCGGGACGCGAACCGCGTCCTACTCCCGCCCGTCTTTAGGCCCGAACGGGCTGTTCTATTGGCAGTCCCACTGTAATGTATCTATTTATCCACGCCGTCCATTCTTTTTCTCCCAATCATTTTAAGGTACATGCACACAAACGAAGCAGATCCAACGCTTAAGAGTACCGCACCAAATACTACCGTCCATCCTTTTTCTCCCAATCATTAAATGCAAGAGTCATCTGTAACGTAGTTTATTTAGCGTTAGATTTACATCATTTTTTTTTTCTTTTCATATGGTAAGATGATCTTTAAAACATGATGGACAGCATCATCGTTCGTTGCTAAAGGAAGTGTAGGACACGGGTGCCGGTTTACTGCAAGAGCCTTTGAGCATTTCCGGCTAACTTAAGGTTGATTCCACCCTGATGTTTGTGAAAAATTTATATTATACTCACGTTGATGTGGGACTAAAAGTTACTAGGATATAAGATTTAAGTGGGCCACGGTAAAAGGAAAAGGTGGGTTGGAAAATTCTCACGGTCAGAAATTCTTTTGATAAACAGTTATGTATATATATGCCATCCACACAGCCATACCCGTTCCCTTTGAGAATAACTGAAACCATAAATGTTAGACTGATTGAAAAACTTCCGTGGCATGTGGATATTTTAACTGTGGACGTTCGATCCTAAACATTCCCATCCACTTGAGTAATGGATGTCGGGTGTGAATGGCATAAATGAACAGATACATTACGGTGGGCCCACGTACAGAAATACCCGTAGGTGGCTAGATACGGATGGACGAGCTACTGTCAGGTTAAGTTGGGAGACTCGCTACTGCAGTGACGTCACCTAGTTCTATGAGCCACCGTATGTATGTTTTGTATCCACATTGTTCATTAATCCTGAGAGATCATATTAGGGCATGATCTATAGAACGAGGTTGAAGTGGACCCACCACAGAAAACAGTAGAGAGAGTAACGCCCACCTTTAAAAACTTCCAGAGGTCACAAAAGTTTTCTATCAAGCTGATATTTGTGTTTTCCCTTCTTTCATGAATAGGTTGGATCTCAAATAAACATGGTGGTGGACATGGGGAAGATTTCAATGGTGGACATCACTCTTCCCACTGTTTTTTATGGTGGGGTCAACTCCAGATTTGGATCCACCTCATTCTTTATATCATAGCCTAAAATGATATCTCCAAATGGATGAACGGTGTGGATACAAAACATACATAATGGTGGGCCTACCGAACTTGGTGATGTCACTTCATAGCGAGTCTCGCTAGCTAATCCGCGTCCGATACGGGCGGGCGTAGGACGCAATCCGCGTACGTGTAACTTTCATCACATCCGACCGGTTGGACAATAAGTTACCGTCCAACCAGCAGATAAAATTAATTAATTCATTTGCGTTAGACATCCAAACCGTCCAATACATTGGCCGCTGAGGATTACCTACTGAAGAAATATCACTGTCCAGTCATCAACCAGGCCATACTTGTATTTGTTATTAATTATCAGCAGCTATACATTGTTTTCTATGATGTGGTCCACTCTACGAGTGGATCGGGCTGATTTTTTGCACAAATTAACTCTCGCTATGGGGCAAACCTATAGGTTGAAAGTTATCCATCAATGGATGATAACTTATAATCAAACCATGTCAACATTTCCAAGGGATCGCCCAAGTGTCAGTGTGGCTGTCGTACAATATTTCACCACGTGGCTATGCATGATGTAGTAATCATATATATATATATAGGTTTAGAGGTAACGGACGGTTAGATTTTCACTGGAATGCTTTAAAAAACAGCATTTGCATATTAAGTATTAAAGAAGAAATTTTATTCAATTTCAATGGGAACAATTTTGCTTGCTTAAAAGCAATAAGATCAACGGTCTGGAATAAGTAGTCATTGGTGCAAATGGAAAACAACTGTGCTTGGTTAAAAACGATAAGATCAACGGTCTAGAATAAGCAGCCATGGGATATGTTGCTACGGGTCTATTTTTCAAATTTACTGTCACTTTATTTTGTCGAGAGGATCAGTTCCAATGATTTAAAAGAAAAGGATTGAAGGACTGACGAATAGATTTTCACACAAGTTCACACACACGAGATGCAACGCAAGAGCTGGAATTTGATAAAAAGGATTTTGAAAGCATGCTGTGATATTGAAGAGAGTACATGTTGAAATTGAACCATACGACGCGACTCTTTGTAGATGGTCCATGAAATATCCATCTGATGGGCCTTGTATAACCGATTATGGAACCGGAGCATGGGCTTTGGATCTTTTTAGATTGACCCAAGCCCAAGTCTAAGCCAATTTATAATTTTCGCAAACCAGACCTGGCTCGGAATTTCTGGTCAGTTAATAACTGGCCAGGAACTAGGTTCAGGTAGACCGTGAAATGGGATGGGCCCGGACCTAACTGTTCAGGCTGTGTTCGCAACATTAATTTTGGTGGGCCCAGGCTCGGACCATTGTCAGCCTTAGGTCCGGGCTTGATTTCAGGTCCAATTAAGCAAGGGATGTGGTTGGCCGACCCCTGACAAGCCCAAATTGCTACCTGCAAACCACGTGTAATGAATTTTTCCTGTTGAATGTGCTCTTATGCACGTTCCCTTGATTTTCCATTAGCATGATTTCGGTGGGTCCCTTCATGGATAGCATTATACGGTCAGATCGACTTTTGCACCATAGACAGACGGTTCTGATGGATATCCGGTCACCATCCACATGCACCTTCAGATCAGCGTGTGTTAGGGTTCTTTTTCGTATGAGGAGAGGTTGAATAGACGAGGCATGGCACACGTAGTAAAGATCCCAGCCATTCATCAGGTAGAATATATATGTAGTGAACACGTCCTCCCAGCTCAGAAATCATGCAAGTCCACGGATCGGGTGGACAACACATGTAGGTTGTCAGTTCCTTGAACCGCCTATTTTTTGTGCATGCATGTCCCACCTGATTGCTATAGGGAAGATACATGGTGGGACCGACCTAATGGTTCCATCCCCTTTGATGAACAATGTTGTTGATGCCTTCGACCAGTGAGTAATAGATTACTCGATGCCATCGAGAAAGGTCGTGATGGCATTGGAAAAATATATATTAGTTGTTGGAATGTTTTAGTGTTGTTACTCAATGTTATTGAAGGTGTTTGATATTATTAACATATTGTTGATACTATCAAAAGTCTTATCAAGCACATATGTGTAATTGTAAAAGTGCGGATTTTGTTTCTTTGTTTGATTGTGATAATATATGATATTATATATATATCAGGTATAATCAGAATTTAAAAAGGAGTAAAGGAATTCTAGAATTTTCTAATTTGTTCCTAGGGTTTCAAAGGCATAGCTTGAGCTGAAGTGGATTCGAGACTTATTTGAATAAGTAGTGTTCTATCTTTTGTAATTTTTGCTTTTATAGTGTATATCAGTTGTTTTGTTCTATAACTTTTTTTCAAAAGAATTTTTTCACATGAAATTCAAATTGTTTATATTTGGACTTGATTGTACTGTTGACAGTACTTTGCTTGATTTGTCTCCGTGTGCTCGTGTAGTTCCCCACCAAACAACACAACATAGGTTTAATATCCATAGTGCATAGAGTATATTTGGTAAGTGGTGTGTCCTAAAAAGTTAGTGAGTAATGCACTTCTGGCATTGGTAACAAAAGTGGACCACCTTTTGGATGACCCATGGCCCTTAAACTGCACCAATTCGAAGTTCAAAACCATCATTTTCCAAATTTGGATGGTTGAAAAAAAAAAAAAAAAGGTTCATAAATCAAATGGTTGAGAACAACCAATCACCGAAACTAGAGAGAGAGTCGTTTGGTGCAAGTAGTACTGATAGTGGGCCCCGGTTCAGCCCGGATCCTGAGCGATGTGGTCTGAAGACCGAAATTGAGCTGGTAGAACAGTCAGTAGGCCCCACCTGTGAATCTTCAGGCCCATTAACTGATTAGAGTGGGCTCCACTTGGGGACAGCTAGTGGAATAATTGGACTGCCCTGCCTAGCCTGATGTATTTAATACAATAAAGTTTAGTATATGGCGGAAATGGACCAGGTAGCCTCACACATGTGGGAAACCTCACACTGTAGAGTCAGGGCCTGGGCCGTGAACGTGTCCCTGGCCAGCATTTCTTTCTTGGCGGCCAACCACTTATCTAGAGCATCTGTGCACTGATAAGACGAGTTGGCACAAAAATCAGGCTATTTTGCTAATCACGGCTAGCCTTGGCCTGGCCTGGCCCAATGGGTCCAACACCTTTCAAGTTTCATTAAGGCCTGGGCCAGGCTCAGGGCTCAGCCAAGGGATGCAAATGAGTCAGGTTGATCCAATTAGTTATTGGATTGGACCCAACAACTAGTGGGTCTAAGTCCAAAGTTTGACATGAATTGCTAAATGTGCTGAGTCTGTGTCCTCTCAAAATTAATAAGATGCAACTACACATGGACCACCCATTTTTTTTTATATAGGTCCAATTTTGGTTACACTAGAATGGAACCACCCGAATTGCTAAATCTGCTGAGTCTAGGTCCACTCAAAATGGATAAGATGCAACTTGACTTGGACCACCCATTTATTTATTTATTTATTTTTTATTTTAAATATGAGTCCAATTTTGGTAATACTAGAATGGACCCCACCTAGACTTCAGAAAATCTCGGTGATTCATGTGCAAGTGGGTTTTTGTTTTATTTTGGGCTATAGGATAGCAATGGTTCCCCACATTTTTCAAAAGCATGGTACTTATCCACCACTCATTACAATCTGGACATTGCAAATTGTGGGCCCTACTTAGAGAATATATAAAAAATCACACTAACTGCCTAACTATTTCGATTTTATTTGTTGAATATAGACTGTTGGCTATGGTGCAAAATTTCACGTTGTAAGTTGGAACTGAAGACCGTCATCCGTCCCACATGCCTAGGTGTCGACAGAAGGACCCTTGCTTTTAGACAAGGTCAATCTTTCTTAAGACCGCCCATTTATGATTTCTTAAATCCACGGTCTGATGGTTACGATAGTCAGATTGGTATGAATTTTGGGGCAAAGGTCATTTCATGAGTCCCCTTGATTAACGGTGTTGATCTTCTACACATGTTGATATTGGGATGTAAAATTTGGATTTAATATTAGGCACTTAACTCTCACATGATTTATTTATTTATTTTATTTTATTTTATTTTATTTTATTTTATTTTTTGACACTGGGCATTCCTAGTGGGCCCTGGGTTAAACGTCTGGATCACATGAACGTGAGCCATGTGGATGGTCAATTGTCCAAAATCAGCAGGCCTGATCAGACCGTTAAGATCTCATGTTCATGTGCCTTGTACAGGTCTGGCGATCACTAGTGGGCCATGTACACGTGTGCATAAGATGTTAACTCGAGGCCACACGTGTGATCGAGTGAACGAGAGCCTTTATTCGAATTCCGTGTGTAATTATGATAGTGGGTGCGCCACAATTTACTAGACTCAATGTTTGATTGAATAGCTAGCATCTTCCATGTTGAGTTAGACTAATTAGAGACATGACGCAAGATCCAGTTATCTTATTAACCATTGGTTATGATCAACAATCAAGTGAATTGTGAAAGAGCAGGAGTTCGTACTTCTGAATGGATTCTTTTTACCTTGTGTGTAAGGATTTGTTCTTTCAGTATGATAACTACCTAGTTCAACAGCAAAAGTAATAGAGAAAGAAGATAAAGTCGAAAATATTCTCTAGGGACTACAATATATTCGTTGCTCAATCACAAATTGAGTTTTGTAGAGGGAGGGTCATGATGTGTGGGATTGTTATTTGTTTGTTGCTCAATTGGAAATCGGGCTCGTGGTGAAACAATCGATGGAGAGCGGATCTTCGACAGCTTATTTGTTACTCGATTGGAACCAAACTTCATAAAAAGATAGCTGGTGAGGTGACAGCTTATTCATGATTTTGGCTAGAACCAAGCACATCGCAAGATGATCGTGATTCAACTAATTTATTCATCATCTGGTGTGGACCAAACTTTATGGCGAGGTGGCTAATGGAATCACCTATTACATAGCAAGAAAGCTTTGTAGCCTTCCTCTCAAAACTGAGTGATACACCTTACGATCCAGTAGAATACCATAGATGAATGGTGGATAAATAAACTAATACTTAAAACTAACTAGGGGGCAATGCAATGTGATGAGCAACGATTGGGCTAAAACTAAGTTTGGTTGTAATGGCGTGAGGTCGAAAACTCTTCGTAGAGTGTGCATATGGGGTTTTTTGAAGCAATGGTATTGCATGGTCTTCAGTATAGTGAAGAATTTGAATAAGTAACCTATCAAGTGCAGCTACGTGTATAAGAGATACTATTTTATGCATTAGCTGAAGTCCCTACGTCTCTAACTCCTAAATCATTCAGATTTGACATACGTAGAGAGTTATTTTTGATAAGGCTCTAACATTTAATGCTAGATATAAATATTTGTTTTAATAAATCTCTTATTTTTTGTACCGAGTATTTTTAATAGAATTCTAGCATTTAATGCTTTTTTTTTTTTTTTGAATGTATGTTTCTTAACTTCTCTTGAAGTTGATCTACATCATATATAACATGTCTATCATGTAGCGCCTTCTAAATCGTTTCTTCAAGTATGTTGGACCAAATGTATACAATATTCTCAACACACAAGTAGAAATCCATCCATCATCTAGCGCATAACACGAACGCATGGCACAACATTTCATTAGTCTTCCCGACAAAAGAGGATATAAACGGACCTCACCGTGAAGACAGCATGAAGCAAAAATCAGGTCAAGTCCACTCATCGGGTAGGCCACAAATGTAGGTAGAGCGTGGACCATCGGCCAGCAATTGGCAACCGTCCATTGCTTTGGTGCAGCGGCAGATTGCCTGATGAGATGGCTAGCCTGGTTGACTCACCGAATATCATCCCACAGGGCCAACTTATGAAGAGCTCAGATGTCCAACACGTGCAAGATTGGCAAGTGTGCTGCTTGTAACCCGTGCATGTGGAGGGCGGTCTCATGTCTGTGCACGTATTGGGCCCACTCATGTATGGTGCTGGTGTCGTTGATCAGCGGTGAGAGCTCAAAGACGCGGATTGGGTACTGCCTGCCCCCGTCCGTTTTTTTTCGTTTTTATTTTTTACACGCACACACCACCACACACTCACGCCGTGGTGGGATTTCACCGCCTATGGGTGCTCGAACCCTCTGCCAAGTATTGAAACTCCCGAGAGTCTACCACTGGAGTAAGAGCAAGGACCCACCCCCGTCCTTAGCAAAGAAAGAACAGGGGCTCTGAGAGACCACCATGTTGTATGGGTTTTATCCACACCGACCATCCATTTTTTCATATCATTTTAGGGTCCAAGCCAAAAAAAAGAAAAAAAGAGGCAGGTCCAAGGCTCAAGTGGGCCACAACACAGGAAGCAGTAGCAATAATGACACCCACAGTTGAAACCTTCCTAGGCCCCACTGTGATGGTTAATTGTCATCCAACCTTTTCATAATGGTAACAAAGACCTGGATGAAGGGAAAACACAAATATCAGCTTGATACAAAACTTCTGTAGCCCCCAAAAGATTTCAACGGTAGGAATTTAATAACCACTGTGTGGTCTGGTTGAGCCTTGGAACTACCTCATTTTTCAACTTCAACCCTAAAATGACATGGCAAAATGGATGTGCATTGTGGATAAAACCCATACAAAACGGTGGCCCCTCTGGACCCTGTTCTAGCTCGGGACAGGCAAGGGTGGTACCCAATCCGCATCCTTCTCTTAACCAAAAAAAAAAAAAAAAAAAGAGTGGACCCACAAGCGATATTTTGAGCCGTGGATGAACTTGACGAGAGTCTGACGGGCCCAGCCCATGGGACGGCAAACTAAGCTGAGATTGACCCTGGGTGCAATGTGGAGATGGACCCCATCAGCCTCAAGAACAAGCCCAGGCCTACTCAGAGCCTGAAACTGCCCATTTGATGAAGCCTACAAATTGGGGACAATCACTAACCAATCATCAGGTGCACATTTGCTTTTCAGGCCTATTTCTAAACCAATGGCTTGAAATATGCAGCAGCCCAACCGAACCTGGGTGGCTGGGCCCAACAGCCCAAAGGCTAACCCAGCAGTACTGCTTACTGTCTTATCCATGTCTTCGATTATGATGCATTTGGTTGTACCCAATATCATGAAACTTCACCATATTTGGTGCAACAAAACGCACCTGTGGCAGCCCTAAGCTGTGTTGGGCCTATCATAATGTATGTCTATGTCCGTCCATCCGCTTCACCCCCTCATTTTAGGACATGATCCCATACATTAGATGGATTCGAAGCTCAGGTGAAGCACACCACATGTGGATAAAGGCACCGAGTGTTGAAGCCTTCCTTATAAGACCTATCTGATTGTCTATAAATGAGCCATGCCAGAGCTGAATGCAGCTTGATTCAAACCAAATTCTTTCACCCCAGGCGTTGAGATAGACCGCGAGACTAAGAGCTAATGTCGATAGGCCACCTATTCAGCCACCAATGATACGAGTTCAGGTGATTTGTGAGGGGAGAGTTCATCCTTGAGATATGTTCTTTTTGTCTTTAAGTCCAAAGGACTTTCAACATTTGCAAGTGCGATGGTAGTTCAAGAACAACGTAATAAAATAGAAGGCATAATTGGATAAAAAGTTAAAGTATTATTAATAATTTTTACAATATAAGCTTACAATCAATTTGAAGGAACGACTGTCCATTCATCGCTCAATATTGACTAAGCTTTATATGTTGTGAGATGGTTTGTTTGAAGAGTTGGTAAAAGTCAAGCTTGTGGGTAAATGGTAGACGGAATTAAACTATCGCTAAGCATGTATAAGGAAACCCTCACAACATTTTGTTCAAGACCCAGTCAATTTTCCTTGCGTTCCAACAACGTGGCATGGCTGAAGAGTAGAAAGAAACTAAAACCTGTAACTCATGTTGAGTGCAACATTGCACTGGTGAGCGATGAAAGCTGGACTAAAACTATCTAAGATAAATGTTCATGAGAGACCATAATTGGTAGTGTTACATTTGGTTGTGTTGGGTTGGTAAAGGCACAGAGCTCTTGGTCTTTAGCCCTATTTATAAATGTTGTAGTGTCCAAGCTAGGGAGTTATCTTGATAATTGTTTTTTTTTTTTTTTAGCTTGTTAGTATACCCCAATGACTTCACTGTTAGCCACCCCCGCTAGGGAATCAATACCAAAACCTTAGTGTTAAAGCGAGGTATCTTTCACTCAATCTACCACTTGAGCTATGGATCAGGGTGTTGAAATGAGGTATCTTTATAACTGCTCTTCCAGTGTGAGGAGATGTTTACGCCATAAAGTGTTTATGCCCTATCACATTCTGCCAGATCAAGAAATCGCTCATTATCAATTAGCCATCCATCACGTGCATCTCATATCACTGTGCAAGTATAGTCTCTTATATTTCGCCAAGTGTATATGACGGTTATTCCCTCTCTATTATTCAATTGTGCGATATGCACCGCCTGACAATGACTCACTTGGCTTTGTCTTGTCCTTAACAATCTTTCTTCTACAAATCTCTGTCAACCATGGAGAGATTTCTTCTATGTGATGCCACTATGTGTTGACTTTTGAGCCATTCGATCTGACTTGGGTGTAAACAATACCATTATGTTTATATGCTTTCCAGCCCATTTATAAGGTGATTCCATTGGATGAAGGCAAAACACAAATATCAAGGTGATCCAAAACTTCTCTGGCCCTAAAAAAATAATGGTGTGCCTTCCATCCTCATTGTTTTTTATGGTATGCTTTTCTAGAGCCGTAGATCTACTTTATGTTTGGGATCTTGTCCTAAAATGAGGGGGGGCAAATGATGAACGGAGTTGATACAACACATACATGCCTCGCAGAGCTTAGAGTTGCAGGCATAGGCAATTGGAAACCAAACCACATCCTGGCTTAGGGCACGACCGATGACCATGTCCGTAGACACACTCCATGTTAGCCACCCCCACTGGGGATCGATACCAAGACCTAAGGGCCCGATTGGCCGATCGGATTGGAAGGTATTGGAGGGTATTGGAAGGGATTGGAAGTTAAATCCCGGGATTGGAGGATCTCCAGTCAGTCTACCAGCTGAGCGATGGATCTGGGTGTGACCGATGAATTACATGGACGTGGATTCCATGGTGATCTAGACCTGATCTTGTGAGGCATACTGTAATTTATGTGTTTTATCCAAGCCGTTCATCCTTTTTTTCCAGCTCATTTTAGGGTAGGAATTGAAAAATAATTCAGATCTAGAGCTCTAGTGGACCACACCTTAGTAAACAGTGGGGATATGATGCACACCGTTGAAATTTCCTAATGGCCCACCATTATGTTTATTTTCCATCCAACCTGTTCATAAGATCACACAGACCTGGATGAAGGGAAAACGCAAATATTAGCTGGATCCAAAAAATTCCATGACCCCTGAGAAATTTTCAATGGGAGGCGTTCATTCCTCGTTGTTTCTAGTTGGTCAACTTGGTCTTTGGACTGCTTCGTTTTGGGCTCATTTTCTAACTTGAGCTGGCAAAACGGATGGACAGCATTGATAAAACTCATACACCACGGTTGCCTCACAGGCAATTCTCGTCCGAAGTACATGAACCTTCGCTCGAGGACACGCAGTGTCATGCAGGCTAATGTTTGGACAAGTGGGGTCCATGTATAAAAGATCCAGACCGTTGATCTGATGGACCTGATATAGATAGTGAATTTTTACTAAGATTTGTCTTTTCAATCAAACTATCATAACTCATCTACTGTTGGTCTGCAAATATATAGCTAGATGAGGATAAAGCAAATGCCCACGTTGGAGCTATCAGATCAGATCAAAGGTTTAGATAACTGAAACATGGGCCCACCTGTCCCACCTCAAAACATCGAGGGTAGTGTGCACATCCTCGAATCGAGGATCGTGGCATCTCAGTCACATGGTGACACATGTGCGTATAGCTGGAAATCCCGGCCGAGCCCGTCTATTTTATATAACCAGCTTCGCTAAGTCCACACGCGTGTACAAGTCAGCTAATACACACGCCACCACATCTGCCACCGTGGCATACAAATGAAATATCCAAACCATCCATCATATGGATCTAATATTATTTACACTACATACAAAATATAGAGATGGTCCACTTAGTAGGTGTGCCATGATATTAAAAATAAGTGGACGGATTTGAAAATTTCGGCCCATTTTTTCACAACTCTAACGTTTTTCATTTAATTTTGGCCCACCGTACTAGTGGATGGACCTGACTCTTTGGATGGAGTATATGACTAGTGGTATTTTCTGATGGATGGCTTGGATATTTCACCTGTCTGCCACGTCGCATACATGGTGGCGTGTGGATTAGTTGACTTGTGCACGCGTGTGGTCGTAGCAAAGGTTGTAGACAGTACATACACCCGACAAATCCCCCCAAAACAACGCCTGCCTGGCTCGGCCATTCATGTGGGGACCAATCTTTGAGAGAGAAACGTGTCCAAACCACCTGTGACCAGATCTCTTAGATTGACACGTGTGGTTGTGGACCATCCGCACGACATGGGTACATGACCTGACAAATACTAACGTATATTACAATAATGTTTCCTGCGAGTGTGCCAACATCTCCACGTTGTTAATCTCGAGTACTGATCGCTGGGACACAAGGGTGGGCCCCACTTTTTATTTTCCTATTTCTGGAACATGTATGCGCCTGTTGCACCGACGTGTATAGTGATCCACACTGTCCAATTCATCGTGGGCCATGGCCCACTGAATTTGAAATGTTGATCGTCCACATTTCTTAATGTACATTCAATGGACTGTTAGGACCGTTTGATCAGTTTAACTTTTGGGCTGTGAAGCATCTCCAATGAGGACGTGCCACTTGTACGGTGGATGAGATACTTTTTCTTTTAAAAGTGATGAGTGGGCAGAGTGTGTGTGTGTGTGTATATATATATATATATATATATAGGGGTGCGTGTGTATTTTTCTCTGGTCTGGTTTAGTGGGAGCATGGGCAATTCAACTCAAACCGTATCTAAATTGCCTCGAAGATCCCTTTAGATCTCTATATTATAAATAATCTATGGTTAATATTAAATAGAGGTTTGCCACAGTTCTGCCATCGACACACAAGCCCACAGGCTGATGTAGGACATCTGTTCGAGATCTGGGCTTTCCATCAGATAGGACACACTGATTAGATCTTCTGTCTAAATAATTAAGCTATTGCACCCATGAGTCGGGCCACGATGTACAAAACAAGCGGACGGCTAGTTAGTCTTCTACATTGGGGCTAATCTCAGGACTGCAGCGGCCTCATTTTTTATTTTTTTTTTAATGCATGAGATCTAACGAGTGTCTCACTTGATGGACAGCTTGGATCTCACACACAGATGCCATATCCGCATGTGTGCTTCATGTGGATGGACAGGGATCTATGCACGTGTGGTAGTAAACCTGTGCATCTACGTGTGGAGCGCTGCACATCCACACTCTGTCAACATGCAATATTGTGCAAGATCTGAGCTTTCTATAGGTGGGCCACACTTCATGGATCTTTTGGTGTGAAAATCGGGTTGTTTAACACTCCTAGGGAGGGCAGCAATGTACAAAAACAAATAGATGGCTAGAAAAATAGTACAATCCATCCCTTCCGTTGGTTCATTGTTGCCTATCTGAGGAGTAAACGGCCCACTTTTTAAGCAAAAAGATGAGAACAGTGTGGCCCAGCTGAAAGTAAGGTTCGGATCTGACACACATGTGACATATCAACACGTGTGATTGCATGTGAGCGTAGAAACCCTCAAGTGAGGATTTTTAAAAAGGCAAGAAAGTGATGAATGATTGAAGAGAGTTGTTAGTGGTTATTGAGAAAGAGTTGGTATTTGAGATGGAAAAAGGTCACTTCCCACCAATTATTGGGTGGTGTACATGCCTTAGTTTATTTGAGTAGATGGGCCAATGATGGGGTTTGAATCTAGTGGACACCATCTTTCCACGTCTTAAAGGGGCCGAGGTTCTTCAAAAAGGCTTTGGAGGCATGTTAGTGTCCCCGTTCAAATGCATGTGTGTTCATCATATGAAAGCTCCCATTTCCTTCTCCTAAGTGGATTCCAACTCCTCCTCAACCATAGATTCCCTTCCACCCAGTGGGGTTTCCTTTTCAAGACCTAACCAAAAAGGATATCCAAAGCCTTCAAGCAACCCTTTATATAATGCTGAGATTTTCCATTCTTCCTTTGTTGTGGGCCACCCCCCTCTTTGATATCCAAAGCCTCCAATCACATTGGCCTGTTTCTATGTTTGAGAGCAATTGGGTCTCTCTCTCTAACTCACACTCTCTTTCTCTCTCCTTCATAGGGCTACTAGCTTAGTGTCATATAGATCTTCGATCATCATCTAGTGAATGAGATTGTCAAAGTGTCTTGGGTTTCAAACCATGGGCTCCTTGCTTTTGTTGTAAAATATTTAGTCAAAACACATGCTTGTGTGTTTTGTTACTTTTCTTTATATTAATACTAAGGAGTGTGGCATGTACCCATGCGAGAGAGAGAGAGAGAGAGAGAGAGAGAGAGGGAAATGAAGTGACTAAGAGAGAGAGAATAAAAAAGGATACTCCAAAATGGTTTCAACATTAGGCAGCCCATCCTCACTTTACTTTAGTGTTTTGATTAATTTAAACTTTAGACCTTATTTTTGAGCTGACATCCTAATATAAGTAGATAAAATAGATATATAAAGTGGTTATCACAGACATTATGGTGGGCCACAAAACATTCGTTGCACGGGCTCCCTAATATCATGATATCTTTACAGTCTATGCACAAAGAAGAGAGGTAAGAGCATACTACTTACATTAAAATTTGGAATAACAAAAATACCCTTAGTGCAAAGGTTATATGCATCCCATTTTTTTATTTAAATTCAAAAGCTTATGCCCTTCTCTTTGACTAATTGAAAATAGTAAATCTAGCAAAGAATTTCTAACCAATTGTAAGCTAAGACATTTTGAGAAGGCTAAAACAATCCGGAAATCATGATTAGATCCTAAACCCTAATCCCAACTTAAACCTAAAACCTAACCCAAAACCTCAAACTTCCAATCCGCAACCTGAAGTCCTAATCCAAACCATTCAATCCACATATAGCCCCCAATTATACCTTATACCCTGACCAAAACCTTTTACCCAAACATAAGCCCACCTATTTGAACCCCAAAACTCCAAAAAAGGGACTATCGGATGAACCAGTGCATCAAACAAGCCCACACGCTTGAGCCCGACCCGAGCCCTTACCGGGCGGTAGTCCAACTACCGTCGGCGGTAGTTTGACTACCGCCGGCGGTACTTAGAGTGTCGCCGCTCGCGGCCCGCGTGTGAACCTCTGCGAACAGCTATCTCAGCATCCGAAAGTCAACTTTCTTCGGAAACTACCCCCATATCCGACCTTTTTATCATTTTACCAATCCCAATAGCCAATGAGAGTGCGTCACGTGGTGTCTCTCTCCCCTCAACCATTCACCACTTGCCACATCAGCATTCACCCCTCTTAAACTCAGAAATTACCACTTTGCCATTGGAAAAGGCTATAAATAGTCTTCTCCTCTTCACATTCAAAGACAACTACTCCTCATTTCCAAGCTTAAGTGAGAGGGAGAGAAAGAGAAAGGAAGAGAGTGAGGGTGAGGGAGAGCTCCCAAGCCTCCAAGATCAAATTTTTTTAGCCATCTCTTAGCCCCCCTCCTAACCTTCTCAATCTCAAATCTAGCCCAGATTGGTCATGGTGCAACCCATATCTTAGCCTACTCAAGTTCTAGCCAAAGATCCTCCTACTTTATGCAAGCATTCATCATGACATCTACTCCCTTCTCAACCTCCCCTGCTCCTCTAAATCTCTAGTGAACGTATGCTCTGTGGCTTGCCGTATACCGGATCCTGTCACATCAGAGATTCCTAGCGACCTAATCCTTTTTCTTACCTCTTTGCATAAGCACTATCACATTCGCCTTCTAGACACGCCATTGGACGTATGTTCTATGGTTTGTCGAAGTCTCAGATCTTGCCGCATCAGAAATCCATATGTGTGCCTAGTCCTATCCCAATTACATCATCCATCCCTTGAAATTGTTTTACCACACAAAGTAGAGATCGTACGCTTGTACGGGCAGAGAGGGTGCCTAACACTTTCCCTCTTTGTAACCGAGGTCCCCTACTCGGATTCTCGGATCGCAGACCAGGAGTTAATTTAGGGTAGAAGAGTCTTCAGATTTCTCCAACCTTACGTATTTCATGGGTTCTAGCCGACCGCGTGATTCAGAGATTAATTGGCTAGTGGCGACTCCAACATCCACAAATCAACCTGCTACCCTCCACTTGCCAAACCTATAAAATACGCCAAATTTGCATAAGCACTGAATTTTCAGTGTCTACAGAATGACGACTTCACTGGGGACGTGCTAGCTTGCACTATCTGAGACCCGACTCGAAAGTGTGTGGTACTTTAATCTAAAGGGATATCATCACTGCATTCGTTCAAAAAAACAAAAAACAAAACATCTTTGGCTACACTTGTTTAAGCATCAATTCAAACCATGACCACTCGATCCCAAGCAGCCATGACTTCTCAGGCTACCCATGATGAGGAACCAGTGGCTCCACCAGCTTCTGAACCATTAGGGTCGGAACCAATCCCTGCACCCACGCCAGTACCGATGGTACAAACAGATTTGCCTGTCACAAGGGCCTTGAATGAAATGTCCCGGAACTTCAAAGCATTACAAGAGTTACTGCTTCACCTGGTATCGAGCGTAGTACCAAACACGCAGGTAGCCCACCCTAGGGTACAAAACAACTCAATCCCTCAAACCCCTTTCAAATTTTCCTTCATTCCTCCAGCAAATCCTATTCTCCCTCTCCTAGAAGAGTCGGCACAGGATCAACAACAACCAGCAAACGGGAGCAACCCTCCCACACATCTCTACTCAACACATTACAACAATCAGGTTACAACACAAGTCCTCCCTAATGGAAACCACAGACAAGAACTAACAGATGTCCACAAAGGGGGCCAGTTTCGAGTCCAACTCACTCCCTATAACAGGAGCAACATTTCGGAATTGGCAGATACCCCAGACGAGAGCCATTTTCGAACATCACACCATCCTCTGAAAGGGAGCGGTGTTCAATTCCAGCTACCTCCCGCCACCAGTCCATTTTCTTTCTAGCAACTCCCCATTCTCGATCCATACGAAAAGGAAGCGGCACAAGCCCTACAGCAAGGGGCAAGGTATCCGTAGCAAGGCAAGTTAGAAATCAAAGAACTGCGAGAATAATTACAAATGGTACAAAATCAGCTCCAGAAGCAGCAAGGAGTGGACCACCCATTCACTAAGTTCAAGGATCTGTGTCCCTTCCCGAATGCCCAGGTACCTCTAAACTTTGAGGTACCCAAATTTAAAAGGTATGACGGTAACGGGTGCCCCACGACACATCTAAAAGCATTTTGTAGGGAACTCAATGCGATAGCAGGGAACGATGGAGCCTTAATACGGCTCTTCTAGAAATCCCTTAAGGGTGACGCTTTGGATTGGTACACCTTGCTGGACAACCATCAAATCAGAACCTGGGAAAGTCTCTCCTAGGCATTTATTGATAGGTTCTCGTATAACTTGAATATGGCTTTGAGAAGGTCTGATCTGGCTGCCCTGAGACAAAAAAGCGACGAGTTCTTATCAGCATACGTAGGGCGATGGCGGGCTATGGCGGCCCGAATGAGAAACCCCATCGACGATGAAGAGCAGATATCTATGATCGTACATTCGGCGAATCCCAACATTTCAGGATATCTAATCTCGTATCCATACATAAACTTCTCTCACCTCATCCGAGCCGGAGAACAGGTGGAAGCCGGGATCAGAGCTAAAATCATTTCTCCATGGCCGCACCAGGCCCCCTCAATCAAAAGAAATAAAGTCGAGGGGAAACCTGTTGGATATGGAAATGGAAACAGTATTGCTCTCGCATAACGTACCACAGAGGTTAACAATATCGTTGCAAACACTTAAGGCAACCAGTACACTCCGTAACCGGAGTCACAACAAAATAAGTAGTACCAGCCACCGAACCAACAATACCAACCACAGCAAGCCCAGCAGGGACATCACGCATAGCCACCTCAACAACAACAACAGCCTATGGGGAAATGCGCCATACAAACAGACAATGTTAAGCAAGAAGTTCACCCCTTTAGCACAAACATATAGTGAGGTTTTGACAATGTTAATGCAAAAGTAACTTTTAACACCACTCCAGCCTCGACTTCCACCCAATCCCTTACCCCTAGGATACAATGAAAATCAGTATTACGCATATCATCAGGATCCTGGTCATCTAACGGATCGTTGTTTCGCTTTAAAACATGCGGTCCAGGATTTAATAGAAAGCCAGAAAATTGCAATCACCTCACAGGCTAACAATATGGCTCAGGTGAACATTCTCCAAAATCCCCTGCCATCGCATCAAGCGGGACCCAGCACCTCTATCATCAATCACATTGAGGGAGGGCGTCCCACGTACCCCTCTCCACATCACTCCATACAAGCAATCATGTCCGATACAACAACTTGGACATGGGGAAACCGACAGGCACCACTGCTTGGGCCAAGGTATTCCTTGAAGCAGCACCGATAGCACAACCTCTTATTTTTCTGGAAGCAGCACCGACAACACAGCCTCTCATCTTCCTCGAAGCAGCACCCAACAGGTCTCACTCTCAGCCTCTCATCTTTCAAGGGGCAACCCCATCACCCACCAGGTCACATCCTCAAAGGGGACATTTAGCTCCAATCTCAGCAAATCCAAACAGGTCGAATTCCGAACCCCTCATTCTTCCAATAGGCCTTCCTGATCTGGCCCGTTAACTTTGCAAGGGGAACCCTCAGTCCAAGCACCAAGTTCCCTAATGCCTCACCAATTGGCACATGCCCGGAGGATCCCTCCCAAACATTAAGAGGAGGAAGAAAACCCCATCGTCAAATCTCACCGAGACTTGGTCACACTTCAAGGAAAGTCACCAAGTCCTCCACAAATAGTTCCTCACCCACAAGAACCGATGATATACCTGGAAGGGAGGATGGTTTCCTCCTATAACACGAAAGCAGTCCCATGACATTACCCAGAGTGCGCTGAAGTGGGCGACAACAGGAGATATTTTAGGAGAGATAACCACAACCCAAAGGAAACCCGGGGAACTTTGTCGAGAATCACCCACAAAACCGATGCTGCTTATGACATAGCAGCCCAACTCAAATCCATTCCCGCACAAATTTTCATCTGGGAATTCTTATGTACATCAAGATCGCATTGAGAAATCTTTACGAAACATTAAATGATGCACATATCTCCCCTGACGTACCTCCCGAAATGGTGGCAAGTATGATCTGACAACTCGTCGCACCATGAGCCATCACTTTCTCTGATGAGAAGTTGGCACCCGAAGGTCACAAATATGGACACTCATTAAACATAGCTGTCTGTTACGAAAATTTCAAAGTTCCACTCGTACTTATAGACAACAGATCAAGCTTAAATGTTTGCCCTTTGAGGACTGCCAAACGTTTGGGGATAAAACCATCGTCTTTTCGACCCAGTACTATGAGCGTCCGAGCCTTCGATAACTCCCTGAGGCAAGTCGAGGCAGAAGTTGACATTGCGATACAAATTGGACCTGACATGACACTTGTCACATTCCAGGTCATTGACATCTCTGCCTTATTTAACCTTCTGTTGGGGCCGCCACGGCTCCATGCTGTTGGAGCCATCCCATCTACCCTCCATCAAAAGGTTAAATTTTCTTCAGAAAATCGAATCATCTCAGTACTGGCCGAACCAGAAATCATCCTACCGGTGATGGTTAATATCCCAGAAACTAACATCCCAGTGATTGACGTTCAGCACGTAGAGGGTGACATATCATATTACAGTTCTTAGTTCAAAATTGTGAATTCAATCGCCAATCCACGCCCTCTCGCTGTTGAATATATCATCCCCCTTGCTGAGTGATTAATTTTGAACTACCGAACTAAATTCTATAAGAAAGGTATGGTAGTAAAGCCAACATGTGCTAATGTGCAGACACAAGGACTGGGATATCAACCGACACCAGAAGGTCAAGCCGAAAGGCCGAAAAAGGGGCAACCATTCAAGAGCACACCTATCAAGTTCGTCAAGGCTGGAATAGTTTGTGGGGGACACGATGATCTCCCTTGAGGACCACCTCCAGCGGCTCAAACTCACGAAACATTCCATCCAGGAGTCCATTTGGCCACCAATAAGGTGGAACAAGATCCTCAAGGCATCCAAAGCACATCCTATGCTGGGGTAGAATCCCCAGACCCATCGCAGGAGGCTAGGGGCATGGAAGCAGGTCCACCCATGGAGGACTCAAGACCAAAGGTGCCCCTTACAAAAGACACATGCAAGAACAAGGAGACACCCACCTCCACCCACAGTCAGGGAGAAACATCTCTGTCAACAGCTCAGCAGCACAAGGGGCCGAAGTAACCCATTCATTGGATCGATAAAGGAAAGTGGCACTCCCTAGATTGGACAGATATCAAGGTCCCATCGCAAGATGAACCCGAGGAGCCAGAAGAGCTCCAACTTCTGGGCGAAGAAATCGAATCGGATTCCAACTCTGAGCCCAGTCTAGCAGACATCATGGTCATCAAGACAAATGACTCACAGGAGCATACAGAGCAGAACAGCATGATCAAAAGGGGGAAAGAACCAGGATGGACAGTTATCCCCCTAACAATCGAGTCGAATGGTAAACCATCCACGAATGCTGACCTAAAAAAAACGCCAATGTAAATAGCAGTTGGTACCCTGAATTAGGACAAGACCAATTATGGTTCACAACACCATCCTATTTGGAACCCCTTGGCGATACAAAAAATATCAGAAAATTTTCAAAACACAAAAACATCACATATTCCAAAAAGTACAAAAAAATCAAATATTCCTCGAAATCACAAAACGACAGAAAATCTTTAAAATTCAAAAACAATAGAAAAATTTTCAAAAATCACCGTGCCAAACATTTCACACACAGCGCTAGAATTCGAGGTTGACTTATATGATTTATATCTGGAGTTGGACTTCGAACTCATGGGTTTGGATGAAGCCTTGGATGAGGGAAATGACGATACAACTCTCGAACTCGAGGACTCTCTCGAAAGGTTCAAAACAAAGGCCAACGTTGTGACAGATGATTTCGAAGTTGTTAACTTGGGATCAGTGAAACTCCCTAGAGAAGTGCACATCGGTAGATCACTATCTCCAGAGTGCAAGCAGAAGTGATGGAATTCCTAAGACCGAGATTATCCAACTTTGCCTTCTCTTACGAAGACATGTCAGGGCTCGATGAAGACTTGGTGGTACACCATTTGTCAACAAAGCCAGACATGAAGCTTATCAAGCAGAAGCTACGAAGAATGAAGTCAGAATGGGCCCTGAAGGTCCGTGATGAAGTCATCAAGCAGTACAATACGGGATTCTTAGTGGTCTCCAACTACCCGGAGTGGCTCGCAAATATCGTACCAATTCTAAAAAAGGACGGCAAAGTCAGAATGTGCATCGACTTTAGGGACCTCAACAAAGCAAGCCCTAAAGATGACTTCTCTCTGCCTCATATCGATACGCTGGTGGTTAATACTGCGGGACACAAGATCTTCTCTTTCATGGATGGTTTCTCCGGCTACAATCAAATGAAGATGGTCATCGAAGATCGAGAGAAGACTTCCCTCATCACGTCATGGGAAACTTTCTGCTATCGAGTCATCTTGCAATGGGACCTTGATATCCATTGATCAAGATTACTGAAAATGAGGAGGGAAGAAAATACAAAACCAAAAATACAAGCAAAAATCGAAGAAAGAGCTCCACCAAAGAGGTTCTAGGGACCATAATGGAGTCCTTGGACGTCCACAAGCCGATTTCAAATAGAGGAGGAGGAGCCACCGTCCGGAACAGTGCTCACAATGGACTAGCGTGCAAAATGACGGATCGACGGTAATCGGACTACCGTCGACAGTAGTCCGACTGCTGCCCCCGACCAGATTTACATGGGACAGCGGGCTTATCCCCTTTGATAGGATGGGACTCCGGATCTTCCCTTAAACCATTGGATAATAACCTAAGAAAAGACAAAAGAGGAGAGAGAAGATTCCTCTTATAATTTCATCTCAAAATCTCACAAGAAATTCAAACTCTCACGAAAAATTGAGAATCTTGATAAAGTAAAGATTGAAATTGTTGAATAATAATAATAATAATAATAATAAAATGAGCCCCATTGATTTATTAGTGAAGGCCACCTGTCAATCACAAATAAAAACCGGACGATCTTAACTACCCATGAGATCAGACGGATTTTTTAAAAATTCAAAAATATTTTTCAAACCATAAGCCTCATTAATTTCTTAATGGAGGTCATCTGTCAATTTTCACCAATAAAAATAGAACAACGATGCCCACCAGCGAAATTGAATGGATATTTTCAATATATATATATATATATATATATATATATATATATATATATATATATATATATATATATAGTTTCAAATAAAATCTCCAAGGAGTCTAGCTCCGGAAATGATAATTTCAAACAAAAAGTTTTCAAAATCGCACGCGGCTCATAGCATATTGAGGAATCTTCCATATTCTCCAGTTGCGGTCAGTGCAAATAGCTAAATAAGATTCAGTCTCCCCCGGTTTCCCCAGAGGATAATCGAATCCGTACATGATACATGTACGATTGACTCGATTTCTATATCTGAACAGTCGTACGAATGCTAGTAGAAATAAGTGGATCTATCTCTGAAAAGAATAATCAAACTCAAAGTGACAACAATCCATTGTAACCTAAGTATCAGAATCAAAAGATTACATGACAAAAGTTTACCAACACATACCTAGTCCGGGATGTTTGTAAAATTTGATCAAGTCCAAGTCAGCGCAGTGAGTTCCTCATAAGGCCGCACCAACGTGCAGGGCAGCTAACCACTTTAACAATCAAATGGATCAAATATTCCTAGGGTAATTACGTAGCAAACAAATGACAGACCAAATAGTACGGGAATCCTCATAAAGCCGCACCAACGCGCAGAGGCCTTACTTTTCAGACTTACCCTCCAATGCTATTAACAATCAGATGTGAAAAGGTTGTGATTAGTGACCCGTAAAACCACGACAAATGCGCAGGAAACAATCACAACGTTTTTCTCAACTCTCGTGATATGTGTTAGTCATATTTTTCCAGATAGTCAACTGACAATGATACAATGGTAGACAACAGATTCAAATCATTATCCTTTCTGACCAGAAGGGTAGGGTGTTCACTCGCTTTGACCTTCGGTTGCTCACAACCTCGGTCAAAGAGGGGTATCTGTAGACACCCCACCCAGGCAAACATCTTGAGAAGGCTAAGACAATCCGAAAATCATGATTAGATCCTAAACCCTAATCCCAGCTTAAACCTAAAACCTTGACCCAAAACCTCAAACTTCCAATCTGCACCTGAAATCCTAATCCAAACCATTCAATCCACATGCAGCCCCCACCTATACCATATACCATGACCAGAACCCCTTATCCAAACCTAAGTCCACCTATTCGAATCCCAAAATCCTAAAAAGAGGACTATCGGACGAACCAGTGCATCAAACAATCCCACACGCTTGAGCCCAACCCGAGCCCTTACTGGGCGTTACTTGGAGTGCCGCCGCTCGTGGCCCACGTGTGAACCTCTGGGGACAGCTGTCCCAGCGTCCGAAAGTCAACTTTCTTCAGAAATTACCCCCTTATCCGACCTTTTTTTACCATTTTACCAATCCCAATAGCCAATGAGAGTGCGCCACGTGACGTCTCTCTCCCCTCAACCATTCACCACTTGCCACATCAGCATTCACCCCTCTTAAACCTAGAAATTACCACATTGCCATTGGAAAAGGCTACTCCTCATTTCTAAGCTTAAGTGAGAGGGAGAGAAAGAGAAAGGAAGCGAGTGAGGGTGAGGGAGAGCTCCCAAGCCTCCAAGATCAGATTTTTTTAGCCATCTCTTAGCCTTCTCCTAACCTTCTTAATCCCAAATCTAGCCTGGATTGGTCATGGTGCAACCCATATCTTAGCCTACTCAAGTTCTAGCCAAATATCCTCCTACTTTATGCAAGCATTCATCATGACATCTACTCTCTTCTCAACCCCACTTCTCCTCTAGATCTCTAGTGAACGTATGCTACGTGACTTACCGTATACCGGATCCTGTCACATTAGAAATTCCTAGCGACCTAGTTCTGTTTTGTTACCTCTTTGCATAAGCACCATCACATCCGCCTTCTAGATACGCCATTGGACGTATGCTCTGTGATTTGCCGAAGTCTCGGATCTTGCCGCATTAGAAATCCATGTGTGTGCCTAGTCTTATCCCGATTACATCATCCATCCCTTGAGATTGTTTTACCACAAAAAGTAAAGACCGTACGTTTGTATGGGCAGAGAGGGTGCCTAACACCTTCCCTCTTTGTAACTAAGATCATTTACTTGGAATCTCGGATCGTAGACCAGGAGTCAATTTAGGGTAGGTGAGTATTTAGATTTCTCCAACCTCACGTATTCCATGGGTTCTAGTCGACCACAGGATTCAAAGATTAATTGACTAGTGGCGACTCCAACATCCACAAATCAACCTGCTACCCTCCACTTGCTAAACCCATAAAATACGCCAAATTTGTGTAGGCACCGAATTTTCAGTTTCTATATATATATATACCCGATCAGCTATGTACTAGTTCTCATGAAGTCTTGTGGAAACTTTATGAGAACTCATTATATGTGATGTGAGTTGGAAATATGAACGATCCATGTGATGCAGCATCCCATGAAACCCATGGGGCTCAACTCTTACTTTGATTGAAAACTTTGGTGGGCCTTGGAAAAATAAAACAATTTCCTTCCTTAATTTGCATCTCTCTTTGCTATGGCCCACTAGACTTTTAGATCAACGTGAAAATTGGTCCTTAAGAGTTTCATGGGATGCCGCATCACATTGACCATTGGGATTAGAGGCCTATGACATGTGTGCAACCATTGGGATTAGAGGCCTATGACACGTGTGCAAAGGTGCGCACGTGCATCCCCACACACACACACACACAAAAACAATGATATACGAGGTTTACTAATTACAAACACATGATGAGCCCTACCCATCCACTTAACATCCTACATTGTTTAGACCTTCCAGCATAGAGATAAGGCCATGTTGTGCCCCAACTAAGCCACATCATGCAAAACAAACAAATCACTTAAAAAACTTGTTTTTAACTGTGATTTAATATGTAGATTTTTTTTCCTTATTTTTGTTTAAGAATCAAGAAATTTAATATGTAGATTATGGCCCACTTGAGTGGTGAAGCTGCCATATTTTTGTAGGAGAAGATCTAGGAACTATTTGCAACCAAACGAAAGCTGATATTTGGAAAACGCAATCCATATCGGCACGCGTGGTATTAATAAACCTGATTAATAAATAGCTTGTGCCCCATAATGGTGCCAAATGTATATTCTATTTGAAAGGGACTTTGCAAATTGGGTTGGAGATCTCAAGGACAAACAGTACTATTAGCTAGCTGGATTTCATACTAATATAAAATCTCTATTATATATTTCTACTTATATATGGGTGGATGGGTATGTGGGTTAGGAGGAGGCACATGGATATGGCCATTTAATTAGTATTATGTCTTTATACAATAGACTTCAGGTTCCAATGAATTTGATCTGCTTATGTAGACGATGACCTGTACTTAGAATTCTCAAAGAGAAAAGTCCATATACAGTGTTCTATGGGAACCTTAACATATTACATTTTCATTTTCTGCTAATGTGTTAATTTGGGTGGAAAAATCAAGCCTCGGAAATGGTGGGGCATAGCATAAAGATCACCTGGAGAAAAAACGGAAACAATCCACTCATTAGGTGGTCCACAAACGTCACTAAGTCGGATCATTGGCTGTATATTGGTTTTGATAGTGTAGTCAACCTATGAATAGATTATCTGTCTTTTTTTCTTCCGGTGATCTTTACTGTGCTTTCCGTCATTTTAACGGTTTAGATTTTATAAATAAATGACATATTAGTAGAAAAGAAAGCATTGTATGTTAAAGTTTCTACATAATGTTGTATACGAAGATTTCTTATTCTAAAACAGCCAAGATGAAGCCAACACATCATCTCCAGGCAACCGTAATACATGGTGTGCTACCATGCCATCTTATCCCCCAAGATGCTACTTGTGAAGGCAATCAGTACCATGAAAACAGTAGGCCCCAGAATGAAGATTGTCCTTCTCAAAGTTCAGACCAATCCGTAATTAGGCGGGCCACATTCGTTTTGAATCAGTGTTAGTTGTCCATTAATCCTAATAGTCTTTCCCACCTGATAATTGGACCAGCCTGATTTTCGTGTTAGGTGATCTTTATTGCAGGTCCTATATATCATTTTCATGGCACGGATTGACCTACACAGTTGGCATGTCGGCCGAAAAGGTCTGACAGCGCCACAAGCTATGGTACCTTGTTACATTATTTTTTTTCTTTATTTATTTTTTAATTTGATTCCACCAATTATTGTAGTTCGGATGAAAGGCCGAAGGCATAGATGCTAATCTACGGTGGCACAAGAGTGTAATTTTCATTTAAAAGATCGTGGATGAAAGGCCCAAGGTGTGCGAATGATGATTTTTCTTTATGTACTAATCTGCAGTTGGTTCTTAGATGATGATTATTGATTACCTAGTTGATTCGTTGACAGGTTGGTTCATTTTGGGGCATTGCCAAGCTGACTCCTTGACGGATTAGCTCATTTCAATGTTGTCTCGTAGGACTTTTAATCTTTGTGGTATTGTCATTGTTAAGTCTGGACCCCTAGGGGATCGGCTCATACTACAATTGGCGAGCAATTTTTAATATATCCGTCAGTCCGGGGACGGACCAACTCCTCTGTCGGGGAGTCGGGTTATCTACCAGCTTTTTCCCCCAATTATGAGGGGATGCCTTGTAGAACTTTCGTGGGATAACGTTCTAACTCTTTCTTTAAGGGATCAGTTTGTTTAGTCCGCCCCTGCTTATGAGAGTCAACTTTTTCTTAGTTAGATAATTCATTCATGTAAATAGGAAGGGATGTGAATTTTATTGAGAGTCTTAAAGGCTAGTCACTTGGAAGTGCACATTTATTAGGGGCCCACAACGGCCATTAGATCAAGGGTAGTAGACTTTCAAGTGCTCGGCGTTCCAGGAGTGGGGGAGCTGACAGCCCTCAAGATCTTCCAAGTGGTAAAAGCTAGGTTTGGTCGACCGGACCACACGATATGGCCCTTCCCAATTGGGCCCGAGTGCCCCGCTGTGCTGTCCACCAGTTGATCGATCTGAGGTAATGGGAAGCTATCCTTTGGACAGGCCTTGTTCAGATCCGAGTAATCCACACAGATCCGCCATTTTCCGTTGGCCTTCTTGATAAGGACTATGTTCGCGATCCAGTTGGGATGGTGTACCTCCTCTATGAAGCCATCGTTGAGCAGGATGAAGACTTCGTACCACTCGGCATCGAACGGTCTCCTTTTCTGTTTCACAGGTTTGTGATCCGGGTCTACATTCAACCTGTGAACCATGACATATAGGGAGATCCCTGGCATGTCCCCATGCGACCATGCAAAGACATCCCTATGTCGCCGTAGGAAAGTCAGCATTTCAGACCGCTGCTCAAAATTTAACAACGTTCCAAGCTGAACGGTCTTGCTCAGGTCTACTTCATCGAGCGGTACTTTCTCCAAGTCTTCCACAGATGAGTCCTCTATAGGTCCTTTGAGATCTAAGACATTGACAGTGAGTGCTTGCTTCACGGACCCTTTCTTTACTGCTATAGTGTAACATCTCCGAGCTTCACGCTGATCGCCTCGGAGGTAACCTACTCCGCCCTCGGCGAGAAACTTCATCATCAGATGATAGGTGGAGACGACTACTCTCATTGCATTGAGAGAAGGTCTGTCCAGAATGACGTTGTGCACTGATGGCGCATTGACAATGAGGAAGTCCACCATGAGGGTGGCTTGATGTTGTCCTTCTCTCGTGATCACGGGGAGGGAGATGGCTCCTTCGGAGATCACCCTTTTTTCGACAAAGCCGTGCAGGGGGGTCTTCACAGGTCTGAGGTGTGACCTTGGAATCCTCATTCTTTCAAAAGCTTCAGAGTAGATTACATTGGCTGAACTTTGGGTATCGACTAGGATGTGGTACACCTTTTAGTTGGCTATGGTCAAAGTAACAATTAGAGCGTCATCGTACGGATACTGGATTCTGCGTGCATCGTCTTCCTTGAAGGTCAAACTGTACGGGCTGACCCGGAGTTCCTTGCTAGGCCGGTCGGTCATGTGGATGTAATGTTCCGGATCATACTTCCGAGAGTGGGCCTTTCGAGCCCAGTTTGAGTTTCCTCCACCAGATGAGCCATCGAAGATGGCGCGGATTTCGACTGACTCTTCTGGGGTGTTGTTCGGCTACTCCTGCTCTTCTTTTCAAGCCGTTCTTTCTTCCTTGGTATATTGGCGCAGATGACCCTTATAAATGAGGGTCTCAATCTCATCCTTGAGGTCCACACAGTCGGTTGTGTTATGGCCGTGATCTCGGTGGAAACGGCAATACTTGCGCTTGTCTCGATGATCCAAGTCGGCTTTCATACAAACAGGCCAGTTCAGAAGCTTCTGCCTTCGAATGTCCAGTAGAATCTGCTCGGTGGATGTGTTGAGGTGGGTGTAGGAACGAAATTTATCCTCTGGTTTTCTGCTCGGACGACGATCGCGAGGAGCGCGGTCATCTGGCCCTTTACTGGGTGTCTAAGATTCTTCGTTCCTTGGCCTCTTCCCTTTGCCAATCGGCTCTGTTACTTGAACATTCTTGTGGGCGTTAGAGAATTCCTCAGCGTTAGCGTACTTTTGAGCCCTAGTGATGAGATCGGCTAACGTCTTTGGTGGATTCTTTCCAATAGAGAAAGCAAACTTCCCATCTTTCAGACCACTGAACACTGCAGAGAGCGTCATCTTGACGTCATGGTCTTCCACCTGTAATGCCTCTTCATTGAAACGAGCGATGTAGTCTTTCAATGATTCCTTTGGCTCTTGTTTGATGGTGAACAGATGGGTGTTTGTTTTACGACTCTTCTTACCACTTATAAATTGAGTAAGGAATGATCAGCTAAGCTCCGCGAAGGAACCAATGGAGTTGGGTTTGAGCTAACGATACCAACTCTGATCGGATTCCGTGAGTGTGATTGAAAACCCTCTGCACATCATCGCATCCCTCGCTGTTTAGATTTGCATCAACGAACGATAAGCCTCCACGTGCTCGGATGAGTCCCAGACCCAGAGTATTGGATGACAGGAGATATTTGGAACCTCTGTGGCATCATCTCGCTCATGATTGTTGAGGTGAAGGGAGGCTCGGTTTCTTCCATCATTGCCTGAACGGTGACGGGAACTGACGACGGCTGCCACTTCTTTTCTAATGTCAGAATTTTGTTGTTGAGCTCTGTGAACCGTGTTTTCTAAGGATCTTTGTTTTCAGCTACTATCTCTTGAGTGTCTTCAATTTCGGGAGTTTTCCTTTCCCTCCTCCTTTCCAACTCGTGGTTGATATCTTTTGGTACCAGTGCTGAGGTGAAGATATTTAACCGAAAAAAAATAATAATAATAAAAATCCATTACACATAAGCACAAGCAAAGGGCCTGTCTAGTTCTTGATTTCTAGATTTTTTTAACTTCTCAAGTTAGACACACAAATACATGAGGAATGATCAAATGGAGTCAAACCCGAGTAGACATTGTTGGGCCCACAGAAACTGTGCATGGCATCTGAAACGTCCATTAGTTGTACCTGAGGGCCGAAAAATCAGCCTGTTTGAAAACTCAGGCGCACCGCAACATGAAAAATTAAATTGAAAGGGAACATACATCAGTCAAATGCGCGCCACCATCTTAGGCCATGGGCACAAAAATTAGTTTAATCCATGATTCAGGTGGGCCATAAGATAGGAGGGAGTTGAGAGGGACAGCCACCATTGGTATCATGGGGCCCACTGGGTTATGTATATGTCATGATCCATTTGTTTGATACATCATACATCCACCCAAGATGACGAGACACCCAAAAATCAGGCCATCATGAAATGCAGGTGGGTCCCAATGTAAACAATGGTAGAGTCCCTTCCCAACAGTTCCTGCTAGTTTTAGCTGCGGCTGATTTTTTTTTAAAAAAAATTTCGCCCGTTGCCAAAAGAGGGGGAGAGTGAGTCTCCCCCACATGTTTGGCCTTGAGTCGAAGAATCTGGCCGACTCAGGTGACTACAATACAGCGATTTTGATGGGGCCCACTGCTGTTTGTATCTGCCTCCATCAAATCCGTTCATCAGGTGTACCTCAAAATGATGAAGGACCCTTTAAAAATCAGGCTGATCCAAAACCCAGGTGAGCCACACTGGGAGAATTTTTAGGTTAGTAGGGGTGATTTTATATTGTTTCCTATGGTGTGACCCACCCAAATCACACATGACAGCAGGCCCACGTCAAGTCACTCACAGTCAACTATACCTGATCATACCCACATACCCACATGTTAGCAGTGGTTATTTAACATCCTGTTATGTGCATACAACATCCAATCCGTCCAATAGGTTGGACTCACCATGCAGACTACTTTATAAATTAACCATCTCGATCCACATATCAAGTGGCCCACATTTGTACCTTTTAAAATATCAGCAGCTATCAAATTTTTTCTACAGTGTGGCTCACCTAATGAGTGAATTGAGATAATTTTTGAATATGGTGACCCAAATGATGGGGCAACCTATTAGACAGGTTGGATGTCCTACATACAAGATAGGTTGTAAATAATCAATAGGTTAGACAGCAAATTAGCGAACAAAGGAGTGGGATGACCAGTAAGAGAGGCCGTTCTCCGGAATGGAATCTTCCAAGGGACAGATATAGGACCATTTGATAGTTATTGGAGCATTCCGAGACCACAGATTACAGGTCGGGTCCAGGACTTTGCCATATAGATAAGGAAAAAAATGGACATTCCCGACACCATCGCAATCATCAAAATTGGCCCATCCATGTCATCCTTTCCTGTAATCTCATCATAAATGGTTACCCTGAAATCTGTGGGTGTTAAAAATATCGCGTTTGGATGCACAAGTGGGCG
Source organism: Magnolia sinica (assembly GCF_029962835.1). Taxonomy (NCBI): domain Eukaryota; kingdom Viridiplantae; phylum Streptophyta; class Magnoliopsida; order Magnoliales; family Magnoliaceae; genus Magnolia; species Magnolia sinica. The sequence goes on along the minus strand of NC_080576.1, from coordinate 5,909,639 downwards.
ATTGATAAAGACTTCCAAATTGAGTATGGTGTTTGGGTTAAGTAGATAATGGGTGTTTGTTTATGTTGGAAAAGCCATACGATAATCATTTTACCTCATTGAAAATATATATGAGAATGAGTCCTTTCCCATTCAAATAATTGTGTCGTTGAGGGATGTTAATAAGGAGGTGAATGCCTACAGTTCAGTGGGCCATGGTCAAGTTATTAATACATTTAGGGCATGAAAATTCATACTAAATATTTTTTTCTAAGATTCATTTGAGAGAGGATCCTACTAAATGAGATTTTGGTGGGGCGTACACCCTCCACGTAGGATTTGCTGCACTAAAATTGCACTGCAAAGCTAATTGGATTTATGCAAAGTACCTCTTGGTAAATCCCAATGTGGAAGACATGGGGCCCGGTAAAATTGTACAGGTTCCCTACAAATGGGTCCTTGGAATCCATGAGAAATTGTTATTAGACAATTATTACAATTTTCTTTTCTCCTGGCTATCCAAACAGGCCCTTGAGTGATGGGCCCACCTAGATAACCCACTTATAAAAAAAAAAGCCTGCCAGCTCAAAAATCATAAACCCTTAGACTTTCTTTCGTTGAACATGGATCGTTGTGTTTTCTTTTTTTTTTTAATTTAAATTCTTGTATAACCATTTCTTTGCTGGCAGTCAATTGAAGGCTTGAGATTTTTTATCCTTGGAGATTTTGTGTGCATGGGCCATCCAGAGCTGGATTGATCGTATCAATGGTTTGGATCACTTAAACATGATCTCCAAGTGCGCATGCTAAAAGTTTAGGGAACTCATGAGAATTTCAGGTGGGCCGTTGTATAATAATACTCCATCAGCGAGTGGTTTTGGAAAAGCTATACAAGAAATGAATATGATAGCAGTCCACTTGGGGACTTTTGTGCCTTGGCCGTTAGTAAGTGCACGCGCATGCATGTGAACTGTCTCACTCCAACCCATGACATGAGGCTCCCAATCTCTAATGAGAAAAAAGATAATGAAACTATTATGAATCCATAAGAGGATGGACGGCCCACAAGCAACCCCACTCCTCATCCATCACAATGCCAGCCTGGCATGTGCGTGGGAGATCTGATGGGTGCATACAGTCACCCCCTCTATAAAGATGGACATAAAACAACAAAAAGTAACTTAGACGGTCCACTTATTAAGTTGACTGCAACTTGTGATGCGTGGGGCAGGTAAACCTATTAAATATTTATACGTGAGAATGATATTTAGGAATACGAATGCAATAGATCTCGTAAACCACCAAGCACCGTGGTTACTGACAAGGTGAAATTTGATTGGACCACGTGCAACTATCCCAGAGATGAAGCCGGATCATCTTAAACCAAACAACTGAAGAACTTTTTGGAATGTATTTTGCTGATGTCATGTCTGACAACAGCACCTGGTCCAATCAAAATTCAGTGTCCAAGAACCATGGTGTCCAGATCCAGTGAATCCGCATCCCATTGTAATTTGGTAATGTAAGAATACTTTAGGACTGAACTACCGACCATGCTTTGGAATCTATCTTCCAAGGCCAGTCTGTGAAACTTCGGCTGAGCGGATGATTTTATCGTCGTTAAATATTCAACTATTGAAATCAAAATCAAAGGTGAGGATCATTTTTTTAAGCACAATTATGGGACAATAGGTTATTGATAACCGTGAATAGGATATGAACGGTTGAAAATCATTGGACCATCTCAGCATGTGGGATCCAGTAGTGGCCGCACACGCAGGATCCATTAGTCGATACACGGGACAAAACGGACTCTTGAAGGAGATTCCCGCAAATCTAACGACAAGAAAGAAGGAGACTCACTACTCAGGGGAGTATGATGACATTATGATCTCGAATCCTCTCACCTGTCAACGTGGCATCCATACATGAGAGATCCGGGTCACACATCATCAAGCGCAGCCCACCTGATGACCAGGCCCACCTGATTTTTGGCCATTTCACTCGAATTGAGCCCGCCGATCTGGATCTCACCAGAAGAATACATTGAATAGCAGTAGCCAGTCAGACGACAATTGATTCGTCTTTGCTACGAATATTTCTGAAATAGAAGAGCGTGAGTACAAGGAATAAATACATTACATGAGCATGACTCACAACCATACGCAAATATATTCTTGAGAATCGAATCCCTCGAAAATCAAACTAAAAGAAAGGCAGTTTTCGTATGCTCTTTGTGGACCGTTTATCATTCTCTCCAAATTCCAAATACTTTGTTGCATGTGGGCCAATTGATAAAATTACATATTCGCCCTTTCATTAAACGTAAAATAGAAACCACTTACAAGAGACATTCTCGTGTTGAGAGGCAGGAAGAAAGCCAATTTACAAAGGCTTTCAATAAAGAGAAAAAAAGGAAAAAGAAAAAAGAAAAAAAAAAAAAAAAAACAAAGAGTAGAAAAGGGGCCTATTTTCCTTTGTTTCCAGAGAAGGGAATTACAAATTCCTCCACCACCCGTAGACATTTTCTTCAGGGGTGGTGAGGTAATTTCCTGTCTTATTTACAGGCTTGGATGTCCTTGCAGTGAGAGACGCTTCCACTCCACTAAGCGATGCAAAAAATCCATCACCTAAAAAAACAAAAACCCAAATAGGAGTTTAAAAAAAAAAAAAAACAAAACACAACGTCCCATCAAATGCATGTGTAAGAAACGCATATACACCGCTAGATTGGTATATGTCCCTTGCCTCGGAGGGTTCTTGGAGTGAGTACGATGCACTAGTATCCTTTGGGATTTTGGAAACGAGTATACCGAATCCTTGTCCTCTATCACGCAAAACCTATGAAAAAAAATAGAGAAAAAAAATTATTTTAATTAATTAAACACATCATAGCCAAACAAAAGAACATACACTGAAAAAATGTGTATATACCTTGAAAGCATCTTCATCCGTCCGATCGTCTCCTATGTACACTGGCAACACATCGTTACAATCCGCGAATCCTAGAGAATTACACCCAAAAAAAATCGTATATCAGCTTTGGATTTATTGAATTAAAATGAATGGGAATGCTTATTAAATTTTTTTTATTTTTTTTTTCCATACGTTGGTTTGTATTTTTAATTACTTACCGAGCGACTCTAACAAAAATTCAAGAGCCTTCCCTTTGTCCCATTTAATGGTAGGACGAATCTCTAATACCTACATTTCCAATAACAAAAGTAGCAATTACTCACTCTCAGTTCCCACATATATGGAAATAGAGTTAGACTCATATGATAACTCTACCTCCTCAGCAATCCAGACCATCCAAATTGTGGATGGATGATACCTCTCAAATCATAGTGATCAAGCAACTCTTTAAAGGGGAAGATGGGGTGGCTACTATCACATCCCTGCTGTTATTTCTGGTTTATGTTCCATCCCCAGTTGGATCAGCGGTTTGGATGGTCTGGTTTGCTGTACACCGATGTGATGTGTGCGGCCGAAGAGTCACCACCGTTTAGTTTCTAATGGTGCTTAGACAAACATAGGAGTCCTGCTCATTAACCAATTAAAAAAAAAAAAAAAAAGCAGTGGACCAATCAAGGAAAGCCACGTGTTATACCTTCCTTCCCTGAGTAAGCCGCAGCTTTGGATACTCCTTGACCACTGATCTAACCTGCTCCGCTAGCGCAGTCCATCTCTGAAAAATGTACGCAGTTACACAATCAAACCAGTTACACATGCACGAGTATACACACGTGTGCGGTGTCTACACGTATGAAGAAAATAAACGGGTTTGATTTTGGACCTTCTCATCAACGCAGCGGAAGTGCACAGACAAGCAGAACTTGTTATTCTCCACCTTAGCGCCTGGAGTGGATTTTGTTTTCTCCACCAACGTTTTATAAACCTTAGAATAAAAAAAAAACCAGAAAAATCAAAACCCATTTTGAAAAATCACATTGTACCCTCGCTTTTTTAATAAATGCACCACTGTTTCTGCTTTCGGTGTGAGAACTGTACACACCGTGGTACCATTCTAGGATGCTATTCAAAGAAAAAAGAGAGCAGAGATTGGGCGAAAGGAGACAAACCAACCTCGTCTATCATGGGCAAGAACTCGCTCGCGGGTTGAAACAGAACAGCTTTCTTTCCCTGACAATAAAAAAATAAAAAGGAAAAATAAAGAAAAAGAAATTGTATTGACTTTTCAGTATCAGTGGTCCATGGGCCTACCAAAAGGTGTACTACTGCAGGAGTGTACTTACTTTCTTGTATTTCTTGCCTTTGGCCGGCCCCCTGATGTCCATGCCATGGCTGCCCGCGTAGTACAGTTCTGCCAGCCGTACGAAGCTATACACCTAAAACAAGAGAGCAAACGCATCAGAATAAATGCTTCTGCTCTCTCTTCTTTTCGAAATCCATGGAAAAGCATCGCAAGGGAAATGAATGAAAGGGAATGTACCTTGTCCCTGCGCCTCCCGCTCACGATAGCAGTCGGGAAATATCTCGCAACGTCTCTCACAGCCGCTCTCATCTAAAATTCAAGAAATAAATAAATAAAAATCAATAAATTTTAAAAACAGAGCAGGAAAAAGAAAGATTTGAATTTTGAGGAAAAAATACAAACCGCTTCGGACATGAAAGCTCGATCCGGATCATCAACGATCGGTGAAAGCGTGCCGTCGTAATCGAGGAACATAACGATTTGCTTTCCTTTCGAAGCGTTTGTGATCTGCTCGAACATGCTCAAAGCTGACGGGTGATGGAGCTGAAAAGAAGAAGAAGAAGAAGATAGAACAGTTTTAATAATTTCCAGGCCAATCGAATTGGAGAATCGGATGCATCTGATTACAAAACGATCGGAAGAACTCACGATCCAAGAGCTCTGATCTTCGACTGCCGCAGCAGCGTTAGATCTAGCACGAGTAGGAGAAGAAGCCCTCATGGAATCGACCCAGGCATTGATTCTTCCTCCAGTCTCCAGCTTCTTCAGCAGCTTCTTTCTAGAAATGGCAAAGTAGCTTCCAGCAGGGGTGGAGGGCGGGGGCGGAGCGGCGTAAGGGAAGAGAGATGAGTTAGAGACGGCGACCGCGATCGCCATGTTAATGTCAGATTTCGTTATAGCTCCGGCTTCCGGTACGACCACATTCTGCTTCGTCATCTTCTTTTCAAGATCTAGAATCTGGTAAAATCAAAAGATAGAAGGGAAAATGAGGAGAAGCGAAATATCGGAAGAGATTGGGTATTTCAATGGAGTTTCTGAGGAATACATGAAATGAGAGAGCTGAAACTGGAGTTTGATGAGATGGAATGGAAATGAAGAAGCAGAAGAGAAGGAAGAAGATTCCAACTGCTTCTTCTTTCTCTTCGTTGATTTGGATTTTAACTAAGAGCGAGTTAAAAGGCCGGGTAGAGAGGGAGAGAGAGAGAGAGAGAGAGACTGGTGGTGGGTCGAGAGAGAGACTCGCAGTGTTGTCAATTTATAGTCGCTCGATGACAGAAAAGGACGAAAGCCTGAGGTGGGTCCCACACTCCCCAGTGAAATGAAATCCTAATGACCGTGGGACCCACAAAGCGCACCCTCATACGGTTGGACGCTTCCGCCGTTTTCGCCGTCACAGCAACAGCATCTCCCCACCGTCGACGTCTTCACGCGTACCGAGCATCCTCCTTTTCCCGACGGCACAAGTGGATTCGTCTGCCTGGCAGTTTCTACCGTCCACGTCAGCAGAACCGGAATCGTATACAACACCCGTTTTACCCACCGCGTAAAACACCCAGGCTCTGTGGGTCCCACCATGTTGTATATATACATCTACTCTGCTCATCACGTGATAAACCTTACTCTAACCGTAGATATAAAAGATCAGCCTCATAAGAATCTCGAATGGTCAGCAATAACGGTAAAAATGTAAAATTTCTCCTGAAACCTATGAGTTCACACGGTGTGGCCCCACTGAGATTTGGATTAGGCTGATTTTTTCGTCTTAACTTCATAATGGTAATTTACATCTGATTATCGGGCTTGATGAAAGATAAACTTCATTATGGCCCCAGATAGATACAACATATGGTTGGCATTTCATCCCCACTGTTCGTTCTAGGTGGCCCATATGATTTGTGGATCTGAATAAATTTTCTCACGAGTACCTACAATCGAGGAAAAAATCTGATTTACGGAGTGGATTTCAGATATACAACCTTATGGGCCCACATAGCTTGTGTGATTTGTGTAGACGCCATTTCTAGTGCCGACGAGTTGGCGGATGATTGTGCATAAGATCTTCAGACCAGACAGTTGATGTATCTATTTTCTTGACCGTCAATATGTCGGTATAAAAAGAATAAAAGATTGAAGAAATTTAAGGGAGCTTTGTTTTTTAATTTTATTTCGTTAGCGTAGCAGTAGAGGCGTACTGTTGTAGTAGAGGTGTACACGAGCAGAGTTAGCTCGCTTGACTCGACTCGAAAAAGCTGGACTCGACTCAAATTGAAGTTGAGTTTGAATTGAGTTGAGCTGATTTTTGGAGCTCGAAATGTGTTCAAGCCGATTTCGATCTTGTCCCAACTCGATTCGACTTGACTCGAATATTGCTCGAACTCAACTCGACTCAGCATAGGGTATATATACCCTTAAAAAAAAACCCTACCTTATACGTTTTAAAAAAACATCCTGACTGACGCCTGTACGAACCCTAGACCCTAACCCTCTCTTCCTCCCTTTCTCTCAATCCGGCGAAGCTAACCTTCCTCCCTCCCCCCCCTACCCGCACGATTGCACCGACGCATAGCTATCCGATCTCTCTGCTCTATGAGAAAGAAAAATACCTCTATGGGAGAGAATCAAGATTTTGTCTTTACATGGTCAGTGTAGGGTGTCCTAAAGTATCACGAAGAAATAGTTGAGTATTTCAACAGCCAGGGTGTTTCTGCAATTTTTCTACTCTGGAAAAATCTTCTGCGCTGGACTATTTCTATTCTTGCAAATTCTTACGACCGATATGCGAAGCTACTCAATGACACTCATAAATCCCATGTCCAGTCACAAACTGAGGTCTCTCTCTCCAATACCTTTTCATCTTCCTTTCATTTAGATTCTTTAAAGTGATTATGAAATGTTTTGGGGACGAATTACCTAATTTGCAACCTCGATATATGTCTAGGATAATGTTGTTAAAATCGTATGATATGGGACCTCAAAAGATGCTCGACCTGCATGACCTTGTACGGCCGCACCGACTCGAAAACTCTGCTCGAACTCAGTCGAGCCGAGCACGAGCTGTTGTTCCAAACTCGAAGGTCGAGCCGAGCCGAGCATGAGCTGAGACTCGAGCGGTCCAAGTCAAGTACGATCTGGGCAAACTCAACTCGACTTGGCTTGTGTACACTTGTACTTGTTAGTACACCCATTGCCAGTTCACACTTCACTGCTAGCCACCCCCACTAGGGTTCCCTAGACCTTATTGTTGAAACGAGGTTATCTTTCGCACAGTCTACCACTTGAGCTATGGACCTCGGTGTAATTGAATGGAGACCTCATCCACGGTGGGATACAACAAACCAATGGTATTGATTAAAGACAGTGGGTCCCACTTATCAGAAATAGTAGCACGGGTACACACTGCAGAAATGCAGCCGCGTGTCCCATAATTCATAGGAGGAATTCTGACGTCCCAACGTCTTGACGGCACCGGAACGGGAGCAGCGACTTGATTTCTACGAGTGTGGCTAAATGGATTGGATGACCAAGACCGTTGGTCTTTGTGGGACCGTATGGGAGTTGACGAGAAGCTCTTACAGATTTGAGGAACCTACCGTCAAACCATTGGTTTTTCAGGACAGTCACTTAATTTTTTTAAACTATCTGATGTGGGGCCACTTATCAAAGGTGTAGGAGGCTCTAATCTGGTAGATATTTTCTAGGAATACCTCATCCAAATCATGGACCATAAGATCAATGGTCTAGATAAAAGTAGGGGTCATATACAATTATACGTCTAGACACTGTTCACGTTCCCATGCATTAAGATTTAAGACTTTCCGACTTTGGGAGTTATTTTATACTCTGCTACACTGTGGCTGTCAATACTCAGGCACTCAAAGATCTTGCATGTGGCATATATTAACTCAAATTAAACTGTCCTAGTTGTGGGACCTAGTTCGGATGGTTCATCGTCCAAGGATCAGATCGGTTAGGCAAGCGTATTATTTGATTTGCAGGCATTTGTTATCTGAATATGTCTACCAATTGACTGCTGTAGTAATCCTGTCACTATGAGAGTTTATAGTGAGGCTCACCACTTGGATGCCTGCGTATCAACTACCTTACCCTGTAAGAGTAGGGAGCGGATTAGGTCATTAGGTGAGACCCCGGATCCACCAAGGTGGGTGAGACCCCTGACTGTGATGCCCACTGTGATGTATAAGAATACATCCACGCCGTCCATCAGTATTGAAAGCTCATTTTACCGCATGAGCCAAAAAATGAATCAGTGACAAATCCCAGATGGAGCATAGTAAAGGAAACGGTGGTGATTGACCACCAAAAACTCATCCAGGTGTTTTTTTACCCTATCAACAGGTTGGATGGCAAATAAATATTGGGGTGGAATCCATGAAGTTTTTAGTGGTGGAGATTCAATCACAACTGTTTCCAGTGGTGTGGTCCACCTAAGATTTGAATCAGCTTCATTTTTTGGATCATGCCCTAAAATGAGCTTTAAAAATGGTTGGACTGTGTGGATTTAAGGCAAATAAATTACTGTGAGCCCCACAGTCAGGGGTCCCACCCACCTAAGAGTATCAACGTTTCTTTCAATCCATCTGTCCAGACTCCCTTCGGCCCACGGATTCGATTCTGCGAGTAAAAGCAGTTAAAATGATGGCGTCAAATCCGTAACGCCACCAAGTATGGGGAATGCCGCGAAAAGTAGCCGGTTTTATAGCTAACGCCGCCTGTAATTTCAGTGAAAAACTAGCAGCCGGACTACCTAACCAGGTAGGACCAAAACCAGCAGTTTTATTTATTTATTTATCTAGTCAGTGGGTTCTTTTCACGGAAGTAGATTGTATCCCGCCCCAGCGCGTACCTAATCTGTCCATGAAGGGGATATGTAGGGCCCACCGTGATGTATGAATTTTATAAACACCGTCCATCCATTTTTCTAAATCATTTTAGGGAATAATATAAAAAAAATGAGAAGATCCAAATCTAAGGTGGACCACACCATAGGAAAGAGCAATGATAATGACACTCACCTTTGAAACCTTCCTAAGGTCCACTTTAATGTTTATTTCCCATCCAACCTATTCATCAGGTCATATAGACCTGGATGAAGCAAAACACAAATATCAATTTGAACCAAGAGTTCTACGGCTCCCAATAAGTTTTTAATGGCTGGTATTAAATCCCTACCGTATGGTCTACTTGAGACTTAAATCTGCAGTTTTTTTGGGCTCATATCATAAAATGATCTTGAAAAATGAATGGACAGCGTGGATAATCTAATACATCAAGGTGGACCCCACATATCCCTGCCTGGACGTATTATCGTCCAGCCGAGGGCAGTACGCAATCCGCTACCGCTTTTTATATGCTTTTGTAAGTGAGTGGTACGATACTCAGGTAAGACGCTTGATGTGCCGGCACTCAGAACTGTAGACGTGGACAGGAGCTGATGGAAATAAGACCATTGAGTATTTTTCATTTTTAACCGTCCAAGTAAAATTCTACCGCTCAAATAATCAGATAATCAAATAACCTCTTACTAGTTACTGGTGACGAATAATTCTACTAAAAAATCAAGTATCATCGCACTCTACAGTACCCATTTGTCAAGTTTCACTGAATTGTAGATCAATCTAAACCGTTCAAATCATAAGAATCGCTTTCTATGTATATTGTTGAGCTGTACTTCACAGGGATGGAGTTGTCCTTAACAATTATTGATTTGCAAATTGGGTAATTCAGTCCAACTTTAATTGGCAAAATCAGATGGATAGGATTATCCGGACAGTGTGATTTTTTTAGCTATAATCCATCTGAAATGGGTAACTTTATTTGGATATAGCGGATAGTGAAGATTGTCGTGCATGCAGGCAGTTTCTATTGTGGATGAGTACGTATATTGTGACAAACCGAAGCGGATTGGCTGGTGTACCACACACCACCCACCTGGCTGGTGTGTTGAGGTCACCAGGTTCTGTCGGTCCCATCGTCAAGTATGTGTTATATCTACACCGTCCGTCCATTTGGTGAGCTCGTCTTGATGCTTGAGCGGAAAAATAAGACATTCAAATGTCAAGAAGACCACAATGCAAAAATGCAGCGGGGGATTGTACGTCTACCGTTGAAATCCTTTTGGGGTGACAGAAGTGTTGGATGAATATGAATCTTTGATTTTCTTCTTCATCTAAGTCTTTGTGACCTCATGTACATATTGGATGGAAAATAAACGTTAAAGCAGGCCTTATGATTGTTTTAATGGTGAGAATAATTATCCCACTGTTATTTGTGGTGTGGTCTACTTGAGATTTGCATATGACTCATTTTTGGGATCATGCTCTAAAATGATCTAGCCAAACGGATGAACAGTGTGGATATAATAAATACATCATTTTGTGGCCATGTAACTTTAATCTCCTCTAAATCGTTTGGACAATTGGGAAATGGAGGAGCGTTAGCACTCGTCTTGGCACGACTCGTACCCACACCAACCAGGTCGGTGATGTGTGGTACACCAGCTAATCTGCTTCCTCGACAAATACACAATGTATTCTTGCAATTAAGTAGAAATAGGGGATTAATGGCCACGTTATGGTCTGAAAAATCAGAATTTTGAATAGGCCGGGCTAGCAGTTCAAAATATGGGCCCTAAGTATTTACCCTAAAATTTTATTCACCAGGTGTTTTACCGATGGTCATTCCCTAAAAGGATCAACATCAGTGCTCTGCTTAGGGTCATTCCCTAAAATGATCAACACACACGAGTGCTCTGCTCTGGATTGAACCAAAAAAGATTTTAGATGACTGCATTATCTTATTTTGTTGTTATGAAATAAAATAAATTGTTATTGTTGTCATGTAAAATGACGATTCAATACTCATAATTAATCCTATTTATTTTATTGAGTTGTATTGGTGTTAAAGTAAAATTTTTAATTTTGGGAAGAATGTGACCCTACGAGCTATCGCGCTCACACCCGTATAAATTATTTTGCAGGGTTTGTATATGAAGAATCAGTTGGGTAAGATTGAAGACTTTTTCCCTTATTTATTTAGAAGTTAATTAAAGATCAATGTATGTTGTTATTAATTATTTTTTAATATCAATGTAACTAAATATTCAATGATTGATTTGTAGATATTATTTAATGATATTTATTTTGACATTTTTTAGTTGCTCTTATTGCCTTGAAAATGTATGAAAATAATGTGGGTTGCGATGTCACACCACGAACTCGGAAACCGGGCTTACAAAATTTTCGATCGCCGAATCCAGCGCCGACAGCCTCCGTAGAACCCCATTCTCGGCTCCCGGTACCCATTTACCTGGTTCCGATCCTGGGATCCCACAAGGAGGATTTCTAATATCATTTGATTCGTAATGTGCATAACAAAAGCATAACCCACGAACAATAACCACAGGAACACCATCACAAAATCCACTATGATCAAAACTTTGAGTACAAGGCGTATGTAAGGAAAATATAATATACTGAAAGTAACAAAAACTCCAGAAGCTCGACTGCACACTCCAACGGCGGCGAAGCTACGGCTACGTCCTGGCGTCACCTGCACGCATCAATCATACATAAGCTTATAGAAAGCTTAGAGGGTGGTGTAAGTGTGTGCGCAATATGAGCGTGCTCAGGATGCAAGGTCAGAGAAATGTGGAATCATGCTGATGAACACATGTATGCAATCAGCCGTACCAAGGCCATACGGTGCAAAACATGAATGTGATCGGCCACATCAAGGCCATGCGATGCAGAATGTAAGTCAAGTATGTCAATCCTCATCCATATATCAATGCAACTCCTCACTAGAGCATCAAATCAGTGTGGTTCTCAGTCTAGATAATCACCGGGGTCAAGTACACTCTACGCCAGCTTACCGCCCCTATCCGGATGCACAACTAGGAGGGTGGAAGAGACCTCACTATCCGCCTGCCAATATCGGGCCCGACTCGTTGATAGCGGACCGATTCCTCAAGCTGGTCAAACTCAACCTAGAAATTACTCCCTCACTCAGGCGGGTAAGGTTACACTCCTTTCCAACTGACCACGATACAGTGGGAGACGCGGCCTACTGGTATACGGCCCTTGCGCGCTCGTGTATCTACTCGGTCTCGATGTTGGAGTCATCCTCTGGTACCATCGGGTTTAAGGATTTTCACCCAGGGACATCTATGGCGCCCGTATGATAAAACCAAATATTTTCGGTATCCAATCCTGCTATCCACGATGTGTCTGTATAGGCTATAGCCCTGATGTCGCTAGGGCATACAGTAACTACAATCACACAAATGTAAGTGCATGAGTCACACTACCAGTCATACAACAGTCCTACGTGTACCATGCACTTATATGAGGCAACTCCACCTATCAAGGAGCCCATAAACAGTCTGCCCGAAGGCATATGCTATGATCGGCACTCCTCATATCAGGCATACATATGATGCGTATGATCATGAATCATGGATCTATACTAAACATGTATAAAGAGATGGGCTTTGTGTATAACGAAGATGGGCCTAGACGGCCTACTTACTACGAGTATGGGCCTATCAGTAGGCCTTAGGGAGAGTTATAATGCGGACATTTAACCAACATTATCCATTCAATGTGGACGTCAAACCATCATTATTCCCAAGGCGTAGCCCACTACAATAGTCAACACATGAACCATGGTAGAATCACGTTGTAGTGGACCTCATGTACAACCCATTGGGCCTCGACCCATGGGCCTTCAATACATCAAATGGGCCTCAAACCATAGTCTCATATATATCAAAGTGGGCCTTAGTGGGCGACCATGAATACATTAAGATGGGCCTCAACTAATGGCCTTATACAAATCAAAGTGGGCCTCAATGAACGGCCCATAAATACATCAAAATAGGCCTAGTCACATAGGCCTCATATGGCAGCCCATGATTGACAAAATTGGAAGGACAGAGGGTCCGACACACTCATCACGGTGGACTTGCCTAGGGTGGCCCATATTTGGGGCACATAAATAGGGTGGACCCCCCAAAATAAATGAACAGTGTGGATGCAAAACATACATTAGTGGGTCCTGTGTGGGCCCACCATAAACGTTTATTTTCCATCCAATATGTGGATAAGGTCACATAGACCCTGGGGCCACTGTTCTATTTATTTGCCATCCAACGGGTCATAAGGTCACGTGGACCAGGGGGTAGGGCCCGTAATATTTATTTGCCTCCAATCTGTTCATGAAGTCAAGTGGACCAGGGCCCACCATAATGTTTATTTGCATCCAGACCGTTGATAGGGTCACGTGGACCAAGGGGTCCACTGGAATGTTTATTTGCCACCTAAACCGTTCATAGGGTCACGGTTAGGGGCCCACCACAGTGTGGTTCGCAAATCCAGCCCACCCATTATGTGTGTCCCACTTGGCTAAGCGTTCAAACCAAGTTTCAGCCGCATCCAAATTTCAGGTAGGCCCCACCAAGTATTTTTATTTGTTTAGGCATGTCTTCATATGATTTTAAATGGTGTGGCCCACCTGAGTTCATGATACATCTGATTTTTGGGGACGCCCCATGGACAAAGGGGACCCATCAAATGCAAGGTGTTGATGGTTGAAACGCATCAGGGTGGGGCCCACAACTTGGGCCGTGAGGCCCCGCCAGACCGTCCGCCCACCAGCCGCAGGCGCTGCCTGCGCGTTTTGCAGCAGCATCGTCAGTGCTGGCTCCTCTCTTTTTTCTTTTCTTTTTTTTTTCTGAATTGGCGTTTTCTTGGGGTTTTGCATAGATGGGGCCCGCATCTGGGAAATCGGGCCCCGCCATTGATTTTCATGTCCCCAAACACACCTATCAAGCCCAATATTGGGCAGGTTTTGTCATACCCAATTATCCGACGGTATTTCAATAGTAAAAACACAATTTGCTATACAATGCTCCACCCGATGATCAGATTGGTCTCAAATTTTGGCTTAACGCCTAAAATGATTCGAGGAAGAGGATGGACGGCTTGGATTATAAACATTCATCAACGTGGGGCTTGGATGAGCAGCCCACCTCAATCTTTAAAAAGCTAGATTTTTTTTGTGATTGCTGTCAGTACACGCCTCCATCTTAGCCACACTCATCTAGCGTCCAAGGACGCTGAACGGTCATGGATAAATACCGCATCATAGTGGGTCCCATATACACGTGGCCCACCTATTCAAATCAACATAATATTTGTGATTTTCTATCATCCAGGTCAGACCCACTGGATGGGATGGATGAAGCAGATGGACGGCATTGATAGAATACTTCCGTCATGGTGGGTCCACGATCGGTGTTGATCAAGTGGACCACACCCATAACAAAAGAGAGAGAGAGAGAGAGACGATGAGATAGAGGGACCCCGCCACTATGGGCCCCTCTTGATACATCACATACATCACAACGGATCCCACCAACATGTGGACCAAAAAAAGATTTAACGGTGGATCGCTCACCTCTAAGCCTCCTCCTTGCTCCCTTGGCTTCAAATGTTCCTTGCCTTTGCCTTGAACGGTGGATGATGGGGTTTGGATGGTTGAGATGGAAGATGAGAAGGTGGACCACACTTGGGAGGGAGAGGGAAGCTTGGACGTATGGAGTGTCTTGGGTTGCTTGGGAGAGAGCTTAAGAAAATGGAATAAAAGAATAAAATAAGAAAAAGAATGGATGGTATGGGGTGGTTTGAAAAATGGGTATAAGAGGGATGGTTTAGTTTGAAATTTTTTAAAGAAGGAATGGTGAGGGAGAGAGAGGTTTGACTTGTAGGAAAAGGAGGAGTGGGGTGGTTGTACTTGGATAATGGATGCATTTATGGTTGATTGATGAGACTTGTTGTAGAGATTCCCTCGAAGTTCGTAACGCGCGACGTTTCTTCGAAACAAATGCAGATCGACATCTTCTAGCCTGGGTATCGGGTCGGTGCGTGAGTCGTGGCGTTGGAACCGCAGCGACGGCGCGGTCGCCAAGATCATTTTGTGGCCATGTAACTTTAATCTCCTCTAAACCGTTTATACAACTGGGAAATGGAGGAGCGTCAGCACTCGTCTTGGCACGACTCGTACCCACACCAGCCAGGTCGATGGTGTGTGGTACACCAGCCAATCTGCTTCCTCGACAAATGCACAGCGTATTCTTGCAATTAAGTAGAAATAGGGTATTATGGCCACATTATGGTCTGAAAAATCAGAATTTTAAGCAGTTTAAAATATGGGCCCTGAGTATTTACCTTAAAATTTTATTCACCAGGTGCTTTGCCGATGGTCATTCCCTAAAAGGATCAACACCAGTGCTCTGCTGAGGGTCATTCCCTAAAAGGATCAACACACACGGGTGCTCTGCCCTGGATTGAACCAAAAAAGATTTTAGATGACTGCATTATCTTATTTTGTTGTTATGAAATAAAATAAATTGTTATTGTTGTCATGTAAAATGATGATTCAATACTTGTAATTAATCCTATTTATTTTATTGAGTTGTATTGGTGTTAAGGTAAAATTTTTAATTTTGGTAAGAATGTGACCCTACGAGCTGTCGCGCTCACACCCATATAGATTATTTTGCAGGGTTTGTATATGAAGAATCAGTTAAGTAAGATTGAAGACTTTTTCCCTTATTTATTTAGAAGTTAATTAAAGATCAATGTATGTTGTTATTAATTATTTTTGAATATCAATGTAACTAAATATTCAATGATTGATTTGTAAATATTATTTAATGATATTTATTTTGACATTTTTTAGTTGTTCTTATTGCCTTGAAAATGCATGAAAATAATGTAGGTTGCGATGTATATTTTGTTTAAGTACAACTCACAGTCCTGAAATTCGGGTTTGGGCTTGGCCAACTTGAGTACCGAATTTTAGGGCGTGACAGATTTGTATCAGAGCCTAGGTTTTAGATTCTCACGAGGACCTTAGATGTATGTTATACTAATGATTAGATTAAACCTAGGCTAGAATCAATTTGAGGGCCTATGATAGAGATTAAATTAGAGAACCAAATATAAGATTTTTTGATTTTTATGATAATGTTCACTCCCCAAGTATAGGGTTGTGATATAGTAATAAACTCGGTAAGACTGAGGTTGAATCCCAATGGACTAATACCTGTACGTTAAATGAAACTAAGTGGAACTAAAACTAGACTAAGACGAAATCTAAATCAAATAAATTTAAG
Organism: Magnolia sinica; assembly: GCF_029962835.1. Classification (NCBI taxonomy): domain Eukaryota; kingdom Viridiplantae; phylum Streptophyta; class Magnoliopsida; order Magnoliales; family Magnoliaceae; genus Magnolia; species Magnolia sinica. The sequence continues at coordinate 5,893,248 of NC_080576.1, read as the reverse complement.
GAGTAATGGTGAAATATTTATCTAAAATTTAGAGAGATCAGAGGTAGGAAACTAGGGATTCAGAGGATCCACTTGTAGAGATCAGGGAAATCTTATGTCTACTTTAAGAACTTAACTAGACTTAGAGTCCCATCTTCATCTAGTCGAAGGGTGTAACCATGAAAATCAAACTGAACTTCCTTTGATATAGTTTTCAAGAGATGAAAGGTATATGAATTAAAATGGATTCCATCACCAAACCATGTCCAGGAGACAAAGTAAATAACAGAATTAAATTAATTACCAACCACTCAATAATGTATGAAGGTTAAGAAGGGTACCGTCATCTGACCATGCCCAGGAGAAGATGGTGAACAACCGGGCTTCCTGACGTCATAAATATAAAAAGAAAAAGAACATGCTCAAAGCTATCACAGACCCATTGTAAATTTAGTCACAACAGATCATTAAAAACTAAAAACATTCTCTTAATTAAACTAAAATCAACATCAGTTCAGTCTAAATAAAAGGCACAAGCAAATAGTCTCCCATCACACGACAAGCTTCACCTCTTAGCCCTAGCTAAGAAGTTTAGCCTAGAATACACATGATTAGGCTAAACATTTTAAAAGAAATAATAAAAAGAAACAATAGAAATAAAATAAAAAAATAAATATTACTGCCTCTCTCTCTGCTCCACGTCCCCTGCCGTGGATGAAATTTTCAATTTTTGCTCTCCTTTCTTCTCTCTTTATAGCCTGCTAAGGGTAGTGGAGAGGTAGGTTTGGAGAACCGACGCTGCTGGAGTCGGTGGGAAAAACTACGCAGCCAGCAAATACAAACCGCGTGCGAAGAAACTATTTACACAACCACAAAAATAGCACCGAAACTCTCACTTCCCTTACTTTCTTTCCAAAGAAACAACGTCCCTTGGGGAATTTTTGGATGAGATACACGATGGATGGTTTGGATCATCCATATGATCAAAGATAATGGCCCACAGGATTTTGGAACATCCAGAACTCGCGAACGTGTGAAAACAGGGGCCTGCGAACATCTCTTATGCTGTTCTGATGTGGGGCCCACTTCTCTTCTATTTTAAGAAATCCACTCCGTCCACCGGATTCCTCTCGGAATTTCAGTCAGAAATGACTGATTTTGGATTGATTTTGATGCGGTCCACTTGATTTTCTGCTCTGCCATCCGTCTTGCGTTTAGACGATTGAAAACCAATCATTATTGTTTCTTGGAAAATTTTCACCTAGGCCTTGGCAGTAGGGCATTAGGACTCTGTTAAACGGTCCGGATCGGACCTTTGAATCGTGATGGAGGCCCACACGAAAGGACCGCAAGTCCCTGTTACGAAATCCCCCCGGGCGGGATTTGAATTCGAAACCAGGTCGGGTCAGCGCACTCTGACCGACTTGGTTGATTCGGTGCAGCTCGGTCGTGCATATGTGGTGCACATGCATCACGTGGGTAGGTCCTACAGTAATGTGTTTGATAAATTTGCTCAATTCATTCGTTTTTCCACATAATATAAGGAGTTGAGCCCAAGTTTGAAGGTAGATCCAGAAATAAGGTGGGCCCCAAATCAGGGATATGGGGGATAATCTGTCAATTGGGACACTTCTAGAGGGATCCAATGGCTGAAATTTTATGTGTTCGGTTAATTTAGTGTCCTTAACCCATGCCTGAAGTTTTAAGTCGAACGGATGGTTGGAACCCTGTAATTTTTCATTTTGGACGATTTCCTTGCCTCTTCATTGTTGATCACGCGATTTTCTTGGATCTATAGCATGTAAATCCTTCAATCTTGGTCCCCTGGGGTCCTTCCCTTGCCTTAGTGACTTCAGAGCGTTAAGTTCATGCTTTTAGCACCCTTTTGTAGTCCAAGCTCCTAAATACACATTGCATCACAAACATGATTAAAGCAGGGCGTTAAACAGTATCATGCTTGTAAATCCAGGCAGTAACTGGGGTTTGGTATGCAATATTTGATCCTCAACAGATAAAAAAAATAAAAATAAAATATAAACTTAGGAAACCTTATGTATCTGTATGACATCAAATATGATATTAATTAGGCTTGACATTGAACTAACAGCCTAAAACTAGACCGTAAGAAATTTTTAAGAATTTTTAGCCTACTACAATGAGTTGGATAATAATAGTAAGTAGAAAACACCTGAATTATAAAAATCATAACTAATTAATTATAACTTCATTTAAGGCAATTCAAAATCTCAATCGTAGATTAATAAGTATAGTTTTATGAAAAAATAATACAAAAATATAATTCTAGGTTTCTCCTATAACGTTTTAATTTAGGTGTATACTAGTCAGAAATCGTCTGCTTCTGGGCAAACCTAGTTTTTCGAATTTTAGAATTTTTTGTAAACTTTCGATTAAGCTAAAATTTTATAAAGTTATAATAGACTAATAGATGCATCATTATAAAAAGGTTTAGGCAAATCCGATACTTGCAAATATCAGAAACATTAGCAGGAACAATATCCTTATAATTTTATTTTATTTTATTTTTTCGTTTTGCACAACAACCTTGTTACATATCACAGCTCTTATTCTCTTGATCTTCATGTGTAAGTCTTTTAGATCATCTAATCTTCCTTGTAATCTTACAAAACTTTCAACATACTAATTAAAAAATATATATAATTAAATAAAATAAAATTAGACCAATCCAATGCTTAAAACTATTCAATACATCAAATGGAACAGTGCCTTCAACATCAGAAATTTTTGCACTTCAACTTCAATATATATCTCAGCACCGTCCCTGTTGAACCATTACGTATACCAACTCCAGCCACCAAATCCTTCCTTAGAAATCGAATAAATCTTTTGTGAAACACATTTTCAACCGATCATATATTGTATTTGTAAATGACTCGAGTCATGTCACTTTATCATGAACGCCTGACCTGATGCCTTTAGAGTGGATCACTTGCAAATAGAGTAGATAGGACCTAAAGTATTTTTAGGTTACTTTAGTTATACCGACCATGATCACACTTCTACATCACTACTGTTAAAATCCTGGTACAACTGTGGATATGAAGACCATGTTGTATATCTATGCACGACCCCTTCCTCTTCTCCAACCGTAAAATCAAGGACCACCTAAGCAAGTCTATAGGCCATCTCCACAATGGGTTGCCATCCATGTAACAAAGATCTGTACTGCACTCTTTAGTGCAACCATCATCTCGAGATCACCTCCACCATATTTTAAAAAGTGTCATGGTCGTAAACGAGGTTACAACAGTAAAGACACCCACAAGACATCTCAAGATCACACCAACCATCCCACAACAGATCTAGTGAATAGGAAGTGGATATCACCGATCTTCATACTGGTAACCACAACACTTGAGGTTAGCCACAATATTCGAAATCGCGACCATAGCGCTTGAAGACTCAACCGCAGGAACGGGTTTTCCACGACCGTACTAAGTATCTTAGCAATGACATCTGTCGTACACGTTACATTGTAGTCATATCAAGGACCGCGTTAACAATCTCAACAACTACATCAACAATGACAACAGTGGCAACATCATAGGTCTTAATGACACTCATGTTAGCCCAAGGATACATTACCATACCACCAAAGGAGGAACAAATTTCTACACTCGGGTATGTCAGCCACCATTTAAGAGAATGACAAAACTAGAGGAAACGCCAACGTAAGCACCGCCAATTGCATACACTCCATGAGATTCGACGACAAACGTTATTGTAGTAAATTTTGGGGACGAAATTTTGTTAAGGGGGTAGAATGTAACATCCCATTTTTTTTAATGGTAGGTATCCCAAACCCCACTGTTTCTTACGGTGTGGCCCACTTGAACCTTGGATCAGCCTCATTTTTGGGCCCTTACCCTAACTTGACCCGACAAGATGGATGGACGGAGTGTATTTTCCACGCCATCTTAGTGGGTCCCACTATGTTTTTTGAAAAAAGAAAAGAAAAAGAAAAGAAGAAAGTAACGTGACATTGCACGTCATTCCTCTCACCGTAACCAACTCCTTCTTCCAATCCTCTCTCCCTTCTTCTTCGGCTAGCGCTCGCACGACCCGAACTATGACCATCAACCATTCTTCATGTTGGGACCCATAGCATAATCTATACCATCTATTATGTTCGGACTTTGGAGTAATCCCATCCGTTGAAAACTCTCCCCCACGATCCGCGTGAAACCCTTATAACCTGATCTTAGCCACTCCTACCTCTCTATCCAATAGTTCTAAATCTTTCAATGCCTCATGTTTCAAATAACCAATCAAATTCACCCAAAGATCCATTTTGCAGTCTTCTTCTTTTATTTCTTCAAACTGCTTGCTTTAATTGCAACCTCCAACTCTCTAAATGCTTTAAGAGCTTTCTCCAGAGTCAAAAGTCAGGGGCATTAATGGTGAGAGAGAGAGAGAGAGATCGTGAGAAACCTCAAGAGTCATTGAATCATTGAGTTGTAGGTTTTCATGACCAGTTGTGGGACGTGATCTAGAAGAAGTAACTCAGAAGGAAAAACACAATAGATAAGAATAGAAGAATAAGAAAAAAGGGAGAAGAAGAGAAGAAACAAGGAAGAAGATGGGAGAGAATCACTGCTGAATCGACTCATCGAGTCGACCCGTCGACTCTTCACATTCAAACAAATTTCAAGTTTAATCCAAACCTTGTATGCGATCCTTGACAGGTAGACTATTCTCTAACCCATCTGATTCAAAATAGTACTTTAGTTAGGGTTGATGCTATTGATTCATTGAGTCAACTCACTGAGTTAACTCAATGAGTCATTAGGTTCAGTACTTAGATTTTGGCTGGAAAATAGAAATGTTAGTTTAATATATGTATGACCAACAATTGTAATTTCATGACAGATGACTTCATCAATTTACATAGAAGCTGTAAAGAGTCACGCTAAGTCACTTAGTGTATAATGCATTTAAATGAGTCGAACTGGAGCAGAGTCGGATCGTCGACACGTTAAGACCAATCATATATCAAATTCTATTACACTAAATCAGGTAGGTGATCTTCTCAATTGAAAATTTTACGTTAACATATAAATTGAATTGATTATTTGTTATATATATTCAATTTATTTGATTATTGTCATTAGTTGCATATTATTTTATTTGATTCTTAATTGCATCTTATAGATGTAATTTATTTGAGTTAGTAACTGACTTCAATTAATTATCGTTGTGTTTAAATTGTAATTATTTTCTTATTATTAGATGATGTATAATGTATTTGAATTTACGGGTGCTTTGCCCCAAAAGAATCACCATGTTATTTGTTTATGGGTGCTCTGTCCTAAAAGGATCATTATATTTTTATGGGTGCTCTGCCCAGGGTCATTCCTTAAAAGATCGGCATGGTACAGGTGCTCTGTCCAGGGTCATTTCTGAAAGGATCGGCACGGGTGCTCTGCCCTGAGCGATTCCCTAAAATGATCAGCACAAACAGGTGCTCTACCCTGGGTATTTACCCTAAAAGTTTATTCAGTAGGTGCTTTACCGATGGTCATTCCTTAAAAGGATCAACACTGGTGCTCTTCCGAGGGTCATTCCGTAAAAGGATCAACCTACACGAGTGCTCTGCCTTGGATTGAACCAAAAAAGATTTTAGATGAATGCAGTCTTATTTTGTTGTTATGAAATAAAATAAATTATTATTGTTGTCATGTAAAATGACGATTCAATACTCGTAATTAATCCTATTTATTTTATTGAGTTGTATTGGTGTTAAAGTAAAATTTTTAATTTTGGGAAGGAGGTGACCCTACAAGTTGTTACGCTCATACCCGTATAGATTATTTTGTAGGGTTTGCATATGAAGAATCAGTTGAGCAAGATTGAAGACTTTTTTCCTTATTTATTTAGAAGTTAATTAAAGATCAATGTATGTTGTTATTAATTATTTTTGAATATCAATGTAACTAAATAGTCAATAATTGATTTGTAGATGTTATTTGATGATATTTATTTTGACCTTTTTTAGTTGCTTTGATTGTCTTGAAAATGCATGAAAATAATGTGGGTTGCGATGTATATTTTGTTTAATTACAACTCACAGTCCTAGAATTTGAGTTCGGGCCTGGCCAACTCGAGTACCGAATTTCATGGCGTGACAATCAGTGGGTGTTGTTAGATCCATACCATTCACCTAATGTGTAGAGGCAAAATATGTCAAGACCTTAAGAATTTGAATGATCCAATCATCTGGTGGGCCACCCCGATCAATCATTTGCCTTTAAATTTCAGAATCTTAAAAAGTAAAAAAAAAATCTAAATTTTGAAAATTGAATTTAATGAACATATTATATATGAAATTTCAATTGTTTTGTCATTTAGGATTTGCCCAACTAGGATGTTAATCAAAGGTAGGCCCCACTGTGTAATATAAATATATAAATAACGATGTTGTGGATATAATTGATAGTATTTACGAATTTAAATCAGCCTGATTACCTTGTTGATTCTACACTACTAGACTCGAGTGAGTAATCCTAATGTGTCTCATCCTCATTGTAATTAAAATAAATTGTTTGTGATGGTTTGATTGATTGATGTATTGATTGGAGTATTTGCTACGATGTGGTTGATTTAATCACTGTGAATACATGCTACGGTAAATGACATGCTAATCTGTACCAAATTGAATGAATTATTATAATTGTGAGTTAAATTAATATTTGAATGTTCTGATCAAGATAGGTAACTATGGTAATTATGAAAATAATGCATTCACACATCATCCATTATTCATTACATTTGGATAATACATAGTCAATCTTATGGGCCCTCTCTGGAAGAAATGTCGATCCTGGTAGAGCGTTATTAGATGCGTGCTATGGCTAATTCTAGTAAAAGGTGGAAGCTTACTCAATGGGTGGATGAAGGTTAACGATATCTAACCCAAGTAGATTGACGATCATCCTATCTGATGCATTCATACATAATTTACATTCATGTTATTATGCATACTCTATTTCTATTGTATCTTAATTTCAATAAGCATAAACCATGCTTAGTTTTCTCATTAAGCTTATATTTTTATTAATAGAAAAATCGTACAGATGAACAATTAGCTGATGAGTTGACACATGAATAAGAAGTTGTGATTGAACTTATGTATTACACACGTGAGACGTGACCGTACCTATCAGAGGAGGAATTGGCCGCATTGGGACCATTCCTAATTATTTAATTAGAATTTTATTTGTTAGGATAATATGATTTATATATAATGAATGATGGTATTGGTTGTAAGATTTTAAACATTTGATTGATTTTATTTAATTAAATTGTTTTGGGTTTATAACAAGTATTCATTTGTGAATTGTATTGACTGATGAATGATGCTTAATTTATGTTGATTAAATGTTTATAGATGTTGAGAATGGACGGATGTTAGTACTTATATATATATATATATATATATATATATATATATATATATATATATATATATTGTGAATGATTGTGAATAGACTTAGTTGGAATGTAAAAATGAATATTACTTTTCCTTATGAATAATTATATTATTGAATAAAGTTAATATACTTTGCGTACGAGTTACGACTCGAAACTCGGGTCTGAGGGTGCACATTCTTTACTTGAATTTCGAAGCGTGATATTAAGATTCTGTGCAGACAAATAAAATAAAGAGAAACAATATTTAAAAAAAAGGAAAATTAAACGTACGAGCTAATTTTGTAGATATGTTGGGAATGTATGAAATGGAATATAATCTAAGCTTGGTTAATTTGTGAGAAAAAATGATATACCAGAAACCATTGTTCTACAAAATGGATGATCGGATATCTACTATTCCAACTCTACTTTGGACTACAGTGGCTTCTCCAATTGGCTACCTCCCTCTTAATTGATATCCTAGGTCAAGCAACACCTTTGCATGTTGGAAAATTTTAAGGCACTCGTAAATATTGGATTGTCGACTCTCCTTTAACTCTATCCATGTCTCTCTAACCTAGGGCGCTTGAAATTGTAGCTGCTATGTAAATTCATAGACTTCCACTGTCAAGTCGTGGACGGTCAATGGTGACATTACCACTGCCCATCGTTGGCTCATATAAGGGCTAGATGAAAAGATTGTTCATCTTTTCAGTAAAAGTGAGCCACTTGGACCGCTGACTTATAGTTGGCCAATGATTATGTGATACTAATACTTTTGTTTTTCCTTTTAGTTGGAGTTAGGCAACATGTATGATTGGTCAAAGTGCGTTGGGTGGATCGCCCGCCAACTTGCCACGAGCTTGGGTTTTTTTTTTTTGTTAAAATAATTTAATAAGAGATATGCATAGTCGGAGTTTTCTAAGAGTCTAGATTATCAGCCAGACTTTGATTTATCAAGTTCTGGATCTACAAATTAAGTCCTTTGGTTGCTTACATGATGTGTCGTAGGTCCTACCAATTGCATCATTTTGAATTTTGGACGTTCTCATGCTCTTTAAAGATGGTTTTATTGAAGCCTACCTGAAGCTTGAAAAATAATTTAATCTAGTTTTAGATGAAGTGTTTACTAGTATCAGAAAACTTTTTTGTAAAAAAAGTATTGAAATATAAATTCTATAATACAATTATGTAATTTTTTTGTAAACTTTGTTGAATGGTACGGACTGTTCATTTAACAATATGTAAATATACTCCAACTATCTGGTGATGAACTTTATTTTAATGGTACATGCAGAATATTTGCCACAAAACAAAACTCGGATTAGCCACATCAATGTCAAAAATGTAAAATACATCATCAGACCTCTAATTACATGAGTTGTGGCCTGCTTAGGCTTCGAACCATGCTGAGTTTTAGTCATCACGTCATCTTCATAAGTTACACCTGATTACACACACCATGCTTGATGTAGAGCAGGTCGCAGACAGTTTCATGGCCAAGATGGATCAGAAAAGGCCCGGTCGACGACAGAAGTGATCCGGACCATCGGACCTTAGATCGGGCATATCTTGCAATCCGGGATGAGTTATCTGACGTAAAATATATGATTTTGGGGTAGAACGAGCTACTTTAGCCAACCAACCCCGCTATGCCGGGTTGTACAGCTCGAAATTACGAAAAACCCCTTGATCGATGGTCGTTGTTTCCCTGTTTTAATTTCGTTTTTACTATAAATAGTAAGTTTTAGTTTGATTATAACTCTTCATCCGTTGGGCTTTAGGAGTTGCGCCCAACGTGAAAAGAGCTTAGAATAATTAGGAGAACAGTTTGGTGAAGCCAAATAGGACACTTACTATTTTTGGCCGAAAACCTTGCGCACTAGTAGACATCACGACCGTCTATAAATAGTAAGTTTACTATTTATAGTAAGTCGCGGATTCTAGGAGTTTGAGTTGTAGTTTGATTCTAATTTCTTTCCCATTGCTTGGTACCCTTATTTAAAGGGTTGTGAACTCGTTTTTAAGCATTCATCAATCAATTTCGAATTTATTAGAATTTATTTCTATTTTCTGCTTTCTTTCCTCGTGGATTCGAGAAGTCTCTGTGAGGAGTCCAGAGAAGTTCCATGGATTCGGAATAGTTATCCTCTTGAGGAAGACGGTGCTCGACCTCACGTCCTCCCCTGCGTCATTGCTGGCCCCAAACACAAACCTATGGTTGGCATCCACGTTGCCATTTTCGCTGTGGCGTGGTCCACATAAATTGCAGATTTGGCTGGTATTTTTCCTTGTGTACCTAGAAGCAATAAAATAACGTGATGGATGGTGTAGATTTTACATATCCAATATGGTAGGCCCCACAGAGCTTGAGTGGAGTATTCCAGTAATAATTAGAGGGAATTGACATCTATCCCTCCAGTTTGAGTACCCATTGCGGTGAAATCCCAGTGAGAATGCGTGGGTGTGAATGCGTGTGTCGAAAAAAAGAAAAAGAGGGTCCCCGTTATCGCCCTGATCGGTTGATCACAGCCATTCAAACAATAGTGCGCAAGATTGTGATTATCCCATCATATCCGGTCATATGGGCCGCACATAAGGATTTGTACGGTTATAATGTCCCGATCGAAGACTCGTGCTTGATTTTAGCTCGTAAAGTCCAGCCGTATTACCGAAACAACAAAAAGAGGGGCCCCTTCATCCATAAGAGTGGCTCGAAAATAGTAGTGGATCACTAAATACATGTTTTAAATGGATAGTGGGCTTCCCTCCTTTGGTAGTTCACCACCATTTTGAAATGGGGAGTTATTTGTTACTGGTGGCACTGCCATATTGTACACGTGGCATTCATCATCTCAAAGTAAATCGTCTTAATTGTAGGATTAGATTGGTTGAGCAATCTTAACCTATGGTTTGTGGGCACTTGTTTGTTGAAGTAGGACAAGTGGGCTATTTCTCATTCTTAACCATCCAATAAAGGTCCACTAATCTCATAGTCAGATGATTAAATAGTCTTAATTTTTTGTTCCTAATTCATCTAAATTGAGGACCATAATTTGAACAGTTTATTTCAAATTTCATTGCATCCAATTTGTGCAATTTCGAAGAGCCGTAGTATCAGCTAAACTCTACGCCAGAGTATCCAAGTCTTTCTCTTTCAAAAAATAACTAATCCATAGAGGCAAGTTACCACAAGGTCCACCCTTGTGGACATCGGTACCCTTAAAACGATGGTCCCCATCACGAAGACCATCTGGCAAAAGAGACATGCGGGGCTGTTCATCAGGTGGGCCACGCCACTGGAATAAATGGACAATCAGCAGTCGACATGGCCTACCTAGTTAGTGGATTAGATTTATTTTCGAGTCATAGTGGGGGCGTATCGATCAATGCTCAATTGAAAATGGTGGTGAAAAGTGAACGATAGATGTAGTGTATTTTCACCAATAACATGACACCATCTTATATTTTGCAATAGAATTTGGACCACTCCCTGTTTTACTTTCAAGCATCCATTTGATATGCATAGATTGTTGGATGGTTAGGATTACCTACGCCACGTTGATATTAGATATACCTTCCATACACATGTCCCACAACTTGGATACGTGGATAGCGCATGGAGATCTATACGCTGGTCATTTTGGTTAAAGTTTCAGTCTATAAGCTTATCTGAGACTAGAGCTGTACGTGAGTCGAGTCAGCTCCGTCAGCTTGATCGACTCGATTCCAAAAAGCTCGACTCATTTCAGCTTGAAATTGGATTCGAATTGAGCCATGTTGGTTTTTAGAAATTGAAATTTTTTTGAGGCGAGATGGAGCTTGCCCAAGCTCAACTCAACTCACATTGAACCTCTCAACTTGAATTGTTTTGATTCGAATCAGCTTGGTGACTCGATTGTTTTGATATTGATGTTGCTCGCTGAGTGTTTGATGAAATGACTCAACAAAGTGTTGTTTCGTGTGTGTACATGCTCCGTAGGATCAGTTGGTGGCAATTAAGGAATTGATATGAAATAAATCATTATAAAAAACAAAAACTTTATATTATAAGACCATTCTTATATCTTGATTTTGATGCTGCTCGCCAAGTGTTTGATAAAATATTTGTAAAGTGTTGTTACTGTTTTGTATTCTGTGAAAAATTAAAGATATACTTTATCTGTTTGAGAAAATGTTGCACAGGTTCCAACTCGGCTTAAACTAGCTCAAGTTGCTGATTAAATTGAGCTAAACTGGCCAAACAGGCTTGAGGACTAAGCAAGGCCAAGTTTGAGTTGGAATTAACTACTAGCCAAGCCATGCCGAGCCATCCCAAGCTCGACAAAGTTCGACTCATGTACAACTCTATCTAAGACTCATTTTAGACATCAACGAGGGAAGGGTTCATATTGCTTGGTGACCCAACACCACAAAGTAAGGTGGCATTGGAACATCTTAGGATTTGATTTGGCTATTGCTAAAAATGAGTTAGTGGCCTAACAACTTTCAAACATGCTTTACAAGAACCTATCTTTAACAAAGACACAAATCAATACCAACAAGTTACATAGCGATAGGGCCAGCATACATCCAAGTCCCATGTGACACTTTGAGCTCCACCCACTTAGCACAAGGCCATGGTTGACGGTGTTGCCTAGGATATTTTTAAAAAAGGCAAGCGGTTTTATACTCCAACAACAAAACAAGCAAGTTGCCTTGCATATGTCAACTCAAATTGAACTGACTACATTGTGTAATCCACCGTTGATAAGTTAGACAATCTTAACCACGTAGCTAGTTGGCATTGGCATGTGGCGTGATTTAGGCTACATACTGCTGTCGGTTAGATCCACACTTAATCATTTTTAAATATATTTTTGATAGTCCCATCTTTGACAAAGGCACGTATCCCAATCAAATCAGCGCCGCTTGGTTTATATAGTGTTTTGGACACCATGTAGTTGAGTTGCATGAGAGACTCTGAACTGTGCCGACTTGAGAAGAGTCCAGGTCTGCCGTTATGCTTTGGATTCTTCCGAAGGGTAAGTTACTTGATACTCTGGCAGTATATTAGACAGGCACTGAGAAACTGGCATACGTGGACAGGCCCACCTTGATGTATGCATTTTATATTCATGTTGTCCATTGGTTTTTCTAGATCATTTTAGGACCATAAACCTAAAAATTAAGCAAATAAAAATCTTAGGTGAACTATACCATAAGAAACGGTAGTGATTGAATGTTTTACCGTTAAAAACTTTTTAGGGCCCATCCTAATATTTCTGTAATGTTTGTTGTCATTCAATCTGTTGATTAAGGTCACATAAACCTAAACGAAGGAAAAACGTGAATATACGCTTAATCCAAAACTTCTGTAGCCAATAATAAGTTTTGAATGGTCAATCACCACTTTTTCCATGGCATGGTCTAACTGTGATTTATCTCTACTTCAATTTTGAGCTCTTGCCTTAAAATTATGTTGAAAAACACATGAACGGCATAGATATATAGAATACATACATCAAGGTGGGCCCATGGTAAGGGCCGCTCAGTCTTGGATGATGCCCGGTTGCACCTAATCCGCCATCAACTCATATCGAACCCACTACGTTGCGTAACCGACGCTGTTTTGCTAGTACCCACGATATCAGCCAGCTAGTTGTTGTCAAAACTGTGGCCATCACCATGATGTATGTATTTTATCCATGCCGTCCATCGATTTTTCCATCACATTTTAGGTCATAATGCCAAAATTGAAATAGATTCAAGTCTCAGGTGGACCACACCACAAGAAACTGTGGGGATTGAATACTTATCGTTGAAAACTTTTTTTGGGCATAGAAGTTTTGTGTTTAGCTGATATTTGTTTTCTTTAACCTTTATTTAGGTCTGTGTAATCTTATCAACAGGTTGGAGAGACAAATAAACATTACAGTGGGCCCTAGGAAGTTTTTAATGGTGCACATTCAATCAACACTGTTTTCCTATGGTGTGGTCCATCTGTGAATTGGATCTGACTCATTTTTGGGCTCGTCATCTAAAATAAGCTGGAAAAATGGATGGACAGTATGGATAAAACACATACATTATATGATGGATCCATCATAGCTTTTACAACAACCAGCTAGCTGCTGGTGGGGTCACCGGCCAAATCACGTCCTGGGTAATGGATCAGTCCATCCTAATATCAGATTGGTGAAACAATCTTAACCTTTTGATTCATGGACACTTGTTTATTAAAATGTGACCACGATTCATTTTAAACCGTCCAGTAAACCTCTGCCAATCCGAAAGTCTTATGTGGCCACGCTTAGCCACGATACGAAAGTTTCTCTTCTGCAAAACTAGGTGCCATTTAGACCCAAGAAGGCAATTCCATCCAACGATCACAAGTTATTAGATCATTCATTACAGTCCACTCAGCAAATAACTTCCAAGCTTTCATGCACTTGTGGCATCTAACCTGTGCAGTAGGTTTTCACTATCATAAGGACCACATTATGCAAAAATAAACCAGATTTACTCATTGAGTGGACCACACTTGTAATTTCTTATTCATCTATGGCTAGAAGTTGGTTACTACAGTGTGGTCCACCTGATGAGTGGATATGACTGAATTCTTTTTTTGCAGGTGATCCTCGTGGCTGGGAAAGAATATTGGAAGGGTTGGATGTTGCATGTACTTTATATCTTGGCACTGGATTGTAAATTATTACAATCGGTTAACTTCAAAAGTAGGAAAAGGAGGACGAATATGTAAAAATGGGGGTGAAATATCAATTCAAAAGAAAACTGGGTTTATTCAAAGTAAAAGTAGGAAATGTATCAGAAAAACCAAAAACCAATTTGTTTTCTTGTCTATGGTGCCAGACAGCAGAAAGGGAAGGGGCTGAGAGAGAGGACATTTCGTCTTTTCCACCTTCTCTAGTGCTTTGCATTTAAGCCAAACAAGGAAAGGTCTTGGTTCTTCTCATTTTCGTACCGCTTTCTCTCTTTCAAAGGAATGTTCGGGTGTGTGAAAACCACTAAAGAGAGACGGTAAGAATCTTGACTCATGAGTCGGTTAACTGTCACATTACCTTTACAAAATGCTCTCATCTCCTATGTTAGTTATACACCGTTTTAAATCTAATAGGCCTCTTCAAACTCATGCTCAAACAGTCTAATTTACGTACATTGATATAAGATGACATTAATGGTTTTAGACCATTCGCTATTTTGGTTTTAACCATCCATTCAATGGACATTGAATGGTTAGGATTGCTTAGTCAGTGTAATTTTATTGATGTGCTCCATCTACAATGAAACCTGCAATTTCGATAACCTACATGTGAAATGAATAAGTTAACTATTGCCACCTTTCTTACATAGAACTATAGTTCTTATAAAACATATACATGATTATGTGTAATTTTCATTTCGCAAGTTGTATAAGCACTCACAAGATCTAGCCAATCCGGACTATCCAAATTTCCAACCCAAAGCTCCAGATGGAGAAAGATTACACCAAGAACTTGACATTAACCATATTGGACCACTGACTATTTTAATTTTGATAATTAATTCAACAGGTACTTTAATTGGATTGCTAGGGTTACTTAATCAGTTTAGACAATCTATGTAGTTGAACTAATTGATAAGGAAGGATTATATAAGCCGGCACGTGTGAATGAGACGTATGGAAGAAGGCATGTGAAAGGCTGAGACTTTTAAGTTCTTCCTTATCACTAATTGATGATTCATTCTCAAATGGTGGAAAACTAACATAGGATTATAGTTCTTACCAAAATAGGTAGAATTTTGTAAATTTCATTTCGTTGGTTGTATAAGCGCCCACAAGATCCTGCCAACTGAAACGGTTAGTAGAAAAGTAACATTTTTATTGAGAAGCGGTGTTTGATTGATTAGAGAATAATATGTGTACCAAAATTCCAACTGAATGCTATTATTTGAATGTGAATCTCTTCTTTTTCTTTGATTTTGATTGTTTTCGGTTTCATCAGAAGAAAGTATGAGATTCTCTATTACTTAATCGTCACCTTCCCATCTATGAATCATCACATGTGCTTGGTATTTTGCTTTTAGTCAAATACCTATAGCTATGGAAGTGAATGGGTTTGGTTTTGATTGAAATAAAAGGAAAAAGAAGAGTTCAAAGATACTCAGTCTGACATTTGATAGGCTGGCACTTCAAAACTTGTATACGTGGTCCACACTAACTTTATTTGAATTGACTGAATTTTGGAAACCACTATATCTCAGTTGCGGTCCCAAAATTAGATTGGATGAATAATTCCAACCTTTGATCACCGGACACTTGTTTGTTGAATAAGGATAGTTGGGTATTTTTCATTTTTAACGGTCTAATAAATGTCCACCAATCCTCTAGTTGTATAATAAAATAAGCTTAGTTTTTTTGGTTTATTAAATGGGTGTTGTAGTTTGGACAGTTTAATTTAACTTAATTGTTTATCACGTGGGTAATTTTTAAGTGCCTGTGTATCATCCATCACACTCTGCCAGAGTATCAAAATTTTCTAAAATAAAGGTCCACTTTCTTAATTACAAAGTAATCTGGTTGTAAAGGGGCTTAATACCCCTTCAAATCCTACTTTTTCTAAAAAAGGCAAAATGATTAGATACATTCAATTCTTTCCTACCTACGTGGCATATGTGTAATGAATCCAAACCATGAGAAATGTGGGCCATTCTGTGGTGATAATGAAGTGAGAAAATTAGGATGATAGACTCATCAAGTGGGCCACACCAACACAGTTCAGCATTCCAGAGGTAGATTTTGATTTTGACGTTGTGTCCTGCTCAGTGAATGGATTATCCTGATTTTCACACAGCGTAATCATCATGGTTTGGGCCACCTTTTCATGGATCAGATGTTCTGTACATCTAATAGGCTGGTAAGAAGAAATGGCTGTATGTGAAAGTTAACGTACAGTCGATGTATGTGGTAATTATATCTTTTTTAATAGGATGAAAGGCGCTTTTCTTTTGGTTTGGAGATGGGTGCGCGTGTTTGTGGTCTTTTAACCGAATTAAGAGGTGTAACGTGTTTGGAGGACACCCAACAAGAAACATAACACGAATAAAGATCGACTTTCCACGCTAACATGATTCGGAGGCGGCGTTTCTGGACCCGCCACGTGTCTCAGGGCACATGGATTCCCCACGTGCGACGTTGGCTGGAGACAGGCACATGCATGAGGAGGACCAACATTACAGATGGGTGATTGTAGGGTGGTAGATACTGCCACGTGGTCGGCTGCAGTTTGGTGAAAGGGGTGCTAGTGTGGGCCCAGGTGACTGCGGCTTTTGTTAGCCGGGTTCTAGGAATGGACACAGTCACATGGATAGGGTGAGATGGTTGGTTTGGTGGCCACTGCAATATGCGCATGCGTACTGGTAGAAAAGGCAGGAGTGGAAAAGATGACACGTGTTATTTCGTATTTCTCGATTGATGTGATAGGATACGGATTCAGTTAGGTTGGAAGCGGATTGGCTGGTGTACCTCGCATCAGCTATTTAGCTAGCTGATGTACTGACGTCAGCAAATTTTGTGGGTCTGATCATGAGTTATATTTTATATCCAAACCGTCCATCCATTTGGTAAGAATGTCTTCAGACTTTAGACGAAAAATAAAACAGATCTAACTATCAAGTGGACCACACTGCAAAAAAGAGCGGGGGATTGAATGTCTACCATTGAAATCCCTTTTGGGGTGACAGAAGTTTTGGATCAATATGAAATTTGCTTTTCCTCTTCATTTAGGCCTTTGTGACCTAATGAACCGATTGGATGGAAAATAAAGGATGCGATGGGCCCTATGAATTGTTTAACGGTGAAAATCATTGTTTCCACTGCTATTTATGGTGTGGTCCAAATGATCTTTGGATATGATTCATTTTTTTGGATAATACTCTACCATGATTTTGAAAAATAGATGAAGGATTTTGATATAATAAATAAATGACTGTGGGGCCATGTAACTTTGATATCCTTTGAACCGTTCGTACAACTAAGAGATCGAGGAGCGTCAGTGCTTCTCTTTGCACGACAGGTACCTACATCAACTATATAACTGATGTGAGGCACACCAGCCAATCCCCTTCCAGTTAGGTTGGAGCAACACTGAGTTCTACAGTAAATATGAAGTGGCATCATTTCATTGATCCATCAAAGTTAAAATAGATATTTAACGCACAATCTCTTAAAAGTTGATGAGCTCCTCATACAAGTAAATGGCTGGCCAATGAAATGATTTCACGTCACAGTCTAATGAAAATATGTATTATTTGGGCTCAATAAAATCTGCGCATGATGTGGATTGCTTGATACCCCACCACAATAAGTTTCTATCATTGGAAATTAGGTGAAATTAGGTGGGCCCACCTCACCATAATGTTTGTGAGAAATACACCCTATCCATCCATTTTGCCACCTTATTGTAAGATATGAAATGAAAAAGAAAGGCATATCAAACAGTTAAGTAAGCCAGACCACAAGGAATGATGGAGAGGAAAATGTCTATTATTAAAACCTTTCTTGGATCTACTGTGATGTTTACATGCTATCCAAATAGACTCTTTACCTATTCTCCCATGCATAAGCTAAAATCACAAAAATATTAGCTTAATCCAAACTTCTATAGCCTAGCTGTTGGGATTTATGCTGCAGAATTACATAGATATAGATCTAGGATAGCAATCCAAGAACACCAAGCAAATACAAGAGAACACAAAGATTTATCGTGGAAAACCCTTTTCGGAAAAAAGCACGGCACAAAGCAACAGATTTTCAAATAGAAATTACAAAGACAAAGGACTTACCCGATTCGAACAACCTCAAATCTCACCCTTACTACATCCTTTGAAACCTTAAAACCCTTTTAAGAACCCTTGGAATCCCTTTAGAAAGTCTTAACATACATGAGAATGACCCTAGGGACTCCTATTTATAGGTGGAGAAACCCCACTTAAGCACCTCCCTAAAAACTGCCTCAAATTTAAGCTGTCCGCGCACAAACTGCACACCATCTGCGTAACCCTCGACTAGTCAAGCTTGGGCTTCGACTGGTCGAGCCTATCACTCGACTGGTTGAGCGTCCTGGAAATCCCAAATACATCGTTGCTGGACTTCGAGTTGAACTGTCTTCGAGCAGTCGAAGAGACCTTCGACTAGTCGAGCCAGTCCTTCGACTAGTCGAGCAGTGAACCAAGATTTAAGATATTTGTTTTACAATAATTTCCACAATGTCTTTAATCTTTAATTGTGTAGCTTTTTAATATCTTCTCTTATCTCTATATCGCATCATACCTTCAATCAACACTTCTTATGCACAATCTGTCCTATTTTTACGTCATCGCAAAGCCTAGATAAGTCCCACAGAACTTAAACTTTTTTGCAGGAACGACCTTAGTGATCATGTCTTCCGAATTCATGCTGGTGTGACTCTTCTCCAGAGTTACGCATCCTTCCTCAAGCACCTGTCGGATAACATGGACATACAACTAATTGCTCCATCCACTAATACAAACAAGTAACTTGAAGTCAACTTTCTGGAATCCACACCGCCTGCGTATTCTGAATCCACATACCCAACCAACTTTGTCCCTGTCTTCCCAAAAGTAAAGACGTAGTCTTCTTATCATCTCACCACTATCCAATATTGCTAGCCGGAGTATTTGCTAACAACACCGATAGCCTGTGAAACAACTGGTCTAATACAGACCATGGTATGCAATGCCAACCGCATTCGAATAATGCTCATGAAACATATCCTACTTTTCTTCATCTATTTTGGGACATGACCCGAGAACAACTTGATGAGAGACGTATAGGGAACGCTCTCTAGCTTTGTCTGGTTCATCACATACTTGATTAATACCTACCCAAGGTATTCTACCTAAGATAACCAAAGCCTACTCCTCATTCAGTCTCAATGCCAAGAACTATCTTTGTAGCCCCTCGGTCATTCATCTTGAATATCCCACCTAACTGAATCTTCAGTACATTAATTTTAGATATGTTATAATTAGCGATTTACATGTTATTAGCATACAGTTACTGACTCACCATGAAGGAATCAAACGACTGCGTAAACGACAGGTCGTACTATGACCTCCTGTAAAATCTTTTTCTCAGTCTCTTTAACTTCAAACCGCTCTGGTTGCTCCATGTAAATCTATTATTCTAATTTCTCATGTAGAAGTGCAGACTCTATATCTATCCTTTTCAGGTAAAGATCGCATTGGCCAACCAGCGCCAATCATGAACTAATAGACACCTGTTATACCGTTGAAGCGAATATCTCTAAGAAGTTGATTCATTCTCTCTGAGCATAACCCTTCGCTACTAACCTTGTTCTATATCTATGTTGTATCCTCCTGAAGATCCACATGCATCCAATCGTTTCTTGGCCCACTAGAAGCTCCACCAGCTCCCATGTGTCGATCGGGTATAACGAGTCCATCACATCGCCTATAGTCACCTTCCACTTCTCAGTACCGGGCTCACTTAGAGCCATCTGAATAAAGGACGGATCCCCTGTGATATTGGAGTTGTATATGTACCTCGCTGATATCCTGCGATTATGCCGTGTAATTTTTCTCACAAGTGGCTGCTCCACCTGCTCTGTATCTCTGTCTGCATGTCTCAACCTTCATGCCCTGTCCGCTCATGTGGCCATGTCCAGCCTTCTAAATGCATGCAAAAGTGGAATCCGCTAAAGCCACTGTAACTCCACCTGTTGAAGTGCTCTTGATCAACTTATAAACATTATCAAGTTATTGTACTTTCATGATCCACCGTGCCCCCTTAGATACTTTAAGAGCACTATCAATACATGTGAACTTACAGCCCATTGCCTCAAGTACATAAAGAGGGGTACGCTCTGTCCCATCAAACATCTTGATGGGTACTGTACTAAAAACCACAACATTACAGGCAATGTCATTGCCCATAAACACATGTCCAACATTGCACTCTCTGTAACTGGCGAACTAACTCTGATGAGGAGTCATGTGAAAAGATGCCTCTATGTCTAGAATCCACTCATCCTTACGATCATCGTAAAAATGTTCGATTGTAGACACATACAAAATATAACCATCACATCCACTAGATCCATCTGATGTGGCAATAGTGGTCTCCCTGTATGAAGCCTCAGATTCTTTTCTATTAGATTTAGGATTTGTACAATCTTTCTTCATATGTCCTTCCATCTCATAATTTCAGCACTTTAACTTTCCTTTGTTCTTGCCCTTGAATTTGTATCTTGACTTCGAAGACTACGTATCTTGCTTAGAATTCTTTTCCCTCGTAAATAGTGCATCAGAAGATGTCCCTATATCGTCATTAAGCTTTCTCATGACATTCCCTTGAAGGACTGAAATAACGGTGCTGACACTTAAGGTTTTATTCGTGGTGCACATTGTGTCCTCGAATAACTGAGAATTTAGCAACATAGATGCTTGTTTCTCATCTTTTATCACTTCCTCCATATCCAGTAATT
Source organism: Magnolia sinica (assembly GCF_029962835.1). Lineage (NCBI taxonomy): Eukaryota > Viridiplantae > Streptophyta > Magnoliopsida > Magnoliales > Magnoliaceae > Magnolia > Magnolia sinica. The sequence goes on along the minus strand of NC_080576.1, from coordinate 5,872,312 downwards.
TGCAAACCAATTTATTAAAGTTCCTGATATGAGCCTCCAGATCTCTACCCTCTACCATCTTGAAGTTATATCATTGCCTATTCAAGTGTAGGCGATTTTTAGAGTATTTTTTCGCATAGACATCCTCTAACTTCGCTTACTACTTAGCCATAGTTTTCTTTCTCATGACATTGTAGAGAACCTAATCCATGAGACATAAATGGATCAATGATAAGGCCTTCTTTTCAAGAGTATTCCAATCATTATCAGTCATAGTAGACTTTTATTCCTCAAGAGCAATATCTTCGCCTTGCTTGATTAAGGAAGTATTGATCATTTTGATCTTCTATAACTCAAAATTATTTTTCCCTAAGTACTTCTCACTATCATGCTTAGTGCTTCCCATTGATGCTAATCCTTCAGATTTATATCTGTGCCCCATCGATATCTCTGATACCACTTGTTGGGATTTGTGCTGCGGAATCACACAGATATGGATATAGGATATCAATCCAAGAGCATCAAGCAAACACATGAGAATACTACGATTTAACGTGGAAAATCCTTTTGGGAAAAAAACTACAGCACGAAGCGACAAATCTTCAAATAGAAATTACAAAGAGAAAGGACTTACCCAATTCGAATAACTTCGAATCTCACCCTTGTTACACCCTTTGAAATTCTAAAACCCTTTTAAGGACCCTTAGAACCCCTTTAGAAAGCCTTAACATATATGAGAATGGCCCTAGGGATTCCTATTTTTAGATGGGGAAACCCCACTTACTCACCTCCCTAGAACCCGCCTCAAATTTACACAGTTCGCACACCATCTGTGAAACCTTCGAAAGGACCCCTTCGAATGGTCAAGTCTATCCCTCAACTGGTCGAGCGTCCCGAAAATTCCAAATACATTGTCACTGGACTTCGAATTGAACTATTTTCGACCAGTCGAGGTAGTCCCTCGACTGGTCGAGCATCTCGGTAAACCAAGATTTAAGACATCTGTTTTACAACATTAACAGATGTTTCTTTTGCAGCATTCAACACTCGCTATTTACTACTGTGTGGCTTACTTGAGTTCCAGACCTACCTTAATTTTTATCTAAGATTGTAAAATGAGTTGGAAAAATTTATGGAGGAGGTGGATTCTTTGCAAATATGGGCCCCTCTAGCTTCCCGGTTCTTGCAGATGGATTGCACCAATCCATCGTCCATTGATAGAATGGGATAATTGAATGAAGAAATGAGAAAATTCTCATTAAAAAAAAGTTCCACATCACGTGATCTGATCACCGTTCATTAATTCGATAGGTGTTACATTTAATAACGGTTAAAAATGAAAATCAACCGATCAATGGTAGCCTGTTTCTCGTCAAGCAAATTTGATTTTCCACAATTCAGTCCTGTTATGAGGTAGTACATGCTTCCAAGCGCCAGCCTACCAAAGGTCACAAGCAGCCGGAGTATCAAATGACTCCCCTATGTTTGGAGGAAACCTTGCACTTCTTCAGAGTGCGACCGGCGATGGGCAAGCACTGGGAATAATAAACGTTATATAAAAGTAATTCAAATAAAGCTGGCCAACTACTAATTTAGATTATTTATCATAATTTAGAGTGGAGCTGACACCTGCAGCTACCTGTACCACTATTTATGGTACAGGTCATTTCCAGCCACACAATGAAAATAATAATAATAATTATTATTATTAATTTTTATCTTCCCGAGTTCTATATATATGGGAGCTAACCTCCTATAGCAACAATGAGAAGCCACAAAATGCATTATGCATCTTGTGGCTAGAAAAGCCTTGTACCACAAATAATGGAGCGTCTGTACATGAGCAGCTCTCTCTCTCTCTCTCTCTCTCTCTCTCTCTCTCTCTCTCTCTCTCTCTCTCTCCACACTCTGTACCACAAATAGAGTACAACATCTGCAGCTGATATTCTCAATATAGGGCGTGTTTGGATGCGTTAAATATCATGAAATTTCATGATATTTTGCACCAAACTCAAACCAATTAAATAGGAACTTCATTGATATTTTATGCAACCAAACCAGCCTTATAAATCAAAATTATACTTATTTAAGTGTATAAATATTGGATTGGTGGGCATTTATTGGATGGTTATAATATAGATCAAAAGGTCCTGTTTCAGCTAACAACTATATCCATTAATCAAAGGTCATGATGGTTCGACCAATCTTATTTTAGTGGTTGTTTACATTTTAGATAATTTAATTTGTGTGAATTATACCACTTGTACAATTTCAGTGGGTCTTTGTTTCAAGCATGATACACTGCAAAAGTGAAAAATAAATCTTATGGTAGTCAAGTGATGAACTCATGTAGTTCCCCTTTCAAGTGGAAAGTAGAAAAGAAAATTTCCATGATTCACATCCCACTATGTAGCAAAAGGTTTGCCAAAAAGGTTGGCCCGGGTTAGTATTATTCACAATGGTAGTGGGGTCAACAAAAACCCATCGTTGGAATGTCAATTTCATAACATAGGAAGTGACCACATGGAGTTTTACTCCATGCAAGTAATAATGGAGTTGGGCTTTGTGGGGCCACCCATGTTAGGGATTGAGCAAAAAAAATTAGGCAAGTCGGCCACACCGCCAAGAACAATGGAGAGGGAACATCCACCATAAAGCCTTCTAGATTAATTCTTTATGGGGCCCACCATGATGGGTATATTCAGTCCCACTCATTTATCAAGTGATATCAACTGGGATGAATGGATACCATATCAGCTACGCCTGTCATTAACCAGGTGCGTTACACCCGATAAACTTGGAGGTTTTAATTGCAGCTTTCTATTATTTCTTATGTTGTGATCACCCACCTGAAATTTAGATCAGCTTGATTATTAGAAGCTCCGTGGGGAATATAAAGTGTTATACTTGATAAAATAAATTGAGGAAAGAAATGTCTAGCATGAATTATGGAGTTCGATTGTCCTTAAGACAGTAAATGCCCTCACACCAATTAAATTTGCACTGCAAAGGATTCCAACAAGGCTGCATTAGGATAATCAACATCCAATCCTAAAATTGTTGTTGCATAATCGAAGTTTTATTACGCAGCCTAAATATTTAAAAAGTAAAAAATTAAAAAAATTAAAAAAAAAATTGAATGAGAGAAGACTTGATAGAGAAAAAAATTTATGAGAAAATATGATATGATTTTCTTATGATTTTGTAGTTCTCTAAATCCCTGTATATACAGAATTTGAATGGTTGTTAGAAGAGATTGAAAGGGTGCCTTAGAAAGACACTTGACGGATATCAAGATGCGCTTCTATGCCTTTTGATTTAAATTAGGGGTATTGTTGTGATTTAATTACAACAATTAACTAAAGTAACTTGGTCTAGTGCCCCATCATACAACGGTCAATGTAGAGTCAACCATTTCTTAATCATACCAAGTAGTGTTTTAAGCTTCATTTAGAATAATGGCTAGCCTTTTAAGTTAATCTAGGATTGAGAAAAATTTTACTATTGATAAATAAGGCTGTGAAACTCCTTCCTCCAATGCAAACACCTGAAATGCTAAGTGTGTTAATTAAAGTGCGCAGATAACCCTACAACCTATTGACTACACCATACGCTTGTCCGGACAATCTTGTAGCTGGAATCCTTTATATGGGATTCATGTGGAAAAACCTAATTTCCTTCTCTAGCTAATTATTCTCTAAACTAATTTTAATAAAGAAATCATTTTCAAATCATAAAACAAAACTTTTTAAAAAAATTCAAATTTATGGTTGGACAATTTGTTTTTTCAATATATATAAAAAGCCCGAATTGCTTTATTTATTGAAATTATCCAACAATACCACCTAGCGGATATTATACACATATGACGGATGGGCACACATGGCTAGATTCAATAGTAGCTTACCACCTAGCTCTCCTTAGCTTTAGTTGTTCTTATTACCACAAGCTTTTTCTTACCATCATTCTAATCCTCTGCGTTTTTGGAAACATAATTTTGATTTTTGCTGGGTCTCACCAAGTACTTGAAAGCCTCATTCATATGCATGTTTTAAAAGAGTTTTGCATTGAAAAGAAAATTAGGTGGTGGCAGCCGTTATTATAAGAAATTACAATTGACTTGGAAGAGAATTTGCCAGGCCAAACGTCTCTTAGACGAATACTTGGAAAAGAAGCTTCTAGACATCGACTTTATTTTTTCTCAAGGAGCAGAATAATTCCATTCTCATCAGAGAAAGCTTGTATTCCTCTATGAACAACGTGGTTGAAAATGAAGCTTCATATCACTGCCAACTTTATAAAATGGTCCTCAACTCAGATGATGATGGACAAGGACCATTCATTAGAATCCATTGAAATGGGCTCACCACTCCCTTAACCATGCGAATGAAATAGTAACATCTGTATAAGATGAGAAGCTAAATCTTTCACGCAACTTTCCAACATAGGCATTAAAATACACACTAATTGAAATATCTATTCATTCAAATGCTTTAATATAAAAGATACATAGAAGATTGACTCAAGTCAGTTTGATCCACCAAACATATGAAACCATACTTTAATATAAAAGATACATAGAAGATTGACTCAAATTAGTTTGATCCACCAAACATATGAAACCACGTGTCCAGTAATGATGGAGTACACGCTCTAACCATTAGCACACATTCAAGATAAAAGTTCCCCGCATGTAGTCATAGGTTTGATGGGTCTAACTAACTTGAGTCAAATCTTCTGTATGAAGGACCGTTGTGTGAGCGATACACCTAACACACCAATGCAGTAGCTGATTAGATGATTGGTCTAGATCCCTGCAACATGGCTACTCTGATCATTTCAGTTCATGTTCGGGGTAATATCTTATATCTTGTCTTTTATTTAATGAGTTATTTGATATGGGTTAGAAGAGAAAGATCATCCATACAACTGCACATGGCCATTGAAGTCGTGCCACGTGGACATTAATCCAAGCAGTCCCATGTTGTGGGCCACATTCTATTGGTAAAATACAAAAACCAGTCGATGCTTCTGATTGTAAAATTGGTGCTCATCAAATGGATCGTTACCATGGCCACTAATCGATGGTCTTAAGACAGCCAATGAGTTTGAATTTATACAGAGATGATGAAATTGATGTGATATTTGGGCTAGCCCCATGTGAATTGGGGCCCATGATTTGGACGGTTTGGATTGAGGTGAAATGTATGTGGATTGGTATCTTTTAATAAAGCTAATGTACCAACCTAGCTCTGTGGTGCTTCTATCTATCACTATTCACCCAAGAGGAGCAGATTAGGTAAGGCCAGGGCATCTCATGAACTGAAGCGGGATGAGAATTCGAAGACAAGTTCTTTTGAAGTGGAGGGGATTGATGTAGAGTATGTCGCGGACACTTTCATGACCAAGATGGACCAAAGAAGACCCAATCGGAAGCGGAAGTAATCAAGACCATCAAAACCTTAAAACAGTCATATCTCATGAACCGGAATGAGTTTTTCAACGCATTATATATGATTTTGGGATAAGGGAAGCTACTTTAGCCAACCATCCCTGCTGTGCCGAGTTGCCCTCACCGGATTTGCCAGATTTCATCTGTTCAATAGTCGAAAGTCCATTTTATTTCCGTTTTTATTATAAATAGTAGGTTTTAATTTGATCATAACCTTTGATCCTTTGAGTTTTAGGAGTCTTGCCCAACATGAAAACGGCATAGAAAAATTAGGAGAATAATGTGGCTAGGCCAAATTGGACACTTACTATCTCCGGCCAAAAATCATGAAGTCTATTAGGAATCATGACCGTCTATAAATAGTAAGTCATGTTTTTAGGGAGTTTGAGTTTGAAATTTCATCCTAGGTTTGAGTTCGCTATTTAAAGAATTATATATATATTTCAAATTTTTAGAAATTATTTTATGTTTTCATCTCTCATGGGTTCGAGGAATTTTTGTGATGAGTCAAAAAAGGCTCCGTGAATTCGAAGTAGTTATCCTTGAGGAAGACGGTGAACGACCCCGTCACGTCTTTCCTTGCGTCAATTGTGTATGTGCATGATCTTAGCTGGCGATCTATTTTAGCATCTTATATCAGGTCCTCATGTAGAAATCTTCATACCAGATCTAGACATGTCCTGCAATAAGCAATCTAATTTGGCAAGCCCTTACCCTTTTGGTGGGCCTCACCTTTATATGTGTGCGATATACCCCATTCACCTTAAAAAATTAAAAAAAAAATAATTCAGTTATATCTAATCCAAATGCAGCACACATTGAAACCTTCCTAGGATACATGTGATTAGACCATGAGATAACCTTATAAAACAATCGGATAGCATGAATCACTTTATATGCTCAAGGTAAGCTCCAAACTTTCTCACAAAAACAAGTATAAACAAATGGGGCCCAACTGTGAATATGATTGGCAGAAGAGGCAAAATGGTCTTTCAGAGACCTTAACAATGCATTTCCGTCAAGAATAAGTAGTCAAGGTTTAATATACCACTTTTTCATTATATTTATAAATGGTATGCATGTATTCATAAGTATTTCTACACGATGCATGTATTTGAAAATAGACCAAAAGGTAGGTGGGTTTTTATAATTAACTTTAAAATATTTTTGTGAATCATAGGTTTTGGATCAAGTTGATATTTGTATTTTTCTTTCATCCCGGTTTGTTTGACATTATCAAAATGATGGGCGGAAGATAAACATTAGGATGTTTCCATGAAACTTTAAAAATAATAATAATAAATAAATAAATAAATTATGGTGGGCATTCAATCATCACTTTCTTTAATAAGGTTCACATGAGATTTGAATTTGCTTCAATATAACTCATCATCTAAAATGATATGAAAAAATAGATGGACAATGTGAATATAGAATACATGAGGTGGGCCCATGGTAAGGGCTGCATTGTCTTTGATGAGGTTAGGTCACACCTAATCTGCTCCCTCACTGAAGAAGGGCGCGGATTTAGAGAGGTCAGGTCCAGACCCAATTAAGTTGAGTCATGTTGTGACCGTGGGGCTCACTTTGATGTATGTGTTATATATCCATGCCATCTATTCATTTTTCAAATTATTTTAGGGCATGAGATATGCTTAGGAAATCCAAATCTCAAGTGAACCACGATATTGGAAGCAATGGTATTCAAGCACCCATCGTGGTGTGTGAACGGGTGCCAGCGTGTGTATTAAAATTAAATTAAATAGAGAGAGAGAGAGAGAGAGAGAGAGAGAGAGAGAGAACAATGGTCATCGACTATTAAAAACTTAACCTGAGCCCGGAAAGTTTTGGATCAAGCTATATTTGTATTTCCCTTTCATCCTGATCTGTTTGACATTATCAATAAGTTAGACGGGAAATAAACATTACAGTGGGCCCTTGGATGTTTTTAACTGCGGGTGTTCAATCACCGCTCCTTCCTGTGGTGTGGTCCAACTGAGATTTGGATCTGCCTCATTTTTGGGCTCATTGTCTAAAAAGAGGTTGCAAAATGGATGGACGGCGTGGATGTACAAGGATCAACATACACGTGGCAAACGTGTCAGACGGTTGGAGCAATTGATCAAGTGGGTCCCCCATGGGTGGAGCATATTGGAAAAACCGCAATGATTTGACAGTATTGAAGATCTAATTATTGTGTGGTTTTTTTTCCTTTTGAATTTGACATCCAGTGGATCCACTGAAGATGGGGTACGTACCTAATACAGATGGAAGTGATTGGCAGGTGTACCTCACACCAGCTATATAGCTGCTGTATTGAGGCCAGCAAGTTCCGTGGATCTGATCACAATATATATTTTATATCTAAACCGTCCATCCATTTAGCGAGATCGTCTTAAGGCTTGAGACTAAAAATAAAACAGATCTAACTATCAAGTGGACCACACTGCAAAAAGAAGTAGGAAATTGAACTTCTACCATTGAAACCCTTTACGGTGTCACAGAAGTTTTAACACGAAATTTGTTTTTCCTCTTCTTCCAGGTCTTTTGGACCTTATGAACAGATTGGATGGAAAATAAACGTTATGGTGGGCCCTACGAATTTTTTAACGGTGAAAATCGTTTATCTCCACTGTTATTTGTGGTGTGGTTCAGATGATCTTTGGATATAATTCCATTTTTGGTTAATGCTGTAAAATGATATCTAAAAATAGATGAACGGTGTAGATATAATAAATACATCACTGTCGGGCCCATGTAACTTTGATCTCCTTTGAACCGTTCGTACAACTCGGAGCTCGAGGAGCGTCAGTGCTCGTCCTCGCACGACGCGTACCTAGACCAACTATATAGCTGGTGTGTGGTACACCAGCCAATCCGCTTCCACTGAAGATGGGGTACGTACCTAATTCAGATTCCTCGAAAAGGTGGTCACTCTTTTTTTAAAGTTTTGACCGTTGATTAGATAGACCCAAACTGGACGGCTAGGATTGTCCGGTCAGTTTAATATTTTGTGTAATCACATCTCCATATTCCCACAACTGACAGTTTAATCAGAACAGCTTGGATGGATATAAGTGGACAACACGTGCATGATATGCACATGCATGGATCGTCACATATCCCATATTGTACCAAACATCAAATGACTCCTCTCATGATACGTGAGATATTGGCGGGATAACCTTAGCCGATTTTTTCGCAAACAGAAAACTGCCACCACATGCGTGGGGCTGCAGCTACGTCGAGGACAACTAACAATCGCGTCGAACCGCCACGCCGCCTGGCCACACTTTCACTCTGATGTTGACGTGTCATCTTGTCAGATGAGTCATCCGTGGCCCACCATCCTAGTGCTGTCCACGACCGAGATCTTCATCTTAAGCTCCCCTCACCTTACAAAAGCATGATACCAATATCTGAATATCCGCACCCTTTTACCGATTTTCCATTATTTTAATATTTAAAAAAGACTCGAATGATAGGTAATCACCCGTTTTAAATGGATGTGCTCGTTCACGGGAGCGGATTGGGTCAGGCTGTGACAGTCAGGCCCACCGTGATGTATTTGTTTATATCCATGACGTCCATCCGTTTTTTAAGATTATTTTAGATCATGGTCTAAAAAATGAGGCAGATCTAAATATCAATTGGACCACACCACGGAAACAGTTGTAATTGAATGGTCACCGTTAAAAGCTTTTTGTGGGTCACAAAAGTTTTGAATTCAGTTGATATTTGTGTTTTCTCCTCATAAAGGTCTGTGTGACCTTATCAGCATGATGGATGGAAAATAAACATTACAGTGGGCTGTAGGATGTTTTTAATGTTGGGCGTTCAATCACTTTTTTTTTTTCCTATGGCGTGGTAAACTTGAATCGTGAATCCGCCTCATTTTTGGGATCATGCGCTAAAATGAGGGGGGGAAAACGGATGGAGGGCGTGGATATCAACGTGGCCCCACGGTCACGGCACACGTGGCACATATGTACAACAATCTTGACCGCCCAGATTGTTGGGCCCAATGCTAATGGACTATGGTCGAAAGTTTTCCAAAAAAAAAAAAAAATCCCCTTAACTATGCAATTGGAGCTGATCAAATGGACGGTCGATAAGAAAACCTCAGAAGTCCATTTATTCGATTGACACCTTGATGGGACCTAATGCTTTAACGTGACACGAGTGATAGTTTGTCCTTATTAAGTACAGTCCATTCATTCCATACCAGTGGGGACAGCCCATGATGCTAAGATCCTGACCTTTAAATGTCCATTTTTTTTTACCATCAATATAATGGTTTATAACCGTCTAACCAAAGTGGTTCTCGGGAATCATAAAAATCCATAGCGGGGCCTAGTGAATAAACGTTTCAAGATGATAATTCGACCTGTTTGGTCTCTCTGTTCTCTGTGGACTGTCCATTTCTCATGCTATTGTTCTTATGATTAGGATAACCAATCGTGGTGATTTTTTTGCATTGGCCTGCCCTTAATGGAATGAAATTAATGGACGGTCCAGATCGATAATATCAGCTATTCCAAGTATCATACACATGCTTTAGGTACTTTTCTAACATTCCTACAGAGAGTAATGGTGGTGAACTACCACCCAAAGGGCCGAAGAACATAGGGCCTGAATTTGGAGAAAAATAGCCCAAGAACATAGGGCCTGAATTTGGAGAAAAAGAGCCCAAGAACATAGGGCTTGAGCCTGAATAGAGCTAAAAACTTTGATACTCCGACAAAGTGTCGTAGATGATACACAGGCATTTGGATATTACTTATAGATTGCAGACCCCGCATGCAAGTAATTCAAATTAAACCGTCCAAACTAATGGTAGCAGTTTTGATATATCATGAGAATATAAAATTTAAGTTTATTTGATTATCTAGCTATCCAATTCGTGGACATTTATCCAATGGTCTTATTTTCAAAAAACAAGTGTCCACAAATCAGAGACTAAGAGTGGCAAACAAATCTGATTTTTAGATTTTAACTTGGATACAGCGGGTTCCATAGTTTCTGTGGTTTAATTTTGATTTAATATATTTCCATGTGTACGATCTTGAAGTGCCTGTGTCTCAAGTGTCATAGACAGCCAGAGTATCAAAGCCAGATACTGGTCCAAAAAGAACGCGGATTGCGTCCTACCCCCGCCCGGACCGTAATCCGTCCGGACAGGTCACTGTGGGGCCCAAAGTGATGTAAGTGTTTTATCCACGCCGTTCATCGCTTTTATCAGATTATTTTAAGTTATTACTAAAATTGAGGCAGGTAAAGGGCTTAAATGGACCATAAAGTGGGGATTGAACATCCACTATTAAAAGCTTCTTGGGAGCTGGAGAAGTTTCGGATCAAGCTGATATTTGTTTTTCACTTTATCCACGTCTACATGACCTTATGAATAGGTAGGATGGTAGAAAAACATCACGGTGGGCTTTAGAAAGGTTTCAACGGTGGGTGTCATTATCACTGCAGCCTCCTTTGGTGTGGTCCAACGAAGATGTGAACCTGCTTAATTTTTAGGATAACACTTTAAAATGATCTTAGAAAAGTGATGAACGGCGTGGATAAAATACTTAAATCACGGTGAGCCCCACAGAGCCCTGCTCGGACTGATTACTGTCTGGGCGGGGTAGGACGCAATCCGCGTCCGTCCAAAAAGGATTAATGTAGCCAACTCAACACTGGTGATTTTTTAAATCTCTACTTTTCATCGCATCCATTACATTTATTCCCTTTATATCCTTTCATCATCATTCTTTTTATTTTTTATTTTATTTTTTATTTCACAACCAGTCTCTATAAAATTATAAATCTTGCATCTACATGATGAGAAGATCATTGAGAAATATTCTTGGAATTCTTTTTACCTAAAGTACTCTAAATTACCACTAATTTTTAGTGAAAAGCCTTTCTTTCCTTTTCTTTTCTTTATTTATTAGTGAAAATGTTCCTTGGATATGCTTGGAGGAATGACCAATGATGGATAGATGCTACTCTTGCTAGCTATGATACCTGATATGCAGGCAAAAAAAAGTTATACACGTGGCACAAACAAATTTAAATTGATTGATTAGGTTGTGTAGCCCAATGCCACCAAGTCACAATCCCAATCACATATTGGTTGAACAATCCTAACCTTTGATTTGTGGACACTTCATTGGAGAAGTTAATGTCAACCAATCTATACTTAAAACACTTGAATAACGTTAATTTTAAGTTCATGATATATCTACACTCAGTATTATAATTTTGACAGTTCAATTTGAATACTTGTACACTACTTATGCCATTTGCAAGTAATTTTTAAGTGCCTGCCTATCTTCCATCACACACTACCAAAATATCAAAAAAATTTAAGGTAATAAATTAACTGGAGTAGTTGAATTATGACATACATGAGTTATGTGATGCCCCAACACCACGCAAGTCAGTAGTGTTGGTATGTATGGGGATTATTTTTGAGCCAGGTGCATTGCTAGAGATATGCCATGTTTTTATTAGTTGGAGAGTGTATCTCTAACAGTAGAACGTGGCCACTTAAATCCCGCCATGTCTCGACACCATTAGGGTCTGTCCAGGCGCTATGTGTAAACTTTCTCATGTATAAGACTTGCAGGAATTCACATCTCCTATCTGGACCGTTCATCAGGTTTGCTCAAGTTCTAAGTGTGTGGAAACTTTCCCATGTCCATTATTGCATTTAGACGTGCAGGTATTCACGTTTCTTATCTCTTATCTGGGCCGTTCATTGAGTCTTGTTTTCTCATCTTCCACTACTGTGCAAATTTTCCGATAATGGGCTGGGTCCCATATGCCCAGACTGGACTGATCTTCTATGAGAGTTCTTATCCTCCGATTTTTGCGATCACCTGATCGGCATGACGTTATCAAGGCAGCTTATCAAGACTAGACTCAACCTTACGGACGGTCCAGATGGATGATGCAGATGCCAACTAGTCCAAATGCATCTACATACATGTGAAAGTTTTTACAAACTTAGCCCACTAGATCATTTACTTTATAATAATATACATACACGTAATGCTGATAACGCACATGACGTGTAACAATGTGTCCGCTACAAAAGAACTGCGTATCATGTATTCGCAATCTAATCTAGTTAAAGTAGCATTTTAAGAAAATCGATCTAATGGGTTGTTTTCCCTATGTAGCCCACCTAAATCAATGGCTTGGATGTGCTGCACAAATGACAACTTGGTACATGAGCTGGTATACAAGGAGGAAGTTTAACCACATGTACACACATCTCCTTTATAAAAATACCAAATGCATACGGCTATGGTGTACCGTCTACGCATGCATGGTCATATATACCATACTATATAATTCATGTGTGCACACATGCACACGTGTTTAAAAGGTAAAAACCTCCCAGTCGCAGTCAATGTCTTTGAATACCAACTACTGGGCGAGCGTTTGACCAGAATTACGAATCCCTCATTGGATTCCAAGTCTAAAATGATTTGTGAGCCCACTTAATCTTGACCTTTATTTCAGGTGATGGCCCACCAATGGCCAACATCAAAAAGGATATTCAAAGTCTCATATGATTTGAGCTCCTCCTAGTTGCACTTAAAATAGCAAAAAGTAAAAAAATTTAAAAAAAAAAAAAATTTAACAAAAAAAAAGTAAAAAAAGAAAAGAAAAGAAGAGGATTGATGTATCTGTGCCCTATAGAAGCTAGAGCTTATCCTGTGTGAGATAAAATTCCCAATATCACCTTTGATTGGGCGCACTACCCCACCTTTTTCAATGCCCCATCTGTAGCACGCGGGTCCTATAAAAGATCAGTCACCCACGTGTCCTGGCTCCAGATTCAACGGCGCAATACATGGAGAAGGGGAAGAGAGATCCAATGCTCATACCATGTACCGTACACATGACACATGGGTATGATCATCTGAACCATTCATCCATATGGGTACGCCACTAGTCAGCAGATAGCAAAAACGAAAAAAAAATTACCTCCATTAGACCGTCCTAATCATGTAATGCGGATCCAAACCGTACGCTTTGAACCTGAGGTGTTGCTAACTTTAGGATAATTGCAACAGTGTGTTTTTTCATATATGGGTTATTTGGTGGTAGACCCACTGAATGAACGGTTTTGATTATATCCATTCGTGCCTATTGTGTGGAAATGGGCATGGAGTGACGGTAGTTCCCATGCAGCACCATATCAGCTCCTATTGGAAAAGAAGCTACAATAGAACAAGATAGATTACAGACCCTATCTTTTCTCAGCCAAATCTCAACCGAAACAGTTGCTGATAAGAAGCTCTCAACTTCTCATAGGAGCGCGATTCGACACGGTGGAGTTCCACGTGTCTGGATAAAAGGTGGATATGGTTTGAGGAATCTGATGTATTTAGATCACCGCCCAAAAAACACAGCTCATGCAACTCCTCCTCACGGCACACGTGGAAAGCTATCTAGTGATCGGAGCCGTTGTTCTCGTGGGCCACCACATGCAGATCCCATATTTTGACCACCAAAATTGATAGTACAGTGGTTACCATAAAATCACTGACCTGAAAAAGGATTGGTTAGAAAAGCTGTCCAAGTTCAACCAGCAAAAATCTCACAACAATTAACAGCTGCCGTCCCTATCCACAACATGGCCCACTAGATCAACGATCCCAATCACCTGAAAGGGTTTGCCAAGTGTGCCTTGAGAATGGAGGTGCACGGAACTCGTATGCAGCCACATGTACATTAGCATTATTATCTGTTGATTTACCTGAGCTATGGTAGGAGCATGAGGTGCGAAACATGGTTCAGTCGAATCACAATCCGATTAGGAAGATAATAAAGCAAGGGATGATTATCATAAAAGGTTTGTAAGATTCTATGAAAGAAAGTTCTAACGTTTCTCGGTCTCAAGGAAAAAAAAAAAAAGGAGTTTTGTTACTTGGCATCTTTCCTTTAATCACGTCCTCTCCGGATAAAAGGTTAGCCTGACTCTGATCCGTATCAGCATGGGTCGTCTAGCCCACTATCGGACACGTGCCATGTTGGTGGTTGATCTAGAAAGTGACTAATGGTCCCACCTATAGATGGTCCACGTTTGAATATGACAATGAACAAACTATATTATAATTATAGTAGACGCGTAACTCGTTTGGATTGAGCAACCTCACCTGACCAATGAGCTTGAGGGCCAATTAAAACAACTTCAGCTACCCAGCATGAACCCAACCCAAGGTATTGAATGCTCAATCATAGCACAATTCCAATTGGGTCATGTAGAAAGTCTGAAAATTAGGGGTTTTTTTTTTTTTTTAGGTATTTCAGTTAAAAACTCTTTCTTGCTGATGAAGTTTTAATATACATGGAATCTAATTTGGAGGAAATTCTTGCATTGGCTACTTGTGGTATATATAGTCGTGGCATATGGGTTGTTTGGATTCCGGAAAAGTTGTGTTAAAATAAGTTATACCGGTATGAACAGTTTGTTCCTCATTTGTAAAATTTATATTTACAAACTAATTATGAAAATTAGGACATGATGTCTGACCATTATCATAACTTGCCCAATGTCCATGGTAAACACAATATTGTCCTGTGGATAAGTATTGCTATGCTTAATATTTCATGTGTTTGATCATATGTGTACATATCTCAACATCAATTCTCAGGCTCATATGATGCATATGCTTTGACATGCGTCATACACTAATATTGTATGTGCAATTATTCACATTAAGTTCTCTACATGTGTTATAATTTACTTTTACTCTATATTCTAAGGTGTTTGATAAATAAATAATAAAATGAGTATTTTCAACGACATAACTAATTATATAGCTTCTAATAACACAATTAGCCTTAACAGCCTGTCTTGATGTTAATGTTGCTTGAATCCAAATAGCTAGTATCATGAACTCAAGTCAAGTTGCTTGAGGCCGCAACCCAAACCCGCGCTGACCTGAAGTTCAGGTTAGGTCAATCAGGTTCGGGTTGAGCCCGTCCCAAGTTGCACACCTTAATTATAATCAACCAAATTTTGTTGAATTTGGACGCTTAATAACTATTTCAGCCTTACCATCCTATTGAAGAACATATTTATGGAAAATAAAGTTTTTTTCTGTGAAAAATTTCAACCGTGGGCCATCCATCAATAGGATGCATGGTTTGGATCACCTACAACACGTCAAGCGTTACCTTGGTAACCTCCATATGGACTGAAAGCTATAGAGGCAGATGATGGTAAGGAAAATGTGGTAGCTAGATATATCTTTTCATGGAACGCATAGTCGGGTGACTTGGACTTATCATTCATGGACCGTTCATCTACTGCTCTGGTTATGGATGGGAGATGGTTCAAAAATACTATCATTTTATGATCATAACCATCTGATCAACTGCATTCAAAACAACTGATAGAGAGTGATCAATGGTTTGGAACTTGTGTGTGACTGAAATCCTAGACGTTGGTTAAATCTATGTTCGCTGATGATTATGACTGTCCTTGTAGTCATGATCATCACCATTGATTTTGATATCGATTCTGCAAAACTAAAATCCTAGATACCATCATAACAATGTCCACGTAGCCAAACCAACGGTTGAAATGCCATGGGTGTCACTGAATTGAGAAAAACAGTCCATATCACTCTACAAAATGTCCAGTCGTGTAAAGTGGGCCTTCCTTTCGGCATAAGGGTGATATGTCGGCCGTCAGATAACAATCCAAAATTCGGTCAATCGAAAATCCTTGCAGATAACAATCACTACCACAATAAAAAGTTGTTGGGAAGAAACTATCTAGAACGAAGAATGGATGCCGTATCAGTTCGCTCATCACCCAGATCATCATAACCGTTCAAAATCCAACCATGAGGATCATGTGAAAGTGATCATGGCCAATTGACTGAGTTAGTTGAAAGAAATAAAGCTTGTGGAGAGTCCCACATGATTCACATCATTGCAGATTACAGCCGCACATTTATCGATTGAGACCTTACGATACATTATTTTCACATGCCAATACAATATTCGGACAGTGGTCCAACGTGCCACTATCATTTCCCTTTTGATTGTCCTTGAAAAAGCACAGTCCTTCACTGCTTCATGATACTCATGGCCCTGTGTAGGCCCATGAAATCAATCTTTAGCTAGCTTGGGCCCGATTTCGAACTGGTTCGGCGGCCCAGGCCCGTTGCTCGGTCCAGATTTTGAACTGGTTGGCTTAGGTCAAACCACCTTCTTGGCAATTTGGGAAATTTTCATCCATTGGCCTGTTTCTCAGTATATTATCAGGAAAATCTAGCTGAAAATAAATTATTAACAATCTTTATTATAAATTAATAAATATTTTATAAAATAACTTTTATATAATTTCTACGTTCATGTTACAATAATTTCATGATTAAATCACGATAAATTCAAAACAGCTGAGATTTTGAAAATGTCATGGTATTATCGTGATAAATAATCAGATGCTTGTTTTGGGAAAAAATACGATAATTTGAAAATCCAGGCGAATTTTTCAGAAGGCTGGTTGGTGCATCCAAACGCACTCTAAAAGATGAATAAAAATAATAAGTTAAAGGAATTTTCACTGCAAAATTTTAACAAATAATGCCTGGGAAGATTAGAAATCACACGGAGGTGCTTTTTAAGAATGAAATTACAAAGATGCCTCATCATCTTTATTTTTATTTTTATTTTAAATTGTGAAAAGCGAGACTTGTAGGGCCCTATATGATATGTGTATACTATCCAATCCAGTCAAGACATACACTACACAATGCAGTCAAGACATACACTACACAATGGTGATGGCACAAATGAAAAATCAGGCCGATCAAATTGGCATATATATGGGCCACACTTGAATTTGAATGTTTTTAGTGGTGTATACTATTTTTTTATGGATTGACCCACCTTATGATTGCATCTGTCATATTTTTAGTTTACCTAATAGGTAATATTAGTTTTTCATCTGTAAAATGGATTGGATGTCAAATACATACTATGTGGGCATTATGAGTACTCATAAATAAAAAAGGGAAAAATAATGCAATTTCACCTATAAAAATGCAATGGCTGAAAATATGAGTTGCTCGAGTCATTATTTATAAAATCTGAATTGTGGTGGAATTTTGCTGTAAAAAATCTTACATTAAGGGGACGTTTGGATCTTAAGTTACTTATAACTTACTAAGCCTATCTTAAATTCTACTTATTAAACTGAAGTAATTAAGTAATTTTAAATTAAAAAACTATTTATAATTGATCAAATGCCAAACTTACTTATCTCAGATAGCTTACATATCTATTGTTGTGAGTAAAAAAAAAAAGTAATTTATTTGGTGGTATCCAAACAGGCCCTTAAAAAGAGAGATGCTCTAATGGCGCTCTCTGAGCACTTATAAATTATAGTGTGCACGGTTAAATTGAAATACTTGGATACAATTCATTTATCCAACTGTTCATTAGGTCTAAGATCCACATTTCCACGTTTCATGGGCAACCATGCCAACACCCCATCAGTTTCAAAAGTCCTAACCATTTGACCATAGATTGTAATATGGATGGCTTTGTCTAGGCAAACTAGGTCCAACCAATAATTTGATAAATCTATATATTAGGAGACATCATGGATTTTTAATGATTCCAAAGAATCACTCCGTTAGGCGACTGTTACCATCCCATCCCTATCTTGGAAAAAGAATGGCTAGATAAAACAAGATCAAAATGAGGATGGATTGGATCACTTGATCTCAATGCAATTTTTGCATGGTAGATTACCAAAAGTGTTTTGGCATAATGAACATTTCTCTTGGTAGCATCTTTCAAATGAAATAATACATCCATGGGCTTATAACTAATAGGGATTTTTATAGCAAAATTCCTTTCAAAATGAGATTTTACCAACTAATGGGTATATTTAATATGGGCAACAGGGAATGGCGTGGTCACGCCATCGCCTTAGATGACATGGTGGCTAAAGAAATACATTCGAATACTAATAAAACAACTTAAGAGGAGCGGCTTTTCCTAAGTTGGGTTGGTGGCATGGTCGCCCCTTCACCAAAAATAGTGTATGTATACCAAAATTGTACATAAAGGAAGTTGTTCTATTTTCAAAGCTCATAAAAAAAGAAAAAAGAAAAAAAGAAGAAGCTAAAAACTTGAGAAAAGGAGAAAATTAAAATTACTTAGCATTTAAACCAGAGGCCCTATGGATTATTTTTAGGCTTCTTGGAAGTTTGAAAGATGACATGACACTCTTGCATTCGATGAGAGCCATGCCATGCTCCAAATGCAACTATCTAAATGGTGTTTAGGCGACATGATAAGAGTGGGATTCAGGTCAATCTACGTGGCAAGTGATGGCGCGAACTTGCCTGCAGTGCCACGCCCTCTAAACTTCGGCATGTGCACTTAGGCTGCACTTTCACATATCTTGACTTAGAATAACTTAAGACGTTTTCAACTCCAACATGCATTTAATTAAGCTACGCCCTTTGTTTGTATTTTCTTTACAAAGAGGAGATTGGGATTTATTGGGCCCATGTAGTATGTGTCTAACATTCAGCCCGTGAGCAAATGCAAACCAACATTAGTATTAGATGAACCAAAATTTAGAAGGATCCACTCATAAAGTAGGCCAATTCATAAAAATAATATACATCATTCCAGACATCACGATATCTTTTTTCTTTTTTTAACACACACGCCCACCACAGACATGAAAGTGGGATTTCACCACCGATGGGGATCGATGCTAAGACCTCGTGTTGAAACTCCTCAGAGTCTACTATCGAGGTAAGGACTCGAGCCCACACACAAAAAAAAAAAAAAAAAAAAAACACACACATTATGATTCAATTGGCTCATTTGATGATTTGATCAATTTGCGTGATCACCATGGTGGGGTCTATCTATTAAATGGGTTGGATGCTTCACACATGCCATGTGGACCCCAGAAGTCCTTGACTTTCACTACCATTTAAAGAAAATTTTGATGAGGGTGTTTTTATACTTTTCTCTTTTTAAAAATAATTTTCTATAGTTTCAACGTAGAGTTATTATATTTCTTTGAGAGCAATGGAACATTTTTTAGAATTGAATGAAGGATTTTTATGGCAAAATTCTCGAAAAACTTAGATTTTACCAAAAGATGCATTGGCGATTGGAAATAACGTGGCATTGCATTTTGGGTTATGAAATTACAAAAATGCCCTTATATACTTTCTACTTTAAGTGGCAGTGCACGTGTAGACTTGTGGAGCCACGTGGCATATGATAGAACATCCTACCCCTCCAATCCATCCACCCAACCATGGTGACATCACCATCAAAACATCAAGCTGATAAATTCATCAGAAGAGCTACACTAAATGATGTATTATTTTTCATGGACCACCTTATGATAGAAAATGCCACATCTTTTTTTTTTGTTTTTCATCTTGTAATAATGTCGGATGAGTTGGACATGAGACATACCACATTACCCCACAATTCTGGATTCTCCACTTAACCGAGATCGGATTGCGTACTGACTTAGTCAATATGCTTTTACCGTACTGAGTAAACACTGTTGGGCCCACTTTGAATGTGTGTGGTTAATCCATGCCATCCATCCATTTATCCAGCTCATTTTATAGGTTGAGCCCAAAATGTAAGCATCTCCAGAGCTCAAATGGAACACACCACAGGAAACCGTGGGAATAATGATTTACACCGTTGAAACACGGCCCACAACTATGTTTAAATGGTAGACGTTCAATTCGCACTCTTTCCTCTAGTGTGGTCCACTTGAGATTTGGATATACATCGATTTTTGGTTCAAGAACTAAAATTATCTGGTAAAATGGATGGACGGAATGGATAAAATACATAAATCACGGTGGGGCCCAAAACCCACTTTAATGTAATTTCATCTTGGAAAGAGTACTGAAGTAAATACCGGCTCATGTTAGAAAGGCACTATTTGGTAAAATAAAGAGAAAACTGCTGCACTACAGGGCCAAAACCCACTTGTGTAGGAGATCCGTGCCATAAAAACGGTGTACCTCACTTTGAAGATCATTCATCTAGAAAATCAGATCCATCCACTATAGATGGGCCACACATGTAATTTGAGTCAGACGGTCAGTTGTTCATTGGTTCAGACAGTGTGGCCCATCTAACGAGTGCACCAGTCTGATTTCGGTGCAAAATGATCGCCATGGCAGAGGACTACCGTTTGAACGGTACGGATGTCCTACACAAATGGCACGTCTCGGGAAAGATCATCCTGCATGACAAGATAAAAGAATGATATTCACTGCTTCTAGCTTTTTGTTCAGTTACTCTTGGATGTGTTGTCTTGTGGAGCCCACATGCAGAGATGGTTCAATGATAATCTTGACCTTTGATTTTTGGAGTCACTCTTCAATGATGATCCTGGACTTATTGATGTTTGGGGTCGAAGGTGAGTGGCGCTCCTCGTTCAACTACTCCCTGATTGTAGGATCCATATCCATTCAACTTGTTTTGTCCGCACACCATTTACATATGGATATCACCTATTTGTACATCCATAATACAAGTCTTTCATCATGTGGGGCCCACCCTTGATGTCCCATCCATCTCAAATCACTTTGATTGAATTCTTATAGCCACCCATGCAATGTATATTGAAATGGACAATTCTATTTAATGCACTATTGATAGAGACCGTTCATCACTCAGGGTCCACCTTTGATTACCCATTCCTCTCAAATCAGTTTGGTCAGGTGTCATAACCATTCAATGAGTGATTTGGTGAAATGGACAGTCCATATGCATGGAGCATGGCAGAGAGTGTAAGAAATGATGCAGACCGTACTTGACGCAGGGCCCACCTTATATCCTCTAAACATTTTTCAAATTACTTTGTTTGGATGATTCTACCCATCCTACTGGTGGTTTGATGAAATGGGTAGTATATATATAGGGTGTGCTAGAAAGGTCTAGGCATCAATGTGGGCCATCCATTACGTGGGACGCATCTTTAGCCATCCTTCTAAATTCACTTCAAATAGATGATCTTAATCATCTGATTAGTGGTACGGAACATGTGGAGTCCGTATTAAGTATGTTAGAGAAGTTCAATCATTGAAGTGTATTGTTCATCGCGTGGGGTTAATCTTTGATAGCCAATCCATCTCTAGTCACTTTAATGCAACGGGATCTTCTCAATAGTGGTTTTGCAAATGGGAGGTGCATCTTCTTGAAGTGGTGCCTTATGTCAGCAGGCAATTCTCCTCCCTTCCGTGTATTAGTACATGTGTACGGATGTGCGTTGTCAAGTCCCGTTACTTTCAGGCTGTGCACGTGCCATCTCCACTGTGTGCAACATTAATTCAGATCTTTTGTCTGACATGAATAGGAATTGTTTGTTTTCATGTGGTGATTGGTCCATGTCATCACTAATGATGTATGCTGATTTCATACTTTATTCCTGAACACACCAGAGGACCATGGGAAGAGATACCTACTCTATTCCTATTTAGTTTATTTTCTGAGATATTTTTTAGTATAAGATTTCTTGTTATATGGGAGAGAGATAAATCCTATCAGGCTTTTCTATTTTTCTTATTTTTAGTTAGAAGAAAAAGTTTATGTAGTTGTCCATGAAGTAAGCATATTATTAAACTACCCAAATCAGTCTTTTGTTTCTTTTCTTTTTATTTGGTTTTTTTTTTTTTTTGCCTATATTAATCACATGCGGAAGTTTTTCTACAACAACTAGTATCAGAGCCAAAGGTTGAGAAACCTTTTAACATAAGTCGGTATTAGTGTTTGTTTTATAATTGTGTTTTAGATGGCTAGATTGAGTTCTACCAAATTTGAAGTATTGAAATTTGACGGATTCAACTATGTGTTGTAGAAACTAAAAACGAGTGTATTATTGGTGAATGAAAGATGTGCAATTGCAGTTCGAGGAAAGAAAAAGAACCCTAAAGAGATGAAAGACAGGGTATTTGAGGAGACAAATCAATTAACTATGGCAGGCATTCTTCTTATTGTAGATAATTCAGTTTTATTTAATATATCCAATCAAACCACTGTAAAAGGTTTGTAGAACAAATCATGAAACCTATATGAAGAGAAATCGAGGTCAAATAAGATATTTATCTCACGATAATGGTATAACCTGAATATGAATGAAGGGTCCTTTTTGCCAAAACACTTTAATGTGTTTAATACCCTCATTAACATATTTGCAGCAGTCAATAAGAAGATTAACGATGAAGAAAATGTCGCACTTCTGCTCTGTTTAATGTTAGATTTAAGGGATCGTTGGACTATGAATCTCAATAATAGTTCAAATCTCACTATAGAGTCGGTCGTGTCCACATTACCTACTAAAGAGTCTCGTAGAAAAACACATAAAGAATCTACTGGTGATTATATGATAGTACCGGTGGGCACAAAACAAATAAGTGTTGGAATCGCAAAAAGAATGGTCACTTGAGTAAAAATTGAATACTCGAGAAAGTAAATTAGAAAAATTACAAACCTTATTTGCAAGATGAAGCATTAGATTAAAAGGGTCTATAAGGAAATCTACTCGAGAAAGTCAATTCATCCGAGGACAGAAAAGTGTTGTTTGCAGTGATTTCATGATAGAATATGAGCATCAATGGATCTTAGATTTAAGCATTTCATTTTATATGACTCCACATAGAAATTATTTATACATATATTGGTTATGTAATGGTGGCATAATTTACATGGGTGATGGTGTAAGCACCGTATCATATACCGTACCGTTCTATAGGCTTCCGTGGTCTTCCCGGTAGAATTCCGGTAACCTTCGACCCTTAACCGGCATTTGCGTGCGACCCTACGTCACACGCCGTCAACCTGAATCAACTCAAACCGAGACTTATACCCTTGCGACCGCGCCGTCAACACGGTTCCGATCCCGCGCCTCACACGCTGATTCGATACTCTGGCCAGGAGATGTGGGTCAGCGTTCGGTGTGAGGAAAACGCCGCGTGTGTGAATTTCGAGAGAATCTCTACAATATGTCACATCAATCAAGCAACCAATCAATCCCATCATGTCAAGTACATGTCAAGTGTACATCACCTCTTACCCTTCCCCAAGCAACCCCTAAAGTCAAAAGTTTCTTACAAGCCCATACCCCTTCTGACACAATCTACTACAAAAGTCAAAAAGGCTCTTACACATCCATCACCCATTTCTCTCTCTCACTTTACAACCCTCTTTCTCTCATTTCTCAAAACATATTCCAAGCAACCAAAAACTCCACACGTCCAAGCATCTTCCAACCTCCATGAGAGGATTTTGTGTGTCTCACTTCCTCCCCTCTCATCTCCCATCTCAACCATCAAAACTCCATCTCCTTCATTATGATCGAAGCTAAGGAGCAAAGGAAGCCTAGAGAGCAAGAAGAATGTGGTGAGTAATTTTGGATTTTGTCTTTCATTCATTTGTTTGATTTAAGGGTCCATATCTATTGAGACCCACCTTGACGTAGGCTTGTATTAAAGAGGGGCCCATAGTGGTGAGGCCCCTCCATCCTCACCGATGTCTCTCCCTTTCTCTCTTTCTCTCTCTCTCCCTTCCTATGATCAATGACCCACCTATGATACTTGTATGTTATCCATACCATCCAACAAGTGGGCCACTTTGAACCCAATTCGGGTCCATATGACCGAACGGTCACACAGGCTCGGATGTAAGGGAAGAATAAATATCGTCTTGATCCAACTCTATTGGCCCACTGTGTGGGACCACCATGATGTAGGTGCAATCATCCGGCACCGTCCAGCTTGCTAGACAGTGGCTGGATGTTGGATATAATACATATTGTATAATATGTGTGTGTGTGTGTGTGTGTGTATATATATATATATATATATATATATATATATATATATATATATAATATTATATTATATTTTATTATATAATATTAGATATATATGTTGCACGTGTGGGTCCCACGTGCGACCCACCTGTTCTGGACATGAACGGTTGTTGTGCGTGCACAGCAGCTGTCGAGCTGTTGTAATTACCAAAAACGTGGGACCCACTTTAATGTATATATGTTGTACATTCTCACCGTCCATGGTCTAGGACGGTGTGTCTGATCATTGGGGTGTGTGTTATATATACACCGTCCATCCAATTCGGCTGGGCCGTCCATGTGTTGGACGGCCAGCAGTAGGACGCTGCGTCCTCGACGACAGCAAGGTCCGTAGGTCCCACGTGAGATCCAAAACCGTCCAGTTAGTGGGACCTAGATCTACGGCTCAATGGTAGGCTGAGTCAGAGATACCTCGTTTCAACGCTGGGGCCCACCTCCATAGCTTAGGTGGCTGACCGGTGAAAGATGCCTCATTTCAACACGTGAGGTCTTGGTATCGATCCCTGTGGCGGTGGCTAACGTGGGGTGTGTGTACTGACATGGGAGCGTGGACTGACGGTGGGGTCCATGGGACCCACCCAGACCATCCATTCATGTGGTGGGCCACACCGTGCAGCGTGTGGGGTCTCCACCGTCCCTGGACGGTGGGACCCACCCCACGTGTGGGGCCTCCATTGCATGTGCGTGAACGTCCACGCCGTCCAGGGCCTGGACGTTGCATGCTCTTAATATTATATTATATTATATTAATATATATGATATAATATATTATATATTATATGTTATTATTCATTCATGAGGGTGGGTCCTACGTGGGACCCACTTCTCTCTTTTAGTACATAAAGCTGCACTGGCCGCAGTTTCATAGCATATATTAAATATAATATATTATATACCTTACTTGTATGTAAGGGTGGGCCCTACGCGGGACCCACATCTGCTTCTCTTTTAACAGCAGTGGCTACATGTATGACAGCCATATGGCTGCCCCATTGCTGCTGTACACGGCAGCAAGATGCATGGGTCCCACCCGATCCATCCATGCCCTCTAATTATGCGACCCACCATGATGCATGTTTTGTATACAAACCGTCCAACCATTTGAAACATCATTTTTGGTGTGAGTAAAAGAATAGGTTAGATCTAAGGTTCAAGTGAAACCCACCATTTAAATAGTGGACCGTGACATCCACCGTTCAAAACTTCTAAGGGTCACCCTAGTTCCCAATAATGTTTCCACTTCATCTCTATGTTAACTTATGAATAGGTCGGCTCTCAATATACATAAGGGTGGGCCCAATTGGATACACATGGGGCCCATCGGTGCGGCCTATTTGATGTACATGAAGCCCTTTGATGTTGCCCATATAATGCGGCCCATGTGATGTGGCCCGCTTGACATAAGAGGCCCATTGAGATGTATTCGAGGCCCTGGTGCGAGGCCCACCTGTTGTGTATTCGAGGCCCGATGTGATGTATGTTAGCCCGTATGACGAGGCCTATGTGACGTAAATGAGGCCCATCATGATTGTACGTGAGGCCATGGGCCCACTATATGTTTAGCCGTATGTAGGCCACCCCTTGGGAGCAATGTTGGTTTGACGTCCACATTGATGGGCAATGATGGTTAGATGTCCTCATTGTGACCTTCCCTTAGGCCTTGTTAGGCCCATTCTCTTCATGGGTTAACCCAAATAAGTGGGCTCCATTCGCCGTAGATGGATGACTCTGTGCTATCGGATTTGATATAACCACGGTCGGGTGTCGATCTTTATATTATGGTTGATCGGCTGATCATTTATGGACCCCACTTTGTTTATTTGCTGATTATCGGTGCCGATTGTCGAGACCGACGCCAACTTTTGACCCTGATCATCGGTGCCGATTATCGATGCTAACTATCGGTGCCGATTGTCGAGGCCGACGCCGATTATCGACCTTGGTTATCAATGTCGATTATCGATGCTGATTATCGACATCGATTTTGAATATCTGACAACCTAACATCATAATACATGCTCATGCGCATCATCTGCATGCTTGTGATGAGATGATTGATTGATCATAGCACATGCCATTGAGCAAATTGTTATGGGACTCCCTGGTAAAGGGAAATGCCCACATGAGTGAGCGATACGCGCAGGATTGCTGCATGACTGGATAGTGTGATTTATGCATTTCGCATCGTGTAACATGGTTATTGTTTGACCTAGCGACATCAGGGCCGTAGCCTCCACAGGCATATTGTGGTTGGCAGGATTGGATACCGAAAATCTTGTTCTACATGGGGTGATATAGATATCTCTTGGTGAAAGTCCCTAAACCCTTATGGTACCATGAGGTTGCTCCAACGTCTAGACCAAGTGGGTACATGAGCGCCGAGTACCGATTACCAGGAGGTCGCGCTCTCCACTGTGTCGTAGTCGGTTGGAAGGGGGTGCGGCCTTACCCACCTGAGAGGAGGGGGCAAAGTTAGGCTGAGTCTGACCAGCTCGAGGAATGGGTCCGCTATCGACGAGCCGAGTCCAATATTGGCAGGCGGATAGTGATGTCTCTTCCACTTACCTTATTGCGCGCGATGGGGCGACAATCTGGTTGGAGTATACTAGACCCCGGTTATATTTCAGAGTTGAACTGTATTGATATATGAACTCAGATGAGGATTTGTATGCTTGATTTGCATCTTGCATCGCATGGCCTTGGTATGGCCGGCATCATTCATGGCTTACATCGCACGGCCTTGGTATGGCTAATAGTATTCATGGATTCATCAGCATATTCCGCATTATTCTGATATTGGATAACTGTACTACTACCTTGCGCACACACTTTCACCACCCTCTAAGCTTTTTATAAGCTTATGCACGACCGTTGCGTGCAGGTGACGTTGGATCGCAGCAGCGCTGAGGCAGGAGCGCATATCAGATCAGCTTGGAGCTTTTGTCTATCATCATTGTATTTCCCTTTATGCTCATTGTACTTATAAAGTTTTTTATCATAGTATAAATGTAATGGAGTTTTTGGTTGTTGTTTGTGAGTTATGCCTTTGTTTATGCTTATTACAAATCAAACTGATATTGGAAATCCTCCTCGTCGCATCCCAGGATCAAAACCTGGCGAATGGGCGCTGGGAGCCGAGAATGGGGTACTACAGAGGCTGTCGGCGCCGGATTCGGCGATCGAGAATTTTGTGAGCCCGGTTCCCGAGTTTGGGGCATGACATATGGTAGCATGTGTAAAACTGTAGGGATTGGAGATGACAGAATTATTATGTTTGATTGTATTACATATACAGTTTCTAGTATTTGATACATACCAAATCTACAGAAGATTCTTCTATCGTTGGAAAAGTTTGATGAAGATGACTATAAAATTTTTGGTGAAACGAGTCAATTGAAAATTGTAAATGGGATGATGGTGGTGGTGAAAGGAGATTTAATGAACGGTTTATATCATTTGATTAGAGAAACCATGGTTAGTGATGTTATTATTGTTTATGTCATGACAGACTCTACTTCAATCTAGCATAGGAGATTGAGACACATGAGTAATCAAATGCTAAATGTACTTTTGATTAAAATTTACTTCCTAGTTTAAAATTTATTAATTTAGATTTTTTTAAGGATTGTCTATTTGGAAAGGTTCAGAGAACTCATTTTGCCTTATCCACTGCTAAAAATAAGGATGTTTTAAATCTTATTCATTTTGATACTTGTGAGGCTCCAGTCAAATACGTGAGAGGTTTAAAGTATTTTATTTTCTTTATTGATGATTTCTTAAGAAAAGTATGAGTTTACATGTGTAAAAAGAAAAAGTGATGCTTTCACTGGTTTTTTTAAGTTTAAAGTATAAGTTGAAAATCAAAAAGGAAAAAAAAAGTTTCTAAGAATTGATAACGGAGGACAATATGTATATCTCAAAAGAATTTAAGAATTTTTGTAGTGAGAATGGCATTGAGAGGCATTACACAGTCCTTGGTACTCTAAAGTAAAACAGAGCTGCAGAATGTAAAAGTCATATGCTTACGTATAGTGCTACGAGCATGCTGAGTTCGGCTAGGCTTGAGGAGTGTTTTTGGACGAAAGCCATTAATACAGCTTGTTATTTGATAAATCGGTCTTCTACTACTGCACTTGATTGTACAATCCCTGCAGATGTATTGTCTGAAAAAACCTGTTAATTATTCATTCTTTCATAGTTTTGGTTATGATGCTTATGTGTGGATTTAAAAAGAGTATATGACTAAGTTAGATGTGAGGTCAAAAAAGTATATTTTTATTGGCTATGCAGATGAAACAAATAGGTACAAATTGTGGGACCCTAGTATCCACAAGTTAGTGCTTAGTCAAGATATAATTTTTAATGAAAATTTGTTATAGAAAGGCATAGAATTGCCGAGCCCAGAGTTACGAGAAATAATTTAATTGAAAATTTTAAACGATGTTCAAAATTAGTCTGTTAAGTCAGAAGGTCAGCAAGTTGATTATATCATTAAAAATGAATCTAATGAAGAGCATGCATATGAGATACATGGTTCTAAAACTCAAAGTGATCAAGGTCCACCAAATAGAGTTATAGGATTTTCCATTTGGCTCAAGAATTATGTTATAGCTTATGCTTATGTAACAACCCGGGTTTTCAAGGGCCGTGTAGGAACTCGGCTCCCGAATTCCCATGTGCCATGGGTGCCCTAATGGGCTTCATATTTTAATTACATTTAGATGATCTCATAATTAATAATGGCGGATTTAGTAAGGCATGAAGCATAAGTACGTCAAAAAGTAGTATCGATTGCTACTAAATATAAAAATATCTAAACCACAAATCCAAAATAATCTAAATAGGGAACTAGTCTCACCCATACATGATCCAAAGCGACTAGGGCCCTGGTCCATGTCCCGCGATAGCCCGAACTCAAACTAAAAGGATTCGTCGAAATTCTAGAAGCAGGGAAGCTCCTTCTCCCTATACATGCTCACCTCGCTCGGCTCGTCGAGCTCCGCCTCACCTGCATCTAGTAAAGGGGCTGGTTGGTGTTTTAAAACATTGTCCTAGAGTGGGAGTGAGTAGCTAACTCAGTGGTTACTATTAGCCTTAAGTTACAACAAGCATCAATTATACAATAAATTTAATAAAAGGCATATAGTCACAGATCCCTAACTAATCTTGTTAATGCATATACATATATTATGATATGATGTATGCCCTCATAACAACACTCTCTCAAACGACTTTGTCTAACGATCGCGTATGACCAACCACCCTCATTGCGATCTTAACCGCCAAGTCGCCAAATCCTAACTAATGTGATGCATGGATAATGTTAGCCGAGTATTTAGTTAATTCCGTTCATCCAACAGATTGGGGAAACTGGTACACCCCACGTATCATTGCCCTCAACTGGCTGCGAGGCCAAGACCCCTCAACGTGCAAAGCAAGGACCCCACGATCCTTGATCCCATCGAGTTCCTCATCCCCGATTCAAGCACATGTAGAGTGCTGATAAGAGGGATCGCTCGCGGTCACTACGGGGAGGCTCGTCACCCCAGCGTAGGCCGACGCTCGGACACAGTGTCCCATTCCACCACGCCTTGCTCTCGAGTCAGTAGATCGGTTTCAGATAGTTATCAATGGATTTCAGTTGTTGAAGGGTTTTCCAAGTTCCATACAGGCGTGAGTAGACATGGTTAACAAACATGGTTGGTCAGTAAGTGGACTAGACCGTGCGAGTTTAGACTAGTACGTGATGGACGACATCGGGTACAAACGACCCATGTAGTCCAACCACTGTCGCTCATTCACATCTGCACAAATCCGCTAGTTTAGTCGCAGGATGGTCCTACTAATGGACCACCTTCTCCCACCTCAGTTCCCTGACCAACCTAGGGGTTTGATGACATTCAATAATATTCCAACAATTTCGTATTTATCTTCTATCGCAAGTAAAGTCATGCACTCATACATCCAACATAAAGATTCAGATTTTTCTACAATGCAACTACTAACAAAATACGACATTAATATGTGTGTGTGTATTGAGTGGGGTTACCGAAGAGACTAAGAACTCTACATCATTCATAGGACAAACATACAATAAGGATTAATGCAATCATGCATGCCATAAGAAGGGTTATACTAGGATCGCATATGAGATGAACATATCATACCAAATTAAGCGTAATTATGTTAGAGAGCATATAAACAACACTCAATCATGTCATGAAATTTAGTAAAATCATATATGGGATGAACATGCCATACCAAAATCAAACCCAATCATGTTGAAGAACAAATAAACGACACTTATTCATTTCATGGAATTTAAGGGGATGTATCATATAGGGTTTTGGCTAGGTTTTCTCTAAATTACTCAAGCACATCATCCTAACATTCATAATCATTAAACTCATAGTAATATTGGTGCTAGGCCACCTAAGGATAATAGTCCACACTTTGTGATGATCCGCTCGATTCACGGCGCCTGTAGGGTTATGGTGTTAGGAAATTATTGTTGAAATGCCTAAATAAACATACAAGCTTATAAGAATTAGAAGGAATTTAACCTAAGACCTACACCTACAAACATAACTCCATATTTACCTTTAATCATCACCGAATTGGCACCAATGAAGGACGATATTGCTATAGAGGAGATGAGAGGGTGAAGGTGCACAAACCTTCATGCTTCTAAGCTCTCCCTCTCCCTTTCTCCTCTTTTCTCCTCTTTCTCTTCTTCCTTTCTCCCTTTCTTTCTTTTAGGGTAAATTCGTATGGGGAGAGAGGGTGCCCAAATGAAGTCCTTTTATAATGCCAGATTTTGTGCAAATGGCCCCAAGGGTTGGGTTTTTACTATACTAGCCCTATGGGAGGATTTTTCTAGTCTCTAGGGCCCACTATGGGGTGTACATATTGATATACACTATAGGATAGTTAGCCCTAATAATGATCTACGCATGGACATGTTCAGCCTGCCATTTGGATGCGCCGATCGACAGATATGATTAGAAGTTTGTTCAACGGTCACCGATGGTCGATCGGAGCCGCGGCTATACAGATATGAGCAGAAAAATATCCTTACTCCACGTGTGAAGTTTGGTCGTAAACCGACGGTCTGAAATTCTCAACTTTGCATAAGAGTGGAGACCTAATCTACTTAAGTTTCAGCTTCTTCCTTTAGGGTATTTGCACTTCTCATGCACTTATCCTTTGGCTCAAGTTGAGTGGTTCTAGACAGTACCCAGGTCTGACTCCCGTGATGGATGTCAAGCCCAGTAAGACGGACATTATTCTATAGTTTTGGAATTAGTGGCCCACCAACGAGCGGTCTAGAACTTGTTCGGACAATCGGGGCACTTCTGGAATGAATTAGCTATTGAGATTTCTTATGGGCAATGATTAGGGTTTGGATTAACTATATTCATAGTGTGGCCTATTTATAACTAGTGAAAGTGGAGATTTGGTCATGATTACTCTAAACTGTCGGTTTTAGACTAAAAGAGTAATGGGGTTGATTTGGTCTATTAGTCAAGATCCGGGCCTTATCTGACTCGACCCCGGTTAGATCTTTAATTTAGTTATGATTGTTTTGATTAGTTAGCGATGAGTCGGTTAGATTTGGGCCCTACGTGAGTAAATTATGGGGCTAAACTTGATGTTTAAGTGATCGGCGGATTCATTGGCTTCCTACGGTTGATTAATCAGACTTGTGCGGTCTTTACTGGTATCACACGTGTATAAACTAACATTGAGTGCCAATAGTCAGTAAGACGGTTGATTAATCGGACTTGTGCGGTCTTTACTGGTATCACACGTGTATAAACTAACATTGAGTGCCAATGGTCAGTAAGTGATAATATAAGTTAATTATATAAAAAAATTTAAGAATTTTTAGAAATCCAAAACAGTGAAAATCCAGGATGTTACAGCTTATGTGATAGAAGGGAGGAAGCCTCGTTCATATAGAGAGGCTTGTGAATCTGTGGATGCTATCTAATGACGAGCGTGTTGGGGGCCTTGCATAAAACCTTAGGATCTAGCCTCTCGAAACAAACTAAAATTATGGAATAATAATGCAATGAAATAAATCAAAACATAAACCACACAACACAAGAGATTTTTACGTGGAAAACCCTCAAAGAGGTAAAAATCATGGGACCTCGTCCAAATCAACAATCCACTATGAAGTAGAACGTTATAACCTTCTTCACTCATGCAGGAGTTGATAAACAATAAGAGAATAAAAGGAAAAATGGAGAGATCTCACCGATTACGAGGATGTGGAAGCGCTGAGATATAGTAGATCACCTTTATGAGCATAACCTCTCTTCCACAAGATTCCTCTCTCTCTTTCTTTCTCTCTCTCTCACACCTTTGATAGCCCTAAACCCTTTGGCAAACCCTTGCAAAACTTTAGAAAAATCCTCTTGCATTGTCTCTTATATGCCCTAGAAAACCCTAGGGACCTCCTATTTATAATTTAGGAAACTCTCTTTCGCATCCTTGCGAAAACTGCTTCAAAATTTCGAATCCCTCACAAAATCGTACTCAAATCTGCGTAACCAGGACTGGTCGTGTAGGCTGCAGGACTGGTCAAGCAGTGTTCACTCGACTGGTCGAGCACTGTTCACAGAGCTCGCTAGACTTTGAGTCGAGTGACCCAGGACTGGTCGAGCACTGTTCACTCGACTGGTTGAGCACTGTTCACAGAGCTCGCAAAACTTTGAGTCAAGTGACCCAGGATTAGTCGAGCACTGTTCACTTGACCGGTCGAGCAGCGTGGGGATTCCACTGTTTATAGCATCCAAACCGCACCTCATCTCCTCTGACTTGAGAAGGAAAATCCCATCAAATCTCTCCCTTTCCAACTCAAGAGGAATTCACCTTTTTCAAGCCAGTCAGGTTTCTACAAACCTCAAACTTCCTTTGAGTAAAGCCTTAATCATCATATCTGACCCATTATCATCTGTGTGGACCTTCTCAAGCTGTAACACCTTCTGTTCTAAAGTTTTCTTGATCCAGTGATACCGAATCTCTATGTGCTTCGACTTGGAGTGCTGACTTGGGTTCTTGCTCAAATATATAGCACTTTGACTATCGTAATAAACCACATGTTGCTCCTGCTTCAAGCTAAGTTCCTGTAGGAACTCTTCATCCAAAACATCTCTTTACATGCCTCTGTGACTGCAATGTACTCGGCCTCTATCGTCGACAATGCCACGACCTTCTGTAGTTTGCTCTGCCAAGAAACCGCTCCCCTTGCGAACGTGAACATGAACCCCGATGTAAACTTCCTGAAGTCTATGTCGCTTGTTATATCTGCATCTGTGTAGCCCTCTAACACAAGTTTACCGTCACCATAGTATATGCTCAACAGGGATGAGCTTCTTAGATACCACAGTATCCACTTCATCATATCATAGGTGTGGTTCTTATGCAGGGATCTCATCTCCTCTCGCATAGCTCTCAACCACTCCCCCCTTATGCTTGTCGGCTAGGGTCTCAGAATAATCTTTTGACTCTCCCCCATTAGTCAGCATAATGTACTCATGCGGCGAGTACCTCTTGGATGATTGTTTGTCCCTATATGACCTCCTCACCTGTGGCTCAATAGGTGGATCAAGTGGGGGCTGCTCCCCTAGTCCATCTTCTGAAGGAACTCCCTCGTCTTCTGCACCTTGTTGTACTCTCCCGTTATCAGGCATCATGGGAGGAATAATCAGATCCATGTCTTCTAGCTCACCTGAACTAGGCTGGTTCTTCTCTAGCTTACCAATATCTTCTATACACTGATCTTCAAAGAAAACTACATCTCTGCTCCTGACGAGCTTCTTCTCGATTGGATCCCACAATCTGTAACCGAACTTTTCATCACCGTACCGCAAGAACACACACTGCTTGATCTTTATATTGAGCTTGGACCTCTCGTCCTTTGGTATGTGAAAGGATGCCCTGCATCCAAACACCCTAAGATGACTGTACGATGGATCCTGTTCAGTCCACACCTTCTCAGGTACTTCTCTATTCAACGGGGCTGATGGAGACCTGTTTAATTATCAAATACACCGCCGTGTGCATTGCTTCTCCCCAGAACGTCTTGGGCAATTTCACATGGGATAACATGCATCTGATTCTCTCTATAATTGTGCGATTCATTCGCTCAGCCACACCATTATGCTGGAGGGTCTTGGGAACCGTCTATTCATGCCGTATACCCAAGGACTTACAATACTCAAGAAAGTCGCCAATGTATTCACCACCATTGTCAGTACGGATGCACTTCAATGGTCTACTTATCTCTCTCTCGACCATAGCATGAAACAATTTAAACACACCAAAGACCTTGTCCTTGGATTTTAAAGCATAAACCCAAACCCTCCTAGATGCATCATCTAAAAAGTAACAAAATACAGTGCCCCACACAAGGTTTTTGTCCTCATAGGACCACAAATATCAGAATAAACCAAATCTAATGCATGCACTTTATTAACATGAGAAGCAGTTTTAACGAATGAAACTCTATGTTGTTTCCCTGATAAAAAATTAATACAGGTTTTGAGAGGTATACCTGTCACATCTGGAAGGAGTCGCTTCGTCGCTAATAGCTGAAGCCCTTTTTCACTCATATAGCCTAGACGCCTGTGCCACATGTCAATATTTGAATCTTTCATTGCGTTCAACCCACCTTTGCACACACTAACACTTACCTTATAAAGGGTGCAACACTTCTTTCCTCTGGCTGTGATTAACGAACCCTTGATGAGCTTCCACCGCTCACCAGTAAACCGGCTTTCATAGCCATCATCATCCAACCTTCCCATCGACATCAAGTTGAAGCGAAGGTCTGGGATATGCCTCACATTCCTGAGAACCAATGTGTAGCCCACATCGGTCTTCACACAAGTATCACCGACTCCTACGATATTCAATACGCCAGAATTTCCCATATTCACTGTCCCAAAGTCACCTGACTTATAACTTGTGAAGAAATTCCTGCGTGGAGCCGCATGAAATGAGGCTCTCGAGTCTATCACTCAGTTGGTGTCCTGACTCGTAGCCGTGAGACATACATCGTGATTTGCTGAAAGAATAACTATAACGTCACCATCTGAACTAACCGCAGTAGAATCTAATTCATCTTCCTTCTCCTTTTTGTTTTCTTTCTTGTCGTTCTTATTCTAACAACATTCATGCTTGTAGTGGCCCTTCTTGCCACAATTCCAGCATTCAATATCCTTTCTGTTACTTGACTTGCCTCTTGATTTATCTCGTGCCTTCCCACCCTTCTTGTTATTTTCTCTCCCCGTTCATGTGTCATAAGGACCTCTTGCTTAGTAGACCCCTGAGACTTTCTCCTTGTCTCCTCATTGAAGAGACAACTAGTTACCTGTTTCATGGATATCTTTCTGTCTGGCGCGCAGTCACTTAGAGACACCACCAATGTCTCCCAACTATCAAGCAATGAACTAAGCAATAATAAAGCCTGCAATTCATCATATAGGATCATCTTCATAGAGGAGAGTTGGTTCACTATATTGCTGACCTCATTCATGTGCTTGGCCACAGAATCACCATCTTTGAACTTGAGATTCATGTAACATCCCGTCCAATCGGTACAGTGTCCTGAGGCGTCCACGTAGGATTTCTTCCGCAGGACCGAGCATTTGGAACATCGTGGCAGGGATGCCATGAGCAAGTTAATCTAGGATTAGCCCATTTGCCTATACCGGGCAGGCCATGACAGGACCAAGTGCGGGCCGCCAAGCCGGATGACCATTTACACTGAGCTACAGTCCGTCCGGGCTGTACCGCGACGCCGGAAGGTCAGAAAAATCTAGAAATTTAGGAGATCATAGGTCTCACTGGGCTTGTAGACCATCGCGGACCGCGGGCCCAGCAGACACTCGGAAGTGGGATCTGGCACGGACTTAATGCACCTCAACCACGCCAGAACCAAAATCTGGCGCTTGCAAATGGAACCAAGATTCTAGGTTATCCGACCGTTGGATCCTTTCCATATTTACCGTGGAGGCCTAATGGATTTTCCTACACCTGCTCACCAACTCTGGGACCCGATCGTGGGCCGTTCACCGTCGATCACAAATCGGACCCGTGCGGCCAAACCCCTGGCCCGATCGTCCCCAAATTTTGCGTGGCCCTTCATCGGGACATGAAGCACCCATCCAAAAAACTTCATAGCCTGAGGACCATCAGAAGTACTCAAATCACTAAAATGGACCCCACAGGGCCGTTTAAAGATCAAAGCCTCTGACTCAAACCCCACTTTCGTCTATCCGGTTATTCCCAAATTTTACACGGGTCCTAGACGGGCCATAAGGCATCTACCCACCGAATTTGGTGGCCAAAGGAGCATTAGGGCCACGCCAACCCCGAAAATGTCCCTTAGTAGGCTAATATGGGAATTTAAGGGAACTTAAGGCCATAAGGCCCAAGTCTAGGGAAATAAACCCTATCCCTCATAAACCTCTCTCCCATTTGCTACAACTACCAAGAGAGAAAGAGAGTAAGGGAGAGTAAAGAGGAGAAGAGAGAGAGAAGGAGGGGATCAAGGAGGACCCTAGATCAAGTGGGCCCCAAGAAAGCCAACCCTTTCAACGCTTGCCACTCTTGCAAGGAGAAAACTCCTTTCCTTAGCCGCAACAACTATCCGTGGGTTGCTTAGGTGAGTTTTTTTCACCATCCTTCTTGAAATTCGAGTAGAATTGTGGTTTTGGGTTGGAATTCTAACATGCAATAGCTTGATTTAGGGATTCCGACCGTTCTACCCAAAAGCCCTCGTTCCTAGGGCGTTTTTCGAATCTCCATCAAGCCATAGGTGCGGACTATTACTCCTAGGTGGCCTAACACCAATTACAATATGAGTTTAATGATTTTGATTGTTGGGGTGTGCATTTTGAGAGTGTAGAGAAAACCTAGGGATGTATGCCTATTGTAATGTATGAAATTGTGTGTTTTGTTCGATTTCCTTACATGATGCTATTCGTGGATCTTACATGACTTGTTGAAATTTGATGACTGCTTGTTGATGACTTGATGAATTGCTCATAAGATTGATGCCCTATATTATGTATGCCCTATCTGCATCATGTGAAATTTGTCTTCATGAGATATAGGAAGTGAGCAACTTCCCCACCAACACACCCAACACACATGCACCATTGCTCATAAATTGTTAGCTTGCTTATTTGGTAGATCTGGACTATATGATTGAGGTATGAGAACATGATAATCTTGCCCGCTGATACTCCTGTCCGTTGACATGTTGTGAACCACCATTCAAACCTTGCGGTTGGCCCAGGAAACCAGAAAAGCTAAGGTGGTCTCGTTGGTAGGACCGCCTTGAGGCTAAACCCTCGGATTTGGGCGAGCGTGTGTGGGCGGCTGTAGTTAGACTACGTGGGTTGCTTGCACTCGATGTCGTTCCGCCACACACTTGCCTGGACTCATGCGGTCTAGCCTACTGTCTGGCCAACCATGATTGTTAACCCTTTTTGCTCACATTTGTATGGAACCTGGGACTCCCCACAACCATTGTAGCCCAACGACAAACCACTTGAAATCGGCCCACAGCCTCGTGAGCCGGGCATGGTGGAATGGGACACCGTGTTCGAGCTGTCGGCCTACGCTGGGGTACTGCGCCTCCCCGTAGTGACCGCAAGCGATCCCTTTTCTCTTGGCACTCCTCATGTGCTTGAAGTCGGGGATGAGGAACCCGACGGGATCACGGACCGCGGGGCCTCGACCTCACGCGTTGAGAGGGTCTTGGCCTCGCAACCAGTTTAGGGCAGTAATTAGGTGGGGTGTTCTAGATTCCCAAATTTGCTGGATGAATAAACCTAACTAATAACTCGGCTAACACGACCGCATCGCATCGCATTAGTTAGGTTGGCGACTCGGCAGTCGAGGTCGCACTGAGGGAGTGTTGGCATTGGCAATCGTTAGATGGTGTCGCACGAGGGAGTGTTGGGCGAGGACATACATCATATCATCCTGCATGCATGCGCATTAACAAGACTAGACAGATGCTGATGATTGATCATTTTTCATTAAATCCTTATTACAATTGATGCTTGTTTAACTTATGGCTAATAGCACCCACTGAGTTGATCACTCGCTCCCACTCTGGGACGGTATTTTAAAACACCAACCAGACCCTTTCATAGATGCAGGTGACTCGGGACTGGAGGAGCCTGGAGAGCCGAGCCTAGACGAGGAGGTCGAGCTGTCATACTTTCAGCTGATGGAGGGATCGTCGCCCGTATGAGGAGCGGGATTGGATAGCTGGGTTATGGGCTTAGCCCCATTCTTTTGGACATCATATTCATTGTCATTTTGGTTGGGCAACGCCATGCGCGACCCATTTACATTTATTTTTGGACTTGTATATTTATATGTGAGACCTTTCATTTCAGCAGACTTGTGCGTTCATGTTTTCATGTTCAGGGAGCTTCAGACTGCGCAACTCAAACAGATTAAATGCACATTTATGATCATCTGGTAATGGTGACTCTCGGGAACTCGGGAGTCGAGCGGATGCGCGACCCCCGATTTACAGGGTGTTACAATTCACAAGTCGTCTTATCAGAAAAATCTTATTACCGGTTATCTTCCTCTCATACAACCCTTCCAATTTCAGCCATAGGCTAACGGCTGAGGTCTCCGAAGACACATAGTGGAATACGGAATCGTCCAACCATTGTCTAATAAACCCCACCGCCTTCTAGTCCATCTTCTTCCAATCATCATCAGACATATCCTTGGATTTTGCTGATATGCCTAAAATTGGAGAATATAGGTCCTTGTAATAAAACAAGTCCTCCATCTTAGCCTTCCATATGGTCCAATTAGAACCATTGAGGCTGATCATCCTTGATGATCCACCTTTCATAGTTCAAAACCGATCCTACCCGTTCAATGAACTTAGCTCTGATACCACTTTGTTGGGGGCCTTGCACAAAACCTTAGGATCTAGCCTCCCAAAACAAACCAGAATTATGGAATAATAATGCAATGAAATAAATCAAAGCATAAACTATACAACATAAGATTTTTACTTGGAAAACCCTCAAAGAGGAAAAACCACGAGACCTCGTCCATAGCAACAATCCACTATGAAGTAGAACGTTATAACCTTCTTCACTCACGAAGGAGTGGATAAACAATAAGAGAATAAAAGGAAAAACGGAGAGATCTCACTGATTATGAGGACGTGGAAGCGCTGAGATATAGTAGATCACCTCTACAAGCATAACCTCCCTTCCACAAGTTTCCTCTCTCTCTCTCTCTCTCTCTCTCTCTCTCTTTCACACACCTTTGATTGCCCTAAACCCTTTGGCAAACCCTTGCAAAGCTTTAGGAAAATTCTCTTACATTACCTCTTGCATGCCCTTGAAAACCCTAAGGACCTCTTATTTATAGTTTAAGAAACTCTCTTTCGCACCCTTGCAAAAGCCGCCTCAAAATTCTGAATCCCGCACAAAATCGGACTTAAATCTGCGTAACCAGGACTAGTCGTGTAGGCTGCAGGACTGGTCGAGCACTGCTCACTCGACTGGTCGAGTCGACCCTTGACTAGTCGAGCACTGTTCACAGAGCTCGCTGGACTTTGAGTCAAGTGACCCAGGACTAGTCAAGCACTGTTCACTCAACCGGTTGAGTAGGCTGCAGGAGTGGTCAAGCAATGCGGGGATTCCACTGTTTGTGGCATCCAAACTACATCTCATCTCCTCTAACCTGAGGAGGAAAACCCCATCAGAGTGTCCATGGAGGAGGAGATGGAAGCTTTGCATAAAAACATGACTTAGAATTGATTGAATTATCTAAATGATGGAAGGGTATTAGTTGCAAACGTGTTTACAAGCTGAAAAAATGATACTAATGAGAATGTTGAAAGATACAAAATTCGATTAGTGGTAAAATGATATGCTTAAAAATCATGTATTGAATTTAATGAAATTTTCTCTTCAGTAGTACATTTGAGTAATATCCGTATTATGTTGAGTATGACAGTAATGCTTAACTAAGAGCTTGATCAATTATATGTAAAATCTGCTTTTTTGTATGAGAATTTTAATGAAGAAATTTATGACTCAACCCAAAGGTTTTATTGAAGGGAAAAAAAAAGAATCTCGTTTGTCGCTGAACATATTACTTCACGATTTAAAGCAGGTATTAAGATGTTGGTACAAGTTGTTTCATTCCTTTATTGTGAGCTTAAGATTTCAAAGATGTGAGGCAGACAATTGTGCATATGTTTATAGTTATGCTTGACTTTATTATCTTGTTATTGTATGTGCATCACATGCTAGTTACAGGTACTAGTAGAGATACTATTGCAATGTTAAAAGCTTATTTAGCTAGGGAATTTGATATGAATTGTAAGACCTGTATCCTAGCCTGTACCATTCTATAGGCTTCCGCGGTCCTCCTAGTCGAATTCCGATGATCCGCGATCTATTATCAGCATTTGCGAGCGATCATGAGTCATGTCCCATATATCAGAGTCGGTTCGACCCGAAACTTGTACTCTAACGTTCGCACCGTCGCCGCAGTTTCAACGCCGCGTCTCGCGCGCTGAGGCGATACCCGGGCCAGGAGATGTGGGCCCGCGTTCATTTTGAGGAAAAACGCTGTGCGTTGCAAATCCTAAGAGAATGTCACATCAATCACTTCACTTGTCAAAGTACACTCATTACTCTATCCCATCCCTAAGTATAAAAGCAACCCTTAAAAGTCAACTCTCTTCCTTGCCTAAGTACACCCATCCATCCTTCTCTCTCATCACTCATCTCCCATCATCTCTCTCTCTCATTCTCTCTCTCATTTTTCCTCCCAAGCAATCCATGTCCAAGCTCCCCATGAGAGAGCTAGTGTGGCCCCCCTTCCTACCTCCCATCTCCATCATTCAAACTTCATCTCAATCGTCGAAATCGTTTCATTGGAGCTTTAGAGACTATAGGCGGAAGAAGGAAGAGAAGATCAAAGGTGAGTGATTTTTTGTGTGGTTATGTTGATTAGAGGGCCCACATATGGTGGGACCCATCTTGATGTATGTATCGTTCAAAGAGGGACTCATAGTGGCGGGGTCCCTCCGCTACTCATGTTCCTCCATCCCTCTCTCTCTCTCTCTCGTTCCCATATTCTATGGCCCACCTTGATGCACGATCTAGGCGTCCGCTAGTGGTGGAACCCACCTTGCTGCCTGTCCAGCGGATATGCCTGCTGCCCATCCGTCTAGACAGGTCCAGATGAAGAGAAAACATAAATATCGGCTTGATCTAAGACTGTGAGGCCCACCCTAGTGGACTCCATCGTGATGTAAGGGTTTTATCCCCCACCATTCAGCTTCAATGGCCCAGATCTTACCAGGATGTGGGTTGTACTGTAGCAGCAGCAACACCGTCCCTTACTGACCGTCTGGACTGAGGAAAAACACAAATATCAGTCTTATTCCAAGCTGCTGGTGGGTCTCACACGTGTGGACCCACCTTATGCATGTAGCAGATTTGGACCGTCCATTAGTGGGACGGCCAGCAGCATGATGTTGCTGCTGTGCAACGTCACCAAACTCTGTGGGAGCCTACCGTTGATGCATGTGGTGTATCCACTCTGCCCTCCTGTGTGGCCCACCCCACACGTGTGGGTGGAACCCACCTTGATCCATGTGTCGTGCTAAGAGCCCCACCGTCCAGAGAAATCTGGACGGTGCTAAGGGACCACCGTGATGTATCTGTATCTGCACCGTCCATTACTGGACGGTGCTGTGCAAGGGTACCGTGATGTGTTGTATTCACACCGTCCATCCAGGTGGTGGGTCCCACGCAATATGCAGCAACTGCTGCTCCATGTCAGTAAGGCCTGTGGGACCCTCTTGAGGTCTGTGTTTCATCCAAACCATCCATTTAAGGACTGTGGACCAGCAGCCCAATTAGGTGGGTGTGATCATGAGTTATATGTTATATCAAAACCATCCGTTCATATGTTGGACGGTGGGACCCAGCCACATGTGCGAGATCCTCACCGTCCAGCTGGGTCATGGACCCCACCAGATACATGTATTTTGTACATACACCGTCCATGCAAGGTGCATGGGACCCCACCCTGATGTATGCTTCATCTGCACCGTCCGTCCCTAGTGGCCAGGGCCTGGACTGGACAGTGGTCATTTTCATAATAATAATAATAATAATAATAATATAATATTTATGTTTTATTCATATCTGGTGGCCCCACGTGGAAACCCACCTACTGTGGGTCCCACCGCAACGTATTTGTTTCATCCACACCGTCCAGACAGTGCTGGACGGTGTTGGACATGTTTGGATGGTGCTGTGGACCCCACCTCAATGTATATTCCATATCCACACCATCCACAATGTTTGATCGGCACTGGACAACCTGGATGATGTTGATTTGCATGGATAGTGTTTGGATGGTGCTGATTCATCTGGATGATGTTTGGACCGTGATGATCATCATTAGTGGGCTATGTGCCTCACGAAATGATAGTGTACAGTGGTACACATGTTACACCTACAACTATTAAAATGATTTTTTTTTTGCCTGGTCTAGGCCTATTTGAGGCCCATTGGTGCGGCCCATCCATGAGGCACATCATGATGTATTTTGGCTCATGTGTCGGGCCCACCTGTTTGTACTTTTGGCATATGTAATGGGGCCCATCTGTTTGTGTTTGAAGCCCATATGATAAGGCTCATCATGATGTGTATTTGAGGCCCATATGATGGACCCACTTACTTGAATCTGGGGCCCATGGGTTGAGGCCCATTGTGATATATTAGGGCCCATGGGTTGAGGCCCATTATGATGTATTTGTGGCCCATTTGGCGACGCCCACATTGATGTATATATGGTCCACGTGAGAAGGCCCACTGTGATGTGTTCATGACCCTTGGCGAGGCCCGACGTGATGTATAGGAGAGACCCATGTGATGTATTTGAGGCCCAGGTGCAGGGCCCACCTGTTGTGTAATCAAGGCCCGATGTGATGTGTGATTTTGCCGTGATGTATGTAATGATGTTTATGTGGGCCACTCCTTGTGAGCAATGTTAGTTAAATGTCCACATTGATGGGCAATGGTGGTTGAATGTCCATATTGTGACATTTCCTTAGGCCTTGTTCGGCCGATTATCAAGGCCGATTCCGATTGTCGACGCTGAGTATTGAGGCTGATTCTGATTTATCGAGGCCGATTCCAATTGTCGAGGCTGAGTATCGAGGCCGATTGTTCGGCCGATTCTGAT
Organism: Magnolia sinica; assembly: GCF_029962835.1. Lineage (NCBI taxonomy): Eukaryota > Viridiplantae > Streptophyta > Magnoliopsida > Magnoliales > Magnoliaceae > Magnolia > Magnolia sinica. Next base: position 5,828,693 of record NC_080576.1, on the reverse strand, counting down.
TGTCGTGACCGATTTGTCGATTTTGATTATCGATCGATTTCGATTATCGTGACCGATGCATGAGCGCCTGAGTGCCGAATACCAGGAGGCCGTGTCTCCCACTGTGTCGTGGTCGGTTGGGAGGGGGTGTGGCCTTACCCGCCCGAGGGTAGGGGGCATAGCTAGGCTGAGTTTGACCAGCTCGTAAATGAGTCTGCTATCGACATGCCGGATAGATATTGGTAGAATATTGGCCAGGCGGATAGTGAGGTTTCTTACGTTCACTTGGACTGTGCTGCTGGGAGAGGAGTAGTGTTATTTGGAGTGTACTAAACCCCGTTGATGATCCCAAAGATGAACAGTATTGAAATGTTTAGATACCTAATTACATATGTGAATTTGATTTGTATATCGAAATGGTGTGGAAACAAATGTGCCCTCTGGGGCCACACATCGTGGCATCTGAAACATGGATAGTTTCCATCATCCGACCATCTCAGCTTATGGACCCCATTTTGCTAGCCCGTAGTAATGACTCTAGCGGAACGAACTCACGAACTCAAATTCCTTGTTGTAGCATAAGACAATTTTAAATAACATATATAATCTGGAATCATAAAACTGCTCATCGAGGCTGGAATATCCCACCATAGATGGACCATATGGGAAAAAGAAATCTCCCTCACCATAGGCCCCACTATCTAATCAAATGTAACTTACAAACAGTGGTACATAAATACAATTTCTATCTCATATATGTATGGACGGTGAAAATATATGTGTGATTTGTAAGGATGGCTCAGATGGACCATTTACAATTCAACTTTTTTTTGGATAGTCCGAGTATAACGTGGTGAGACAACTTGGGCGTGCACTGTGGGTCAGGCTCTAGGGTTGTCAATGCATGGTCTTAGTTTTGTCCAAGCCCGACCCATACCCTAGGCCTGGGCCCACTGGCCAGAAGCTTGATCTTGGCATTTCACTGTTGAGCAAGGCGTGGCCCAAGTCCAGCCCAGACCCAGAGTAAAGCGGGCCAGGACAGAAAGTTCAATGTCTTGGGCTGTACAATTGACAGCCGCACAAGACTACTTCAGAGTTCTCATCCTGGAATCCTGGGAAAATGATCAAAATGGGGGAGACATTAAACTCGATTTGAGAGAGAGAGAGAGAGAGAGAGAGAGAGAGAGAGTGAGTGGTCCGCCTGATGAGATGGAGTGTATGTAGGGATAGCCATGGATCAAATTTGGGCCATCAGAGGCGCGTTTTTTATGAGACGGATAGAATAGAGGGCCAGGTTTATACCATTTATTAAGTGGGACTGACATTAAGGCCCATGACTGTCCCATTTAGTATCATAGATGAGCTACATATGAGCCATTGGGCTGGGCTTTATAGAAAAAAGTTGCAAAACCGGTCTGACTTTTATCCCTTTTAATGAACAATTTTAAAATCCAGTCTTGGGTTCGACCCCAAGCCTCAAAATCAGAGCTTAGTGTTGTAATGGAGTGTCTTTATCTATGCTGAACATGAATTTTTTATATGATTGACATCATGTTTGAATTGAGAAATTTTATATTTTTTTCAATTGTACGTTGGATTGTTTTGGTCATGTTTGATTCAATTAAAGATGTTCTGGATTCGATCAAGGAAATTCAAAAATAAACGTTTGTTCTCTGGATGATTTTTGGCTCTCTCAATCAAATCGCAAGTGTGGTCAATTTGATAGATGACCCTCGATTGGAGTCGATCCGATCAAAAGTCCTACCAATAGTTCGCACAAGGTTTTGTTTCTAATTCTAGATTTGGATTACATAAACTGGTATAATATGAGATTAGGGTAACATAAGATGATTGGAAACTTGTTGCCAAGAGAGTTGGGATTTGAAGAAAGGAGAGGGTTTTCAAATTTAGGGTTTGCATAAAAGTTGTTATCATCACTTGTAATTTCATTTTTATAATTGGTTGTTTGTCGCTTTCTACCATAATTTTTCCCGTAAATTTTTTCCCACATAAGTTGATATATTCTCTAGACGTGCTTGAATTTTATATCTCTATCATGTCTAGTTGATGCTACCGCGCCCAACACCTAGGACCTAATTCGGTGCGGGACTTGGGCTCCTAAGCTTGACCGCCCGTCCCATTTCCACGTACTGCCCAGCAGCAGAAATACATTGTTCTCCATCAGCCCTGCCCGACCATCTGGAACGCTTTCTAATTTGAAACATGTTCAAGATCTACACCATTCACAATTTGGCCCGCAGTGTGCACTTTTTCTTACCCAAACATCACGCCGTCCGCTACGTGGCCACACGTGTAAAGAAAAATGAATGGCGAAGATGATTATTCAACGTCTTAGCTGAAATATACGTGTGACTGAGGGTATTAATGCGTTGGGCCAGCTGATCACGGTCTATTTCGCCCACGTTGAGTTTAACCACTCATTCCAAGCTCCAAAATAGAAGCTTGGCATCCATTGGTAGCTCGAATTTAATGATAGGGCCAATGAACTATAGGGCTGGGCTGGGCTGACAGAGCATAGCCATTTTGGGGCTGTGTACAGGCCCATCAGTTGAGCCTGGGCTTAGGCTCTAGCCTTCCAAAATGCCTCAAGCCAGCTCGGTTCTAACTGGGCCACATAGCTACTAAACTCGGCCCACCCGTCCATGTTTCATTATCTCATGGGCAGGACTGGACCTTTTACCGTTATATGATGAATTGGCCCCGGACACTCTTTGGACCGCTCTTTCGACAATCATACACTCGTACATATACCGTAAGGGATGTTGGCAACAAGCACCCGGCTTCGACCTATTAGCTTGGCCCGTGAGCCAAGTGTAGTAATGTCTTGTATGGCTCAATCAATTTTCAGACTGGGATTGGCCTTTGGTCGGCCTAGCCCATCTCGGCTTCTATGTGTACGTATGTTTTCTGTTTTACATATAGCATGCTTTCAATGTAGATTATGGTTTTCATTTTTATCAATGTTTATTAGATGGTGGGGTCCACCTGATCAAGGGATCAATTAATAACATGAATAGTTTCAAATAGGGATTGATAATTTTCGACGGGCTGGGTCGGACCCGCCCAACGAATTTGGGGTTCGGGCCTAGCTAGTGGACTTCAGGCCCGTTAGTTGTTGGGTCGGGTTTTTTAACTTCTGGTTTGCTAGGCCTAGGTCCTACTTAGTACACCTGGGCTATTTCGTGATATCAACAAAATCGAGGGGCATTTTATGAAAGTAGGCAAGTTGTCGATGATACAAACGCCCGATTGTAGAAAACTCCCATGCGACCTCCATTCATTTTTTAAGATGGTACAGGGAATGATGAATTGGAGCCCTCCATATATTGGGTGCTTCTTTGAGTGGACCACATTTAGAAAACCACGTCAATTTGACAATCCTATCCAACACTTGCGTTCACCTTTCCTCTGAGACTTTATACATGATCTTTACATTTTGTAAGTCCTCATAAATCATATGGCAGTATAATTTATTAAATTAGACGATCCAGATTATTTCTCACTACACAGACGGATCCAATCTATGCTCTCTCTTCAAACACATGTGCGGCCAGAAGTAGGTTGTATCCAAATTCCAAACAATCGGATGTATTTTATCCGGGAGTGGATTAGTGAGACCCTCGCGCACCCAAGACGGTGCGGCCCTTACCGTAAGGCCTACCTTGATGTATGTATTCTGTATCCACACCGTTCATACGTTTTTTTTCAGATTATTTTAAGGAATTATGGCAAAAATGAAGCCAGTCCAATTAACAGGTAGACAATAATCTAGGAAACAGTGGCAATTGACCATTAATGACCTCAAAAGTTTTGGATCAAGATGATATTTGTTTTTACATTCATCCAGGCTTATGACCTTATCAACAGATTAGATGGCAAATAAACAAAACATAAACATTAAGGGGGCGTTTGGCGCATGGTATTAGATGAACGTGGATTGCGTACTACCCCTGCCCGTCCCTACCTCCGAATGGGCAGTTCTGTGGGCGGGCCCACCATGATGTATCTTTACATCCAAGCTATCAATCCTTTTTTTTTCAGATTATTTTGAGGTATGAAAGCAAAAATTAGGCAGATCCAACAATCAAATGGACCACACCATAGATGACTCTTGCATGCAATGACATTTAATGCAACCAAGCTTATTATTTGGTATGGTCCACTTGATCATTGGATATGCCTCATTTTTTTGTTCATGCCTTAAAATAATCTATGGCTCATTTTTTTGTTCATGCCTTAAAATAATATGAGAAAAGGATTGACAGCGATACATCATGGTGGGCCCACCTACAAAACTGCCCTTTCACAACTAGGGAGGGGGTAGTAGGCAATCCGCGTCCATATTAGATGGGATTAGGTGGGACCGACTTGCATTTGGTCTGTGCCAATTTCACTCAACCAAGTTTGGGAGGAGCGGAAAAGCTTTGAATTAGATTAGATGGAATTGTATTGTCCCCTGCCAATTCCACTCAATGTTAGCAAGTTGTGTAGGTCAAACCATGATGTGTGGGCTATGTCCACACTATCCACCCATTTTTCAAGATCATTTTAGAGCATGGGCCAAAAGATAAGGTAGATCTAAAGCTCAAGTGGACCCCATCATAAAAAGCAATATCTATCATTAAAAACTTCTTTGGAGCCACGTAAGTTTTGGATCTACCTTATTTTTAGGCCCGTGCCATAAAATGAAGTTATAATGTGTTATTCTCTATAGTTTCAAATGATGGTGAATATATTCATTCAATGTACCACGGTATTACAAACCTAGCATAGAATTAAGCTTATCCCATAATAACAGGACAATCCCTGCCATACATAATAATTACATTTTTTTTAATCTCATCCCACCCGATCCTTCCCAATAACATGCGCCAAACAACCCCTATGGTATGCGGCAAAAACTTTTAATGGTAGGCCGTTCAATCACCACTGTTTCCTTTGATACGATCCACCTGATACTTGAAGCTACTTTATTTTTTTTTGGATAATTCACTAAAATGATCTGTAAAAACGGATGGACGGCGTGGAAACAGAATAAATAAATCAAGGTGGGCCGCACTTGAAGAGCCGCACCGTCCTGGGTGAGTCCCGGGTCTCACCTGATCCGCTACCAATTTATACGTCCACTTTAAATTTAATCAAGATTTTAACGCGATTCGCACGAGGATACATTGAAGAGATTACTCTGGGTATAATAGTCACAGGAAATACATATATATGATCTGTTCCACATAATATGTGGATATAGATGTTGAGAAAGCTATGTATCAAAAATTTCCCTGGTCTGATCATCAGGTGGGCCAGACACAATTCCAGTTAGGGATCCCTAATCGTTAATTTTTCTACAGCATTAGGGACATACTTAATTTTTTTTAATTCCCTAATTTATGAGAAATATAATTTCCAATGGATCACCCACCTGACCTGATGCTTGTCATGGATCTTTAAAATTTTGACATATTGACACGTGTGACACAAATTCATCTCTTCAGATTTACACGCGCGAATCTCAATAGCATTCCCGAGATTTTACAGACGCAAACGCAGTATTCTGCGAGTGCGACGGGAGAAAACATCGCTCTCGGCTCGGGTAGGAACGGACGGCGAATCTCTCCAATCCTCTCTTTAATCACGTGGATTAACGATCGATGAAGCACTGATCAACAGACCATCCACATCAAAGGAGGAAATCTCCTCCTCTTCCTCTCAGTCCGTTGCGATGGATGGAATGTTCAAAAAGCTGCGGAATCTAGATGCGTATCCAAAGATCAACGAGGATTTCTACAGCCGTACGCTCTCCGGAGGCATCATCACCGTCGTTTCCTCCATCGTCATGCTCTTGCTCTTCATCTCCGAGCTCAGTACGTCGCGTCTTCTTCTTCTCTTTTCCCCTTTCATTTTACTGTTTTTGGGATTTTCTTTCGCCGTTTCGATTCTCTCTTTGCTTTTATTTCTTGCCGTTGATGATCATGGCCTCACCGTTACTATAAGAAGAATATGAAATCAATCTTCTGGAAGAAACATTATTCGATATTGGATTGCTTCGATATGCATCGCAGTGGATTGGTAACCTGAGACGTTGATCTGGTGGGCTGCATCATGGGGTGGGCCATTCCGTAATGTCTACCCCGCCAGATGATCCTACCCGTCTAATTGAAACAAGCAGTTGCGAGCGATGTTTGAGATTTAAAAATTGACAAATCAGGCGGTTAGGATCTGTCTGTTGGGGAAGATTTTGGTTTGCTCTCATTCACCATGCGTACCGCTATTGATTTGGATCGCCGGGTGGGCCCCACCTGTGTAGTTTGTTCGGTTGCTCAAAAGCTCGATCAAGCATGACACCTCTGTCATACCTGTTAGGCAAAAGCGAGTTGGAACGGTATTTTAATAGATGAAAAATGAAAACCGAAAAAACAATTTTAAGATTCGGTCACAAGTGCACGCCAAAATCATGTTTGAGTAACAATTTATATCGTGGTTTGTGGGTTTTTATTCTGCTTTGTGGTTTTGTTGACAATGAATTCATGAAAAAACTTCTTGTCAGGACAGTCAGAAGCTATGAATGGTGAAATTCTTGAAATGTTTGTGAAAAGAAGCGGCGAGGAGACGGACCTTTTTTCCTTTAGCCATTTAGTGATGTTTTGAGTTCTGAGAGTTGTGTTCAGTCTTTTTCTGGTTACTGGTTGGGCCCCTTAAAACAAAGGTGAATTGGTTTGTTTTGTTAGAGAACATGTCTGCAATCCTGCTAGCCGCCTTGCTATTCAGGTCTATGATTTGAAAATTCCCATAATAGTTTAGCTTGACCCAGCCCCCCTGTTTGGGCTCTCTACATGTCAGGGGGGCACATCAGTTGGTAATAAACTGCTGTGATTCCTGTCTATTTTGTTCTTAGTTGTGTCAATGAAATGCCTCTATTGTAAGTTTCAAGATTGGCCTGTGCTGAAACCTCTGACATTGTTTCTCTGGCCATGTTAGATACTGAAGTCTCTTTGAATAGTTTCTTATTGTGTTACTTGCAAATGTGCCACAATTGTTGTGCTTTCTCTTTTTTGATCCACATGTCCATATGATAACAATAGTATTAGCCATGTTTAAATCGATGTGTGGTCAGAGACAGCCAGGGAAGTAGAATCATGGTGTATATTCATTGATGCTTTGTAGGAAAGAGATATGTTATTGTTGTTGAGCTCAAGTTGAATTAGAAGTCAGTGATAGGAGTTAAGAGAAGGAATAGAGCCTCTTTGTTATGGGTTGCTCCTTTAAAGTGTTGTTAAATGTATTTTGATGGGTAATCTGGGTTTTGTTGTTATTGGTAGTGTGTTTAGGCGTGAGTAAAGGACTAGTTCGACTCTATGTTACCTATGCCGCTCACCCCCTTACATCTTCCATTACCAATTGCACAATCAGATAGTAATGACAATATATGAACCAGATCACAATTTTTACTTGCCTAATTATGGTTTACATATTGTTCAAAATTATTATTTTTTTTTTCTGGTTTACACTCTTATTATTGGTTACGTCTAATTAAAATTTGTATTTACAATTAGAGATTTATTCTTCAATTTATGTAATATCAGGCAGATACAATTTAGTACTATGCGTGAAAGATTTATAATGATAACATTCATAATTTCATAAGTTATGAATTACAATATCTATTTTGTGCATAATAACTATATTATGCATGCATAAGACTATGTTGCTAACCAATATTATGTGCACATGCTTGCAAAGTACGGTTTATCGGACAACACTTGGGAGGCCAACTGTGCTCACTGAAGAAAGGGAGCAACTTCTTCAGTCTACAGAGATTTCTCCAGTCACATCGGATTCAGAGGAGTTGAGGATAGATCAGGTCTTGGGAAGATTGATGGTGCAGGGACATGCCATTATGCAATATTTTCGAGTCTTTGTATGAGATTTCTGTCAATAGAGATGGTGAGTTGACAGTTTTTCTTTTCAGAAGTCGGGGACAAAAGTTTTTGGGGCCACATTTTTAGACGCAATCTTAGAGCAGAAGAGATGGTTTCCTTCTCTCAGCAGGCGTTTCTTTTAGGAGGAGTTTATATTCTATGCTTGGGTGCTGATTGGAGCCTCTGGGATCTCAAATCCAATGGCAGATTTTCAGTCTGTTGAGTTCAGACATGATGCAGCATGGCATTCCGCGGTTTGATGAACTGGTGCTCCATTGAAGGTAAGAGCTTTCTTCTGTAAGCGTGTTCAGCCAAGATTCCAATATTGGATTACCTTAAAAGCAGGGATCACTTCTTCCCCAGAGATGCTCGATGTGCTCAGATGCTGAAGAAATAGAACTGTCTTCTTTTGCACTGCCCTTTCGCTTGGCATATCTGGTCATCGATTTCCTCGAGATTTTGCATTAGCTGGGTTCTTCCCGATTCATTGGAAGCATTCGTTGCCGCTGGTGGTTGAATGCCTGGCAACTTATCGGGTTCCTTTGTGGAAATTGGTTATTCAAGCATCAATTTGGTGCTTGTGTTTTGAAAGAGATAATAGGATATTTAGGGGGGAAGCCAACACTGGGTATGACATTTCTAAGAATATCTTCAGCCTTGTTGTGTTATGGAGCAAGGCTAAGAAAAAGATGTTTGGACTTCCAAATCTTTTGCTGATTTCTAATTTGAGAAAATTGTTAATGTGCAGCTGGGGTTCTGCCTATTAAAGAAAATGGCATAGTGTGCTAAGCTAAGTATTGATAGGAGCTCTTTTGGTGACCTGAGTCCGGCTGGGATTGGAGGCCTAGTTAGGGATGAACAGGCAGAGACCCTGTTTGAGTTTGTGGCCCTGTGGGTGTTCATGATTCAAATGTTGCTGAATATGCCACTTTTCTCCCGGGGATGAAATTGGTAATGGACAGAAATTTCAACCCAATCATCATTGAAGGGGACTCAAGCAATTCTATCAGATGGATTAAATCAGGTTGGTGACCCTGGTTTATAGCCAATCTTATTGAGGAAACTTTGGACATATGCCTCAACATTAATATCTTTCTCTCACATGCACCAGGACGCTGATTCAGAGGCTGAAAGGTTAGCCTAGAAGGTTGTTATGGGGAAGCAACTTCAGATCATGGTCAGGAGATAGAATATCTGGGTTTTTGGATCTCTTAGTCTGGTTTGGGGTTTGTAACTTGTCCCTGGATTCTCAGAGCGGGTCCTTTTCAGTTGTTGTATTTGCTGTTTTCCTTTTTTTATTTTTCTTTCTTCTTCTTCTTTTTAAAATCCTCAATAAAATTTCTACCATTCATTTAAAAACTATATTGTCCAAAACTGAAACATATAGCCCGATATTTACCAGTATCGCCCAACAATGATATGGCTGTACCGGCTTGTATTGGACTGAAACTGCCTGATAAAGGGGTTAAGACAGGATGATAGAGGGCCATATCGGTGGTGAATGATATGATACCCGATATAGCGATTTAAAACCTTGACCCTTGGCATACCACGTACAAAAGGAAGTAGTGTACCAGTGTACGATGTATCCATCTTCCTTGTAACAGATAGCCCCATGATACCAGTAGCCTGGACTTCGACTTGCTTTCCAGTCCTTTCAGAGTAAGAGGTTCCAACAAAGCGTAAGTGAAGGCTTTGCTTGTGAAATTGATGTTGTTGGATTCCTTGGCAGGGATCATGGAGTGGGATTCGCCAATTCTATATTTCAGGTTACATTGTCTTAGAATTTAGAAAATAGGGATATTGTTTCATCTGTGGACGTAGATAGAATTCACAAGTTCTTTGTTGGAGAAATGATGTTGCCCACCCGACAGTCTCTTCATATTGGGCAATCTGCTCTTGCCTTAATTTGTAATTTTATTCCATCCAGAAATTTTTATGACAGTTTGTTATAAAAAGACAACTTGAGTTCCAGGGCTAGCCTGAAGTTTTTGTGTCTTAAATTAATCAGTAAAATTATTATCCTTTTCCATTCAATCCCATCTCTTCCATAGTTCTCTCTATAAGACATGAAGCTCATTTGAGATCTTCTTTTTTTCCTTTTTTTTTTTTTTTCTTTCGTGATTGTCTAATATATGTTTATTTATTTTTCTTCTCATAGGGTTTCCTAGCTCTTTCATCTATGGCTTATGTTTTTCCTTTCATTTGCAGGACTATATCTTCTTGCAGTTACTGAAACGAAGCTTGTAGTAGATACTTCTAGAGGAGAAACTCTTCGTATCAATGTAATATCACATTTTACTGTACCATTTTAAAAAGTCACATTTACTGTAGAAATATCTCAACTTTCTGATAACTGTTTTCCGAATCTGGATGATTTTCTGGTGTTTCATGGGATTTAGGTGTCCTAGTTACAACTAAGAACCAAGTATTAAACATTTCTAGATAGATTTGAATCTTAAAATAGTTTCTAAGAAAATCTTGATCTTAAACTTCAAAAGTTTGCTGCTGTTTCATGGGATGTAGATGTTCTAATTACAGCTAAGAACCAAGTATTATGTTCAACTGTTTTTCAAGTTTCCAGTAAACATCTCCAGATATCTTTTGAATCTTAAAATAGTTTCTAAGAAAAATCCTGATCTAAATCTCTAGATATCTTTTGAATCTTAAAGTAGTTTCTAAGAAAATTCTGATCTAAACTTCTGAATAAATTGCCTGTCGTGATTTTCTGTAACTTGTCAGTTTTACTGAAAGTTTACTTGAGTGCCCTCTGTCAGTACTAAGCTGGTTTTCTCATCACTCATGTCATGTGAAAGACCTTGTTCAGAGTCAGTTTGGACAAGATTTCTGGAGAAAAAAATCCCAATAATCATGAGGCTCACAATGTCAGCAAGGCTGGCGTGTTGCCATTTTGCAGGTAGCCTCTTGCAAAACACTAATCTTTCAAGAGCCGACCTTGTTGGCACTATGGGCCCTATGATATTTGAGTACTTTTCTTGAGACCCGTCCAGCTAGTATGTTCATCTGGCTATTTGGGATGTTCATCAGTCTCTCAGAAAAAAAACCAGCATTGCCTTTGCCTTTTTCCCAGCATTGGGGTTGGCTTCTAAATGATAGGTTGGCTATTAGGGATGCTAAGCATTGCTGATTTTGAAAGATTTTTGGCACATCTATCTTAGTTGCACTTAAGTTGAGTCATGTATGTTTTCTTTTGGGAAAAGGACCAATTATCCCCTCCTAATGCTTTAAGCTCTCGATCAGTCCATCTTCATATATGCATTCCAACAAATCCCCTTCTTAGAAAACCCTTCCTTGCTAGCCCTGCAATAAAGTTTTTTTTAAAAAAAATTGCACTCATTAAATTTCTATTATTCCCCATATACTCACCTATCCTCTTGTTGTCTCTGAGATTCCAGAGACATACACTGGTTTGAGTGCACCTGCTCATGCACTGACATCTCCACATACCAAATAAAAGATCCAAGCTGCTCATCAGGTGGATGACATGGTCTCATGGGCTGGGCAAAAAATTTAGCCAATCTAATAAGTAGTGGCCAACAGATGCAAAAAAGGGGGCAGTTAGAAGGATGGTCAAACACACCAATGTGCTTGTGTAGCCTAGGAGATGTGTGACCAACTTGATTTTTACTCCCGTGTATGGTCATGATGAGACCCATTGAGTGAGCAGCTTGAATGTTGTAGTTTGACATATGGGCAATAGGGCAACCAACTTGTGGTTACTATGACTCATCCTTCTCAGTGTCACACTCATGCAACTATCTAGACCATCTAAATTGTTGGGTACATTTTGGAGAGAACATCATCATTATCATCATCATCTAAATCTTATCCCAGCTAATTGGGACTGGCTACATGAATCCTTTTCAGCTATTTCACTCTATCAAGGGCCATATATCTTAAAATAAAGCAATTTTAACCACTCATTTCATGGATATCAAAGTAGATTGTTAAAAATAAAATAACGAGTGGTCCAAACTCCAATGGAAAATAAACAGTTACAATCATATTCTTGGTATGATTTTTTTCCAGTGTTCTCAGAGCACTATAAGACATGGTGCTTCTAGTTTCATTGGGATGCTTAGACAGTCCAACCATTGATCACGACTGTTCATTGGGTTCACTGCACATTTCATGAGCTATCATGCAAACATCACATCAATTTGACAAATAAGAACCATTTGATCAGTAGTCTTTAATATGGATGGTCAAGAAAATTTACATAAAAGTAGGTTCAAACAACAATTTGATACATCTATTTGTTAGGGCCTGCCATGGATTGCTTATGGATCTAAAGAATCACTTTTGTCAAGCAATTGTAACCATCACATCCATGGCTTCGAAAATGGATGGCTATGGAAAGTAAAGGCCAAATCAATGATGGATGGGATATTCTGATCGGTATGATTTTTGTATGATACGTGTGAAAGTGTTCTGGACTTAATGGACAGTTCAGATCGACTAAATGGACTGTACCAGTGAACCAATGCAACTAGGAGACTTACCTTGTAGTGCTCTGAGGGCACTGGAGCAGTTCTCTCTTTTGAGTCATGCTCTATCCCCAGTTAGGTTAATGATTTGAATGGTCTAGATTAATGTTCCCTCCATTTTCTCCAATACAATGAGCAGTCTCTGAAATGCAAGGGGTGATTTGGAACAAACATTAAAAGCAGGGTGGATAGTCAAAGAAGTTCAAGCTAGGGCATTGTTTGTCTTGATCCTTTTTCCTTGTACGAAGTATTTACTTGTGGAATGTAGTTTTGTAGTTCTATTTGATTGATTCTTGTCCTTTTTTTCTTTTTTCTTTTTTTGAAAGTGCAGTTTGATGTCACCTTTCCTGCCCTCCCATGTTCAATACTAAGTCTCGATGCCATGGATATCAGTGGAGAGCAACATCTTGATGTAGTATGTATCACGAGAAGTGACATCTTGTAATTTTATGATCAATTCTTGCATTCTTTATCGTGAAAAGTGTCATCTTGTAATTTTATGCTCAATACCTACATTCTCCATCAGCTTTCGATGATCCTGTCTTATCCATTCTTTCTGAATATGGAGTCTGGCTGAGAACTGGACTCTATAATTCATTCAAGTTTCCAACCGTGCTGTTATGTACTGTTTGTGGTGGATTAGACTCTAATATGCATCATATTTACTCGCAGAGACATGATATAATCAAGAAAAGGATAGATGCTAACGGGAATGATATTGAGGCTAGGCCGGATGGAATTGGTGCACCTAAGGTTTGTAACTTGCTACCTTGTTGCTGATCTTCTGCATGGTGTCTAAAATTTGTGAACCTCCTTAGTCTCCAGTTGCATTTTACTTTCTTTTGTTGTAATACATTGAGATCATATTTTTGGCCCATTCATCTCAATTGCTGATAACATTGTAACAAAAGCTTTCTAAAAGTCTTCTAAAAGTCTAATACCATTACTCATGTATCTGGCACTGCATCCAATGACATCAAACCCTCACAAGAAAATCAATACAACCTTGTCTGATGTGGCATTTTTGAGTGGCTGATACAACATTGTATTGGGTAGTACTCTAAGAAAATGGTTGATATTTAATGGAGAGGGCAAATCTTTATCTATTGTTTTCTTACATTAGCAGACTTTGTGATTTTGGCTTGATTTTTTTGTCCTTACATGTAGTTGCTGTGCACTAAGATTATGTGGTACACCTTTATGTTTTTTTTTGTGTTGTTTTGTTGCATTGCATTAATTAACACATCAACTTTTTTTTGTTTTTTGTTTTTGTTTTCGTTTTTGTTTTGTTTTTTTTTTTTTTTTGGTTTTATGCAGATTGAAAAGCCATTACAGAGACATGGTGGAAGGCTTGAACATAATGAGACATATTGTGGTTCTTGTTATGGTGCGGAAGTGGTATGTTTATGTCTGTACTCGTGTTGATCCAAATAACTAGTTTTTATTTTTTGAATTATAATAAGCCAGAAGTTTGGACAGAAAGAAACAGCAGATGCTTTGATAATATATCTCATCCAGTGAACAGTATTACCGCTTATGCTAAGCGTTTGCTCGTTGAGTGGGCTGCGTCTGACGCTAGCCTTAGAAATCTTGATTTTTCTTTTTTATCAGTGCTGTAAGGTCCACCTTCTCGGCGGACCGTCTCTCTTGCTGGGTGGTTCTTTTGTTTCTTTTTGTTTGTTGTTGCTCTTTCTTGCCTTTTCCTGTTTTGTTCTTTCTTTTCTTCTAATGAATTTTCAGTGTTCTTTCAAAAAAAAAAAAAGAAGCCAGAAGTTAGTTATTTTGAACTCGTAATTGGTGGTCTGTAATGAAAATTTTAGACACCTTACATCCAATGTTGTTGTGAGGCATTTCCATGACCTTCCATTTGCTAGTTTTTCTATTCCATTATTGGTTCATCTTTTGTTTGCTTTGTTCTTTAGTTGGTATTTGAGATGCAATCTCAGTTTGCCTACTTTCACGCTCATCGATCAGCCTTCAATTGTTGTTAGATTCAGCAATGACATGATTTATTGTCTATGGCTTTGAGATCATATGGGAAGAAATTATTCAGGAAAACCAACATAGGGTTTTGTATTTTGTAAGGAGAGTTTTGAACTATTTCATTATATATGCATAGGATATTGTACTTGTTTTTGGGAAGGCCCAAATTGCCTGACCTAAAAACGATGCACAATGAATAAATTTGATATTATTATTATTATTATTATTATTATTATTATTATTATTATTATTATTTTACTTTCATGTCAGCATTTTATCTGAACCTCAAAGTAGGGTTTCTGAGTAAACTATTTTTGACCCAATCTTTATCCACTAGAGGTTTTCATGATCTTGTCTCTTTCTCCTTTCAAGCTTAGAATTTATTCAGAAGTTATCAGTGTTTTAAATAGCATCGCATGAGTAAATAGCGTAGTTCCCATGTTGCGTATGCTATATGTACTGTAGCATATGCTACAAGCTTGTAGCGTGTAGCGTGTGTAGCTTACACTACACCATACTGCCAGTTTTATTAAAAGAAACTCCTTTTATTTAGTAATGTTAGTTTAGATGCTGATGTAAAATGGTGGTGAGCAATCCTTCTGACACGTGGCAATGATTTGGAAGTATCAAGACGATCCAAATGGTGTGTCCTATTGTTGATGAAGAATATCTGTACATATACCCATACCAGATAGTTTTAACCATCTGTACAAGGGCCTACACTTGTAAGGCTGAAGATTTATGAGTTCTCTAAGACTCACAGTCTTAGAAAGCCCTCTTTCAAAAGCCCTAATACTCTCAATGGCAAGCCCTCTTTTCACCGAACTTCCTATCTTCAATTCTCCCAATCCAAGCAGCCATTAGAGACGAATCTTTAGGGCATTGATCAGTCCTGAGAGAAGGTCCTATGGCTGAAGTTTCACGGGCATTGGAGCCCAAACAATGGATAACTTTGAGATTCCCCATTTGAAGTGCGTACGGCTGTGGGGCTGAAGATTTGCATTTTTTGATTGATTTAAAGCTAAATATAGGTATTTTTTTTTACTCTTTATCTCAGTTAATAACATTTATTTTATTGTGATTGATTTAGAGTGCCTTTTGATTTTATTTTCCATTTTTTTTTTTCATTTTTGGGAGTCAGTACTGTGCAATATTGTAGAATAAGCTTGTTCTACAATCATTTGTGTAGTGTATAGTGGTTGTCCTGTGGCATGTGGTGTGCAGTGTCCACGTGATGATGGTGGTGGTTGTGTTTTCTATGTTGTGTCTGTCTATTATTTTCTATGGTTGATTGAACCATCATGTGGGTTTCCATGCAACAGTTGGTTTAAATATAAATAGATTGACTTTGATAATTGATAATTAATAACTTGTTTTGAACATGCTTTTATGTGAAAAAATGAAGCACTATTAGGCATTTTTAATTTTTTTTTTATATTTATTCATACTATTTATCATTTTTTCCTATTATTTTAACTAAAAAATAGAAGTATCGTGTAGTTTACGATACATGCTATAGAGGGTTGAACGCTACGCAATACACTATGTGCTATTTAAAACACTGGAAGTAATTTAGTTAATGATTTTTCTAATTGCCCTATTCTAGATATTATTTTCTTTCTTGTGATCGTAAGGTTATTGTGTATGTATAATGGATCTGCAGTTTGAACAGTGTTTTGCCACTTCAGCTTAGGCTTAGATTAAATCAAGTGTGGGCTGTGGGGTGTACTATAGTTGAGTCCAAGGTTCAGAATCAGATACCTCTTATTCAAGTTTTTAATGATCTTTTATATCCATACCTTTAAGAGACTGGATATCGTAATTGCTAACATTTGTATACTTTGCCGTTTATTTGTTACTTTGCTCTTACTCGCCAATGCATAGTCAAAGCTTCAACTATTGCTTTTCTGCTTCTGTGTTAGAATTTGATTTCTTGTTTCTAGTACGTTGTGTTCAGTTATGTTTTTGATGCTTTCCTGCTACATTGCATCTGAGTTCCATGTTCCTTTTGCAGTTTGATGAAGATTGTTGTAACTCGTGTGAAGAAGTTCGTGAAGCATACAGAAAGAAAGGTTGGGGGCTGTCGAATCCTGATTTGATTGACCAGGTTTTTCTGGAAGAAACCTATTGTCTGTTTTCACGTTTAGTCCATACTCTTTACTCCATAAAAGCACTCAGTACATGATGTTTGAGGGGATATTTGTTACAATGATCATCTAGGACACTGTTAGTAAATTCTGAATCACCAAGATTTAAAAAACAAAAACAAAAACAAAACAAAACAAAACAAAATTAAGCAGTTTCATTGTCATCGTCATCATCTAAGCTTTATCCCAACTACTTGGGGTTGGCTATGTGTATCCTATTCCGGCATTCCACATTATCAAGGAGCATATCTTAGTTAAACCATAGGTAATAAAATGTTTTCTTCTTACCTCCATCCATGTCCTTTTGGGCCTTCCTTCCCCTTCTATAACCTTCAACTTGAACCAACTGCTCTTAACTACAATTCTTGGCCTTTGATACACATGACCATACTATCTAAGTCTACTTTCCCAAATCTTTATTATCTCTGAGGATATGCTCATAAGTCCCCTCAAATGTGTTCATTTATAATTCTATCCTTCCTCGTCTCGCCACACATCTATCTAAAGTCTCAACATCCTCATTTCAGCTACATTCATTCTATGAACGTGTTCTTCTTTGGCTACCCAACATTCTGTCCTATAAGGCATAGTTGGTCTTATAGCCATCTTATAAAACCTTCTCCATTTGATTGGCATGTGGAGATCACATAAAACTCCGGAGGCACTCCACATCATCCACCCAACTTTAATTCTGTGAGCAATGTCCTTCTTAATCTCTTCGTTCTCATGAATTACCGACCCATAATATCACAAATGGTCATTTCTTGGTGTTTCTTGGGCATCAATCTTAAACTAATTCATCATTTCCACTTTATTGTTTCTAAAATTGCATTTCATATTATCAGTTTTGCCTGTCTAATTTTAAAACCTTTATATTAAAGCATCTCGCCCTGGTTTGAGCTTTGCTTTATCCCCTCCATTGTCTCATTGATCAAAACTTTGTCATCTGCAAACTACTCGCACCATAGGACCTCTTCCTGTAAGTGCCTGATTAACACATCCATAGCCAATGCAAAGAGATATTGACTTAACGCTAATGCTTGGTGGCGTACTGTAATTAGAAAACTTCACTTGTCTCTCCATTAGTGATCTTCACATTAGTTTCTGCTCCCTCACATCATGTTAATGTATTATCTTGAAACTTGTTTGTTTCCAACAACCACCAAATTATCTCTATAGGGATGTTATCATTTTTTTCTACGACAATAAAAAGCATGTAGGGATCCTTTCTCCTCTCCCTGTACTTCACCATCAACTGTCTAAGTGAGAAAATAACCTTGATGGTTGACGTTGGCATAAATCCAAGCTGATGTTCAGATACTCATGTCTTCTTAAGCTTGATCACTCTCTTCTAGAGTTTAATAGTATGACTTGTGAGTTTAATATCATGATAATTAGTGTTGCTATGCATGTATCTCTCTTTTTTAGAAACCCCCATAACAGATCCCTTTAAAGTACAAAAGCATGTATCCTTTATTCTTGTAAGTAGGCACCACGGTACTTTTCCTTTATTCGTCTGACATTTTCTTTGTTCGTAGTTCGTACAATATTTTGGAACAACTTAGGCAGCTGAAAAGAAAATCTGTCTTCTGTGCACTTAAAGACCTCTACGGGTATACCATTTAGACCTAAGGTCATTTCCTTTCCCCATTTTTCTCAAAGTTTCTTTCATTTCGATATACTAATCCTATGAAAGTATCTACGGTCTCAGGCCTCATTTGAGTTTATGATTCTTTTCATGCTTAAATTCTCAAGAGTGGTCGTCGTTCAAGAAGTTCTAGAAATGACTTCTCCACCTTTCATTGTTCTCGCCATGCTTAACTAATAACATATGGTTATCACTGATATGTATGTAACAAGATCTAGGTCCTATACTTCCTCTCCCACAATTTTGCAAGTTTGAAGACATCCTTCACCTTTTCTTGTCCCCAATCTATTGACAAATCATCATATTCCTTAAGTTTGGCTTCACTTGCTACATTCTAGCATTCTTTTTGGCATGTCCATAATCTTCTAAATTTCTGTTGTTTATATCCCTTGCCAAGCCTTCTAACATGATCATTCTTAATAATAGCTTTATGGACCTCATCATTCCACTGCTAAGTTTCCTTACAAGACTAGTTTTTTCCTAGAGATACTGTTGAAAGTTTATTCGCCACTTTCATAAGGCTAAAGTCAAGGAGGGGATGACTCTCTCTTTGGGTAATGAGGAAAGAATTCGTTTTTGGGAAGATGTGTGGAGGGACAATGAGCCTCTTCAAACCAGATTCCCTAAGATTTCTCGCTTAGCTCTAGATCGCTCCATCGTGGTGAAAAGTTTCTTCGAGACCTGTAGAGAGTCGATCTTTTGGAACTCGCCATACCGTCGTAACCTTCGTGATGACAAGATAGAAGAGTCTGCCACCCTGCTGGAGTTCTTGCTCCTGTGTATCCCATCGGTTCATGAGGAAGATTCACAGGTTTGGACAAATGATAAGTCAGGAAGGTTTTCAGTTAGATCTTTTTATCACATGCTCCACATTAGTGAAGAGAAGAATGGAGTAACGGCTCATGTGTGGCATTATGGCTCTCCTCCCAAGGTTGGAGCTTTTGCGTGGCTTGTCGGTAGAAAGAGAGATTTAACAATTGATAATCTTCAGAAACGATCAATGCTCATTCCCAATATGTGCTGCATGTGCAAGTTGGATGCCGAGATGATCAACCATCTATTCATCCATTGTTCCTTTGTGACATGCATTTGGAATTCTATTCTCGCTAAATTCCATTTGGCCTGGATAATGTCTCATAAAGAAAGTGGAGGATCTTTTATTGGCTTGGCACCGGGTCTCTATCCGCAAAAGTCCTAAAGATGTTTGGAGGCTTTATCTTCTTGCTGGCCTTTGGCGGATTTGGGGAGAAAGAAATGCTGGATGTTACCATAACGAAAGTAAACAAGTAGGGTGGGTAGCAACTAATGTTTGGCTTTCAGTTTTTGGTTGGGTGGTGAGTAAAGGCTGTTTTTTTTTTGGGGGGGGGGGGGGGGGGGGGGGGCGGCATGCGTAATCCTTCCCTTTTCCTTTTGTTTTTTGTTTTTTTGCACTTCTTGTTTTTCTGTTGGCGTTATCTCAGTGCCCCTTAATGAAGTTTCTTGTCATCTTTCAACATAACATTAACTTCCTTGAGACACCACTAATCAATTGATTCCCCAATAACACTGCTTTAGGAATTTATTCCTTTTAAATTTTGCCATGGAGACCTATTAATTTCACTCACTCTCTTCCCTCTCTTGATGTAAACATCCATAACCATTAGCCTATGTTGCATGGCCAAACTCCTCATTGGCATGACGTTGCAATTTTGACATATTGACCTTTTGCCTTCGTAAGTAAAAATAAATCTCCTTTTCCCTTTTCCTTTTGTTTTTTTGTTTTTGTTTTTGTTTTGTTTTGTTTTTTTTTGCACATCTTGTTTTTCTGTTGGCGCTATCTCAGTGCCCCTTTAATGAAGTTTCTTGTCATCTTTCAAAAATTAGCCATCTCCTTCCACATAATATTAACTTCCTTGACACACCACTTTTCTTATTTAATCATTTGATTCCCCAATAACACTGTCTTAGGAATTTATTCCTTTTGAATTTCGCCATGGAGACCTATTAATTTCACTCACTCTCTTCCCTCTCTTGATGTAAACATCCATAACTATTAGCCTACGTTGCATGGCCAAACTCCTCCTTGGCATGGCGTTGCAATTTTGACATATTGACCTTTTGCCTTCCTAAGTAGAAATAAGTCTATCTAGCTTTGTATATGATCAACTTTTAAAGGGTTATTAAGTAATCATTTTACTTTTTTAAAGTATGTGTTTGTTATTTCAAAATCGCATGTCATGGCAAATCAATTATAGCATCTCCCATTGTAATTCTATTTCCAAAACCATATCCTCCATGTACCTTTTTCATATCCCCTACTATCTTTTTCTACATGACCATTTAAGTCCCCTACCATCAATATCCTTTCTCCATTTGAAATACATTAAATTAGTCCATCCATCTCCTCTCAAAATTGTTTCTTAATTATCCCCTCTAATTCTGCATACACCTTTTTCTCTTAACGTCTACAACTTTTTTCTTTAAATCTCTGTCTACCACCATCCTTGCCCCGTTGTTATTGTTGTCCTTTCCTATATAACAAAGTTCAAATCTAATAAATTTCCTTAGCTTTTGCACCCCTCCATTGGTCTCTCATATAGCTTCATCATAACCACTAACTCTATATTCTTACCTGTCAAAATTCTTACATTTCATGGGACAAGACGAGTCATATTCTTCTGAATTAGCTTCTTTACCCACACATTCAAAACAAAGTAGGAATCCTTGCTACTTTTCACCCCAACCATGTGCCATTTTGGCATGTCACTCCTAAGGGACACCCCCTAGCCAACCCCTTGCCCATTTCTCATTGTCCCCAGGTGTTGGTGCAGCATGTCACTTGCAGGGAGTGCCCTAGCATGAGCTTGAAATGTCATGTCAGGATTCATGAGAAGGATATGGCAAAAAGTTTGCTTTGGTTGCCCACTTGACACAACCCTCCTTTATCCACCTTGGGACCAGCAATGAGAGCACAAAAACGCACACTAGTGGAGTTAAACGAGGCTGTTTATTAACTAAAAAAATATTTTTCCATAGGCCTTGCATGCACTATGTAAGAATCCTCATATGTAGATGTTAAGGGTATCTATGCCTCTCAGCTGTGTAACAATAATTTTGGTGGAGAAGTGTCACTAGATTCCAGAAAAGATTTGCAACTATACAAATTTGCAGGAAGCATCACTACTCACTACATTCCAGAAAAGATTTACGACTATGGAATTTTGCAGGTTTACCATTTTCCCCCCTATGGATATAACCCTTCGGACCAACCAACATTCTATTAAGGCACATGCCTGTGGCCTCTAGCTCAGTGATGGCTGGGTGGATGAAATGGCGGTTTTATCCCATAATTGACTACCACAAAACTTCTTTATACCAATGGGGAAAATCAATATGATATGCCTTACATATTTTTGCCAGTATACGGAATTGTGAACTTATGTAAGTTGAATACTGGAATAGCTGGCTCCTATGATTATGAATATAGATGGATGATGTTCAAATGTTTCTAACTTTTGTGTCTACCCTTTTAGTGCAAACGAGAGGGTTTTCTCCAAAGAATTAAAGATGAAGAAGGTGAAGGATGCAACATCTATGGATTCTTGGAAGTTAATAAGGTCGCTGGTAATTTTCATTTTGCCCCTGGGAAAAGCTTCCAACAGTCAAATATTCATGTGCATGATTTGCTGGCATTTCAGAAGGATAGTTTTAATGTAAGATTGATCCCGTATTATCTTTTCAGTTCCTTTCAATAAAATTTTGAGATATTCATTGAAAAGAAATAATCTCGATCTCTGTATATGAAATGGCCACTAAAATTTGCACTAAAATTTGTCATTTTAGTAAATATGAGATTCTGTTGCGTAAATGTTCTCTTATCATTTTTTTCTCAACAACAATAATGTTATCTAATTCATCTGTTGTCACCAGATTAGCCACACAATCAATAAACTATCCTTTGGAGCACATTTCCCAGGCGTTGTTAATCCTCTTGATGGGTAATTCCCCTTACCTCAAAAAAAAAAAAAAAAAAAAAAAAGAAGAAGAAGAAGAAAGAAAGAAAAGAAATCCTCTTACCTCATCCCAGTAAGCCATTCAGTTGATTGAAACTGAAAGAATTTTTATGAATATTGACTTACATTTAATCGCTGGAACTTTCAGGGTACAATGGGTGCAAAAGACACCATATGGGATGTATCAGTATTTCATCAAGGTTAGTCTCACAAAGCTGCCTTCATCAATGTATGTATAATGAAATTCTTATTCTTTAGGAACAAAAATACGGCAGCCCAAAGAAGTAAATTTGTTTTGCCCAAGACATTTTTATTTTTCTGTCCCATGCATAATTGAGAGAAGGCCAGTAAAAGAACCTAGTCGGTGGCCCATCATCTACATGACTGCTATTTTCTTGTATTGGCCAAATCATCCTAGGCACAGTCATAATGGCAGGCAATTCAATTATTGTGCACAGTCTGGTTTCTATGTTTTCATTATTCTTTTTTCTTCTTTTTTTTTTTTTTTTTCTTTGTTTTTTTTCCCCCTATTTCTTCATATTTGCCTCAAAGACATGGTATTACTTCACTGAGTCAGAATTAGATATGTTTCAGTGAGAGATGTTTTCTTGGTTTGCTGTCTCAGGTGGTTCCTACTGTTTACACTGACATAAGCAGGCACACAATCCAGTCAAATCAGGTGCAACTAACACATTTAAATTGCAATTTCTGCTTTGTTCTGCAGCGTTATCTGATTCTAACTAACTTGCATTCTGGATTGTGCAGTTCTCTGTAACAGAGCATTTTAGGGGTGCAGAACTTGGTCTTGTGCAGGCTCTTCCTGGAGTTTTCTTCTTTTATGATCTTTCACCTATTAAGGTGAGCTTTGGTCCCCAACAAAGTCCGTTTGTATCCCCTGTATTGAGCGTTTTAGGTGTATCCTTCAGCACTGGAATCAGTTCGTATTGGGTGATATGTACTGGTTTATGTCGATACTCTAGATCTTGTTGATGACTGTAACATCATAAAGGTGTCATTATCATGATTTAGTAATCATTACAATCAATTTCAGTTTCTGATCAATGCAGAGTTTCATTGTTACTGTTACTTGATGCATCCCTTCGAAAATCTCATGGACACAACCTTAGTTATTTTGTTCTCTTGACTGTTTATGGCATTCATTCTCTTTCAGGTGTTTTGATCTACTAATAAACACGCTTCTGCATGATTCTCTCTTATTACAACTTTTTTTTTTTGGGTTAGCTTGTTAGTACACATCCATGTCAGTACACACACTCCATGTTAGCCACCTCCACTAGGGATCGATACCAAGACTTCAAGTGTTGAAACGAGGTATCTCCACTCAGTCTGCCAGTTGAGCTATGGATCTGGGTGTCTCCTATTACAACTTGATTTCAGCAATGAAATCTTGAACATTCGATTCTCTTTACTCAAACTAAGCAGTAGTCATTCCTTTTGGCTTACTTCTCATCACATGTTTAAATTAGTACTTCTGTTGCAGGTGACTTTCATAGAGCAACATGTGTCCTTCTTACACTTCCTCACAAATGTTTGTGCTATTGTTGGAGGTAATACTCTCATCTTCTTTTTCCTTCTTGTTGCTTCTGAGTGCACTCCAAAAAATTCTACTGTACGCATGGAAATTGTGCAGTTATCAGGATTGTTGATTTCATGGGTTACGTAGAGATGGATAGCCCGTAAGTCAATGCAGACTGATAAGTTTGATGATCCAGAGCGTTGGTCTGTTAAGTCCCACCGAGATCTCAGTGACCAATATTAGGAACCTTTACTGTTGAATGTGGATAGTTATTTTATTCTCTTAATAACCATCTACCTGTAGGCCAAAAATTGAAAGGTTAAGATCCAGTTCCATTCTCAATTAACCGCTATGATTTTCGTCATCATTCTTGAAAATTTTGTATAGCAACATTTCATCTTTGTCAGGATTCATCAGCTATAAGTGCAGACTAGGGACATGAGCATTTACTGTTGAAGGATATTTACTTTCGTCTTCTTCATTTTATTTTTCCACACTTGTATTTTCTAAGTCTCAAGTTTGTAATTTTGACTTAATATTCTTAAATAATCTAAGCTTTTCAAAGTAACAAGACTATAATATTTGACTGAATATTCTAAAACAATCTAAGTATATATTTACTTATGTTCAGGTGTCTTCACAGTTTCTGGAATATTGGATTCATTCATTTATCATGGTCAGAAGGCGATCAAGAAGAAGATGGAAATTGGCAAGTTCAGCTGATTGTCAACTGCATGTGTACAGCTTGACTCTGGCATGTCAGCTGAATGGATTTCGACAGAAGGATGAGTTGAGATGATTACTTTTGGGATGCTTGTCAAATTCAGCTGATTGTCAATTTCCATTCATGGGCTCACCTCTAGGTTGAATGTTGAATGGCTTTCTGTAGTGCAGAAGATGGAATGGCCTCTGCCAAAGATTGGCAGGTAACAACTAGATGATGTCATGAAATTAATTTAGCGAGTCAATAAGATCAGTTTCCCCCCCTCTTTTTGCTATTTTACCTCTTCACGAAAGTACCTCAATGTAATTTAGCATTTTCTGTTTGTTTTCCTGCAAAAAATGGACCATTGCTAGAAAATGTTGAACATCTAGATTGTGAAAGCTGGTGGGAATTTTGTGATTTGTGAATGAAATGATCTAGTAATTTTGGAGAAATCCAAGTACTTTGCAGAAAATTTCAGAAACTTGCATGTGCATTTTGCTGATTCCACGATTGAAGGCAGAGATGCTGAAGGACAACATCCTACCATATGTCAGATGGCCATAAAAAAAAAAAAGGTTAGTTATCCTGTCCTTGTGTTTTAGTGTTTTGCCTGATATTGTATGGAAGACCGGCTGCCTATTTTTTTGAAGCAGAATCTCGGGTGTAAAATCAAGCAGGATCACTCATTCCTCACTTTTAGAGAGAGTAATCAACCAGTATATCATCCGGTGGGAGCCTAGGAGCAGGAGATCGCCCTCTTTTTTAAGAAAGATTATTCCATATCTGTTTCCTTTTATGGGGGGCTGCCTTTTTGCTGATATGGGAGTCGGTGGAATGCAAGAACATAACGATTTTCTCCCTTTGTCGTTGGCAGTGTCTGCCAAACCCCAGAAAATGGAGGAACTGGAATTTGATGCATTGCCCATTCCAATGTGAGATGATCAGTGTGCTTTACACTGGATTCGGCCTGAGCCCAGAGGCCTGTGGATTGGATCTGGCCCTGAGTTTTGAGCTGAATAATTAATTGGACTTGACCTGGCCTGCATCTGCTCTGTCCTGAAAGATAGGTGCAACCTGGCTGCTTCTTTCTCTCTCTTTTTTATTTTTTTTATTTTTTTTTAAATTTAAAAAAAAAAGAAATTGGTGAGCAGACCAATGGCAGGCCGGCCCAGCCTGAACTGATTGCTTTGCTCACTGGTTTGGACTGGACTTGGGTCTTTTGCCCATGGGCTCGGCTTGCAGTTGCTATGGCTCAGCACAGCCTGGCCCATTTCCCATCCTAATCAACGCCCCTTTCATCTTTAGCTCTTGGGGTCTGGCAAGAGGTGGAACATCAATCCACGCCCCTTCAACGTATCAACCGGCTCTTCTTGGTATAGACAAGGGATCGTAGGACCGCCGCACATGATTCCAGTCAAAGAGATTCTGCGGTGTTTGGATACTGGGAAAGCTATTGTCAGAATCCAATTTTTGTGTTTGGACCATAGGAAAGAGTTGTTGAGAGAGGAGAGAGCTTTTATCCTTAACGCAAAATAATAATAAATAGATAAATAAACAGTCGTTTGATGGGAATGCATTTCTCTAAATTTTGCATCCCATCGTGAAGATGAAAATCGGAAAGGGGGTAAATTTCGAGAAAGGAATTTATGTGGAAATTCATTTTCCATCCTTTTCCAGAACAAACACAAATTCCGCCCCTAACTAATGGGATTCATTTCCCTAGGACTGGATTCTCAGTGGCCAAACAACATTAATGGATGAGTTGTACCTTGAAAGAAGATCTCATATTTGGATATATCTTATCTATATTAGGTGGAGTCTAAAAGACCAACAATTTGGATCATTGAGGAGGTGGAGCTGTCACCTGTGAGGAGAAATTTATCGAGAGATCATAAATTACTGACTACATACAGCATTCGCTATCATTACAGATGCGGGGGATTGGCCTACCTTTCGAGAAACATTAGATGACACAAACGCTAAGAAGCGAATGGTGGCTATGCAGGACGAGATGAATTCCTTATACAAGATTGAGATGTAGGAGTTAGTGGAGCTTCTTGTTGAACGTAAAGTAGTCGGATGTAAGTGGATTTACAATAAGAAACATGACAGATACAATGCGAGATTGGTTGCGAAGGGGTATGCTAAAAAAGAAGGCATCGACTTCAATGAGATATTTGCATCAATTGTCAAGAAGGTATCCATCATATTTGTGTTGGCACTGGCTGCCCAATACAATATAGAACTAGAACAAATAAATGTAAAAATTACTTTCTTATATGGGGAATTGGAAGAATAGATCTACATGAAGCAGTCAGATAAGTTTGAGGTGCAGAGGTCAAAGAATAAAGTTCACAGGTCAATGAGGTCGTCGTACAACTTAAAACAGTCGCCTATGCAGTGATATAAGAAATTTGATACTTTCATAGTGAGTCAGCGGTTGATCAGAAGTGAATTTGATCATTATATTTACTTTAAGGCATTGAATGATGGAGATTTCATTATACTTGTATTATATGTTGATGATATGCTTATCGCCAACCGTAGCACGTCTGACATCAATATATTGAAGACTTGGTTGTCAGTAACATTCGAAATAAAAGATTTGAAGGCTGCAATGAGGATTTTCGACATTGATATACACAGAGATGGAGAGATGAGCATGTTACAGTTGCCTCAAGCTGAATACCTTGAGAAGGTGTTTGATTAAGTTTGGGATGGATAAAGCTAAATTAGTTAGCACACCCCATGCCACTCACTTTCAGCATTCTTTAAGCAATGTCCCACTAGAAATGAAGAAAATCAGTTTATGTCTCGTGTGCCCTGCTCAAGCGCGGTTGGCTATTTGATGTATGCCATAATCTCTATTGAAATTGCATGGAATAGTCTACTACGACACGTGTAAGCTCGGAGGAGCTAAGGAATGAATGACTATTCCTAGAGGGGGTGATTAGGACAAAATAAAATTTATATCTTTTAACACATAATTTCTTACTTAAATTAATATGTCAATTTAAACTAAGTCAATTAACATTAAAGCTTCCAAGGAACTAGTCTATAAATAATAGTGTATGTGTGTAGGATGTGTTAACTATTCAAATCCTAACATTCATCTAATCATGCATACATACAATACACTAATCAATTACATAGGCGTAATTTGAAAAATGCTCAAATGACAATCTTAAACACAAGCATATATAGTGGTTCGATTTTTCTACTCCGCTCCCAGCGGACAAACTCTCCCTAATTGTATCGATATTTACTATCGAATGTTTAAAATCAGGTTCACCTTTAACCTTTACATCCATATACAATGATCGTGGTCCTATATAAGAACGTAGCATACACTCCCGTCGAAGGCTCCCGCAAGAGACTGTAGTTGGTTTTCTATCAACTAACCATCAACCTTTGTCCTAGTCCAAAAACCTACGTTTACTCCCGTCGGGGGCTCCCATGGAGACTAACACGTACACACCTGTGTCCAATGAATTCGGCTTACACAAGAGCTTAGGTCCTACATAAGAACCTATCGAATTTGGGTCACAAAATCTTACCATCAATCCTACATAAAAAAAGTATGAACTCATACACGACACTTATCGAATTGAGCCCTTTTGATGAGTCATTAGTCATTCTTGAGTCACTTCTTCAAAGCTTCCCTGTGTTTGAATCCGCTCTTCAAAAATTCGCTCTTCAAATGCTTGTTGATGTTGATGTTTTGCTAATGTTTTAGCTCCAATATCAAACACCTTGCATGTGATGCTCCATTGAGGTGACTAGGGTAATGAGAGGTTGGGTGAATCTCCTACAACTTATGAGAATGTTGTATTCCTTGGGAATTCACGTAGATGAGTATTCTTGATGGTTTAGATAAAGATTTTACTATAAGTTCGAGTCTAATATCTAGAACAAGGTGGAGATCAAGTTCATCTTCTTCATTAAAGTTGGAATCATCTTTCAAGTGATGAACCACAATGAAGATGATTTAGATCTCACGGATTTAGAGGCAAAGAATGAGGGATATGAGTAAGGAATCTCTTAAGCTTCCATTGCACAAAAAACTCATCCAACTGTCTAAGAACCGAATGCTCTCTATATAAAGTTCAAGCTCCAACGGGCAGGAATCGATTAGTTCGATGGCATCAAAGGCTATTGAGAAATTCATATTTTCAGCTGAAATGTTGCTGGACAGTTTACGCACTTATACCCGATGCCATCGAGTGGTCTTCGATGCCATCGATGGTATCCTTCGATGTGATCGAATGGTTCCTGAATGCCGTTAAGAAACTCAGATAAAATAATCACAATCTTGCTAGACATATCTGAGTTACCTAGATGCTATCAAGGGGATCTTCAATGTCATTGAAGACCACTTGAAATATTGTTATTTTGGGAATATGGTTTCATAGTAGTTTCGTACTTCTTTGAGCCTAACTTATCTTATTCTAATTGGGCTTCTAAGACTAAGGGATGATCACCAAGGGTTTACTTATTAAGTTTAGGATCATGTAGAGATTTAGGGTTGTTTTGGGTCTAGGTTATGGTCACTAAGGCACCTTATATTCTTGTTCTTCACTTTTTTTACGCTTCAATCTTCATGTGTTTTTGGTCTTCAGCTTCCAAAGGCTCAACCAACTTGATTGACAAACAATGTGCACAAATTAGTGCACTAACATTTACGAGACAAGATATTTTACATGAAGTTAGGATTATGAGCATATACATGTCAAACCCTGGTAAGTAACATTGAGAAGTAGTGAAATAACTACTTTGGTATCTTCGAGGTACAATGGAAATTGGTAGGTTATGTGGACGTCGATTACACAGGGAGCGTGGACAACAGAAGGTCAACGTCTAGTTATTCATTTGTATTAGTGAGTGGATGGATCAGTTGGATGTTGAAGCTTCAGTTTGTGGTTACTCTTTCTGCAACCGAAGCTTAGTATATGGCATTGACAGAAGCATTCAAAGAAGGTGTTTAGTTAAGTGGAATGATGAATGAGTTGGGTCTTTAGCAAGAGGTCGAGGTACAATGGAAATTGGTAGGCTATGAGGACGTCGATTACACAGGGAGCGTGGACAACAGAAGGTCAAATTCCAGTTATTCATTTGTACCAGTGGGTAGATGGAACAGTTGGATGTCAAAGCTTCAGTTTGTGGTTACTTTTTCCGCAACCGAAGCTGAGTATATGGCAGTGACAGAAGCATTTAAAAAAGGTGTTTGGTTAAGTGGAATGATGAATGAGTTGAGTTTTCAACAAGAGGTCGTGCCGATTAATTATAATAGTGAAAGTGCAATTAACTTGGCAAAGAGTTTGGTTTACCATTCTCGTACTAAACATATCAATTTTCTTCATCATTGTATGACATGTGCTTGAGGAAAGTGGTGTTAATCTCGTGAAGATTCACATGAGTGTGAACCTGACAAATATACTTACGAAGGTGATTTCGCAGAAACGTGTAGATTCCGTTTGACTTCTTTAGGCTTAGCGTCAAACTAATGAAGACGTAGTGTGCACGAAAGGCGACGACGATGGGGAAGCTATGATGGAGGCGATTAGATCTTGGAGCTAAGAACTGTGATTCATGATGATTGAAGTCATGGTGGAAGTTGTTGTTTAAATGTCTTCAATATGTGATGAAATATAGGAGTTTGATCGAACGATCGAGAAATCTCATTTTTTTTTTTTCTAGTTTGCTCATTTGACAGTTTTGGCCATGTTCAATCGATCGAACTCAATGGCTCGATCAATCAACGATTGCTCAATCGATGTCAATCAATGCTTAGATTGACAGTGTGCACAGTTTTGCGTAATTGTGCAAATAGTTTTCTATTCTGGTTGTTTTACTATAGATATGGGTGTAATGCGGGATGCGCTGCGCAGTCTATCTGCGCAGCTTTGCGTACTATGGCTGGAATGCTATAGTTGTCTTACGCAGACAGCAGTTTGAGTTGAACTAGGATGCTACAACGTGGAGCATGGGAGAGAGAGTTGTGATGGGTTTCAAACTCTCTCTCCACAGACTCTATAAAAGAGAGTTGGGTCCCCAATCCTACACCACAGCAAAATTCGAGTCTCATCTACTGATTTGCAGAAAGGGTGTGAAGGAGAGGAAGATCCTAAGCTCTAAAGGAATTCTGGTATTCTGGTGTTCTTATCCGGCTTCCATGGCGGCGTCTCAGCTAGACAAGCTATCTGAACCCCTGATCGCCATGTCCCATGAACAGACAGATCCGTGGGCCTATTCCGCATATAGATTAAGTCCCACAGCTTATAGATATCCTACTCCAGTAAAACGTGCACCTATCTTGAATCCGAATGGATGACTTTTGCACTTAGATTCAAAACCCATATAGATAATCAGGGTTTAATTTTTCCCAAATTCGAAGCTGTGTTAATGTTTAGGGATTTTAATCCCAAATCCAATATTGGGATTTCAGTCTCATAAACCCCAAAAATCCAGCTAAGATTAGGGATTTAGAATCCCTGTATTCAGCAGATAATTAGGGTTTTCAATTTCGAAATCCCCAAATCCAGTTAAATTAGGGATTTTGGATTCGAACCCCTAAATACAAATATCTGATTAGGGATTTCGGAATCCAGATTCCCAAATTCTGACAATTAGGGATTTTGGATTCAAAACCCCAAATCGGGATTTTGGAATCCAGTCATCCAATTAGGGATTTCGAATCCCAAATTCGGAATTAGGGATTTTAATCCCAAATCCAGATGTTGGGATTTCAGATTCGAAACCCTAAATCCCGTTAATTAGGGATTTGTATACCCATACCTATGAATAGGTGAAGACCGCCATGAACGATTGGTTCTTCCACTCGAGCTAGACGATGGTGATGGCTCTCAACTTCCTTTCTTCCTCCATCTGGAGCCATTGCCAGCGTCTCGAGCTTCAGCGTCCATCAATGGCAGCCAATGCCACAGCCGCTGCCGCTTCTTCAGACGAGGTTTTCGAAACTGAGAAGATGTCGTCGTCGATCTTCCCTTCATCTGACCGAGCGGACAGAGGAAGACAGATGAGATTCATCTCTCTTTCTTCTTCTTTTTCGGAGAATGCAAACAGCGGGTCGAGATCTACCGGCTCTTTCTTCTTCTTTTTCCGAGAATGCAAACGACCTACGGTTTTTTTTTTCTTCTGCGAGTGGAATAAGGTCGAAAACCAACCTTATAATAGTATGGGTCCTCCGACCCGATTTTAGTGTAATCGGATCCGTTCTCTAGACCCGATTGCAGTTCAATCGGATCCGCTCTCTGGGTCTATGAACCGGGCCTGACATGATGTGTAAACCCATTTCTGGTTCTTAGGCACATTCCACTGAATATTTGGGCCATTAGTCTTCTAAAAGACATCCATGGGCCTGATTTTTCATAACCATTGATGGGCCAAGGTCATATATGATTGACATTGTAAACATTGTGTTTACATTGTGGACATTGATTAATAAATCTAATCATGTATTCCGTAGGCATCTCATGTAGAATATTCACTAAGCGGGGATCAAGGGTGTGTATACACTATAATTGAACTAAACATATTATTACCACCCATCTTGTGATAATTCTATTCTAATTATGAGTGCCTTAAGGATGATGTATAGATCATACAGATTAAATTTTGATGAAGCCCCTATTTAGGCCCATTACCCATCCTTAATATTATTACAGACCATTGGATCGTAGAAAGCGAAACATATCTGATAGTTTCTCTCTTTAGATCATCTATTTTCCATTGATCAAAACTAACTATCTAGTGGGCCGCATCAGAATAATTAAGATATAATCCATAGAGAGGCAGGATTATAATAGCAATCCTAAAGTCTATATTTGTAGTTTTGGATTTGGTTGTGTTAGCCACCATAGTGACCTCAATCGATGAAAATATTGCAAGTACAGACTTGTAACATTGGGATAAGTGGATTGCATACAGTTGCGTTCACATTTTCATGCATACGGTAACGAAAACATAGACGATTACCATTTTGGTAGTCAAGTGAACGGGTGAAGTAAATGGTGCTGGTAATGTAAAACTGAAAGACTCATCTCACCCATAGGTGTTGAGTGTCTCAAATTTACATGACTTACATCACTCAGCTTCATGTTCAGGAAGATCACTAATATGTTATTATTACCTCCCACAGGAGGAATGATGATGATGTGACAGATTCTCACTAAGATGTGATGGTTGGGCCCATCTTCATCTTGGATGATTCAGCAAATGCCTAACTGAATCAGTTTTCTTTGCCTGATATTCATTTACATTCACTAAATTGCTTTGTGAAATAATGAACTAATGTGAGTATATGTGTATCTCTTATATTTCAGTCTCAATTCCAACTAATACGCATCAAGTCCCTGCCTTAAATGGATCTAATTATACTCAATGGAAGAACGCCATTGAAGTTATACTGGGTTGTCTTCAATTAGACCTTGCCCTGATAACACCAGAACCGCCAAAGCCATCTGATAATGCCACCGAAGCTGAATATAATCGATGGGTTGCATGGTTTAGATCAAATGATACATGCCTGAAAGTCATTAAGTATTCAATTTCTGAATCGATGAAGGGTGCCATGCCTAAAACAGATAAGGCTAAAGTTTTCCGATCGAAATGGGAAAACGATTCAAGAAATCGAATAAAGCTGAAGTGGGTTTTCTTCTGAATAAATGACTCGCTCGTCCTACGATGGAAAAGGCAACATCCGTGAATACATCGAGAGCAGATCGAAGTTGTTTCTAAGATCCGTGCTCTGGGGCTTGTACTCACCGATGATCAACTGGTTCATTTGATCATGAACAACCTACTTCCCCAATTCGGCGTTTCTGGTAAACTATAATACTCAAGGACATGTGGACATTGGATGAACTCATCACTCAGGCCCAAGAAGAAGACAGGATCAGACAGATGATAAAAGTTCAAAATGTTAATATGGTGACTTCAGGACAAGCGCATGGGCAAAGAAATAAAGGTAGAAAGAAGAGGAAACAAGGTTCTAATAGTGGATTCTCTGGTCCTCCATCTGGAAACCATGAGAATCAATCTGGAAATGGATCTAAACGCAAACGGGTTAAAGGCAAACCATGCTACTTTTGTAAAAAGACGGGTCATCTAAAGAAAGACTGCAAAGGTTTTAAGGATTGGCTCATAAAGAAAGGTAATCATTCTGTTCTTGTCTGTTTTGAATCTAATCTGACCGATGTGTCAGCAGATTCCTGGTGGATAGATTCAGGAACTACTATTCACATATGCACTTCTATGCAGGAATTACTACAGGCCAGGCCACCAACTGATGCGGAGCGCTCAGTATACGTAGGCAATGGTGTCAAAGTTGACGTGGAGGCAATAGGAGTCTATAGGCTTAAGTTGAAGTCTGGTTATTTTTTGAATTTAGTTAATACATTCCGTGTGCCGTCTATAAGGCGCAATTTAGTTTCAATTTCCTGTTTAGATAAGTTGGGATATTCGTTTCACTTTGGAAATAAAAGTTTTAGTATTTACTTCGATTAAAGTTGGAACCGGCTCTTTAGTAAACAACTTATACCAGTTAGACTTGATTGTCTCTCACGTCTATAATATTAATACCTTGCATAGAAATGTAGCGGGATCCAAGCGAAGGCTAAACTATGAGAATTCATCCATGTTGTGGCACAGGTGTCTATGTCTCATATCTCGTGAGAGAATGCATAGACTTGTGTAAGAATGAATTCTACATTCTCTAGACTTCTCTGACTATAAGGTATGCATTGATTGCACAAAAGGAAAACAGACTAGAACGAAAAAGAAAGGTGCAACTAGGAGTGTATGTCTATTAGAGGTTATACAAACAGATATTTGTGGACCATTCCTACAGCCTCATGAAGTGGCTACAAATATTTTATTACCTTTATAGATGACTACTCTTGCTTTGGGTACCTATACCTTATCAGTGAAAAATCAACTGCCCTGGATGCTTTTAAAATCTATAAGGCTGAGGTTGAAAATCAACTCGATAAGAGAATTAAAGTTGTCAGATCTGACGGTGGTGGTGAATACTATGGTAGATATGACGAATTAGGACACAATCCAGGGCCATTTGCTAAATACCTGCAGGATTGTGGCATTGTTGCTCAGTACACTATGCCTGGTACTCCAGAGCAAAATGGAGTTGTTAAGAGACGTAATCGCACCCTTATGAATATGGTGCGAAGTATGGTCAGTAATTCAACATTGCCAGAATCTCTGTGGGGTGATGCGATCAAAACTGCAGTTCATATATTAAACAGGATTCCCAGCAAAGTAATAAGCAAAACTCCTTTTGAGTTGTGGAATGGGAGAAAACCAAGTCTCCGATATCTACATGTTTGGGGTTGTTCTACTGAGGCCAAAATTTATAACCTGCATGAAAAGAAGCTTGATCCTAGAACCATAAGTTGTTTCTTCATTGGATACCCAGAAAGATCAAAAGGCTATCGATTCTACTGTCCTTCCCCCTCCATCAGGATTGTTGAGACTGAGAATGTCAAATTCATTAAGGACACTGAAAACAGTGGGAGCACGAACATAAGAAATTTTGTATTTGAGAACAAAGGACTGTAACTCCTGTCATAGTCAATCCAGATCACGTGGACATTAATGATGCAGTTGATTCTGTAGTCACTGCAGAGCACCATGTAGAACCTCATATACAAACCACTGAGGAGGAAAATCAAGATCAGACCTAACAAGCTGAACCATTAAGAAGATTTGAAAGAGAGAGAAGGCCTGAAAATCGAGACGATTACATCGTATACTTATAGGAACACGACTTTGATATAGGGGTGGAAAAGGATCCTGAATCCTTTATACAAGTCAAACAAAGTGCTGATCTTTCTCATTGGTTTAATGCCATGAAAGATGAGTTGAAATCCATACAAGACAATAAAGTATGGGATCTTGTAGAGTTACCCACTGGAATAAGGCTGATTGGTTGTAAATGGATATTTAAAACCAAACGGGACTCCAAAGGTAATGTTGAACGATATAAAGCCAGACTTGTTGCCAAGGGTTTTAACCAACGTAAGGGCATTGACTTTAAGGAGACTTTCTCACCAGTATCCAAGAAAGACTCATTCAGGATCATAATGGCTCTTGTAACTCATATGGATTTAGAGTTACATCAGATGGATGTAAAGACTGCATTTCTCAATGGGGATCTAAATGAGAATGTGTACATGTTGCAGCCCGAAGGTTTTGTAGCTACTGGCGCAGAACATTTGGTTTGCAAACTTAAGAAGTCCATTTATGAGTTGAAATAGGCATCGCGACAGTGGTTCCTTAAGTTTCATGAAGTAATTTCTTCATATGGCTTTGTAGAAAACACTGCAAATGAGTGCATCTACATTAAAACCAGTGGGAGTAAGTTCGTTATGATGATTTTGTATGTTGATGACATTCTGTTAGCTAGCAGTGATACCAGTATGTTGAGCGACACCAAGAAATTTTTATCTCAAAAATTTGAAATGAAAGACCTTGGTGAAGCTTCTTATGTCATCGGCATTGAGATTCGCCGTGATAGAACACTTGGACTGCTCAGCTTGTCACAGAGGACCTATATTGCTAGGGTACTCAAAAGGTATGGCATGCAAAATTGTGCTTCAGGAAAGTCGCCCATTGTGAAGGGCGACAAATTTGGTTTATTTCGATGTCTAAAGAATGATTTAGAAAAGAATCGAATGAAAAAAATTTCGTATGCATCAGTAGTAGGGAGCATCATGTATGCTCAAGTCTGTACGCAACCGGACATTGCCTTTGTCACTGGAATGTTGGGAAGATATCTATCTAATCCAGGAATGCAACATTGGATAGCTGCAAAGAAAGTATTACGGTATCTTCAGAGAACAAAAGACTTCGGACTCACATACAGAAAGTCTGATCAGTTGGAGTTGATCGGATATTCAGATGCAGACTTCGCAGTCTGCGTCGATACTAAGAAGTCTACTTCAGGATACATCTTCATGATGGTGGGAGGAGCTGTGTCGTGGAAAAGCGTGAAACAATCTACCACACCTCATCTACTATGGAAGCCGAATTTATTGCCTGCCATGAGATCTAATCATGCACTATGGTTACAGAGTTTCTTTTCAGGTTTGCGTGTATGGAGCATATCCCGAAACCAATGAGAATATTTTGCGATAATTTCTGCTATTTCCTTCTCTACTAACAACAAGCATTCGTTAAGGCCAAGGCATATCGACATCAAGTATCTTGTTGTAAAGGAAAGGGTTCAGAATCATCAAGTGTCCGTGGAATTCATCGGCACTAAGTAGATAATTGCAGATCCGCTCACTAAAGGGCTCCCTATCACGCTATTTTAGGAGCATGTAACATTCATAGGAGTCATTGATCCCACAGATGTTTTAAGTTAGTGGGAGTTGAGCGTACTTTGATTTTCACAGACACTTAGAGATCTCGTTTTATACATTTTGTTTGGATGATTTTGATATAAAGATTTATTTCTACTTCTCTATATATATGCACAAATTTTGAATAAGTGGAACTACAGTTGTGTCTCGTTGGAGACATGAAAAAGCTTCAGGACCTCTTAGGGATAGGCACATATCATCACACTAAAGTATGTCATCCTTATACCATATTTCCTAGTTTGTGATCTATGTCGTTAAGATTGAAAGTATTTGTGATCGCGCTTAAACTTACTTCGCCTAAATTAAATGTTGTGATGACTACCGTGTTTCGATACTGACATCTTAATGGACCAGATTGAATAGCATTACTCATATTGTCCAACTATTTCATTGGTTAACCATTTGGATATTTTCTTAAAATATCAAAACTTGTTTACAAAATTATTATATATGACTATCATTGACGTTGCTCAATGAGGCCCAAGTGGGAGAATGTAAGAACTCTGTTTAGTAGGCCTTACTGATCAACGGTCTGGATTGTCATTCAGTTGGACTGGATGATTGAGTAAACCAGTGGGCCCCACTTCAGGTGATGCGTTGCACAGTCTATCTGCGCAACTTTGTGTACTAGGGCTGGAATGCTATAACTGTCTTACGCAGACAGCAGTTTGAGTTAAACTAGGATGCTACAATGTGGAGCATGGGAGAGAGAGTTGTGATGAGTTTCAAACTCTCTCTCCACAAACTCTATAAAAGAGAGCTGGGTCCCCGATCCTACACCACGGCAGAAATTCGAGTCTCATCTATTGAATTGCAGAAAAGGTGTAAGGGAGAGGAAGATCCTTAGCTCTACAGGAATTCTGGTATTATGGTATTCTTATCCGGCTTCCATGGCGGCGTCCCATCTAGGTAAGCCATCTGAACCCCTGATCGCCATGTCCCTTGTACAGACAGATCTGTGGGCCTATTCCGCATATAGATTAAGTCCCACATGTTTTTCATAAAAGAGTGTGCACAGTTTTGCGTAATTGTGCAAATAGTTTTCTATTCTGGTTGTTTTACTATAGATATGGGTGTAATGCGGGATTATGGTATCGAAATGATTAAAAAAGCTTAAACGTTCTAAGAAGGTTTCAAAGGAAGGCTAGGGTTTTCTGAAGGGTTTCACATCTGTAAGTATACCTCTCTCTTGTAATATCGTTTTATAGTAAATTTTGTTGTCGCTTTGTTCCGTGGCTTTTTCCTATGAGAGTTTTCCATACAAAATTTGTGTGTTCCTGTGCATGCTTTGCTAAGTTTATCTTTCGCGTGTTTGATATGAATTCTAAATTTGTTTCCGTGGTCCCCAAACAGAGATTCTCTCCTTTAAATCTTGCCATCCTCTAGAACTACTAAAATCAGAGCTTTTGAGGAAAAGTCTAGATTCTCATTTCCATTGGAGAGAGAGAGAGAGAGAGAGAGAGAGAGAGAGATCACGAAAGCAAACAACCCCACTTGAAGAGATAGAGAGATCACAAAGCAAACAACCCCACTTGAATATACCCATCTTACCTGTAAAGCAAGAGAAGCCCAAGTGGGACTAGCTTTTCTTCCAAGTAAAATGAAAGAAATCGCCCCTCTTTCTACCTCAAACAGGAAAACGCAAGTTCCATTCACACCTCTTCTGGTTTTCTACTGGGGTGCATTGAACGGAACAACTTGGGTAGGCAACTAAAGCCTATTTTTTATAAGCTGGGGTCTCGTGCACAGTTTAAATGGCCTGCACGTGTTAATCTGAATCGTCCATTTGTACACATCGATCATCCAATGATCCTCGTCATCCCAATGGCAGTTATTGAATATTCATCATCATTATCACCATGTAAGCTTTATCCCAACTAATTGGGGTCAGCTGTTTGAATCCTATTTTATGATTCTGGCCAAAAGCAAAATCAGATGGTTAAGATTGTCTGATCAGCAAGAATTTTAGGATGGGGCCTAAATTCTGATAGATTGTAGGTTGTTGTAGATATAATGTATGCCACATGAACGGTGAATGAGGTACCACAAAATTCAATAG
This sequence comes from Magnolia sinica, assembly GCF_029962835.1. Lineage (NCBI taxonomy): Eukaryota > Viridiplantae > Streptophyta > Magnoliopsida > Magnoliales > Magnoliaceae > Magnolia > Magnolia sinica. The sequence continues at coordinate 5,789,799 of NC_080576.1, read as the reverse complement.
TGGCGGTGGACTAACCATAGTGTAGACCCAAAATTCTATTGGTTGGTTGCATGTATTCATCTTTGCATGGTGGGAAGAAAGAGAATAAAAGAATAAAGAGGCGTGGGTGGGTTTGCCTTTGAGCTCATCTCCAAATTCCTTATCTTGGGAGGAAAGAAAAAACAAATATGGTTTTGGTGTTCCCACTTGTCAATTGGAGTTTCAAGGATAAGCATTCCTTCACTTTCCTTGGTGGGGAGATTCCAGATTCTTCTCAACTTTCACATTTCTAAAATGGAATGGAAACCCCATTTGTTTCCTTCACTTTAAGAATGATCCATTGTTTAGTAATGACCCATCACCAACGGCCCAAAGTTAGGTTGGTGGGACCCACAACCCACGTTTTTGGTTGTGATGGACGGTGCCGATGTGCAATGGAATTGGGGCCACTAGTTGGAGGTGGATCATTGCATCTCTTTCTAACTAATGATAATAGTAAACTTCAAGCCTGAGAGGATGATGGGATATTCTAATCATAGCATTTTGGAAGGAAAGTTCATGCCCCTTGTCGTTGGTTGTTAAGCACAAAGGAACAAAACAAGGGCTCATTTTCCTACGTTGATGATGGCTTCAGAATCAGATCCAGGCCGGCCATCATCTTTGTCATGGGTGAAACTCACATAGTTACAAATTTACAATCATGTGTGGCAATTCATGCGTAGAATATGGGGCCCACCATTCCTGATTTTGCCAAATGGACCCTTGCAGATACCTTTCGCTTGTGGATTGGAAGTTTAGAAAGCATAATCAAACAAAGCAAAAAGTTTAGTGTTTGGCTTCACAATTGTACTTAATACCATTTGAGTTTCAGATGGTAATTAGCAACAACTGCAACTGCACGTCATCTGTTTGGCCAGATGATCCTCCCATGTGTTTGGCAAGCATGTTACATAGAATTTAACTAATCAGGGGCTGTCCAAATGCACCCTTAGTCCGCAAAGACATTTGATTGTAACACCATCTGAGAAGAAACATGCAACCATGGAAACCAACGCTTACACTCCATTCGATTCTGCATTATCTTGTAGTCCCAAATGGATGGAGCAGCATATACCCAAAATCACACTGATGGGATGATCTTAGCCATCTGACTTCCCCTGATGGCAGCCCCCAACAATGAGAAAGCCCTCCCAGCAAATGAGAAAACCATGAGCCAGAAAACATGCTGAGAGTGCTTTTGGATGAATTATTGAATTGACTCGTGTGCATCCAAACACAGCAGTAAGATTATCTAGATTTAAGTTCTGCTACAATTCATAAACAGGAAAACCAAAACAGATTACACCACATAATAACAACACTACATTGATAACTACACTGCTACAAACAAAGTACATGAGAGACTCCTCCCTGGCATTGCAAGAAAAAACCAGCATTCCAGGGATCTTAACTTGTTAAAAAAATAAAATAAAATTACACTAATGCAGACTCTAATCCTAATTACTGATAATGACACCTAATTACCACACCCAAACACTCTCAACAGCAGCTTTGCAAATGTGAAAAAAACCATCGCAAACAGCTACTGGAGATCCCAAACTAAAATTGCAAAAAAGACCAACAAGGGATATTGAAAGCTGGATAAAAGTTTAGACAGACAATTAGGAGAGGATAGCATCCCAATCGATCTCCAACGACGGAAACTTCTGCAACAGAAAGCTCTCTGATTCATCCCACGACAGTTCATTGAAATCTGGGTACTTTGTATCAGAAGCTGGTGAAGATCCAGGAGAATCGTCGCTGTCGGATACTGATGGCAAGCTCACGTTCTCCACCTTGTGACTATCTTCAGAACCGAAGAAGCCAATTTCCACATTCGCAACATCTGTAACCTCTGACACTGGGGTGAACCTGGAAGAACCCATCTGCGTTCGGATATCAATCTTTGCCTCGACGGAGAAAATGGGGTCAGGCAGATTCACCTGTTTATGCGGATTAGCCAAGCTTTCACAAATTGCTTGAAGCTTCGCATCAACAGAAGACTGGAGAGGTCTGCAGTTGCTGAATTCATCTCCAAAAAGAAACCCTTGATGGCGGAGATGTGGGAAATTCAGCCTTGCCAACTCCCCACGGAGCTTATATGCAGCCTTGTCATAAGCCAAGGCAGCCTCTTCAGCAGTGTCAAATGTGCCAAGCCACAGCCGGGTACGGTTCTTCGGTAGCCGAATCTCCGCCACCCATTTCCCCCAATGCCGCTGCCGGACGCCTCGGTAGAGCTTCATAGGCTTCGTTGGCGGCGAGCCAGCATGCTTCATGGGGGTGGTGGCCCGTGGGCCAAGGAAACTCCCAACCTGTTGCTGCAAATGCCGAAGACCCTGGTTAGCAGCAAGAGCCATTTGCTGCTGCTGCTGCTGTTGCTGAATTTGGGCTTGGATCTGCTGAATCTGAGATGGGTTGAGTTGGTTAAGCCCAATCGGGCCTGATCGGGCGAGACCCATTTGATCAAAGCAAGAGAACCCTTGAAAATCCATGTGGGTTGAGGAAGTTGAACAAGAATCAGATGGGAGATTTGAAAGAGAAGAGAAAGAAGGAGATAAGGAATAGGAAGAAGGAGAAGAGGAAGAGGGGAAAGGGAGAGGAGGAGATGTGGTGGAAGAGGTTGAAGCACCTTTGATAAAAGGCTGCAGTGCTTTCATGAGCTCTCCACCAAATGTTTCTGAGAAAACAGGCCTGCTACTGTAGTAATCTATAGCAGTTGCCATTGCCTTCTCTAACAAGCAAAGATTTTTAAAGACTTCCTAGTATATTACAAGAAAAAGATGCCCAAATTAAAAGAAAAAAAAATAAAAACCCACCTGATTCTTATAAAAACCAAAGAACAGGCAAGGAATTTGAAAAGGATAGAAACCCAAAAGACCTTTCTACACAAAGGAGCAAAGAGATTTATGATAAAAACACCTTCTTTTCTCCAAGAAAATTACAAAAAAAAAAAAAAAAAACCCAACTTGAGGGATAGAAAAACAAACCCTCTTGGCTGATTAAATTCTAAAAATCACAAAAAGAAAAGAAAAGAAAAGAAAAGAAAAAACCCAACAAATCAAAAGAACTGAATCTCAGTTCTCTCACCACCCAATTAAAAATAAAAATAAAACAGCTTTTCCAGAAGACAGATGATGACAGAAAGGATTACAGAGAAGCGGGATATACAGAGGGGGAGAAGAAAAGAAGAGGAAGTCGTTGAATTGCAGAAGAAAAGATGGAAAATCTCTCAAAAATCCTCTCTTTTTTTCTCTCGAAATTGCTTTGATTTTATTTGAGGTTGAAGAGCCACACACCAGCCTTATATAAACGCGTTTGCTGTCTTCCTTTAACTCGCTCGAGATATTTTTCAAACGCACTCGTATCACACGTGTGATGATTCCTAAGAATGTGTGATCAGACCTGTTCATTCGGCGATCCTCAGTGTTTAAAATTCGATCATCCAATATTCAGGCAGATATGATCAACTAGTGGACCACACTCATACATAAAATCTAGACTGTTGGTTAATTTCATTCAACCGTTCCTTTGTTTTGTACAACTTTGGAATGGCTGAAGATGCTGTAGAGAAGGATTTAGAATTGGATTTGAGTTTCTGATAAAAAACTTACGAACGGATCTGATTTTTGCATGTTTGACTCTGGTCCACGTGTAGGCGAGTGCATTTTAAATGCGTTTCTCCTACCGAAACCCGTTCGTGGTACTTGGCCAATGAGTGAATGCCACGTATGTGTTTATCTCGTGGGCAACTGCGGCTCTCACACCCACGACGGGCGTCTGACGAGAATGTTAAACGTGTGGACTTTTTATTGGGTGCACAAGCATGTAGGCTATTGGTGTACGGCTTGGCTCGGTTCGGCTAATGGCTTTTATTTTATTTTCTTTTCTTTTTTGCGAGTTATTTCATATTTTTTAAGGCTTGATACAGAGTCGATAAGAAATTATACGCATGGGCATAAATTGAACCAATTAGGTACAATTAAATCGTGTAAATCACGGTAAATAAGTTAAATGTTATGAAAACCACGTTCGTCAACAATCATTACGATCATTACCACTGACTCATAGGCTCTTGTTTTTGTTGGAATAGAACCATTGGATTTATTCATTTTTAACCGTTACATAACCATCCAGAAATCTGAAATTCACCTGACCAAATGGGTATTTGGTTCATGGATTGGGATCGTTGACAATTTCACTTTCATCCTCCTAATTATTCACCAATAGTTCATTAATAGACTAATTCAAATGTACATTGTTGTATTTGCCCACCATCCGGACGGCTCAATTTGGGTTAAACATGTTGTCGGATATCTTCAATTTGTACATGGAACAAGGTTTTGATAGATCGACCTAGTTGATCAATCGAGTGAATATTGAATTATATAAATTGGTCTTTAGATAATTTTGGACGATCTCGATCAATTGAACTGTCTGGTCAATCAATCAACAGAATTCAAAAAAACCAATTAACTCTCTGAATACTTTTACGCATATTCGATTGATCAAACATGTTGGCTTGATCGATTGAGGACTACTCAATTGATGTCGATCAATAGCGAGCACTTGATTGATCAATGAGTCCTCGATCGAACGATGCATAGACTAACAATGCATGCAGTTCTGCGTAAGTGCGCGATTTGTTTCATATTTTGATTGTAACACTATATATATTGGGTGTAATTAGGATTAGGAGAATTTTAAGGCCTCATTAAGGATTATACAGAGGAAAAGCTAGGGTTTTAGAGAGATTTGAAAGGGTTTACATTAGTGTAAGTGCATTCATCTCTTGTATTTTTATGTTTCATATTGAATCGTTGTCGCTTTGTGCCATGGTTTTTTTTTTTGTATGAATGAGTTGTTTCTATAAAGGTTCATCATTTTCATTTCATTCATAAATAGCTACTCTAGAAAGAGTTTGGTGTACTTTATGTAGTACAAATCTAATATTTTCATCACTTTCAAAGTATGGAAGGCAATGGTGGAAAAACAGTCAGGGTGGAAGTTAAAATTTTGAGGACATATAATGGAGGTGAATTCATTTTGAAAGAATTTAATCAGTTTTGTAAAAATGAGGGAATCGTATGACATAATACAGTCAGGCATATACCATAGCATAATGATGTAGCAGAATGAATGAATCAGACTCTCTTGGAGAGAGCCTGAAGCATGTTGAACAATGTTGAGTTGGGCAATGAGTAATAAACTGAGGCTGTTAACACGACTTGTTATTTAGTAAATTAGTCTCCAATTACGTCGATCGGTTATAAAATTTTCAGAAGAAGTGTAGAGTGATCATGAAGTTGATTGCTTGGGACTGTGAGTATTTGGTTGTGATGATTATTCTCATGTACCATCCGTTGAAAAAATAAGCTAGACCAAATGATGAAGAAGTGCATCTTTGTTGATTATGATAATAGTGTGAAGGGATATTGGCTGTATGACTGGTTCACATGAAAGATTATGATTAGTCGTGACGTCAGATTTGATGAGGATTCTTTGTTTTGTAAAGAAACAAAAAAATTAATAGTGATCGATGTTGAAATTGATAAAGGTTAAACACAGGATAAAATTGAGTCATAGCAAGAGGTATAGTGATGTAGAACCTGTCACAGACACGTTCCTAGCATGGTTGAGCCAAAAGAAGATGGACCGTGAATTGACTATAACTTTTGATCCGGGTATCGTTACGGGGCGCACAACCTATCAATGTTTACTGAAATGGGCCATCCGAGGTGAACCGACCCACAAGGTGGGTCGCATCTGTCCGTTTCGTCAGAAAAGGCGCGCTTTCAGCTCAAAAACGAATTTTTAGGAAAATTTTACTATTTTTAGTAATTCCGAATTTTTAAATATTTTTAGAGTTTTAGATTTTCTTTCCTTTTAGAAATAACTTTTAGTTATACTAGGACTCTTCTAGAGAAAGTTTATTTGCAATTTTTATTTTTAGAAATTAGGCCTTAAAAGAGTTTTATTAGAATTAGGATTTTTATTAGCGTTAGAATTTTGCTATTTTTGGTAATTACGAATTTTAGTTTTTTTTTTTCCCCCTATATTAATGGTGTAAGGAGACACATTAGGGAATTATCAATTATTCATCAATCAATTTCGATTTTATTAGAATTTATTTCTATTTTCTGCTTTCTTTCCTCGTGGATTCGAGAAGTCTCTGTGAGGAGTCCAGAGAAGTTCCGTGGATTCGGAATAGTTATCCTCTTGAGGAAGACGGTGCTCGACCTCACGTCCTCCCTGCATCAAAAAGACAATTATCAGCTTGACCCAAAACTTTTGCGACCCATTAATGATCAATCACCACTGTTTTCCAGGAAATTTACCTTTAACGGCGGCAGCTTTCGAAGCAGCACGGCGAGAGAATCGGCAAGCCATGCAAGGGCTGCAGGCTTCCATTGATCGCATGGCGGATCGTTTGGCGGAGGCCCTAGGGCAGCTCCGTGTTCATGGTGGTGATCCACCATCAACAATTGCTAGAATTAGTAATCATATTGATCGTAGGGCGACACTATCAGTGAACCACAGGATCCCTCCTAATAAAGTAGGATCTAGCGACATGATTTTACAGCATCCTTGACAAGCCATTGATCAGATGGATCAGATGGATCAAGAATTCAAGATGAAAGTCGATCTTCCTAGTTTTAATGGTCAACTCTACTTCAAGGACTTCCTCGATTGGTTGCTTAAAGTCGAACGTTTCTTTGACTACATGAACATAATGGAAGAAAAGAAAGTTAAACTCGTGGCCTACAAGTTGACGGGCAGAGCTTCAGATTGGTGGGAACAACTTCAACTCGAGCGAACAAGACGGATGAAGGCGCCAATCCACACGTGGTCGCGGATGAAGAAGTTATTGTGCATGCGATTCTTCCCTACCAATTACGATCAGGTATTATTCCAACAAAATCAAAATTATTGGCAAGATAACCAATCATTAAAGGGTTATGCAGAGAAATCCTATTATTTGTCGGCGAGAGGTGACCGGGTCAAAACGGAGTTGCAACAAACCACAAGATTCATCAGTGGAAAACATGTGACCTCTATGGGAACGGTGAGCCAACTCAAGACTTCTAAAGTGGAGGGACAATCTCTCATGACTGAACAGGCCTTTGTTAAACAATCTGAGGAAACAAGAGATATATATGCATTAGTTGAAGAGAAAAAATATGTGGAGCCTGTAAATATCCTAGAGGATTTGGAACCAATATCGCAGGAGTTCAAGGGGGTTGTACTCGATGAACTCCCTAATAAATTACCTCTCATACGAGATATGCAAAATCACGTTGATCCTATCGCAGGGATAAGTCCGCCTAATTGCTCACATTATCAGAAAAAATATGAAATCTTGAAGACAGATGTGAAGGAATTAATCGATATTAGTCAAGTCAAGGAAAGCATGAGTATATGTATCGTATCGGCTCAAAAGCTTAATGTCAAGTACAAAAAAAAGTTTAATGAACATCGGCGTCAGAAGTTATCTCAGACTCATGTGCCAAGTCTCTTGCGTAACTCGAGGACGAGTTTTTTTCAAGTGGAGGGGTCTGATGTAGAACCTGTCACAGACACGTTCCTAGCATGGTTGAGCCAAAAGAAGATGGACCGTGAATTGACTATAACTTTTGATCCGGGTATCGTTACGGGACGCACAACCTATCAATCTTTATTGAAATGGGCCATCCGAGGTGAACCGACCCACTTTGTGGGTCGCATCTGTCCGTTTCGTCAGAAAAGGCGCGCTTTCAGCTCAAAAACGAATTTTTAGGAAAATTTTACTATTTTTAGTAATTCCGATTTTTTTAATATTTTTTAGAGTTTTAGATTTTCTTTCCTTTTAGAAATAAATTTTAGTTATACTAGGACTCTTCAAGAGAAAGTTTATTTGCAATTTTTATTTTTAGAAATTAGGCCTTAGAAGAGTTTTATTAGAATTAGGATTTTTATTAGAGTTAGAATTTTGCTATTTTTGGTAATTACGAATTTTAGTTTATTTTTTTTCCTATATTAATGGTGTAAGGAGACACATTAGAAAATCATCAATTAATCATCAATCAATTTCGATTTTATTAGAATTTATTTCTATTTTCTGCTCTCTTTCCTCGTGGATTCGAGAAGTCTCTGTGAGGAGTCCAGAGAAGTTCCGTGGATTCGGAATAGTTATCCTCTTGAGGAAGACGGTGCTCGACCTCACGTCCTCCCCTGCGTCATATAGGAGCAAGTGAAGCAACCATATGTGAGGAGAAATTCATCTAGAGATTGTAAATTACCAGCGAGATATAGAGATGACTCGAATATTGCATTCGCCCTCACTATGGATGAGGGGGATCCATCTACCTTCTTGAAAGCACTAGATGACTCAGATGTTGAGAAGTGGATGGTAGCGATACAAGACGATATGGACTCTCTGTAAAAGAGACATGAGAGCTAGTGGAGCTTTCCGTTGGACATAAAGTGACCGAGTTCACCTGGATTTATCGAAAGAAAGATGATCGATACAAGGCCAGATTGGTAACGAATGAATATACTCAGAAAGAAGGCATCAACTTCAAGAATTCTTCGCATTGGTTGTTAAGTAGATATCTATCATATTTGTGTTGCCGCTAGTTGCTCAATACAATCTTGAACTGAAAAAAAATAGATGTAAAGACTGCATTCCTACATGGGGAATTGGAAGAATATATTTTCATGAAGCAACAAGAGGGGTTTGATATGTAAGGGGCAAATAATTAGGTTTGTAAGTTAATGAGATCATTATATAGCTTGAAACAATTACTTAGGCAGTAGTATTATAATTTAATAATTTCATGATGAATCATCAGTTTACTATGAGTGAATATGATCACTATGTTTACTTTAAGACACTAAGTGATGGATGATTCATTCTATTAATATTATATGTTAATAACATAGTTATCGCCGGTCAAAGCATGCATGAGACCAATATATTGAAGACTTAACTATCGGGGATATTTGAAATGAAAGATCTGAGGGTTGCAAAAAAGATTCTAAATATAAACATACATAAGGATATAAGCATGTTATAGTTATCTTAGGAAGAAAACCTTAAGAAGGTATTGATGAAATTTGGGATAGACAAAGTTAAGCCCATCAACACACCCCACATTGCTCACTTTAAACTTTCTTCCCAACAATGTTCAATTACAGATTAAGAAAATTGGGATGTCTCGTATGCCCTATTCAAGCGCAGTTGACAGTCTGATGTATACCATTATCTCTACGACACTAGATATTTCATATGTAATTAGGGCCTGTTTGGTTTTCCATAATCCAAGTAAATCGCTGTAAAGAAGTAATTATTACATTTTTTCATTTGTTTGGAAATGAGTGAGTAATTTTACCTAGAAAACTGGTCCAAAAATGTTGACTTAAATCCGTGGGCCCCACAATAATGTATATAATATATCCGTGTCGTCCATCTATTTTATTAGAATATTTTGAGGCTTAATCCGAAAAAATTAGGAAGATCTAACGTTCAATTGGCCCACCTGAAAGGAAACAATGGACTGAATTTGTCCACCGTTGAAAGTTGATTCTTTTACTAGGCCCACATTGAGGTTTATTCACCATCTAACCTGTTCATAGGGTCACATGGACATGGATAAGTGGAAAATATAAATATAAGCCTGATCTAAAATTTCTAAGGGCCTCAACAAGTTTTTAATGGTAGGCATTCAATTCTCATAATTTCGTGTGGTGTGGTCCACTTGACCTTTAGATTTACCTAATTTTTGGGCTCATGGCTTAAATTCATTTGGCATAATGAATGGGCGGTGTGGATAAGCCACACACATTATGGTGGGCCCCATATTTATTTTACAAATTTCTCGATTTAAGTGTTTAAAAACTAACTGGTCAAGTTAGCATTGGGAAAGATGCAGGTAATTACCTTGGTAAATAATGATTACTCATTTACAAGATAATTACACTTGAGCTAGAAACCAAATAGGCCCTTAGTGTTATAAGCAAATACATGTTAAATCCCCGGAAGTACATTGGGAAACAGTGAAATAATTACTTCGTTATCTACGAGGTACAACAACTTACGTCTTAACATTTAAGAAATAAAAATGAAAACTAATAGGTTATGCGGATTTGGATTACGTAGAAAATGTGGACAACAAAAAGTCTACTTCTAGTTACTCATTTATATTAGTGGGTGGAACGATCAGTTACATATCAAAGCTTCAATCTGCAGTTGCTTTTTTCATAACCAAAGTTAAGTATATGGGTGATAGAGGCTTTTCAAGGAAGGCGTTTGGTTAAGAGGAATGATAAACGAATTCGGACTTCAGCAAGAGGTCATGCCAGTTAATTGTGATAGCGAAAGTGCGATAAATTTGGCGAAGAATTTAGTTTAGTATTTTAGACTAAACATATTGATGTTCTCATCATTTTATCTAACACGTGCTTAATCTCGAGAAGATTCACATGAGCATGAATCTGGCGGATATGTTTACAAAGGTGGTTCCCACAAAGAAGTTCCGATTATGTTCAACTTCTCTAAGTCTGTCGAAAGGTGGATGAAGTATGCACAAAAAGCGATGACGATGGTAAAGCTATAATGGAGGCGATTAAAGATGGCGATAGTAGTATAGAGTTGTGGCTCATGAATATTGAATCCATGGTGGTGATTGTTATGAGATGTCTTCAATCTGTACATGGAACATGGGTTCGATCGATCGACCACCCTGGTCGATTAAGCAAGTGAACTTCGAATTATATAGTGGGTCTCTAGACAGTTTTGGATAGTCTTAATCGATCGAACTATTGGGTTGATCGATCGGCATAATTCGAAAAAACCCAATTAACTCTCTAGACACTTTTGTGCATGTTTAATTGATCAAACATGTAAGCTCGATCGATCGAGGAATGATCGATTGATATCAATTGATCGATGTATAGATCGACAGTGTGTGCAATTATGCGTAAGTGCACGATTTGTTTCCTATTTCGATTATAACATTATATATATCAGTTGTAATCAGGATCAGAGAATTCCTAAGGCATCATTGAAGGTTTTAAAGAAGAAAAAGCTAGGGTTTTGGAGATATTGAAAGGAGTTGTTATCAGTGTAAGTGCGTCCATCTCTTTTATTTTCATTTTCATAGTGAATCGCTGTCATTTTGTGCTGTGGTTTTTTCTGCAAATGGTTTTCACGTAAAAATTGTGTGTACTTATGCATGCTTTGTTTACATTTACTTTATCGTCGTGTGATTCATATAGAGTTTGCTTCTGCAGCCTCCCAACAAAACATAGGACACCTATTCAATTTCTTCGTGCCCATATGAGAAAGCTACCCTGATTGGATAAATCTAAGCATTTGGTAGTTGTGAATTATAAGGTCCGTTTGGAAGCTTGGATTTGAAATGCATTAGAATCTAAATCACAATTACATTGGAATCATCTCGAATCTTTATTTGTGTTTGGCTGAAATACACTAGAATCCAAATCTTCTGTTCAGGATATTATATTTGGAGGGTATTGGAATTTTTCGGTATAGTTACTAGACTTAGATTTAATTAGCTTAATTGGCCTCTATATCCCAAGTTAGTATATGTACGTGAAATTTGATAGAATGATTACAATAAGCCTATTAAAAATATATACCTTGACTAAAAAAAGAAGAAATTATGAGCGTTGGGTGGGCCACAAATGGAGGGATAGCAAACAAGTGACTTATTGGCATTTTTTAACTGTACATTAAAATGTCAAATGTTTAGATGGTTTAGATCATTTTATTGATGTGATTTTAGTGTTGCGGCCAATAATTAAATTGTTTGGGATATCATCAGTGTGTCATATTTCAAGTGAATTAGTAGCTTAGAGATACCTTATCATCTGTGTGAATCTATTACCCTTTACGAAGGTGAAAAATGCATTACCTTTTGATTACATTGAAATCTCATTAAGATTTTAAAACTCAATAAAATAATTATTTTTAAATACCTTTAATTCTATTTACCTTTGAAAAAAATATTAAAATTTATGCCCATAAGGCGCAAAACTCATTTATTTGGATTTGGAATACACCCATTTACCATCACATCCAATGTCCCATATCCCGTGTAACCAGTTTTATATAGATGGTTGCTCTTGACTGTGACTCCTGCGTACGTATCATTTGATCACTACCATCCAATCCTCACTATTTTTCGGTAGGGCCCATCGACCTCCCGAGCTATTGGAGTAACAGTCCCAATAGCTGTAGACCTCTCCTCGCGCACAGCGGGTGGAAGCTAAAGTAGAACTTCTACGCTGCACCTACATATCAATATTCCTAGCTTAATTTTGAGCCAGCTTGGAGCTGGCTCACTAGTAATTAGCGTGCGCAGTCCGTCCTTGCATCGGGAGCGAATTAGGACGCGGATTAGATACTGACACGGATTAGATACTGACAGATTGAGCAGCGAGTCCACTGCTGAAGTGCCGTCACCAAGTTCCGTAGGCCCCACTATGATATGTGTTGTATCGGCACCGCCCATCTATTTTGAGATATCATTTTAGAACATAATACAAAGAATGACTCGATAAAAAACTGCAGTGGAATCCATCACAGAAAACAGTGGGGAGAGTGATTCACACTGTTCAAACTATCCTAAGGCACACCTTAATGTTTATTTGAAATCCAACCTTTTCAAAAGTTTAAAAAGAGATGAAATAAGGAAAAGTACAAATATCATCTTAATTTAAAACTTTTGTAGCCTTTAAAAGTTCAAAAGTTTTTAATGGTAGGCGTCACTGTCCCTACTGTTTTCTGTGCTGGGGTCCAATGTGCTTTGGATTTAACTCAATCTTTTGATATTGCCCAAAATGATCTCTTTAAATGGATGGAAGGTATGGATATAAGATATACATCATGGTGGGGCCTGAAATTTGGTGACGTCACTTCAGTGGGAGTCTCGCTACTCAACCTGTCAGTAGCTAATCCGCGACCAGCAGATTAGGTGCGGCTGCGGCCTCATCGAAGACGGTGCAGCCCTTACCGTGGGGCCTATCTTAATTTATGTATTTTATATCTACACCGTCCATTCTTTTTTATATATCATTTTACGTATGAGATCAAAATATGAAATAGATCCAAATTTCGAAGTCGACCATATCCTAGGAAATGGTCACAAATGTTTTGAATCCAGCAGACATTTATTTTCCCTTAATCTATATTTTTGTTTGAATAGAAAATAAATATTATGGTGGACCTTAGGAAGTTTTTAATGGTGGAGCGTTAAATCACCTCTGTTTCCTATATTATGCTCTACTTAAGATTTAGATCTACTTTATTTTTGAGTATTTTTGTGTTATACCCTGAAAATGATCTGAAAAAACTGATGGACGGCGTGGATTTGGAATATCTATTTATATATCATGGCCCCATGGTAAGGGCCTCACCGTCTTGGGTGACGTCGGGCTGCACCAAATCCGCTCCCGCAGCGTGGTTGGTTAACCATGGTTAGTTGAGCGGAGGTTCGAGGTTAGTAGTCACCCATGGTTAGCTAAGGTGGAAGTTTCTAGACAGTGAATTGTGTGTGGGAGGGCGACAGGCTTCGTCAATTGCGGCGCGTAGGAGCTCGGATGAGCGCATGAGATAGAAGAACGAACTTCTCGTAATACATGCTGATTTATTACACGTGTGAAAGATCTGAACCATTAATTAATTATAATTTAATTTTAAAATAATTTAGACTGAAATTTATTTTGGTAATATTTCCAATGTCATGCATTGAACTAAAACCGTTGATATTTATCAAACAATTTTGACCATCCAGATGAGTGAATCAGTCTGATATTTTTTAGTCAGGGAATTGACACATGGATCCCTACTTCCTAAATTACTGAATTACTTACTCGTGTGCCACAGTGTCACGTGTTCCCCGATTGTCCTTCTCACTTTCAAGCGACCGAGTATTCTTAGTATTCCTCCAAGAGAGCTCCTCGGGGTTGTAGGCGCGAGCGCGGATCCGAATTGTATCATCCGCGACCCGACGATTTTCAAATTATACGCGGGTTTTAGATCTTCTAACTGGGGTCCATGCTGTGGGATCCAGACCGTTGAATGGAACCTATATAACACAGTACCTGTCAAGACTCATTTTAGCCTTTGGATCTGTAGCCCATGAATATACGGATAACAGAGAAAAGACCTTAACAGTCCACATTCGGCTTTAAATTCTTTCAGTACTTCTTATTAGATTTCTACTATCCACCATTATTCTTGGGGTACCAATGGTCTAGATTACCGAAGCAAGGACTCCACTTCTCAAAAGGAAAGATATGGGCACGTGGACCCGAATCATCCATCAGGTTACAACCATTATGGTTACTTTTTTACCATAGACCTGACATACAACTGCTTACATTTTTTACATTTTTTCATTGGACTCTTAAAAATTTAAATTATCAAACTGGACTACTATTAGTACAAACAAATCTAAAAAGATAAAAATATTTTTATATTTTTTAGTTGCTTTATTCTAAATAGATAAGGATATTTTTTTGTTAAAAAATAACCTCCGTGCTTTGAAAATTCAATCTAATAAGTTATTTTTCAAGCGATAAAAAAAATATAAAAATCCGCCAATAAAATGCTTTGGTGGGCTTAAAACGTTTTGCGATAGCAGATTGAGTGCACCCAAGGTGCAGCCATTAACGTAGGGTCCACCTTGATGCATGTATCCTGTATCCACACTATGAATTCGTTTCGCAAGATAATATTAGAAATGAAGTAGATCCAATTTCAAGTAAATCATATGATAGGAAACGGCGGTGATTGAACACCCTCTTATTAAAAACTTGGATCTGTTCTGATGTTTCTGTAATTTTAATTTGCCACCCAAGGAGTTGACAAGGTCATATATGCTTGATCCAAAACTTTTGTGGCCCATCTACTGTCTCCTGCATCATAGTCCACCAGAGAATTGGATCTGCTTTTTTTTTTTTTTAATCTTTTTAAAGACTCATGCCATAAAATGGCCTGAAAAAAATAATGGACGGACAGGGTGGATATAGAATACATACATCAAGGTGGTCCCCACAGGTGGGCCACACCTAATCTGCTCTTTTAAGTTTTCGGGGCATGGCCCACCTGATATTTGGATCAGTTTTAAATTTTCACTTCTTTCTGGTGAGTTACACCTGATTGACACAAATTTATGGCTGGCATCTCATTCTCATTGATCTCTATGGTGTGGCCCACCTAATTTGTGTATGTCTCTGATTTGTTTTCCCTAGATTTTGTGATCGACGATAAAATCTGATGGACGGAGTGGAGTTGACATATACAACGTTATGGGCCCACAAGCTTGGGTGTTTTACACGCTGTCTAAAAGAGGTGTTGCAGCGGATTATGGAAGGAGGATGCTGTGCAATGCATCGGCTCCCTTGTCTTCTAGAGCACTCAAGACAGCGTGCTCTGGTTAAAAGTTAACTGTAGTTATAGATGTGAAACGAATCTGGACATTCTAGTTTTTCAAGGAACATAACCCAAGTTGAGATATAACTCTGGTTGAGTCTAAATGGGGGGATCAGAAGTCAAAAGTAGAAGAAAGGATGATGGGCCCACTGATTTCGCTGTCCATTTATAGCTGTCCATTTAATAAGCAAGAAAGAACTTTGATGGATGCGGATTGCGTGGGACGCGGTTAGGCTAGCGACCCCCACACCAACCAGCTAGATGGTGTCAATGCTCTGTGCGCGTCACCATGATGGGGCGCGGATTAGCTACTGACAGGTTGAGCAGCGAGACTCGCTACTGAAGTGACGTCACCAAGTTCCGTGGGCCCACCATGATGTTTGTTCTGTATCCACACCTTCCATCCATTTGAAGAGATCATTTTAGGGCAATATCCAAAGACTGAGTTAAATCCAAAGCTCCAGTGGACCCAGCACAGAAAACAGTGGGGACAGTGACTCCCTCCATTAAAAACTTCTAAAGGCCACAAAAGTTTTAGATCAAGCAGGTATTTGTGTTTTCCCTTATTTAATGTCTTTTGAAACTTTTGAATAGGTTGGATTTCAAATAAACATTGTGGTGGGCCTTAGGATAGTTTCAACGGTATGAATCACTCTCCCCACTGTTTTCTGTAGTGGAGTCCACTACAACTTTTTATCTGATTCATTCTTTGGATCATACCCTAAAATGATATCTCAAAATGGATGGACAGTGCGGATGCAACACATGCATTATAGTGGGGCTCAACCTGTCAGTATCTAATCCGCGTCCCACCATCGTGTGTGGTTTATCCATCCATTTTGCCATCTTATTTTCGAGGTTGAAACAAACAATGAAATACGATCAAATCAAAGGTGGACCAAACCACGTGAAAATACTATTGATTAGACGCTAATGGCTAGTGTAATGATTATTTACCCTCCTATCTGTCAGTAGTGTCATGCAGACATGGACGAAAGGAAAATACAAACATTAGCTTCCATCTTCTTCTACTTCGTTGTTTTTTTTTTTTTGCTTTGTTACATATGCCTTCCCACATCAAGCACTTACCCTAGGGTGAGATTTAATCACAACGGGTGCTGTAACTCATGATCTTGTGTTGAAAATCTTTATGGATCTACCACTACTACACCAGAAGGATCCAAATAATATCAACTTCAGTGGCTTATAACATGATGCGAGGAAGGAAGTAAGGTTGAGCATCATCTTACGTGGGTGGATAACTATTTTGAATCTATGAAACTTCTTTAAAATCCTCGTATAGACTTCTTAAATCCACGAGAAAGAAAACAATCTAAGTATAAATAAATTTTATAAAATTCATAATTTGATTGATGAATAATTATTCATGCCTATTATAAATAAAAATCATAATTCTATTAAAACTCTTTTAAAGCTTAATTTCTAAAAATAAAAATTTCAAATAAACTTGTGCAGGAAGAGCCCTAGCATAATTACAAATTATTTTAAAAACGTGAGAAAATCTAAAACTCTAAAATAAAAAAAATATTAAGAAATTTAGAATTAATAAAAATAGTAATTTTTTTTCCTTCTAAAAAATCGTTTTTGAGTTGATAGCGCGCGTTTCTAATGAAACGGACAGATGCGACTCACTTTGTGGGTCGGTTCACTTCGGATGACCCGTTTCAATAGAAATTGATTAGTTGTGCGCCCTATAATGATATCCGAATCAAAAGTTACGGTCAATTTAGGCCCATCTTCTTTTGACCCAACCAAGTTAGAACATACTTGTAACGTGTCCTAACATATACTTTGGATGAGGCTTATATATCTTTGACACTGGCTGGCTGGCTAGTGTTGGAGTAACTAGCCAAGCAGCATCCTCCATGGCTCTATGCACCCACCCAAAATGTATGGATTTCATCCACGTCATCCATCCATTTTTTCATAGTCATTTTTTAATATGAACCAAAAAACCAGGCAAGTCGAAGCCCAAGTGGACCACATGCTAGGAAACAGCGATGACAAATATATCCACCGTTGAAACTTTTTTAAGAGCCACTGTGATGTTTATTCACCGTCTGGCTTGTTTGTGAGGTCATATAGACCATATAGACCCACACAAAGGGAAAAAGCAAATATCAACTTGGGTAGAGTGTGATGGATGGTAGTACGGTGCTTTAAAATTACTTAGAAATTTTGCCGGGCCTTAGAAATTGTGTCTATGCTTTAAAATTATGTGGGCACAAGTAATTAAAAAATTGCTGTAAGAATCTCGAGTCCTAGATTAAATGTACTGAGAACTAAAAGTTACACTTATCTGATTATTTTACTACAATGGATATTGATTAGACAGTTGAAAATGGCACCATGCTCCCATTTCAACTAAAACTTATCCATGAATCACGGCTTAGGATACTTCAACCAATCTGATTTTGGGGGAAGGGGCCCTAGTTGCAGGCCATGTGGGGCCATCATGATGTATATGTTTTATATCCTTTCTGTCCATCCTACCTTTTCAGCTCATTTTATGGTACAGTACAAGTGAAAAAATGAAGTAAATTCAAAGTTTTAGTAGACCACATCACAAGAAATAGTGAGAATAATGATACCCACCATTAAAACCTTCTTAAGGCTAATCATGATGTTTATTTTCCATTGAACCTCTTCGCAAGGTCATATAAAGGGAAACCACAAATATCAGTTGGATCTTAAACTTTTGTGACCCTGACAAAGTTTTTACTATTAGGCGTTCAATTACCACTGTTTCACCTAGTGCGGTCTATTTGATATTTAGATTTGCTTTAATTATGGGTTCATGTTTTAAAATTAGCTGGCAAAATGAATAAACAAGATGAATAAAACATATACTATGGCCCCACAATGCCTACAGCCAAGGGTCAACAGCAATCGCCTTCTATTACCATTATGGGACAACGGCCAACTGAAGGGGGGAAAAAAAAAAACACTCTCCGGAAATTCTAAGGGAGTCACGGAAGATTGAAGATGTGATTTTATACGTGCCGTCATGGGAATCTTGCATCACAGCCACCTTGTGTAATTTACGGTCTGTGATTATGTGGGCCCACCATGGACATGCCTGGATTTAAAAAAAAAAAAAAAAGGAACCAAGTCCGACCGCTGATTTGCAGTACATGATAGGTGTTGCAAATTTTCTGCACAGATGTTTTTAGACCTGGCAAGTGGTGGCAACCGTTTTTTGAAACAGACCATCAGTCGGTTCAGTCCTTCCATGATTGAGCATGCCATAAAAATCCTACCAATCGTTTAAGTCATGGGACGGATACATGACCCTCTTCAGCTGGATAGATGGAAAACAAATCAGAATAATTCAAAGGAAAAAGTGTTATTGGGAGAGTGTATTTGGAATGCATTAGATTCTATCCATCAAATACAATCGTAATTGTCAACTTGTAATTGGAATACACAAAAGCTAAATTTTCTATTTGGGAGCTTGTATTTGAAATGCATTGAAAATCTTTAGTATATTAAGAGGTCATTAATTTGATTAGCTAAATTAATTTTAACATTTTAAATTTATATACATATGTAATATTTGACAAAATTATTGTAATAAGATCATTAAAATATGTAGTTTGAAAAAAAATGAGAAAATTTCGAACCTTGGGTAGGCCACAAATGTAAAGATTATAAACGAGCAACTAACCAACGGTTTTTAACCATCCATTTAAAAGGCCATACTTAGATAGTTCAAATCATTTTATTGATGTGATTTTATGGCTCATTTAGATGCTTGTAATTAAAATACATTGGAATCCGAATCATATGGTAAATGGATTCATGCCAATTTGAATCCACAGTTGTGTTTGGATAGTTATAATTAGAATAAACTAGAATCCAAATATTGTATTCTAATACTTATAATTAAAATGCATTAGTAAATCAATTTTAATACCTTAAATTAGTATATGTGACATTTGACATAATAATTATAATAACCTTATTCAAATATATACAATGGCAAAAAAAATAAAATTTGAGCCTTCACTGAGCTATAAGTGCGGCCCACTTTAGAAAAACCAACCATTTATTGCATTTGCATCCAATTCTCGGCCTTTTAAGAGGATTTCAATGCACATGATTTTGTTGCATTTCATTACACATTGATTCTAAAGTTTTAATTGTCAATCACTGTTTCCCATGGTGTGGTCCATCTAAGATTCGAATTAACTACATTTTTGAGCTCATGCACTAAAATGATATACATGACGTGGATATAGAATACATATTCATGTATCAATGTGGGCCCCATGGCAATGGCCGTCATAAGTACCACGGTTTGCTATCAACCAAACAACCCTTTTTTCCTATGTTCATCAATTTACCATTAATTACAATTGTTTACCATCAATCAAATGACCTTTTAATGTTGCAGCAGATTATCAAATTGCTTTGAGTATCATTAGCGTGTAATGGATTAGTAGCCTAAGGACCCACATCATACATGCGACTCTACTGCATTTAAATAGGGATCCCAAAAAGTACTTTCTTTTACATCTGAATCTTAGTAAAAACCTAAGATTTCAAAATACACTAGAAATGTAGATTTTGAATACCTCTGAATCTATTTACCTCTAAATATATGATGTCAAAAAAGTGATTTGATTTCATTTACATTCATATTCCCTCAAATACATGGTGCAAAACAGCCCCAAATAAGTGATTTGATTCCATTTACACTCAAATTCTCTCCATTACACTCAAATACAAGGTGCTAAACAGCCCTAAATAAGTAATTTGATTCCATTTACACTCAAATTCCCTCAAATACACTCAAATACAGGGTGCTAAACAGCCCCTAACAACTGTGTAAGGATCATTATCCTCCAAGTTCAGTTGTTATGGATTGCCTTACAATTGTGTAAGAGTTTCACTAACGGGCAAAGACGAAAAATCATCAGCAAAGGGAAAAAAAACACATTCCTCCTATGCCTGACCAGTAAACAATAATTTGAGAAAGACAATATGGCAACACATCTCATTCTTCATCACTTTGAGTCTTCTGTTCTTCTTGTTTTTAATTTTTCTCGAAACTCTCTCTCACATTTGAATACACAAAGGCTGCCAAACATTTTATGACTAGGAACTTTTGAGTTCGTTGCATGGACCATCTAAGGTGAGTCCCAGTATCAACAATTTGGATTGTTAAATCGGTGGCATGCTTGCACAAACTAAATACATAGAGAATTAAAACAGTTTAATATGAGACCCATCAAGTGCCAGAAGTGGGGATGAGTGGTGTACCTATACCTATCTACATACACTTGTCTATAGGCTAAATAGATGATCTTTAGTTGGACATACACATATGCACACACATATATATAATTTACCGGTAATGCTCTTTTATATATAATTTAACTATTTTAATGGATATGAAATTTACACACACATACATATACACATATACACACAGATGCACATATATATAATCTTCAAAAGACGTGAATTGATCAAAGAGAAGGCTATAGTATTTCTAACTTTCAGAAGGGTCTATATGGATGGCTCATTGACTGAAATGTCCATTTTTTTCCCCTAAAAAGGTATTATAGTCTAGAATTATGGAGCTTTGTGTTATGCGTATGATATACAGGTGGTTTAAAAGGTACGCTTGACTATGATAATGAAATGTTGCAAAATAAGTTGGGCTGGTCCAATTGTCAAGTGGGCCACGCATGGAATTGGAGTTGGCATGTATGTTGGGAAGCGGATTGCATGGTGTGCCACCTCAGTTGCATGTTGACATAACCAAGTTCTATGGGCCCTACCATGATGTATGTCTTACATCCACACTGTCCATCCATTTTGTGAGATCATTTTAGGGCACATGCCAAAAAACAAGGCATATCTAAAGTTCAATTGGACCACACACCACAGATGGTTTGAATTATGTTGTGTATAAAATTATGTTTCGGTGAACAATCATACTCCCAGACGTGTGGACGCTTGGTTTGTTTTTTTTTTTTTTTTTTTTTCATTTCTACCGGTACAATAGATGTCCAGAAATTTAATATTTCAATTTCAAAATAGGTGTAATTTTTTGTTCACAATACAAAGCTGATTCCCATGATTTGAACGGTTTAGTTTGAACTATTTGTATGCCCTGTCTGCAATTTCTTACTGCCTATGTATCATCCATAACACTCTGACAGAGTACCATTTAAAAAAAAAAACTCTCCTTAATAAAACTGCTGGAGAAATCCAAAGGGGCCGAAGAGTATGAAGATGTGATTTATTGTACACATGCCATCATCGGAACCTTGCATCAGAGGCACCTTGTGTAATATACGGTGTGTGATGATGTGGGCCCACCATGGACATGACTGGATTATAAAAAAATAAAAAAATAAATTAAAAAAAGAAGAAGAAGAAGAAGAAAAGAAACAATCTCTACCTACTGATTTGCAGTACATGAAACGTGGGACAAATTTTCGGTACAAATGGTGCCAACCGTTTGGTAAACCAGACGATCAGTTTGTCGAGTCCTGCCATGACAGAGCATCCCGTAAAAATCTCTTCCATTGTCAAGTCTTAGGACTGATGGAGTATTCTCTTCATCTTCAATGGATGGATGGAAAATAAATGAGTATAAGTCAAAGGAAAAAAGTGACCTTGGGAGTTTGTAACTGGGATGCATTGGATTCCATCCCTCAAATTAAATACATTTGAATCAAGGTGATCATGAATCTTCAGTCGCGTTTAGCGGTTTGTAATCGGAATGCACGGAAAGCCTAACCTTCTATTTGAGATTCTTTAGTATATCAAAGGTTTTGAATTTG
Organism: Magnolia sinica; assembly: GCF_029962835.1. NCBI lineage: Eukaryota > Viridiplantae > Streptophyta > Magnoliopsida > Magnoliales > Magnoliaceae > Magnolia > Magnolia sinica. Next base: position 5,767,524 of record NC_080576.1, on the reverse strand, counting down.
AATAACTAAACTTGCTTTAACATCCCATGTTAATGTGCATATGTGATATTTCACATAATGATTGTAAACTAGGTTTTAACATCCCATGTTAATATGCATATGATATTTCACATAATGATTGTAATAAGGCCATTAAAACATATATATTTGAGCAAAAAATAAGGAAAATTTGAGTCTATTATTCTCATGCATGTCTGATTTTTGTGAGTATTTCTATCCCGAAAATTGGTTTAAAAAAAAAAAAAGAAATTTCCAATCTTCGGTGGGTAACAAATGTAAGGATCACAAAGGCGCGACTTACCAACTTGTTTAACCATTCATTTAGATAGCCAACATTGGAAATTTTCAAATAATTCTATTAATGTGATTTTAGGGTTTGTTTGGATGCTTATAATTGAAATACACCGGAATCCAAATCAAGTAGTAAAAGGAATCCATGCACACTTGAACCCTCAATTGCACTTGGAGGCATATTAGGAGTCACTTCTCAACCTAATCCATCTTCCCTAACCTCCCTAACAAACTCTTGATGCGAAATCAACATCCCACAATAGAGAAGATATCTAAAGTCTTGGTCCCCTCAATACTAATAATTAGAATGCACTAGATTTCAAAAATTATATTTGGATGCCTATAATTGGTATGCATTAGTAAACCAAGATTAATACGCCAAATTAGTATATATAACATTTGATATAATAATTATGATAAAGTTATTGAAATATATACATGGGCCAACAGTAAGGAGATTTTGAGCCTAGTGTGGGCCCAATTTTGAAATTTAAGTCGTCTGGCATTTGCATTCAATTCTCAACCTTTTGAGATGATTCTGATTCGCATGATTTTGTTGTGTTTCATTTCTATATTAATGGATACATTAAGAACTTTTTATTAAAAAAATAAAATAAAATCAAAAAACATGAATTTAGAAAAGAGAAGTCCAGACTATTTGGAACTTTCTTAAGGTTTCTTGATCGTTTATATGATGGCAGAATGAATGAAATGCCTTTGGGTTGTTGGTTTTTTTTTTTCATAAGATAGTGTTGTGGTGAGCATTGTGGTACTAGTGTGGTATGTATATGACATGCAGCCTGTCTAAAAGATACACTCCTCTGTGATGATGCAATGTCCCAGAAAAATGGCATGGTCCAATTGTCAGGTGGGCCACATGTGGAATTAGAGTTGGTTTACATATCTTGTTTCTATGATGTGGCCCACCTGATGTTAGGAACGAACTGATTTTTTTGGTTGTATGATATTCAAGTTGGGGGCCACCTGTTTGATGGCTTCGATGCATAAAGACATCACATGAGCCCCACAGTGCTTGGCTTTGTCGTTTTTCTTTTTTAAAAAAATTAATTAAATGAAGGGTATTTTTATCAATTAATCCCCTGTCCATACCCTTCTAGAAATTGAAAATAACCAAAGGCCTTTTATTATAAGCTCAGCTTTTTCAACGCTAGTGGATACATATCCTAGTTTCCACGATGTGGGACCTGTTTGTGGCACATCATAATGCTACGTGGATCGAGTTATCTGGATATAGTTATTTTATGTTAATTGTTCTTATGATAAAATGAATATCTGGTGTATGGCAGTTACACCTACCATAGGTATAAAGCTATGTTGATAGTGCCATCTGGTGTCTGGGTGACACAAATTAAGATGACTTTAATAAGTTTCTATGGGGGCTTGGATCACAATACCATGGACCTCACTCATCCAATGGTTAGAATTGATCGGTGGGGGGCCATTTGGGCAAGATTCAATTATTGACCCTCACTTCCACATATTCACCTGCCTATGAAGAATTACCTGTGCAGGACACCATTTTATTTGTAGGACACCCAAACCAAGCATTAAGTGAGATGTGATGCAAAGCTCCAAAAAGAGGCCTATCCATCATTAGCTGGGGGAAGAAAACGGACAACCACAAAAAAAAAAAAATACTCTAAATTCATATGACGGCCCACATAATATATAGTTAGATTTTCCTCTTGGAGTGTCCAACTTGCAGGATGGGACAACCATGGTGGAAAAAATTAGAAGAAATAAACAACATGGACGGTTCCTATCATCTAAAAACTCGGCAAGTGGCCCCAGTGGCACTCTAGAACATGAGAGAGATTGCTCCTTTCTGTAAAAAAAATAAAAAAAAATATCAGTTCTGACCCTATCATGTAGGGGTAGGTTTTCATCCCAGGTTGCATCTTAAATCACATCCTATACCATTCATATACTGGATACAATGTTAGAAGGTTCAGCTTGAGATAACATCTGTTGGATAGGGTCCTTACTCTTACTACGGTGGTAGACTCTCAGGAGTCTCAACACCTGGTTAAGGGTTCTGAGTACCCATAAGTGGTGAAATTCCACTACGGTGTGAGTGTGTGTGTAAAAAAAAAAAAACATCTGTTGGATAGATGATTGTAAATGAATAGTGGTTTTAATTGCGAATGCTGAATCTAAGAACCAAAGACATCATCAATGAAGTATGACCATAAGGCCAATGCTTTTATGAGGAATTTGTGACCACCCTTAATGTCATGAGTGACACCTAATCCGTTCATCACATGCCTCACAAAAATTTCACCTTAAATTGAAAAAGCAAGCCCATAAAAAAAGTAAGGTGGGCCACATCATGTAATCATCTAAATCATGCCAAAAACCTCTAAAATCATAGTGTGGCCCACTTAAGAGTTTTTGTGGCATAATTTGTGGGTTGTCCATTCATCCTAGTGGTGCCCTTATTTTGAATCAACAAGATGGCACATGAAGAACACGGTGGAACTCACACAAAATCTAGAAACTTTTAATGGTGGGCATTCCCATCACAAATGTCTTCTGTGGTGTGCTCAGTATATGTCTTGGATAGAGCTGAATTTTGTAACACACGGTAAAATTGAAAGGGTGCACCTTATAGACGGATTGGATGCAGCTATACATCTAGTGCACCTCACACATATCTTTTAAAAAATAAAATAAGGGCACCTCACACACTGTTGTAGATGGAGCTTTCTTGTAGGTATGTGACGAACGCAGCCACCGCTTCTTTTTTTTTCTTTTTTTCTCCCATCAAAGGAGGCGGAACCCAGCTATGCCTGAAGAGGACGCGACTTGCCTCGTTTTTTTTTTTTTTCTTGGTTAGCTTGTTATAAACGCCACTGTCAGTTCACACTTCTCTGTTAGCCACCCCCACTAAGGATCGATACTCTGTTAGCTACCCCACTAAGGATCGATACCAAGACCTTCGTGTTGAAACGAGGTATCTTTCACTCTGTCTACCACTTGAGCTATGGATCAGGTTGTAGGACGCGACTTGCCTGTGTGGCCAGCTTCCTTCAAGTATTCGGAAGATATGTGGGGCCCAAAGATATGCTCATGATAAATCCACTCCGTCCATCAATTTTGCAATTCAACAATAGCACGGAAGGTGAAAAATACACAGATGTAAAAATTAGGCGGGCCACACCACACAAAACATTGGAGATTGAATACCTACCATTGGAAACCTTGTGGGGCCACTAGTTTTCAACCAGGATGACATTTATGCCCACAGTTTATCTGAGTAGAAGTAACCCTATGAACGGTTTGGATGGCATATGAACATCATGGTCGGTTCGGCAAGGTTTTAGTGGTGGACATTTCTGTTCTAACTTTTTCATGTGGTGTGACCCACATGAGTTTTGGATCTGCCCCATTTTCGCAGTTCTGTCCTATTATAGTCTTGAGAAACTAATGGACAGAGTGGATTTGTCACGGGAATCTCTATGGCCAGTGATATTTTTTCGAGTAGGCTATGAGCAGAGCGTGTTAAGAGCGTACTGAGTAACTCAGTAGGCAATCCGATTTCTATTTCTATTTGGAGCTCCGGCATTCGACCGTTGACTGCTGAAGTTGAAACCTAGCCTGAGTGGCCGGCCATGTTTATGAGCTTGCTGGTATAAAGTGATCAAAACCATAGTACAAAACCCCAATGACTCCACTCGACTTGATATTCAATTGCATTCGGCGCTGACTCAAAGACTCAACTTGAATCAGTATGAGAGTAATAATATTAAAAGTAAATTTGTGATAATTAGTTGAATTTTTAGAACGATAACTAACTATAAAATATCAAAATAAGTAGCACCTGAGTGTCTTATGCAATGGTTGAGACTCTCACCCTCTTCCTCTTGGTATAGCTTATGGGCTTGTGACAAAGGAAGGGCGTGGGAAGGTGAGAATGAAGAACATATCTTCTCTATTTGATATGAACTTTAAATTCATAAGGTGTGGTGGCTCTTGAATTCACAAGAGATTAAAAAATTCAAAATATTTTATTGAAGTCAGTCTTTAAAACAAGATTATAAGGCTATAAATAATAAAATGTAACCTTAATTAAAAGTCCTAAAATTTACTAAAAATAAAAAGTACTAATACAATGGGTACTGGAATGCATGACCACGTGTTGAAACTCTTGTGAATCTACCACTGACGCATGAGTATGGACCTACATCCTAAAATTCTAAGGGCGTGTTTGGATGTAGGGCCCAGATGGTAGTGCATTGTTTTTAATTTAAGTAATATAATAACCGACGTTTGATATCGAATTGATGTCTAGAGTACACATGTCGTCCGAGTTCCGCATCGAAGCACATTAATAGGGACACATGTATCAGCTGTCACTCATCTCTGCATCGTGTAGTGCGGCGCCCTCATTGCATTGCACTGCCTCTGAAAAGAAAAAAGCTTTTTTTCAAAACGGGTGGGGCGGTGGTCCATAGAGAGTTCCTGCACCATCATTCTTCTTCTCCGTTTGTCTCCCCCCCCCCCCGTGAGAGAGGACATCGTCCCTTTGACGCAGGGATGAACGTGATGAGGATAACTACTCCGAATCCACGGAGCTTCTCTGGACTCCTCACAGAGACTTCTCGAATCCACGAGGAAAGAAAGCAGAAAATAGAAATAAATTCTAATAAATCTGAAATTGATTAATTGATGACTAAAAATGAGTTCACAACCCTTTAAATAGAGGTACCAAGCAATGGGAAAGAAATTAGAATCAAACTACAACTCAAATTCTTAGAATCCGCAACTTACTATAAATAGTAAACTTACTATTTATAGACGGTCGTGATGTCTACTAGTGTGCAAGGTTTTCGGCCAAAAATAGTTAGTGTCCTATTTGGCTTCACCAAACCGTTCTCCTAATTATTCTAAGCTCTTTTCACGTTGGGCGCAACTCCTAAAGCCTGACGGATGAAGAGTTATAATCAAACTAAAACTTACTATTTATAGTAAAAACGAAATTAAAATAGGGAAACGACCATCAATCCAGGGATTTTTCGCAATTCCGGGCTGAGCAACCTGGCGTAGCGGGGTTGGTTGGCTTCAATAGCTCGTTCTACCCCAAAATCATATATTTTATGTCAGATAGCTCATTCCGGATTACAAGATACGCCCGATTTAAGGTTCGATGGTTTGGATCACTTCTGTCGTCGACCGGGCCTTTTCTGATCCATCTTGGCCATGTAACTGTCCGCGACCCACTCTACATCACTCTAATGCCATATCTGAGACGTCTGTCTTGGTGCTAGTGTCATTGTCTGTGGGCCACACCATGATATATGTGCTTCATCCATTCCATTCATCCATTTTTTCAGATGATTTTAAGGCTTGATACAAAATCATGAGAGGTATATGAATCACAAGTGGACCACACCACATTAACACAATAGTGATTGGATATCCACCACTTAAATCCTCCTAAGGCCCACTGTATTGATTATTTGATATCCAATATGTTGATTAGATCATAGAGGCCTAGATGAAGGGCTTCGACAAAAATCAACCTGATCCAGATGTTTTATGGCCCCAAAATGTTTTTTAATGGTCGCGTTTGATTGAACATTGTTTCCTGTAACCTGGTCCACTTAAGATCCCAGATATACCTCATTGTGGGTATCATACCGTATATTGATTTGTATAAGTAGATAGACAGTTTAGATGAAACACATACATCGTGGTGGGCCCACAGAGCATCGAACACTAGCCATTTGGTGGTGTCAGGTTTTAGTAGCTAATCTGTCGGTGGTTCATAGCAAGTATTGTATGTGGTTTATGTTATAAGTACTTTCTCACTACGGAGTCCGATCCTTCAACAAACAGTGAATTAGGTATATCCGCTGATTACATTTCCAAACCCACTCCATACCAAACATTTTGCTTATTGATGGTAAAACTCATCGATACAGTGTACAGTGCCCAGAGTACACGTGCTGTACAATAATATAATGTAATACAGCCCTATATGCGAATCCAAACACGCCCTAAGATGAAAGAGATGTACAACCTAAAACTTATGAAAAATGGTAAGTTTTTTAAAAATAAAATTTTTGAATAGAAATAAGTCATTTTCTCACAAAAATGGAGAGACGTGTGACGCATCTATAAGGGTTGGTTGGCCCCAAATGGCCCGTTCTAGTCAAAATTCAGAGGTTGTGCATCCCGTAACTTATCCTAAATAAAAAGTTATGGCCAATTTAGGATTCACACTTCAAATGACAATTTCTTTTTGATCAAAATGAATTTCTTCAATTTGAATATGCCTAGGGCCGAATTACATTATGCTACACTTAGGACTGAGCCCAGATCTGTCCATTTCTATTCGAACTTCTTTTGCTCCATCCATGCCATGCATAGGTCTGTGGCTCGCTCTACATCTGTTTTACCCCATTAAAGTTATTGAAATTTGTTTTAAAGTTAACTCTTTAAATAGTTATTCTCATTTTTACTCATACCACGTGGAAAGAAAGTTCACCCCCGGTGACAATTAATGTGTCATGTTTCTTTTTTTTTTTTAATAAATAAAATGATTTTTTCAATTGCGTCTCTTATGACTTTTGATAGTGAATTTTTGGTAGCTTTTGGTGAATGGCTATTGTTCTTTTTAAAAATATAACTTTAAATTTAAATGGTCGTAAAAGATTGTAATTAAATTCAAAGACGTGTTTATATTCATAAAAAAGGTATTAAAGTGTTTGTCTCTTCAATGTTTATAAAACTTTAACCTTGTATCATTTCACAAAAAATCATAATCTCTTTGCCCTAATCTTTTTATTATTTTTTCAAATCTCTCTCAAGTGAATTTACTATAACCTTCTTACAAAATGATTTAAACATTGGTAGGGTGAGGATGTTGACCTGAACTTCCTAATAGGCCTTAAGCCCATTTTAAGTGTGCACTTTGCTCTGCTTCTTTTATATGCTCTCTTTCACCCATGTACTGCAAGTATATTTTGCCAGGAAAATTACAAGGACTTTGCTACGCACATCATGAGAGACCACACGTGTCATTCGCACTTGAAGGACATCTTACCAAAGAAATTCCGGAGCATTTGCGTAACAGGTATGAGAACTTGAGAAGATTGATTCTATCCACCTATTGATTACAAAAAGTTTGCAACATTGCCCAGTGACCTACATCATGAACTAATTTGATTTATCTGGAGAGACTTCTGGGCCACTACTTTATAGACGGTTTAGATCTCACATCTACCACACTATGGATTCCATGTGTACATATTCGTTCATTTAGTATGCACCTGTGACTTGCAGAACCTCACATGTTGTTGTGTACTTGTGTGGATGGTGGGGGAGTTGCGCAACCCACGTAACCCACATGGCGATGGACGGTGTAGATGTAATCTGAGCCATCCATTGCATAGCCTTGCTTTATCAATGACATCTGAGGAGTTAATTTGATCAGTTTGTTTTGATGCCTAAGAGGACAGTGGGACTTGTGACACGGTTTGGATCTCCTTCCTGCCTTGTGCTCTCTTGGCCTGTGACTGGCACACATGGACTCTGTAATACTTGTTTCATACAACAACTAATACACCTGGGTCCCTTTGGAACTTAGGAGCAGACACAAAGATTACAGACTCATGGAGAATTGTTGGCCATTGATCTTAGTACCTTGTTATATCATAACTACTTAATATGTTGCAGGACGTACGAACCTATGGTTACTGTTATCTTTCATGAAAGGACTAACGATGAGCCTGGTTGAAGGTCTCCACCATCGGACATAATGATGAGTCAGTGTAGCTTTAATTTGCATTACCACACATAGAAGCGCCTGTGTGTCCTGGAAATGGACTCCTAGTTTGGGTATGTTGGACACTAACATTAGTAGATCAAGGTCAAGTCTTTAAATCGATATCACAAGGCCTATTATACCAGGACTATGATCTACTTGAAGATATACCGTGTTTGATTAATGCTTTGGCTTAAGGATGTGGGAAAATCAAAGTCTTGATTGATTACAATTACTTTAGCATACTTTATGATTATGATGTAGCTAATAAAAGTGGTGTAGGTAGGTGCATTTATCAAGATTCATTGATACTCACATATGTCAAGAGATGATCCACTGGTTTCTTAAGATCATACTTATGGCTTAGATCTTGAAAATTATGTATTCATTAAGTTATTTTTCTATTGGACTAAATACTCAAAAATATTTTACAAATATTTTTAACCATTAAAATTTTATTTTAATAGTTAAAATAGTTTTGATTGCACTGGATGATAATTTCATGGTTTAAATCTAAGAGTCCATCACATGATTTGTATGAAAACTAAGTCTCTGGTGGACGTTCATGAACATAAAAGGATGGGATCAAATGTGGGTGCCTGGGATGCAATAGAATTATATATAAGTATGGTGTAATGGAGTATATGAAAAAATTTACGTGGCAACGGTATCATAATTGGCCACCTTGAAACCCTATCATTTATAATAGACCGTATCTCAAAAGGAGAATAACCCTATACTGAAAAAGAGAGCCTTGGATGTCTCACTCTCTAACTGTCATAAAGAGAGAAGAAAATAGAGATTCATGATCGCAACTTCTTCCATCACATCATATATTCTATACATGTGGGGTCCACTACATGAATGGTTGATGCGTCTCCCTTAGCCCTATTACATAAGAGTGAATGTGTGGCTCTCATCATCTCCTTTATCTGGGATAAATTAGAAAGAAACTTTCTAGTTAAACGAATGACATAAAGAAATTTATAGTTCATTGGCAGCATTAATCAGGTAAATCTTAATTATAAGATTTGACTCTTTTTTCCCTAAAAACAAGAGAATATCTTAACGGGTATCTATAGGAATACAAAACTAAGATAAGAATTTTTCAAACTTTTATTTTCCACTCTATTTTGAAAATCCTAACAGAAATTATAATTGCAATGCTCATAAAGTCAATTTTGGATCCACTATAAATGGTTGTAGAAGAAATATTTCTGCGACTCTTCACTTGCATGTAATAGTTAACTGCATTTGTGTAAAAGTCATTAGCAATGATGGGAACTTATTCAACTACATGCAAATAATATTATTCAACTGCTGTGGGTCCACTTTGATGTGTGCATGACATCAAATCGGCACAATAAGTGAGCTCCAGATGATGATGGGATGCCCCAAACATTAAGTTCCATACACTCGTCAAGTGGACTAGTACATGGTAGAAAGCAATAGACACTCACCCAAAAACTTTCAAAGTCACATTGTGGCCCCATGATGGAGCACAACCCAATAGTTGTATGGCAATGTGGACCACCAAATTGCCGGGCCACCTGCGAATGGATCATAACCCAAATTTCACTAAGGAGATAATATCAACCACCTGATTTTTCCCATCAAATTTGGACCACTCGCTATTTTATTTTCAAATTAATATCCATTCAATGGCCATTAATGAGATGGTAAGTGTGATTTTAAGGATATGTTCTATAATTTGGACGGTCCACGTAATCGTGCGAAGTGCCATATGTGCGAATGATGAACCATCACCATTTTCAAAATGAACTAGTCCCTTATATATTTTTGGCAAATTTACCTTCCTCCCCAATTCCAATTCTGCCTTGTGTTTTGAGGCTATTCTCTATGATGCTCGATCTGGAGGTGGACTCATTAGATCAACGGTCTCGATTGCCAATATCCTTAAACATGAAATTTCCTCCTAAAATGCCTTCAGGGTCGGGCTCGGGCCTACCATTTTCAAAACGGGTTGAGCTCAGGCCTATCAACGGGCATGGTCTGAGCTTGGAACCGAGTTTCATTTCAGGCTGATCTTTGGCAGACCTAGACCTGGCCCGTTGATAGAGGTGGCAATAGGTCAGGTTAGGACAGGGTCGTGATCACCCAAGCCTGATCCATTTATTCAATGGGCTAAGATTCTAACCCAAATCTAACCTGCAGCCCATTACCCCATGACTTGACCTGATCCACTTAAGCATAACCCATTTATTCAATGGACTAAGATTCTAGCCCAAATCCAACCCGCAGCCCATTACCAAATGGCTTGACCTGATCCACTTAAACTTCATCGAACCCAAGCCTAACATGAGCCAACCCATTTAATTGTAATTGGGCAGGGCTCAACCGACCCAACCTGATACAACATTACTACACTTGGGGTTTAAGAATGGAATATGGGGAAAAAGTTACGTTAGTCTGGTCCAATTTATAGATGCATAAAGACACATCTATAAATAGGCTACAAGTTGGGTAGGGTTTAACTTAAGCCCAACCCATTTACATAAATAGGCTACATTTACTAACCTGAACCCCATCCATTTCCCATATAACTTAGCCAAAACCCACCTTAAAAGTGGATCAGACCTGTTGACCCTGCCAGCCAACTCAACCCATTGCAGCCCTTATTGAAGCCCTAACATATTGTACAAACTAATCATATTGGTTAGGGACAAGTTAATAAGGCATTTGCGGGAATAGATTCCATGATGTAACTTATTTGCAGAAAAAATATTTTGATTGACAATATGAGGAAAGATATAAATACAAGGTTAGATTTAGGAGGGATGTTTTATAATCAAAAATATTTAAAATTAGTCAGGTTAAAACATAATACATGGAGTACAATTTTAGCAACGATAGAAGTGAAAATGAAGAAATAATTAACATAATTGCCAACGAAAAAGTTTTCAAAGATGACTACTTTAGATATATGGAGTGAGAATTTATAAGAGTAGAGAGATTGAGAATGATGTTGCTTGTAAATTTTAATTAGGTTAAAGAAAGGGAGATGTATCTTTGGAATTTTATATAATAGTTGTGTGCAATCAAGTTGAAGGAAAATTTTTATTGGATGGCCATAAGAGTAGTGATGCTTTAATGGCATAATGTTAGGTAGCTAGAGGACAAAATGTTCTTAGGATAAGTATAGGTGAAATAAGATTGTTGGGATGAATAAGTGGTAACATGAGAAATGAGAGAATTATAAATGAGTACATATGAGGAAACTTAAGAGTAGTATCAATAGCAAATGATAAGATGAGAAAATGTAAACTTAGTATAGCGGAGGCACCAATTAAAAGGAAAGAGTTGGTACAAATTGAAGTATATAAAAAGCTAAGGAGAGGCTGAAATAAGACAAATGGAGGTAATAAAAAAGAGTTGATAGCCTATGGTTTAATTGTATGTCTAAATCTAATTAGAACATGGACCAGGTGGTATGAAGTTGAATTTAGTCTCATACAAATTCCATCTGGTATTTGGAAATGATGGAAAAAAATTGGATTAATTCAGATATCATACCATCCCATCCCAATAGTAGATACTGTGAGATTTTTGGTGGATTTCAAAATTCGGTATATATATGGGCCCCATGTTAACGCATGTGTTTTATCCACGTTGTCCATCCATATGCGCCCTTTATATATGACATTCGAGTTGCATATGCATACAAATTACCGACATCAATTGTGAATCCGGTCCATTGGTTACAATTCTATGGTCTACCAAATGGAGGTTTCATTTAATAAAATGTTTATTTTTTTAAAAGAATAATTTAATCTCAAACATATGATTGGATGGGCCAAATACCCTTCAATCCGACGTTCCAAATGGGCCATAATAGGCAAGATTCATGTAGCTGACCCTGACGTTAAATGGAACAAGGCTTGTATGATGATGATGATGATGATGATAAGGTTGATGATTAGGTTAGAGCAGTAAGAGTGATACTTCTGGATTTGTGAACCATATCTTGGTGGGCTCAAAAAATGATTATGAATGTTTTAATGGAGGGTAACTCCTCTCAACTTTTGTATGTGGTGTGGCCCACACAAGTCACGGATTGACTTGATTTTTAAGCCCTAAGCCCACTATGGAATGGTGCATCTGACTGATGGAGTAGATGTTCGATATACATCATGATGGGGCCCACACAGCTCGACCTCATGGGAAGTTCCCATGAGCTCGACCGTATAAAACCTTTTCTCATATATATATATAGACCGTATAGAACCTTTTCTCATACACACACATGCGCGGTGTAGCCCACCGCGACATATGTATTTTATATCATTTTGTTAACCTTTTTTCCTTGTTATTTTAGGGCATGAGCAAAAGAATAAAGTCAATCCAAATATCAGATGACCATACTATAAAATGGAGTGGTGATTGAAAATTTCATCATTAAAAACTATAATGTTTTGGTAATATTGATTTGTCATCCAACGTGTTGATAATGTCACTGAAACTAGGATGTCCATTTTATTGTATAATTTTAAGTCTTGATCCTAAAATTAAAGAATATCCACGGATCAAATGAACCACACTATGAATTGAACTTCTTAATCTCATAATTAAAGAATATCCTAGGATTAACCGAACCACACCACACGAAACAATGTGAATTGAACTTCTTCCTTTTGAAAAATTCTTAGGGCCCTATGAGTTTTGGATCAAGCTTATTTTTGACTTTTCCCTTCATCCATGTTTGTAAGGTCTTATGAACAGGTTAGATAGCAAATAAACATGGTCCTAGCAAGGTTTCAATGGTGGAAATCATTCTTCCCACGGTTTCTTGTGGTATGATCTACTTGAGCTCTGGATTTGCTTCAATTTTGGTCTCAACCACTTGAATGAGCTGGAAAAAAGGATGGACGGCGTGGATAAACCATATACAAATAAATATTTCAGTGGACCCGTGATGTTTTTAATGGTAGGAATTTAGTCAAGATTGTTTCTTGTGGTGTGGTCGACTTGAGATTTCTATCAGCTTCAACTTTTTTCTACCACACTCTAAAATGAGCTTTGAATACGGATGGACGGTGTGGATGTAAGGAAAGTAAATCACCGTGGGCCCCGCAGTTAGGCATCCGAAACCGGCCCCGCCAAACAGCGGCGTTCCGCACTAACGCAAAAGGCAAAAAAAAAATAAAAATGAAGGACGAGTAAAAAAGAAAAAAATAAAAAGAAAAACGAATGAGGGTTAGGGCTTACCTTGCCAGAGCCGACAGAGGGAAGGAGGCGCTGAGAGAGAGAGAGAGAGAGAGGGAAGGAGACGAGACGCTGAGAGAGGGAGAAGGAGACGTTGGTTCAGAGCAGGTAGGTGCACTTTCAATGCAGCTGCGTTTCCACCTCCCTCTCCCAACTTCGAAATGGATAGCCGTTGCCTGTAACAAAGTAACCTGTGAATTGAAAAACACCTAATTCCTCTGTTACATTTCTTGCAATCTTACCTGATAGAAAGTTACAGGTTGAGACTTTGTTACCTGTAACATTTCTCCCCCAAAAACAAACTGTAAGAAAATCACCTGTAACTTTCTTGCATTTTACAGAAGTTACAGGCATCTAGCTTCACTATTTTGATAGGCACAAGGGATTATACATTTCCGCTTAATTCAACGCCAGCATTCTTGATTTTATATTCATTGCGTGTCCAGGAGAAATATAGGGCTCAACAAGTTGGTAGAAGGTCTCGATAACTAGTATAACACTAGTTGTTCCACAAGGAAATTTACAGTGCTTGATGGTGTTCCGCCGATAGCTTGTTCATCTAGTGTGTCCATGCCACCTTAGGTGGGAGATCTTACAGCCCCAGTTGGACAATCCTAGGTATACGATGGTTTTTCTGCAAATGGGTGGTGAAAATAAAGTATAACCAATGGTCCATCTGCAATGGGGTAAGCCCAACAATTCAATTATTGGGGTTTTTATTTTTATTTTTTATGGAGGATATTTGGTTCATCACTCCACGTATGATGAGGAGCACAAGATGAAAGGGGTCCCACCTGTACATAATGCTAACCGAATGAAATATGTGTATTTTAGTTTGATTGTAAATTCTTTGAGTATATAATACCTTATAGTTCTAAAGTCCTGCCGGGTCATTTTCCCTGTTTCCCCACCTTTTGTTGCTTTCAGTGATTTGAATAGTGTAAATTTCCTTAAATCTTTTTTCTTTTGTTATTTGTCTGCTATTTGATATTGTTCTTCTGGGCCCTTAGCCAGCAATTTGTAAATTCCCCTTTAACAACATAAAAATTGTTTGAGTTGAGAGGTGGTCGCTAATCGACATGTCGATATAATTTCAATTTCTATGTAGACCATAAGCAACACTGGAACCAACACCATACATACTGCTCACTCTTGGAGACGGAGTCAACAGAGGGATAGGCATACAGGTTTTCCATCTCTTTCCCTTTCGTTATTTCTGCATGATCTACATTCTTTAAGCCAAAATAAAGAAAAAAGAACAAGAAAAAAACACATTTACAAAACTTGATAGGTGGGTAGGGGTGGAAATGGGACCGGTCTGGGTCGAGTGAAGGTCAGCCCGAGCACCACCTGATTATTACTTGGGCTTAAAAGTCAGGACCAGGTTCAGCCTGTTTAGTAATTGGCCACTTAGATTTCAGGCCTGCCTATTAACATCATAAATGGGCATGTTTTTGGGCTTAAATGAGGTCCTCAATCAGGGTTTTAAATAGCATTCCCTAACATACCCTACGTAGTGTGGGGTAGCCTCCACACTACATAGCATATCAAAATAGTGTATTTCCCTTGTCATGTGTGTTATTTGTGGTGTAGCATATGCTCTACGCTAGGTCGTATATGACGTATGTAGGGATGCAGTTGGGTACTACCCCCGCTTGTCCCAAGCATGGGACAAGTGGGGGCTTTGAGGGGCCACCATGATGAATGGATTTTATCTACACTGTCCATCCATTTTTCTATATCATATCCAAGGCTCAAGCGGACCACACAGTGGGGATTAAACAGTTACTGTTGAAAACTTCTTGAGTGCCACTGAAGTTTTGGATCAAGCTGATATTTGTGTTTTCCCTTCATCCAGGTCTATATGACCTTATGAACAGGTTGGATGGCAAATAAGCATCATGGTAGGCCCTAGGAAAGTCTCAACAATAAGCATCATTAGAACCACTGCTTCCTTTGGTGTGGTCCATTTGAGCCTTGGAGTTGCCTCATTTTTGGGATTATAAGTTAAAATGATATGGTAAAAATGGATGGACAGTGTGGATAAAAGCCATACATCACGGTGGTCCTCAGAGCCCAACCTGTCCCGAGCTCGAAACAGGTGGGGGTAGTACCCAATCTATGTCCCATGTGTAGCTACATGGTGCTTGATTTCAAGCTTAAAAGATAAAAAGTGTATAGCAACTAGCCTTTTATGCTAGTTCAACAATAATTTTAAAATGGTGATGGCTCATTCTCGTCACATGTGGCCATGATGTGATGCATGAGTGCACATGCAGAAAAATATCAACACATTATGAAAAATTGTGCAAGATCCAGGTCATTCAACAGTGGCCCCCACCATGTATCTGTTGTGACCCATCTCATGTTGGCCACACTTGTATGAAAATGGAAGGCTAACATTGCCTGTTCTTCTCTAAGAAGAATTTCCAAGGCAAAACCTGCCATCCCTTTCCCTTCCTCTCTCCTATTCCTGTCTTGTATATGGTTTCCAATTGCATTCTTTGCCTTTTTTCCTTTGCTCATCTCCTTTATTTATATCCAATTTAGACTCTAGGTTTTTCTATATCCTTTTCTTCTGTGCAATTTTTTATTTTTTGCAATAGTGGTGTCTACTAAACATGTCACTTTTTTTTTTCTAGGGTTTGTGAGGATTTTTCTGTAGAAAGATGGAAGAGCAGTTCATACTCCGTGTCCCGCCATCGGTTGCAGAGCGGATCGAACGCCTTCTCAACGAGAATCCGTCTTCTTCTGAAGACAATTCATTGGATTTATCTTTCTCAGGTAATACATATTGATCCTTCATGCCATAAATTATTACCATATTCTCTTCATATTTTTATTTTATTTTTTTCCTGGTGCTAGTCTATCATTATCTTCAACTGTATTAATTTTGAAGCGATTGTTCTTAAATTGAAGCTTTATTTATTTATTTATTATTATTTTTTAAAGTATGTTCAACTGTATTAATTTTGAAGTGATTGTTCTTAAATTGAAGCTTTTTTTTTTTTAGTATGTTCAACTGTATTAATTTTGAAGTGATTGTTCTTAAATTAAGGTTTTTTTTTTTTTAAAAAAAAAAAAATTTTATTTTAGTCTGTTCATCTTAAATTGAAGTTTTTTTTTTTTTTTTTTTTTGAAGTTCTCTGTACTTCTGTCTTTGCAAACGAGTTATTATTATTTACAGGAGGACCTTTATTTATGCATTGTCCTTAAATTGAAGCTTTTTCTTATTTTAAATTTCTCTTTACTTTGTGTCTTTGCGAATGAATTATTATTATTATTTACAATAGGATCTTTATTTATGCATCATGGAACCAAAGGGTTTGGACATTTTGGAATAATTTCAGGATATGAAAGGAGAGGAATTGCATGATTCTTGATAGCCTAGGATATGCACGGACATACTTGGTTTTCAGTTTGTTCGGTTGGGGCGCTATAGTTTAGAGATCTGGACCATTGGTCTGTTGCAACCCACTATGCATGAACTACGCTCTAAAAATCTCCTTGCTTGGACATTCGTATACTTTCAATTTGTGGCCTGCTAGTAGACGGCTAAGAAGAAAAATACAATAGTGGTCTGTAGTTCACTGAAGAAAGGTCTGAGATTGCTTGGTGGAACCTTCCAGTCTAGGAGAGTTTTGGGCTTAATCTATATTTGCCAGGTCATGTCAGATAAATGATTTGGATTACTGAACACTGGGCTGCACTTGTATAACCTGAAAAACAAGTATAACGTGCATGCCCTGATCCTATATTTCCTGTCTGGTGAACTGCAAGATCCAACTCTATATCCTGAAAAGTGATTGTCGTGGGGGATTTTCTAAATTAGATTTTATTTCCTTTTGCGAGGTGAGTGGGATCTTATACTTGAACACATTCCTTGAATCAGCTGCGAACTGTTTAATTTGCTACTGTGCCATATCCCACGGCTGTCCATTGTTTCTCCAGCGGTTTTTTTTTTTTTTTTTTTTTTTTTTTTTTTTATAGCTTTTCCAGCACCACTAAGCATTTAATTGTAAATTGATCCTGTTGGCTCTAATACTGTAGTATGCATGAGCACTTACACATTTCCTTCTTTGCAGAGGATGGAAGAAGTGGTACATTTGTCATCGGGAACGACCATTTTCCCGCCTCTCTTCTAGATCTTCCTGGCATTGTGGAGTCATGCAAAACTTATGATGATAATGTGCTGATTAAAACCACCGATATTGGTCAGGTAACACATTCTAATTCCTGTTGTCTCATGACCATGCAGATAGGTATTTTCTACTTATCTTTATTTTGTCACTTTGGTTAGGTAATACATTTTAATCCTGGTTTGTCATAGTTATCTGGAATTATTTCCTTAAAGCTTTACTCTTGGACTGAGTTGAGTTGAGACTTGAGCACTCAATAAAGTTTAGAAGGCTTTCCTTTCAGCCTTTTTTTTTTTTTTTTTTGGAGTTTTCTTATTGTTCGATTGAGTTTTAACTTTGTTTCCTTTTGCTTAAAATAAAAAAATAAAATTTCTTTGATTCTTTGTTAATTGTTATTTTTTTTTAAAATTATTATTTTGAGTTGACCCATTCAACTCCACCCTAGTACAGATCAATTACAGTGAGTTTTTGAAGTACTCGATGACTTCTTCAACACTGGCTTTCTCTTTATCAGATTGATTTGAATTCACAGGGTTGTGACAGATAATCATGGTAAGAGAAGAGGTCGATTCTGCTCCAGAAGGGGTTGAGTCCAGGCATGGCCTTACCCCTCCAATGAGGGATGCTCGCAGGAGAAGGTTCCGTAGAGAACCTGATCTAAATGTAAGTTGGTTCGAGCCATCTGTTCACATCTATTTCTTTTTTTCTCAATTTTGCATCTTATATGTATTTGGTAATCCATTTTCTTCTATATTTGCAGCCAGAACTTGTCCAACGGGTTGAGAAAGATCTAGTGAACATCATGGCTGGTGGAACAGCAGAGAATGTCGATATCCTTTTAGTTGTTTTGTTACTTCTGCTGTTTGAACATGCACCTATGCACAGTGGTCAGATGTTAGTGAAATTATGTAACCCATGCATATGTTCATGATTTGGTTTATTTTTTGTGGCCATTGATACAAAGTACTCTCCGAATTGCCTCAAGCTCACAACCAAAATCCAGTGTCTTGGATGATCAAGAAAATTAAATTGTGTAGCTCTGCAGGCATTTTGGAGAACTCCAGGATTTCATTGGTAATATAGCACTTTAGAAAGAGAGAATTTTTCAAGGTTATAATTTTGTTCAACCAAAATAGCCTCAACCTCTTGAGAACAACTAAAACCAGGAGCTTTGCTGCACACACACAAGTTATCTCATCTAAATGCCACCACATGTGCCAGCATGGCACATTGGAATGGGAACCTAGCTGGCCATCAGGTAGCTGATCCAACTATCTAGATGCCCTAGCCCAAAAATCAGGACACTCCACTTATCTGGTGTGAGACAACTTACGAACCAATTGGACAATAAAAAAGAAAAAACTTGCCTAAGTTTTTCTAAGCCAAGTGCCTGCTTCAAAATTGTTGTCCACTTCGATCTTGTTTCTAGCTATTAGCTTGGGACTGGCATGTTGGACCCAATCAGTTTTCATGCATAGCATTGGCCTAGGTCAGTTTAGCCCAGCCCAGCTGAGCCCCACTTCATATGCACGTGTTCTACCTACATATATGCTGTTCCAATCATCATCAGTTAGGCAACAAATGCATCTTGCATGTAGACCTTGTTTTTCATTTTTCTGAATGTCTATGTATTTTTTCCCATGCAGCCCACTTGATGAAGGATTAAGAAAGAAAATTTGCTGAGCAAATCATTTGTTCAATTTTCGGTTGGGTTGGTTGGGCATCGTCAGACCTGGGTTCAACCGATTTTTACAGGCTCGAGCCTGCTGTGCCAGACCAATGTTGGGCTTGGACCTGTCTTATAGTGTTGTGCCAGGTGAGGCTAGGCCCAGCCCGGCCATTTCCACCCCTGCATTTGAGCCATGTCCCAACTATAGGCCCCCCCTTGTGCGATTTAAAAGGTTTGGAGTTGCATGGGGACGTTAGCAAAACCCTCTTTTATTTATTGAAGTTCTGAGAATACTCTGGATGGAAATTGATCTTTTTGTCCATTTCCTGATCTTCTAATTGCTCAAGTTTCATTGACCTCAGATGAGAATTCTCATTCATACATGTTGCTTGGGTGTGTATTTGTGTTTTTGTTATCATTCCTTGACTTGTAATGTAGTTCACATGTTGAAGTAGTCGAGCACGAGGAAGATGGCGACGAGAATGCACGTAATGCACCAGAGAAAACTGCAGCTGCACCCCCACAGAAGCCAGAGGCTCCGGAGGAGGCAGGAATGAACGGTGGTGAGCCTGATAGAAGCGACTCTGATGACTCTGATGATTCAATATAGGCAGAAAGCCCAGAATCTTCAGTGACAACTGTGTATATGAAGTTGGCATATCTTCTGGTGGGTAGGCTGTGAGATTGAACCCATGACCTGATGGTTGCTACTAATGGCTGGCCGTGAGGCTCAGTCCATTGTTGTAGAGGTATACTGAAATGCAATCCAGTCATTTCCTCTTGGGATAGATTAGCTTGCATGTTCCATTCGAACCATGGCTTGAGTGAGGTGCCACAATATATGATTTGATTGGTGCTACTTCTATTCAAGAACTTTCATTTCATACTATGATACCAGAATGTCTAGTTTAAATGCCATATTTTTGAAAAATAAATGTATAATTGGTTAGATGTTAAGAAAAAAGCTCATATTTCAAAAGATATGCATTAAAAACAAAAAAAGCTCTTGCAATCTGAATTGAAACTCTGTTCTCAAAAGAAGAAGAAGATGAAGAAGATTCATTTTAATTTAAATTTCACATTTTAGTGTTAGGGCTGGATTGACTTCTCTCATCGACTCTAATAAGAGCTGGAGAATTAGTACCTTTTGTTCTAGCAATTGTTTCACAATAAGCTCGCTTGGTAAAATCATCTTAATGAAAAAAAGCTCTTATTTGAAAAAAACATGTTTGGTAAAATATTTAAATGAGGGTTTTTTTTTAGGGACTGTCGATTGTGTGGTTGTCCATCAGGTGCACCCCACTTGATCTACGCCATCCATCATGAGGGGCCACACTTTGATGGACAGAATTTTGGACAGCTTAGGAACAACCTGTTCATAGGGAGAGTAGCTGAAATAAAGATGTTGGGATGGATGAGTGGCAAGACTTCATAGGGGGAGTAGCTGAAATAAGGATGCTGGGTGGATGAGTGACAAGGCAAGGATGGAATTAATTATAAATGAATGCAGTGAGGAGAACTTAAAAACAGAACAAATAGATAGCAAGACGAGAGACTAGGCTTAGATAGTTTGATTATATTTAACAGAGAAAAAAAAAACTGCAGAGATCAGGAGTGAGTTGGTACAAGTTTGAAGGCTCTAAAAAGGCAAGGGGAAGATTCTAAAAGATGCAGTGCAAGTAGTGCAAAAAAGGCTTGAGAAACTATGGTCCAACTGAAGTTACTGTGAAGATTCAAGTGCCTGACCCTAATTAGTTGGAAAGGTTTAAATGATGATAACAATGACGATGGTTCTAGTCTTATTTATTTGGTTTAAATGATGATAATGATGATGATTATGATTGTAGTCTTATTTATATATGTTATATACAAAAATATAGGTTTATGGGATAACCTTTAAAAAAAAAAAACTTTATTTGAGTTGAAAGCATATTAAGACTGGACTTTTCATTCTCACAATTTTTAAACTGTTTTGTTTCACAGAATTTGACTATCTTTATAGGTGGTACCAAAACAGAATTTGCTAAACATGGTTTATACAAGATCTGTTCCATTGTCATCCCATTTTTGGTGGGATAATCCCTGTACTTGTCATTAGGGGTGCAACTCAAGTGGGTTAGATCAGGTTGAGGATCAACTCAGCCCAACCAGACCTCAAGAGGGCCCAACCTGCAATCTGACCTCACCCAAATTCCAATCCGAAGTGCCCAACTGAAGTCGTCTATACCCAACCCAACCTGACCCTACTGGACTAGACCTGACCCGACCCGACCCGACCGAAATAATATGGGGTCATTCTCAACCTGACCTAACCCCACCCAAATTTGCTAAACCTGAACCCAACCCAACCCAAATTCAAATTGGGTTGGCATTTTCCAACCTGAACCCAACCGGTAGACCTTGACAACCAACTGGAATTCAGGTTGACCCAAAACCAAGTTGCTGCCCTACTTATGAAAGCAAGTGGTTAAGGGAGGCGTGGTTCATTTCTCAGGCCCAAAGGTCGTAAAGCAGTGTTGGGTTACTTATTGTACAAAATGGGGCCTGTGCTTCATTGACCACTGCTGATATGACAAGCCTCCCTATGGATGGGGCCCATTCAACAACAATATCCTAGCTGGATGATATTTGACCTTTTTCTTGGTATATTCTCTGCTATTGAAGGGTTAGGGATTTTACAATTTAAGGTATTTTTGCTTTATGGGCCATCTACAACGGGGCCTATACATCAATTGTTAGAATCACCGGTCTTGGGCCACTCAAACTAAAAAGTAAAATGGCTCTGCACAGCTTTTGGCCCGAGGACTGCATAGTCTTTTTTTTTTTTTTTTTTTTCCCTCAAATGGAAAAAGTTGGTACCAGGTCAACCTCATTGGAGCTTCCCATAAGGTTGAACTTTGTGGGACCCAACATGATGTGTGTTGGACATCCACCCTATCCATCAGACGTGCCCTCCCTTGGTGGCCCATGGGCCAAAAAAATCAGGAAAATCCATGACATAGGTGGGTCACAATACACAGGAATAGTTGAGAGTGAATGCCCGCCCCATTAAAATCTTCCCGATCATTTGTGGGACCCACCAAGTCATGAGGGATTGCACTAAATTTCAGGCAATTCCAGAACAAGTAGGCCCTCACCAAGTAATATTAGATTATTTAAACAAATGGTGTTGCCTGCTTGAGTTCCGGATACGGCTGGCTTTTGGGACATTCCACAACCTGGAGGGAGCAGCCAGATGCACGGTTGAGATGTTTGAGACATCATGGTGGGGGCCCACAGAGCTCCACCTTAATGCAAAGCTCCCATCAGGTCAACCTCCTAATAACCTTTTTTTTTTGGCATGTGACATGTATCATCTCAAAATATAGATTTGTAGCAGTATGCATCAGTGATAATAGTATCAAAATATATAACTGTAGCATGATGCATGAGTGATACATATCATCAACATCATCATCTAAGCCTTGTACCAACTAATTGGGGGCAGGCTCTTACTACCCATTGTCTTCCCGTCAAAGGTTATTTAATACCCTTTTACATCCATTCCAGGAAAAATAATCTCGATATACATGTCAAAGCATGTCTTAATCAGTACCCAATCTTTTCAAAAATTTCAAAAGTATCCATTTCTTCATAACTTGATTTTTAATTAATAAATAAAAAAGAAATATTCATCCTATCAAGCTACATCATTTATCATCTAAAGCTTATCCCCCCAACTCTCTATCAAGGACCATATCCTATCAAATCCTTTTGTACCAAATGTAAATGTATTGTAGGATTGGCCACAAGGTGCATGTGATTACGATGGGGCAGCATTTTTTATAGGTATGGTTTTTGAGACGCCCATAACCTCAGGTCTTTTAAGGATAAAGGAAGGTTTCAAATTAAATACAGAGGCACTTGGATCATTTTTAGGTAAGCAGTGGATGAAGGAAGGTTTCAAATAAAATATAGAAGCACTTAGATCATTTTTAGGCAAGCCAACTGCCTGCTTTCCTGCAAGAATGTGGGTGAACAATCATGAATGATTTGTCCAACTCAACCGCATCTTCAATGTGTAACCCGCTAGCACATATCCCACAATGATGGAATTATTAATGATCCCTTATAAGAAAAGGCTTTGTGGGCCCCACCATGATGACTATATCATCCACTCCATACATTTATTGTGACGCTGATGCTAGGATGTTAGGCCAAAAACAAGGCAAATCAAAGACTCGAAGTCAGCTACACTACAAGAAATGGTGAGATGGGACACCTGCCATTGAATCGTGCCTCTCTCTCTCTCTCTCTCTCTCTCTCTCTCTCTCTCTCTCTCTCTCTCCATGTTTTGAACCTTTCCATCCAAAGGGTTGATGGGATATGGTGTTCCCACACAGTACCTTACCATGCGGCAATTCACCCGTCTTCATCTTGGATGATAATTTGAGCCATTCCTGCTCTCTTTACTGACTTATAAAAGCTATGGCCCTTGAAATCAATGCTTCTAAACTTCGACTCTTGAATTTGAAAATGAGCCATCCTGACATTTATTTTTCAGTGTTCCATAATCATCTTCATCCACAATCATCCGCTCAACAAATCATGCTTAACATTCAGATTCATCTTCATCCGAATCATCCTCTCAACAAACGATTCTTAGGATGGGTCCTATAAGCATCCCTCCCAATCTCTCTCCCTTCTGCCTCTACTCTCCTCTCTCCAAGCACGTCCCATACTCCTGGTCATCATAATTTGAATTTTTTTGCTTATGTGGACACCATCTATATTAACTTGGAGACTCAGTTTAAAAGTTTAGGAAGGGAGGTTCAACTCCTCTAAAAAGGGTTGAAAATTACACCAAGGGGCTGCCGAGTTAGGTTCTAATTTGGGAAGGTTGACACTCATACATGCTGCATATATATATATATATATAACCTTGGTTAGTGTTTTTTAAGCTCATTTGGAAAGTAGTGTTTCAAGAAATGTTTCGCAGTCAACAATCATCACTTGGTTTGTAGAAAAACAAGTTACAAGATACACTCAAGAGTCAAAACCGATTCAACTCCCAGATGGGGAGGACATTGATCATGTGGAAATTTAGCAATTCAATTAGAAACGAAAATTGCAATCGCAAACATCGAAATTGCATGAAACACTCCATAGCATGATCTGATTTTGGTTTTAGGTGACATGGAGAACTTGTCTGTGCAGTCTAGACATTCGAACATGAGAACAATAATCAAGGCCCACCGGATTTTCGCTGAATAAGCTGAAAAGAAGATATTATCAATAAGATATAACTATTTTTGTGAGAAGAGCACCTTCGCTTCTTTCTTGTTGGTTTGGAAAATGGAATCCAACCCATCATGCCTTGCATTTCAAGTTATGGATTCTAACTATTACCCACGAATAACAATGACATAATGGCAGATCTCTACTCAAGAATAGCAACATCTATGAGTTATGATCCCCTTCAAGGGTAGATCAGCCTCCTGGTGCAATAAGCAATGTTTTTAAAGGAAAATTCTCTATAGGATAATATTATTCATACATTCTTTAGCCCTCTAATACCCACGGACTCCTACAATATTTGGCAACCAGAAAAACCAAAACAACCATAATAGGTATAACTAATCTACCCACAATCACACCCAATCCTAACAACTCATATGCCAATTAACATGCTCTGTATCCTACCACAATAAGATGCATTCAAAATCATAACATCTCATTCCTATCTAACTAGGTTGCTATTCTTGGATCCTATCACATAAGACAAACAACAAAAGCATACCATCGTTACCTTGAAATATGTAGCTCAAGAACCACAGAACAAGTATAAAATCTCAGCAATGCACAGAACCGAATGCAAAATTAAGTTACTCGGTTATTTTTACATCTTCACGTTATTCCTCTACTTTTAATGGGTTGTTCGGTGTGAGAGAACCAAGTTCTACTATTCCAATAAATTAAAAAAAAAAAACTGTGTACTTAAATAACTCTGCTAGCTATCTATTCTAGAATGGAAAATCTAATTGTAAAAACTGAAAAAGACCAACATTCACCAAAATTGTTGAAGTTGTATGTACTTATTAACTGATAAATTAATCTATCCACTTATTACGGATACTTTGAAACCTCCTTCACTGATGGATGTGTGTGAAAGTTTCAAACTGAGGGCCTCAAATTCAACATCTTGCATTTCCTCTGTTGTTAGACAAGAAGAGAGGCATTGGTTGATGACATCTTTCCCATAGCTTGAGGTTGTGTCTGCCACATTAGGGATTTTGATCTTCACAAACCTCATGATTTTCTCTAGGTTTGAATCAGATGGTTCTTTAGCAAAATTTTGTAGGATATCCTTCATGGCATGGCACCAAATTGGCCTAGCCACGTTGAGGAACTCATGCACAACTAAAATTGGAAGATTGACACTTCCCAAGGCTGATTCTTCACGACCCCCTTTACCATGATAATCTGATCCTCCAAGCTTCACAAGCTTGTAAGCATCGGCTAAGTCACTGAATCCTGTAGATCAGAGAAAGACAAGAAATTAAATAAATAAAATACTACAAGAAATGGGTAACCACATTTCAGAAAAAGGTGGTGAACAATTTTTGTAGTCTAAGCTCAAAAGAAAAAGAAAAAAAAAAAAACCCACAGGCTTAATTAATTACTTTTTCTTGGTTCTAGGTCCAGTCCAACCCTAGGTCTGGGTCCATTTTAGTATGACAAAAATCAGACCCATTTAAGAACTGGGTCTGTGTCGGGTCAGGATGAGTTGATTTTGAGAGGACTCAAACTTGATCATTTGTAATCTGGGTCGAACTTTTGGACCCAGATCCACCCTATGAGTCTAAAATTTAGACCCAGACCCACTAATTGTCAGGTTGAGCCCATTAAAGAACTGGGTCTGTGTTGGGCTGGGCCAAGTGAATTTTGAGAGGACCCAGACCCACTAATTGTCAGGTTGAGTCCAATGATCCCCTGTGGTTGACCCAACCCATTTGCACCACTAGGCAGAACAGAAAAAAGAAACCGCATTACATGCACATGTCATCTGAATGGCTTCAAGTCTGGCCTGAAACAATCCGAGAACCGATATGGCAGGTAAAGGCACTAAACTTGCCTGAGTTATTAAGGAGTCAGGACATCCATACCCTATTCATTCCCAAAACATAACACTGTACCTGCCAATTTTCCATCACTCCGATATACCTCCATAGCATGCAGTCCAGCAGCCTTCAAACCCTTGACAACTGCAATTGGGTTCTTCAATGCCCATGGATGAGCCAAAGCCGCCACACCCCCAGTTCGACATATCAATTGCACTGCTTCCTCTGCAAGAGGTTCTCTTCCCCTATTGTAAAAGCAACACTATGTTAAAACTAAAAAACAAATCATTGGATCACTATTTATCCCAGCATGGCCAAACAGAAAGCAATTTCCATATTAGAAGAGTTTCTGGTCTGTAATTATTACTTAGCATAAGCAGGTCCACCATCATATAGGTACCGAGCAAAAGCTTGCTTCAGATTCTCTACATGGCCAGCCTCAACCATGGCGCGAGCCACGTGCAACCGCCCTGGGGCCACTCCATTCCCTGCTATCTTAGTGATGTGTTCCCATTTAAGAGGCATCTTGAGGTTGTTTAGCTTTGATATCATGTCCTTTGCACGGAGGTAGCGCCCCTCCCTTATATTGGCCAGGCAATTCTCTAGTTCCTCAAATCTTGCCGGCCCAAAGCTACCGTAATATGCAAGGATATGAACAGGTTCCACAGTTCCAGACCCTCCCCTGGCCAATATCAGAATTGAAGATATAAATCTGAAATGACATGACTTAGAAAAGAATATAACAAGACAACTGCAGAATTAGTCACTCCATACACATTAGAGACTCGCAAGCTAAACAACCTGATACAGACTCCGAAGCAAAAGAAGCTTGTAGAAGGATGCTAATAGAATAGCTGTAAATACAGTTTGAAAAGCTCGGAGATGGTTGCCTGAGATAGAAAAGATTACCCTGGAGAAAATATCGTACTTATTTCAACACCTGGGATTATCCTCATGCCAAACGTATTAGCAGCTTTCAAGGCCTCAGGTATTCCAGCCATGGTGTCGTGGTCAGTAAGAGCTAGTACCTTCACCTGTTCTGAACACATGGTAATTGAATCATGCCCCATTGTTCATTTTTACTTAACTAGCAAGTGAATCAAGGCTAGGATCAGATATAATGTAACCATGATACTTCAATAAGAATTATCTTGTTGTAAAACAAGCCGGTTTTGGGAATGGGAAGAATGGAATATTTGAGCTTATTTTGACATTAGTACATTACTACTCCGATATAGAAGAATAGAAGAAGGTTTAAATTGATCAGTGATGATGATGATGGGCCAACATGAGTCTTATCATAAATCAGAAGCGCAAAGATGGCTAGCAGCAAAGGAGCAGCAACTTATTATGTGTTCAGATGAGACAGGTATGCATGACAATATCCATACTACATATCCATTGAAAATATATTAACTGAAATACCAATAGTTTGGAAGCCCAATCTAAATTTCCTTTCGAATTATGACAAGATTTATTCCAGAAGTACTTCATTTCAGAAGACTGATGTGTTGGGTTGGTAACATGGTTTGCCATGCATGTCAAGCATACTAGTTGATGCAGCAAGCAAGAGAACCACCATTTTTGCAAACTCTTTGTTCATTATCATAATCATCATCATTTAAGCCTTATCCCAACTAATTGGGATCGGCTACATAAATCTTGTCCGCCATTCCACTATCAAGGGCAATAAATTTAAGTAGACCATAGGTCATCAAGTCTTTTCTTAGTACGTTTGCTCTGTCCTTTCGGGCCTACCCACTGCTCTTTTAGAGCCTTCAACTTGCACCAAACCGCTCCTCATACTGTTGTGGTTCTTGGTTTTTGTTGTACATGACCAGAGCATCTAAATCTACTTTTCATCATCTTGTTAACTCTTCGTGCTACTCCTAAGTTCCTTCGAATGCATTCATTTCTAATTCCATCCTTGTCTAGCCGCTCATCCATCTCAACATCCCCATTTCAGCTACACCAATCCTATGAACATGTTGTTCCTAAACTACCCAACGTTCTGACCAACATTTTTGCAAACTCTTTATCACCATTCATATAATTTTGACATATCATAATGCATGCTAACAATATTTGTAGTTACATATGATATGTTTATGGAAATATCCAATGCATCCATTTCCACATTATTCGAGACAATGGAGACGTGCAAACCACTTGAAAGACAAATCTATCAGGGCGGTATTCAAATTCTGTCCAGAATAGCAAATGCATGAACCAAAAGCAAGAAACCGGAGCCTACTCAAGCCTCAGAAGGGTGAAGCAAAGCAAGTAAGGAAATATAAACATACAAGAAACATGGAAACACTAGGAAACTAGTAGGGGGCAAAAAAAATACTCATTTTGAATTCGTGTCCAAGTCACCAAAAGAATGCATAGTTTAGCTAGGGCTCTCTCAGTGACTGGTGATTTCAAGATAGAGGCTCTGGAAAGAAGGGAGGTAGAGACTCTTCCAAAATAGCCTCATAAGAGTTCAATTTCTTTACAACAGACTTTCTAGACTGACCCTTCACTTGGATCCATAGCCAGAAAGGCAGAATGAGGGCCTTTGCAAGGCTGGATATCAGTCATCGCAGTTCTGACCGGAGGATCTGCCTCCTAGAGTGCCAAATCATGCACCTTCCTGAAGTTCGCTCAAAACACAGCCCTTTCTTCCTTGATGTTCTGGAGCAAACTGGAGGCTGTAGCCTCCTGCCAATTTAGAAATGTCCACAAAATATTGACTACAGCTGAGAGGTTATCTGCATGAATTGAACTTCTTGTAAAAGATGATTCTGGAAAATGAATGTGAATCAAAGTTCGATACCAATTTGGAAATATCTAGACTTGAGATGAGAGGTTCTTGGCACAAAAATCAAGGATTAAATGGGTTTTATTTATTTATTTTTTGGAAGGGGTGGAGACTCTTAACCATAGAGCCAAAAATCAAATCTTCTTTTGCTTTCCTTTTCAGATGGATAAAGAATATTTATTGAAAATGAAGAAAATTCAGTACATCATATTAGTGGAAAGCATTCATAATGCATAGAGAAGGTTGTCCCATGCCCTCTTTAACTAGCAAGCTGGCCATCTTAATTACCTCCCTTCCGCAATAGCAAAGGAAATGTCTGGCTTATTGACTAAATCATGAGAAATGCTTGGAGAATTTTCACTTGCCGTGTCAATTAATCCCAAGAATCTCCTTCTATGAATGGGTCACCACCAGACATTGATGAACCAGGCATTCGCAAAGAACCATTGCCTCTGCTTCCTTCAAATCGCTCCAACTTTCCATACAAGAAAGAGTACCTTTATCACCTCAATCTCATCTCTAAGCACATTGCCCGCCCTAGATGGATCGGGATTACCATCTGAAGTTCCATCTATGCTCAGCTTCCACCACCTGAATGGTGGCTATCTCTCCCTCCCTCCATCATAACTCATGAAGTTCCTTTATTACAAGTGCCCATTTTACAACTCAGGGATTTATCATCTCCACTAGTTTCTATATATTTAAGTAGTACATACCCTGGAATATGCGCTTGCCCCACTCTTTCCAAACACTCCACAGAAAACAAAGGGAGAATCTGCCATAAAAAAAAAAAAAAAAAAAAAACCCTCTTTCTTGAAGGTCTTCACCTCCTCAACAATCCAATCATGGAGATCAGGGACATTTAAGGGAAGCCTTTTAAAAGGAAGAAGGTGGTTCAAGATATCATAATTAAGCCTTTCAAACAAATATAACAAGAGAATTGCTTTTTTGAAAGGTAAATATAGCAAGGATTTTATTGTACGTGAAAAGAATAAACAAAGGTTGTCTATTAGGCAGAAAATCAATGACTCGTGAAGGTGGCAATTGAAGAGGAAAACACAAGGGGCGGTGTTTTCTTTCCCATGGAAGGTTCCCAAGGTCAGATAGATCATTAACTTCTTTTCACAGAGAACTTGGAATATCCCTAAGATTTTGAAGCATATCGACCACATTTCAATTTCCTTCATACCAAAAGTGTAATAGGCAATAACCATGGATCACTACAGTCCTATTGGCATGTGCAATGTCATACATAAACCCATAACTTCTTTTCACAGAGAACTTGGAATATCCCTGAGATTTTGAAGCATATCGACCACATTTCAATTTCCTTCATACCAAAAGTGTAATAGGCAATAACCATGGATCACTACAGTCCTATTGGCATGTGCAATGTCATACATAATCCCATAGCTCCGATTATCATTCACAGACTGCAAACAATCCTCCCTTGAGTGGAGAAGAGAACTGTGAGGGTCTTTTAATAAAATGGGGGAATATTCAGGAAAATGTCTGCCCTGCCACCGAATGCCTATTCGATCAGAAGACGAATGATACTTACAGACGCGTGTCTTCAGTCGCCAACCTTGGACGCCTTGCATCTGCCATGCATGGCATGCAAGTGCAAGATTCAACCTGTTCATCAGGTGAGCCCACTGTTAGTGTGCTCTGGTCCCCCACAAAATAGGCTGATCAGTGATCATCGGTCATCTGCTTTTTTTTTACTGTCCACTTTCTGTGAATGTGGACCAATCTAATGTGTAGACCGGCCTGATGCTTGGGCTAGAGCACATTCACGGTGGGGCCCAACTGATGAACAGCCCTGATCTTGCAGATGTGTACCATATTGGTACATGCAGAGCATCCCATTTTGGTGATCGCAAACGCATGTTTGCAAGCAGCAATCCTCCAGCCTTAATGTGGATATTGGTGAAGAGAATGTCGGTCCTATGATCGCTTTCAGACATGCGTATCTAATTTCAACGCAAAATCCTTAGCCTCCAATACACAAAATACAAAATATATTTCAACCAGGCCCAACTTCAACCCCATTGATGAAAATGCCAAAATAATTGCCGCATCAACAGCGATCCTGAACCCCCAATTCCAGCATTTTTATACGCAATTGACAAAACCCAAAAATTTCCTGACCCCAAATTTCAGCATTTTTACATGCAATTCTATTACATGCAATCGACAAAACCCAAAACTTTCCTGACCCCAAATTTCACCATTTTTACATGTAATTCTGTTACGTGCAATTGACAAAACCCAAAAAATTCCTGACCCCCAATTTCACCATTTTTACCATTTTGGTACAGAATAAATCATTGTACTCCTCTCCCTTGCCACAAAACATGCATAATATCATGCTTACCAACATATGCATGCAACGATCAATCCATCAAATTAAGAAAAACTACAATCATAGTGACTAAATTGAACCAAAATCTCTACAATCTTCTCTTGCTAAGAGCATTTAACCAGATAAAAGCATCAACTTAATGAAAACTAATGATAGGAAACAAACAGAGAAAGCATGAAAATCCAACAGAGCTCAAAATAGCTAAAAACCCAAATACCAAATTCAACAAAATATTTTAAAGAAAGAAAGATAGAAACAAACACCATCATCAAAGCTAGAAAGAATACGACTCAAATAGCAAAGAAAAGAAAAACCCAGAAACGGAAAATCAAAAGACTCACCCCATTCCTATGTGCTCTCTCCACAACAACAGAAGGCGGCAAGAACCCGTCGCTGAAGATGGAATGAGAATGCAGCTCGAAAACAAGAGAGTCATCCGAGAATCGATTTCTTTTGGGTTCTACTTCACAATCATTCACAGAAGGAGAAAAAGAAGAAGAATCTGGAAAGACCCAATCGTAGACAGACTGAGCAGCCATGCATTGCTCAACACTAGCATTATTCATCATCTCATTGTTGCTGCTGCTTTTGCAGCAGCAACTATTGTTGTCGTTGTTGTTGTTGTTGTTGCTGCTGCTGTTTAGGTTGCGGTCTTTCTTCTTGTTTTTCTTCTTCTTCTTCTTCTTCTTGGTCGTGTTTTTACTGTTGCTGTTGTTGATGCGGTCGTCGTTGTTAGTGTTGTCGTAACCGTCAACCATTTTTCTTTTCTTTTTTCCTATTCTTTTCTTTTCTTTCTTTTCTCGAAGGGGATCTGATGATGATGTTTTTCTCTTTTTCTCTGTTCTGCCCTTTGTTTTTTTTCTCACTTCAATCGGTTCAATCTGTGGCTGCAGACGGGGTAAGCAATGGGGCGTTTGCAGTTATTAGGGTAGGAACCGCTTTTGAAAAACCAGACCATTTTCTCGACAAACAACCCCATTTTCTCGTTTCATTGTTAATGCCGGTAGTGGGGCCCACATTGTTTAGATATCCAAACAGGTCGTTTGGTGGGACCCGGCCGCTTTGATTCGATCCATGAAGAAATTAGGCGGGTCAGATTCTTTAATCTGGATGGACGCACGGGCACAAAAGAAATGAACGGCTAGAAATGTTCCTGTGTGGCCCAGGCCACCCACTAGATGAGGGCTCCAGGTCCAACTGGCGGGGCATGTGTCTTGCATCTGCCACGTGGCAGGGAGTGAGTATGCCAGACCTGAATCGTCTACAATACCTATTTTCCGTAGCGCGTACAGCACTCAAGTTCTTTGGGGCCCACCATGTTGTACATATAAAATCTACTCGGTCCATCAGGTACTTTTTTCATGATGGACCGTAGGACTAAAAATCATCCAGACCTACGACTCACGTGGAGTACACGACATGAAACAATGGAGATGGACGCGAACCATAGGTTTGTAGTTGGTGCTAAAATGGTATAAATCTTTCATCATAGCCATTCATCAGCTTTGAATCTCCGGGATAAATGGAAAACACAAAAACAATTCTGATCCAAAACTCAGGTGAGCCACAACGTGTGAACATAGAGGCTTTAGCCACAGTTTTACATTTTCCCATCGTTGTTGCATATTTGGATCTTTTATCGATCTGATAATTTGCATGTACGGTGGAGGTAAGTTTTATCATCTGATAGAAGGAGTAGATTTCACATCTATGATATGATGATTGCGAAAGATCTTAGTGGCGTTTCACGCGCTGTAAAACAGGTGTTGGAGACGATTCTGATCTGCATGATAGTGAGTGTACTCTGCAAGTGCACTTCTTTTTTGGGTTTCTTCTGCAAGTGCGGTTGCCAATCACATCCTTCGAGACCGCGTGCGTGATGTGGTATATTTTTCACCGCTCGGTTGGGTGCGACTTTAGGTGAAGAATCGCCGCGGATTGGTTGGTGACCCTCCACCACCAGCCAGGTTGCTTGTGTAAAAGCTCCATGAGCCCCACCATGATTATTTTTATCATGCTATCAATTGATTTTACCATCTCATTTTTACCACATAGGCCCAGAAAAAAGAGGGACGAGTATTAGCTACTACGAGATCATTTGAAGGCATGATCCAAATATGAGTTGAAAGGGAAGTTTAAGTGGACTCCACCACAAAAAACAATGGGACAATGAAGCCCACCATTGAAACCTTCTTAGGAACTATGGTGATGTATATTTGAAATCCAACATGTTTATAAGTTTACACAAACTTGGACAAAGAGAAAACATAAATATTAGTTTGATTGAAAACTTCTATGTAGTTAATAAGTTTTTAATAGTAGGCCTTCAATGCCCACTGTTTCATGCAATGGGGCGTAAAGCTTTGAATTTGACTTATTCCTTAACTCATGACCTAAAATGATCTCTTCAAATGGAGGGACCGTGTAAATACAACACATCATCATGGGGCTATAGAATTTGGTGACATCACTTTTGGGGAGCCAATCTTGCTACTGAAGCCGTCACTCAGTAACTAATCCACGCACAAAATAATAATAATAATAAAAAAAACTAGAATCAAAGCTTGAGTGGAACATATGAAACGGTGAGGATGGACCACCAACATGTTTAAAAAGTCATGCAGCCCTTGATGAAGGAAAAACATAAATATCAGTTTTATCTAAAGCTTCTAGCCTAATTTGAAACCTTTGTAGCCCCTGGGAAGTTTCTAACAACAGGCATTCAATCCCCATTGTTTCATGTGGTGTACTTCATTAAAGCTTTAGATCTACTTCATTTTTTGGCTCGTACTTTGAAATAAACTAGCAAAAATGAATAGACAACATGGATAAAGCACATAGATCATGATGGGATCCACAGGACTTTTACACCCGCTACTTAGTTGGTGTAGGGGTCCCCAGCCAATACACATCCTAGAGGAATTCTCTGTATCTGAAATAAACTAGCAAAAATGAATGGACAACATGGATAAAGCACATAGATCATGATGGGATCCACAGGACTTTTACACCCGCTACTTAGTTGGTGTAGGGGTCCCCAGCCAATACACATCCTAGAGGAATTCCCTGTATCCTTGAACTCTGAACATGCCACCTCTGTCCATCCATTCTGCCAGCTCTGTAACAAAAAATGAAGCGGATCAAAACTTAATATAGGCCCAATGAAATAATGGGGATGGAAATGAAGACCACCATTGAAAACTTATTAACCCCATGTTGATGTTTATATGCCACCCAGATGGTTTATATGCCCCACCTTAGGCCCCACCATGATGAAGGGAATATACAAATATCAGTCAGATTCAAAACTATGTCCTCAAGAAAGTATTAATAGTGTGAATTCAATTAATCCTCACTATTTTTCCAATGGTGTAGCCCACTTGAACTTTCGGTCTATCTAATTCTTGAGATTAATACCTAACATAGTTTGACCATATTGATGGACAGAGCTGATAGAAGAAAAACACCACGATTCTAGTAATCTTAGGTTCAAGAAACCGTTGTTGACCTCAATGTGCCACCCAATGTATGGACTTTGGTGGACCCCATGTATTCTTATGTGTGGACCAAGAATGTGCCATTGACCTTGATGTTATGGATTTCCATAGATCTAGGGGTGTACATCGAATCGAGCCGAGTCAAGCTGGCCTCACCTCGACTCGGCTCAGCCACTAGCTGACATCAGCTCGAACTTGGCTCGAATCGATCCTCGAGCCTGGCTGGCCAGCTTGGCTCGGTTCGGTTAGCAGCTCGGGCCAGTTCGAGCCAAGTTTGAGCCGAGTTCGTATGTGTAGCATTTTCACAAATACTTGGACTGCACCTTCAAAATCTCACCGTATTTAAGACAACACCAATGGTTTTACAGGTACAACATAAAAATTAAGAAAAAAAGGGTATTGGTTTCATATACATACCTTCCTTGCCACCAGCCACACTTCGTGAGCAACATCAATATCAAAATAAATGAGTCACCAAAGTTCGATTCAAGCTGGGTTCGATCTGAGTCGAGTCGAGCTAGGCACAACTCGAACTCATTTTTGAGCTAAAAAAATTAGCTTGACTCGGCTCAAACTCAGCTTCAAACCAAGTCAAATTGAGCTTTTTTGAGGCGAGTCGAGTCGAGTCGATCGAGCTAACCGAGCTAGCTCAGTTCGTGTACACCTCTACATACATCCCTATGTGTGGACTGAAATGAGGCTTGTCTCAAGGAGTACCAAACCGTGATTTGGTGTGATGTCGTTGGGGCATGATGGACCAAAATAGATAAATTGACAATTTTAAATCCCAGGTTATTTGGGTTTTGTTCATGCTATTGCTAAAACACTAAGGTGAAAAAGGATATTGGATACTTTATCAAAGATTTGGCGGGATTATTGGAGCCTTTCAGAGTTCTTTCAATGTGAAAAGTAATTTTCTTTTGTAAATTTGCTTTTATATATATATACACACACACACACACACACACACACACACACACACACACACACACACGGAAACGCTCACCTGCGAACCAGTTCGTACATACTACGTACGAACTTTTTTGAGAACCCATCCTACGGGATGTGGATCCAAAATCTGAACCGTTCATGTGAAGCAGCACCTCGTGAAACCCCCTGGGCCCAAGTTTTACTTTGATCTAAACCTTTTATGGCCCATGAAAAATGAAAACATTTTCCTCCCTTGATTTGCATTTCTCTTTGCTATGGCCCAACAGAATTTTAGATCAGTGTGAAAATTTGTAACATAAGGTTTCATGGAATTCCGCATCACATGAACCGTTCAGATTAGACACCCATGACACGTGTGCAAAGGTGCTCATGTGCGTAGGTGCGCAGGGGAGCATGACTCTCTCTCTCTCTCTCTCTCTATATATATATATATATATATATTCAAACGCACTTATTGTATGCAATATGTATATTAATAAAAAGCCATTCTAGCCTAAATTCTTCTCAAACTCATTTTCTTGATGTTATCTTAGCATGTCAAAGGAATCATCCTAAGAAGTTCTCTCAAGTTGTTTGATGCTCTTAATAGTAGCAATCTAGATCTAGTGAAGAAGCTGATGAGAAGAATTGTTTTAGGAGAGCTTTAACCTGATTCATAAGTGTTCTTGCAGATGTGAGAGATGGCCACAATTTCTTGGTCTTTCAAGTATCATTTTCCTTTTTCTGTTAGTGTGACAGATTATGTCTTTATTAAGTTGAAACCTTCGAACTGCCTCTTAAAGAAGACTTAATTGATGTCTTTATTCATCGTAGATGAGGAATACCTATGTTAGAAAAAAATGATCCCCTCTTAAGACGTAGGGCTGAGGATTCAAATTCAGCCTATATAGCATGAAAGGAATTAGATCACAAGGTGAAACCGTGGCTTACAAGCACCTAGGGATATTGCAGCTGTTGGCTTTGTGGGCTAGCAAATGCAAATGTCCTGGAACAAAAATCGTAGTGACTGGAGGTTTTTAAATCATCCATTTGCAGCCCATGGGTAGAGCAGCACAGGGAGTTCAATCTGATTCTTGGGATATGAGTTGGCACGCTACCAATTTAATTAAAAAATTGGATTCAATTGTCAACTACTTGTATTGGAAATAGGATCGACTACAGATTAGAGCCATAGCACATGTTTCATAAAATCCGTATGATTTTTTCGATTTAAATTGAATAGATTTTATAGGAAAGAAGATTTTGTTTAGCATGTTTTATTTCATAATGATAGGAGAAGAACCTAACTCAAGTTGTTATTGACCAGTGCTTTCTAGCCCCACTATGATGCATGTGCTTTATCCATGTTGTTCATTCATTTTTTTTAATAATTTTACGGCATGAGCCCAAAATTGAGACAAATCCAAATTTGAGGTAGACCACACCACAGGTAAAAGTGGTAATTGAGCAGCCACTATTAAAAACTTCTTGGGGGTCACAAAGGTTTTGGATCAAGTTAAAATTTATATTTTTTTCTTTTATCTATGTCGTTGTGACCCAATCACCGTTGGATGGCAAATAAACACTGCAGAGGCACTAGAAAGTTTTTAATAGTAGCATTCAATCATCACGGTTTTCGTGTGGTGTGGTCCACTTGAGATTTGGATCTAGCTCATTTTTGGGCTCATGCCCTAAAATGATCTTGAAAAATAGATGGACGGCGTGGCTAAAACAAAAACACCATGGTGGAGCCGACAAAGCACCGATCAGTGGCCACTTTGCTACCAGCAAGGTCAATGGGCAATTCCTGTCCACCTGAAGTGGATATGTTAAGATGGACCAGGGCCATCTCTAATTCTGAGAGAGAACAAAAGAAATGTGTTGATACTAGCAGAGTGTAACGAATGATACACTGGCAGTTGCACATTATTTAGAAGTTGCATGGGGCATAAAATTAATTCAAACTCGCCATCTAAAATATGGACAAAGGTTTAGATATATCATGAACAGAAGTTTACTATTATCATGTTATCCAATTATTAGATTGTTGGACATTTATTCAACAATTAAAAATGAAAAATATCCAGTAGTCTTATTTCAAATAACAGCATCCATACATGGTAGGTTAGGATGGTCCAATCAATCTAATTTTTAAATTGTAAGTAAGCGCAAGTGGATTTGGTTTAATTTGAGTTAATATAAGCCATTATGATCATTTTCATGTGCTTGCTCTCTTGAGAAATGCTGCAAGAAATCCTTACGAAAATGCCAACTCTAAGAGGTCATTTGGCACCTTGGATTTAGAGGTAAATTGGTGTATTTCAAATTCAAGTAGTTATTTTTTTATTTTTTATTTTTTCTTTTAACACTGTCGATTTGATAGTAAATGGAATGAGAAAGGTATTTTAAACATTGCTTTTCGGCATAATTTGAAATCTCAATAAAATACTACTATTCTAAAATAATTCAAAGGAAATGTTTTTAAATTTTTTTTAAAATTTTTTTAAAGTAGAAGGGTATCACTTATAACAAATGTATTATTAGGCTGCTAATCCAATATATTGGTGGTACATCAATGATACTCCAAAACAATTTAATTATCAGTTGCAATACTAAAATCACATTAATTAAATGATCTGAACCATCCAAATGCTTAACATTTAAATGGATGGTTAAAATTTATTGGTGGGTTACTTGTTTAGGATCCTTACATTTGTGGCATACTCTAGGTAGGAAATTTTCTCTCTCTCTCTCTTTTTTTTTTTTTTTTTTTTTTACTGAAATACATATTTCAATGGACTTATTACAATCATTCAATCAAATATGACACACATAAATACTAATTTGGAATATAAAAGTTGACTTAATTAATCAATTCCAGGCATCCTAACTATACTAAAGGATTTTAATGCATTGCAAATACAATTTTACTCCCAAAGTAAGATTTGATTCCAATGCATTTCAACAAAACACAATTGAGGATTTGGAATTACCAAACGGGCTAAATGTACAGTAATGAAGAAATCAAATCTTGGCAGAAAAGGGACATGTACATGAGATCTGGGCCGTTCACTCGTTGGTCCTAACATGGGTAATTCATCTAAAAGGATTGATGATTCGGGTTAAAATCCTCAAAAAACCGTCCAGTTAGCTGTCAATATCACCAGATTGTGTGAATTCATGGTGTACTCCCATTCCACTGTGGCGGGCAACAGATGATCGGTCCGGATCTTAGACAGCTGCTGTATGTAGACCGCGATTAAGTGCTGGATAAGTACACTTGCGGGAGTACACTTGCAAAGTACTCATGGATCACACGTACTAATATAGTATGCATGTGAGATCCAACACGCTCATCAGGTGGGCCCGCTCGTTTTATCCGACGATTGAAAATTCAACTACTCTACTCATCTGGTGGACCACACAAATATCGAACAAAGAATGCCCTATTAAGAGTTTGAGACGTGTGAGTGAGAGTCCAGGGAAAGTACACTCAGCAGGCCCAAAAGAACGCGAGATGATAAGGCCGTATCATAAAAATATCGACACGAGAAATTGCGAACATGTCGAAGAAACGGCCACTCGATAATAGTACTTCTATTCCTATGCGGCGACGAAGTAGTGTTCCCTAGCAACCCTTCACTTATTTCGCGTCACCAGGTGTTTTACAAGGAGCGGATTAGGTGCGGATCCGGCCTCACCCAAGACTTTACAGACCTTACTCTGGGACCTACCGTAATATATGTATACTATATCTACGTCGTCCATCAGTTTTCCCAGATTATTTTATGGCATGAATCCAAAAAAAGAAGTAGATTGAAATCTCATGATGACCATACGATAGGAAAAAGTGGTGATTGAACATCTCACCATTAAAAAAAATCTTGGGGGCTCACCGTAATTTTTAGTAATTTCTATTTGACATCCAACTTTTTGATAAGGTCAAAAAAAATCTGGATGAAGGGGAAAAAATATTTAGAACCTTATCCAAAACTGTTATGGCCCACAATGAGTTTTTAATTGCAAGTTAACCCTTTTTCAATTGGGATGGTCCATTTGAGAGTGTATATGCTTCAATTTTAGTCTAATTCCATAAAATGAGCTGAAAGAAAATGATGGACGGCATAGATATAGAATACATATATCAAGGTGGGCTCCACATTAAGAGTCGTACTGTCTTGGGTACAGCCGAGGCTGTACCTAATCCGCTCCGTATTCCCAAGGCCAAAACGAAGGTGATCCGCGAAACTACCAAAAACCGTAGTACACATGGTCCCTATCCATCCATTGATCCCAGCCTCCTTGATCAGATCCGTTAGACCGTGAGAGAAGCAATCATGGCGCCTGGTGAAAATATCTTCCAGATCGGATGATCCAGATGAACCTTTAATTAGCCAACAACAGCTGCTTAATTCCATCAAATTAAACCCCCAGCCCTGCATCCACACCGTGTCCACCATATGATCGCTTCCGATCACCATGTTCAGATTATTACTGGGCCAGGCCCAGCCGAAGAAAAATCCTACCTCAGTGTATGCCCAATCAAACCAAATCAAAATTTAGGATCAAACCAATGGTAGCCCTACAACATGAGTGGGCCCCTTTTAGGTAGACTCCCAATACTTGAGAAGTGAAGAACACCACAAGGGTCGGCTCAGATGCACTGTGAAGAAGCAGGCGGACTACATTTTAAATTAGTCCGGCGGAGTAAGGACAAAACCCTGAGACACGAATTCCATCTTGCGATTCGGGTATTTTACGTGCGTTGAGACACAGAACCCGATGTGGGGCTGTGATAAATGCGGTCCTGCTCTCGTTTCACCGTCTCTTTGGTCTATGGTGCAGAAGAATCGCTTTGTCAGGGTTAGTGATGTGAGAGAACGGTATGGTAGTTCGTGAGTGTTTGGTCAAAGAAAGACGGCCCTAATTCCAGTCTCAATCACTTTCCAAATAAATGACCCTACACAAGTAGCAAATTTACAGGCTATCAATTTATTTGCTATTCTGGTTGCGTTTGATCTTTCATACGTGTATGCTCAGAAACTGTACTCTTGGTATGTATATTACTCAAAATAGGCCGTCCATTTCCTGTGGCTTACTGTAGATAAGTCGCCATCTACTGTAGATAAGTCGCCATCCTAAGATAAGATAGATCGAACGGCACTGTCGTCCGATTAATGAGCATTTATTCGTCGAGTGGACTGTTAAATACTTTCCAATTTTAGCCGTCCATTAAGTGTCAACCTATCTGATGGTTAGAACATTTTCTTGGTGATTTTTTGTCAGTTGAACTATGTAGATTGGATCACATAATCTGGGCCGTTTAGTCCTTAGGTTCATTTATGATACATGCACTGTATCTTGAGTGCACGAGTACGAGGGAGGATTCTCTGGCAGAGTATCAGGTTATTAATTTTTTGTTTTTCTTTTTTAAAGTGACACACAACCACCCGGGATACGGAAACGGATTGGCTACTCGGCTGGTGGTCGGTGCTCTGTGGGGCCAAACATGATGCATGTGTTTCATCGATTCTGGTCATCCATTTTTACGGATCATTTTAGACTTTTTACCAAAAATGAGAGAGATATAAATCTGAGGTGGACCACACCACAGGAAAACAATAGTGATTGGATATCCACCATTAAAATCCTCCTAAGGCCCACTGTATTATTTATTTGACATCCAACCTGTTTACTAGGTCATACAGACCCAGATGAAGAGAAAAAACAAAGATCAGCTTGATCCAAAACTTTTATGACCCCAAAAATTTTTTAATGGTTAACATTCATCAACACTGTTTCCTGTGATGTGTTCCACTTGAGATTGGAATGTACCTCGTTTTTTGTTTCATACCATAAAATGATATATCAAAATAGATAGACGGCATGGATGAAACACATACATCATGATGGGGTCCACATAGCACTGACGAGTAGCCAATCCGCTTTCGGGGATACGGTGGGGAGGGCCTCCGAGGGGGTTTACGGTGGTGTGTTTTATCCATTTTTTTACAGATCATTTTAAGGCCACCATGCTTACCATTAAAAACTTCTCAAGAGGTGCAGATATTTTGATCAGGCTGATATTTGTGTTTTACATTCAACTAGTCTACGTGACTTTATGAAAAGGTTGGACAGTGGGACCTAAGAAGCTTTCCATGGTGGGCGTTGTTATCATGCTACTCTTAGTGTGGTGTGTTCCACTAACCTTTGGATCAGCTTATTTTTGGACTCATTCTCTAAAGGTGTTTGATTTACATTATTAAGGTAAATGGCTGAAAACGACAGTAATTGTGTGATGAGATCACCTACATATGTGATTTTAATCATAAAATTGATAATTTTAATTATAATGTGAAAATGTAATGATTATTATTATATTTAACTACATCTTTACATATTTATTTATCTTAATGTATGAGCTAGAATTCCCATTAAAACTTGGAACTCTCATTTAAACAAATAATTTAAAAGAATAACAATGCCTTATTTACTTTTCATTATCATTATAATTGGACAAATAAATAAGGCTTAAAATTATTTATTTAAAAAAATATATAGACAAATAGCATGAAAAAATCACTTTGATGAAGAAGGGTGGTGCATCCTGCTAGTTCGGATGGACTTGACCTAGGCACGGGCTTTGTAGGGCCCACCATGACATACGGTCTCTATCTATGTTGTCCATTGAAATTTTAATATCATTTTAAAAAATGCCCAAAAATAAAATACATCCAAAGCGTGGGATTTTTTTAAATAAATACTCACACCATAGTAGATTTTCACTATAAGAGATACGTGAATAATGAACTCGTGTTGAAACTCCCGTAAATTTACCATTCAAGCGTAAGTAATGTTGTGGGTAAAAATGGACTAACCAAGATAACTTGAAATGGGGGGGACGACTTCCATAAAAAAACCTGCTAAGCCACGACTCACTTGACCTCAAAGTTGATTTGGGTTCAACCAGCATTAACTACAGCCTCAATTCAAGATTGACCATAGTCTAACTGATCTCGATCGAGCTCAATCTAATCGACATCGAGCTTAGTATGTTCGACCTCAAGCTTGAGATCAACTTTAGTTTGCCTAAGTTAGGGGACAAGCTCAGCCCAAGCATAAGGTCAAGCTCAACCTTACACCTTAGCTTGGTTGGTCACCCATCACCTACAATCTATCCAAAAATTCTCATCTTAATTTTTTCTAGGAATCTTGGAGAAATAATCGCGCTTCCTTAAAATCAACTTCCTAGTATGATACGATATCAGATGGCAGGTTCATTGTCATACTCAACGCTGCCTCTAAGGAAATTATATATACATTCTCATTCCGTGAAGAAAGGTACGTAGAATCTCTCACCCAAAATCCCTCGATACGAACACACTTAAATTACTAACTTGACTTTAACATCTCCCTCGTTCTAGCCTGGGTCGACCAGATTTATGCATTAACAAGTAAGATCGATGTGACCTCATGACGTCATGTACTAGTTGGATGGCAAATAAACCTCACGCCATGTGAAGAGAAAAGCATTGATGCCCCGGCTGGTATGATGCATGATATGCATGCACATACTATTGTACACCTGGCATTCTTGGAAGAACTGATTATGGTTAGCGGCTATATATCTAATGGCTAATGGACACCCAGATCCATAGCTCAACTGGCGGCCTGAGTGGAGATACCTTGTTTCAACACTTGAGGTCTTGGCATCGATCTCTAGTGGGGGTGGCTAACATGGAATGTGTGTACTGACATGCATGGGTGTGTACTAACAAGCTAACCCAATTTTTTTTATTTTTTTTAAATAAAAAAAATCTAATGGCTAATGGACGGTCAAAATGAGGAAAGGCTCATGATGTTCTGCTATCAAATCTCTAGTGATCCGAGGCTAGGATCGTTTAATCAAACTGGTTTTCAGGTATTATAAAAAATAAAAAAAACAAAAAAAAAAACTGGTTTTCAGGTTATGATCTATCTACAGGGGATCCCACGATTTTGAGGGTAACGCATATGTTACACTTAGGATTGTCAAGTGCATGAGTATGGATACCATCTTCTACATTCACAATTGTCTGATGATGGCGTCACCATCCATCTCGTCTTCTTGTGTCTCATTCAGCGTCTGCATGCACATGTAAATATCACATAGCGCATTTGACAAATGGGATGATACTGACGTCGAGGTGCACTTGTGAGTGAAGATCCCTGTCGATGGGACAGGTGGGCCTCACTATCAACATGCACATGCTTAAAAGTGAGGCCAGTGCGCCTATCACGTGACCAAAAATGTACATTGTCTGAGGACTGGGGTCAATTCATTTCAACCGTCCATTCTTGGGACTGGGGTCAATTTATTTTAACTGTCTATTTCTAGGGTTCACGTTTTTCCCACCTTGCAAGGGGCCACCTGATCTTTGGGCAGGGGCATGCTGCCTGGACCTCCTGATGAACGAACGACCCAGATGGCATGCATGTGTTGAGGGGAGAACAGTAGTTCCTATGGGTACAAGTACTCTTCGACACTTGTACATACATGTATCTCACGTGCATCTCCATGCACTCGCACAGATTTTTATGAACTCCCACGCCCATAATATGATTTATTC
Source organism: Magnolia sinica (assembly GCF_029962835.1). Lineage (NCBI taxonomy): Eukaryota > Viridiplantae > Streptophyta > Magnoliopsida > Magnoliales > Magnoliaceae > Magnolia > Magnolia sinica. Next base: position 5,723,109 of record NC_080576.1, on the reverse strand, counting down.
AGAGGAAGACCCTCTCTAATAAAGATCATATGAAACAACCCACGTCGCTGAGGGGTGACAAAAAACTTTTTAAAAAAATTAATATGGTTACTTACTCGTACTCTTGCTCCGGTGGGAGACTCCCAGGAGTTTCAACACCTGGTCAAGGGTTTGAGTACTCATATGAGGTGAAGTCCCACTACGGCCTAAGTGTGTGGGGGTGTGTGCGTGCACGCGTCAAATTTTTTTTTTTTAAAATTAATATTAAATTTACAAACTTATGTATTTATATTTAAATATTCCTAAGTTTCTAGAAAAAAAAAAATACAAATCCTATAGTTAAGGTTATTTTGATCACTGCCTTGAAAAAATATTACATATCAATTTTGTCGTTGTTGTTCCTTGAACAATCTATTCTGAATGAAAGAGATGTGAGAGTTACACGGCCGGCATCCTTTGGATTAAGATCAAGGGAGACGTGCAGAGCCGTTGATGCAAGTGAACCCCACAAATTACATGTGTGGTGTGAAGGAGGGGGGAGGAGGGAATGGTTCTCTCTCTCTCTCTCTCTCTCTCTCTCCCCCCCCCCCCCCCCCCTACCTTCTTTCTCTTTTCTCCTCTGCAAGTGGTGGGGACGTACGTCCAAAGCTCCCTCAGTGCTTGTGCTCCTCTTCTTTAGGATAACATCTACGTACAAGGAATAAGAGTTTCAAGGAGACACTATTTATAATCCTCTAACATTATATAGTATTTCATATGCCATACTACATTGAAATTTTGTGATCATGTCTTAACCTATATACTTACATTGATCCAATCCTTACATTTCCATTGCCATCCACTATTAATACAATACTTATGCAAATTAAGTGGTAGCTTACACCACCTATAATATCTATATGCATGCTAATTGATCTCTTGTTGGATCATGTGAGTATCAGCAGGATTTTGATGCATGCACCCAATTACACCTACTTTTTAAGTCACGTGATGATTTTATAAAATCACGTGATGATTTTATAAAATAAGCCAAAGCATATGTAATCAAGATCTTGAACTCTTAACACGTCCTTGAGTTCAAGAATTAATTATAGTTAGCATATGTATCCTCAAGTTGATTATAATACAGTATGATAAGGTTTAGTAAGTCTAAAATTAGGAGCCTGTTTTCATAATACACTCACACTCCTATATGTAGTTAAGCAGACTTGCTATCATTTCTAATGGTACCTTCCATCTTAACTCATTAAAAGTTCGTTCCCACATGATGATTACATAATAATGATGGTGAACGTAGGTCTGTCCTATACCTTCTAGGGTGGTCATGATTTAACAAGGCACCAAGATCTATGATACTCAAAATTCTTCACTGGTGAGTGATTATTATGTCCAATCACCAGCTCTGAACACGCCCACACACAGCCCCACACACTCACACTGTAGTGGGATTTCACCACCTATGGGTACTTGAACACTTGATCAGGTGTTGAAACTCCTGAGAGTTTTCCACTGGAGTAAGAGTAAGGACCTAAGATTGTTTCTAATCTATTAGTTAATTAAGTGGGCTACAAATTCACAAAGAAATAGATATTTTAGAAGAATGAAACTAATGGTTTACATTTAAGTAGAATGACATATTTATGAGGATTTTAATACACATGTATAAAGTCAAGTTGGACCAAGTTAGGTTGAGCTAGGTTAGGATTGCACATATTAACCATGACTTAAGCGTAGGACCAATCAAAAAATTGATCAGGCCATGTATGCAAGGCTCAAGGCTAGCCTACAGGCCAAACCCCACCCAAAGTTGGGTTAAGCTTGCTGGGATGGGCCCATTACTACTTAGGGCTTATTTGATTTTCCAAATCCACAGTAAATGCCTTGTAAATGGGTAATGATTATTTCCCTAAGTGTATGCTTGGTGATGGTTGATTTGATGGACTTAATTGGAACATGGGAAAGGAGGACGTGTGAAATATATGTGGAGTCATCGTGATGTATGTGACTTATCCACACCATCCATCCATTATGGCACCTGAGTTTAGGACATGAGTAAAAAACTGCTGCAGATCCAAAGCTTGAGTGGACCACACCACAAGAATAAGGGAATTGGACACTTAGGGTTAAAAACTTCCTGGGGCTACTGTTTCCTTTAGTGTGGGCCACTTGATTGTGTGTTGGGTCTACCTCATTTTTTGGCTCATGCCCCAAAATGTTTTCGCAAAATGGATGTAGAGTGAGGATATGTCATATATATTAAGGTGGGACCCACAAATTTAAATCAATCCTTTTGAACCGGTTTCGAAGTGAAAACAGGGTGTCTATTTCAAACAGACTGAAAGTGTAGGTATTACTTATTTACTATATATTTACTATGGATTTAGAAAATCAAGCAGGCTTAGGATATGACAAAAATGTCTCTATCAGAAAATGATTAATACGACCATGGAGATTGAAAATTGTAATCCAAACCATCTGTACCATCAATATTACGGTCCATACCATCCAGACAATTGATATTATGATCTCGACCATTTGTTGTATACAACTATCCAGACAATCTAATATGTACAATGATCTAGGCAGTCTAATATTATGATATTGACCATCAAACCTATCGATATTATGATTCAAACCATCTGTACTATTAATATTATGATCCGGATCATTTAGACTGTTGATACTATGATCCAGACCATCCAGATCATCAATACTATGATCCAAACCATTCAGACCATCGATATTATGATGCGGACCATCCAAACAGTTGATATTATGATTCAAACCATCCAGATCATGAATATTATGATTTAGACCATGCAGAACATCTAGACCATTGATATTATGAACCAGACTATCCACATCATCGATAACATGTATAGACCATCTAGACCATTGATAATATGATCCAAACGATCCAGACCACCAATCTTATGTTTCAGACCATCTAGACTGTGTGGCCTGATTTATGAATAGACTTACCCAATTTTTAGGACAAGGTATGTTCATGGTGTGGGAGCCACCTGATGAATAGCGATATTGCACGCCTGTCTCACTTGTGCCTTGAGCGGGGCTTTTCCTTAAATGGCTATCGTGCCGAAGTATCTCAGCAAGATCTGGATCAGGTACCAAGCACACTGATAGTGCAATAATCAAGCCAGTCCACTTATCAGGTGGGCCTTCCATGTGGTGGATGTCGACCACAGGTTAGTCTTTTAACTATCGTTTTTGTATGCCGCCCTCATGACCGGTAGTTCAGCCTGGTTTTTGAGCTTAATTATGTCACAATATTCAAAATAGGGCCACCTGATGAACGGCCCAAATATCATACAAAACGGTGCTCCTATCCACGTGGCAATGGTACTATAAATCCCGTCCTTCCGTCTGGTGTCCAACCATAATTGGCCGCCGCTGGAAATTAGTAGCCCCAATATAAATCATAAATTCTTACCAACTTGATGGTTAGAGAACTAAATGAGTCTGAACTTTTGTTTCATAATACATCCAAATTGGGACCCATAATATTGATGCTTCAATTTGATCAAGTCATATTCCACATATGCAATCTCTTAAGTAACTGCCTGTGTATCATCTGTCACTCTCTACCAGAGTATTAAAGTTTTTTTTTTTTTTTTTCTCAAAATATAAAAAAGAAATGACCAAATATGAGGCCGCCGTACAATTTCCATGTCCAAAAAAGTCTCTAGCTTTCTTTTATAATGGATATATATATATATATTGGCAAATGCTAAGGTATACGCGGCATGAGGAGGGAAGGATTGCCAACCTACCACACTTCTACGAGACAGGAGCCAATCATTAGGTGGGGTTGGGTGATGTGCAGCACGCCAACAACGCAGTGAGCTTAGATCCAATCTCAGGCCTCACCCACAAACGATAAACAGGAAGAAATATAAACTAGAAACAGATCAAAGCAATTCAAAACAAACTACAAGACATGATATACGTGAAAAAACTCCAATTTAGGGTAAAAAACCACAGATGCAAACTTCCACTATGAAGAACGAAGATTACAAGCCAATATACTAACATCTCTCTTGGAAGTACAGAGAAAATCCATTGCCCACACCTTAGAAATATATCTCAATATTCACCTTGACCCTATAATAGCCCTAGGGACCCCAATTTATAGTTTTGACAACTTCTCTTTCGCACCCTTGTGAAAGGCGACACAGAAATCCGCAGTCCGCATCAGATTCGGAAATGAATCTGCATAACCACGACCAGTTGAGCAGATTACACGACCGGTCGAGTGGAACCCACGACCGATCTTGCATGGCCCACGACCGGTCGAGAACCTTGGACCTAAAAAACTGATGCTCTCTGGAGTTCCAGTCGTGCTAGTCCACGACTGGTTACGACAGGTCGAGCGGGCTCCATGACTAGTCGAGCAGGGGCCACGACCGGTCGTGCGCGGCCCCAGATGTGGCTCCACTTCTCAACAATCTCCCACTTAGAGACACATCGCCTACCTTTGTCTTCTTGATCCGGAGTGCACCACCTCCCCGTCTTTAAGCCCGAAGACCAATCAAAGCTGAACAGAGCTTCAACTTGTCTCGTGTGACCGCCTTGGTCAACACGTTTGTAGGATTCTCACTTGTATGAATCTTCTCTAGAGCAATCGATCCATCTTCCAGTAACGAACGTATGAAGTGATATCTGATGGCAATATGCTTGGTCCTTGAATGAAAGGCTAAATTCTTAGCCAAGTGTATTGCACTCTGACTGTCACTGTACAGCTTGTAATCTGCTTGCTTCTTACCCAACTCTTCCATGAAACCTTGCATCCATACCATCTCCTTGCACGCTTCTGTAGGTGCAACATATTCTGCTTCTGTCGTACTGATGATACTATCTTCTGTAACTGAGAGACCCAACTGATTGCAGCACTACTCAGAGTAAAGACATAACCTGTAGTGCTTCTTCTGCTGTCAATGTCTCTTGCCAAATCTAAATCACATAGCCTTGTAGCTTGATTTTCGATCCACTATAGCACAGCCCTACATCCTTAGTACCTACCAGGTATCTAAAGATCCACTTCACAACTTCCTAATATTTCTTCCCGGGGTTGTTCATAAACCTACTAATAACTCCCACTGCTTGAGCAATGTCTAGCCTCGTGCTATAGCATACATGAGACTCATAATAGCTGACGCGTATGAGACTTTAGCCATGTAGTCCCATTCCTCCTGCGTCTTTACTCCTTGCTCCTTAGATAGCTTGAAGTGGTTAGCTGATGGAGTGCTAACCGGTACCTCCCATATTGAATCGATCAAGTACCTTGACTATGTACTCTACCTGTGACAGAACTAATTTCTTGTTTTTCCTGTCACGCTTTATCCTCATGCCTAGGATTTGTTTTGTAGCTCCTAAATCCTTCATGAAAAATTCTCTAGACAGTTGTCTTTTGAGATCTGAGATGTCCTTCATGCTTGAACCGGCCACAAGCATATCATCAACGTACAGAAGAAGGATGATGTACGATGTATCAAACTTCTTCAAGTAACAACAGTGGTTTACATGATATCTCCTGAAACCGTTTCCCGACATGAAACTGTCGAACTTCTTGTACCACTGCTTCGGGGCCTGCTTCAGGCCATATAGATTCTTCTTCAGTCTGCACACCTTGCTCTCCTTACCTGGTGCCACGTATCCTGTTGGCTGATGTATGTATATCGCTTCTTCAAGATCCTCATGAAGAAATGCTGTTTTAACATCTAGCTGCTCTAGATGTAAGTCCTCTGAAGCCATAGGTGAGCTAGACTTGCTAGTTGATTTTAGAACATGGTCGTTTTCTTGGACCACCTGATGAGTAGACTGGCCGTATTTTTGTACCAATGTATGCTCGACTGGGACCCAACTGGCAATTGGCACATGGGCTAACTGTATAATCTCCTCTACCAATAGCCTTGTCATTTGATCCTTCCACCAAAGCATGATTGTTGTTGGATGAGATTCTATTGTGGAATTTAATGACATGGAGGCCTAGCGAGATTGGAATATCCTTCATTTCTGTGAACCTGGCTGCTTTTGCTAGATTTTCATCCTTTCCTTACCGCTGGGACTGAAAGCCATCATCCACACATCGTCACTGGCTGTGTGGTGTGAAATGGCATTTGTGCGGAGTATAGAAGGGACCACAAACTCAACATTGATCACCTCTGATGTAGAGCGGGTCGCAAACACTTTCATGGCAAAGATGGAGTAGAGAAGGCCACATTAGAGGCGGAAATAATTGGGACTGTCAGGACCTTAAATTAGTTGTATCTCGCAAACCAAGATGAGTTTTTCAACACATTATATACGATTTTGGGTAGGAGAAGCTATTTAAGCTAACCAACCTTGCTATGCCGGGTTGCCCTTGCCAGATTTGCAAGATTCCATCCAATCCACGATCAAAAGTTTCATTTAATTTCATTTTTATTATAAATAGTAAATTTTAGTTCAAATGTAACTTTTAATCATTTGAGTTGGAGTCATGTCCAATATGAAAAAGGGTTTAGAAAAGTTAGGACAATAGCGTGGTTGGGCCAAATTGAATATTATTTTTAGCCAAAAACTATGAAATCTAGGAATGGAGGCTGTCTATAAATAGTAAGCTTACTATTTATAGTAAGTCACATTTTTAGGGTGTTTGTGTTGGAGTCTAAATTTAAAACTCCATCCTAGGTTTGAGCTCATTATTTAAAGGGTTGTAATTTTATTTTTTAAATCACCAATCAAATTATTTTGAATTTATTATTATCCCTTATGTATTCGAGAAAGCTTTGGAGGCGTCTATAGAGCTCCGTGAATTTGGAAAGACTATTCCTTGAGGAAGACGGTAATCGACCACATCACGTCCCTCCCTGCAGAGTCCTTTCTACCGTCGGACAAGGCATTCCAGCAAATTCGTTAGCATCTCAACGCAGCGATCATCATCCTAGTCGTGAAGCACAAACTGCAGCCATGTTTGTGTTTTAATTTTCCAGTGTTAATAGCGTAAATATGGTGGACAGCCTAAACACACAACCAAGCTTGTATGGCAAATCTTAGGGTTTCAAAAGGGAGCGTCTGGTTTGGGCCACAACCAGAGCTCTCAATGGCCCGGCTGAGCTCTGTCCAACCCCAGCCCACCAAGTAAAACCAGGTGTGGCCATGCCAGGGATGACGTGGATCTAATCCTGAACCATGATTATAACGATGGTCCACATCTGAATCCAGCCCGAACCAGGATCCATGCCACCCTGTGTGTAAGATCTATCCTGTTTGTTAGGCGTGCCCAATCGTGCATGATTTTGAGAAAACTGTCCTTGACGCATTAAATGGGCTAGGCCACATCAGGTTCGGGCCCAGTTGCTAGGTCCTAGAAGCAGCCTGAGGCCAGCGTTACTAATAAAAGGGGTCTGATATTTCAGCCCAAGTGGCAAAGGCCAACGGGCTGGCCCAGCCCTAGAAAAGGTGTTGATGTTGAGCTCATGAGCTAGTACATGAACGAAGGCCCAGCCCACACCCTAATCTAAGGAATCGGCCTTGGTGATGGGTCAGGCCAATCCACACATTGTTCAAGGCGGTTTGCTCTGCGCATACTACATCATACACATGTGCCTGCGCTCGTGTGAGGGCATGTGCTAGGTTGGTTAGCTGGAGGAGTGTTCCGACAAGAGTTTCCATTGATTATCCAATTCTGCCTTCTGCTCCCTTCGAAGGATACATGGGCAGACACGACGTTCACAAACAGAGGAACAAAAAACAAAGACATTTAACCTACATAAAAATGGTTACTGCACTTGTACACCCTCAAACATATTTCCACGCCTAGACCAGGTAAAAGAACTTAAGTGGATTAGACAGATCTATCCAAACACATGCACCAATATAGATGTGCATGTATGCATGCATACAACAAATTACATCCGGTGTACACATTCTCACGTGGGAAAACGTGCAAATATGAAAAATATGTATGAGTTTTGAGCTTTTCATTACATGCACTTGCAGCAAATCGAAATTTACACCGGGGGGGGGGGGAGAGAGAGATCTACCTAAGTAATAAGGTGCACTTGCGATTACGTCAAGTAATAAGGTGCACTTGCAATTACGTCGCAAATTGAAATTCACACCATGCATGTGACGTAGTGAAGAGCGTGCAAAACAGTGGAGGAAGATCAAGTGTTCCTTAAGTGATTAAAGCATTGAATCCACGAGAAATTAAGATAGAAATTTTGGTTATTTATTGAATAATGTATATAATTTCTCAATTACACCACTAATAAAAATAAAATCTGAATTTAAAAATATCCAAAATAGCAAAAAATTTATTTAAAGTATAAATTTGTCAAAAATAAAAATATCAAATAAATTTTATCAAAGTATTCCCAGCATTATTACAAGCAATTTAAAAATAAGGAGACAAGTCAAAAATCAAAATTACTAAAATTAGTATTTTTTTTTTTTTTTTTGTTTTTTTCTGAAAGTAAAGTCTTGAACAGAAAGCGTGCATGTTCTTGTAAATGGGTAAACATGACCGACCATATGAGTTGGTTGACCCCATATGGCCCGTTACATAAAGATTGATAAATCATGCTTCTCGTAACGATACCTACATTAAAAAAAAATAATAATTTATGATCGATTTATAGTTCACACTTTGAACGACAATTTCTCCTTATTTGGAATGAATTTTCTCATTATTTGGAATGAATTTCATTAAACTGAACATGCATGGGATCAATTACATCATACCCTACGTAAGACTAGGCCTAGATCTAACGGACTACTTCCGTTTTGCATTCTTTTGGTCTAACCGTGCTAAGAATGTATCTGTGTCACGTCTTGCATCAATACATATGGAAAGTGAGAGATTATGCAAGAAATGCAAGTGACGGTCCCCCACTTACATCCATCACTTTTTCACTTAATGGAAACCTTTATATACCTCAAATATCTATTTCAAAGCAATGATCAAGCAAGTGCTCATGGCCTCAAGCAACTCGTTAAACCTAGGCTTCTTTGAACCCATTAAACCAAAATCAAAAATTTGGGACGGACTAGATCCGTCGCAAAATGCAATTAACGAATACGTCATTTATTTGTGACGGATTAAAACCGCCGCATATTAGCGACAGATACCATCCCTCATTTACCTTTTGCAACACAGCAAACAGGGACGGACTGAGGCAGTCGCTAATTACATTTTGCGACGAATCTAGACCGTCGCAAATGTGCGAATTTGGTGTAATGGGTTCAACAATGGGTGTTTAATCCCCAATTTTTTTATGGTGTTGTACACCGGAACTTTGGATGGGCATCAATTTTAGATTCAAGACCGAATATGAAACCGGTAAAATGGTTAGGTGTAGATAAAACACACCATGGTGGGCCCAAAATTTCCAATTTCAAGAATTATGCCCAAAAATCTCTTTAGGGAAAAAGGGGTGCCCAAACTTCCCAATGGGAAGTTACAAGGAAACCTAAATTTTGAATTCAATCCATTGCCCCCCTTTAGAAATAACCAAATAAAACCCAAATCCCTAGGGGCCCCAATTTAATTGCAATTTCCTTTAAAACCCTTGTGGGCAGGATCAATTTTATTTTAAATGTTACATTAACAAGTTGAGGCAATTAAACATGATGGCCCAGAAGGTTTTTGATGGCAACCTGAGAATGGACCTAAAAACCATGTCGGGTTCACCGTAGTCCACGACGTTCGAAGCCGGTCTAGCTTCGGCGGGGCCGAACCGGTGCCCGGCTATGTGGCTTCCCTCCAACTCTCCCATTAGAGACCAATCGCCACTTTCTTTATCCGGTGACCCCTCCCCGTTTTAAGCCCGAAACCAACCAAGCGACGAGCTCAACGTCGTGTGGCCCCTTGGTCCCGGGAAAATTCCCTTGGAAATTTCCAGAGAATCTCCATTTCCAAAAAAAACGTATTAATAACAGCAATTCTTCCTTAAAACTTTTCTTACCAATTTCACTCACCCATCCCTTTCACTTTCTCTTCTTCTTACCCCTCTTCCTCCTTTCTCCATCCTCTCCCTTCATTTCTTCCAACAACCTTGCACCAAGTCCATCTTCCAGAATCGGGACCCATTTTACCCCTCCTCCCTAAAGATAACTGACCTTGATCAATTCCCTTGCCAAATCAAACAAAGCCTTGAAGTTGATTTGTAATTGAAACCCTTTTGTATGCGTTTTGGACCCACTTCAAACTTTTATTTAGTGCCGGGGTACCCCATCATAGGCGTCCCACTCAATTTCCCTCTCTTTCTCTCTCTTATTATTTTCCTGTAGTCCCATTTCGTCTTTTCCCCCCTTAGATGTTGAATTTTTCCCAGTGCTAACCGGGTCCCTTCCCAAACAATCCCAAACCTTGATATGTTTCCCGGGAACTAATTTCTTGTTTTGCCGCTTTATTTATCCAGGTTGTTTTTGCTTAAATTTATGAAAAAAATTTTAGTTGTCTTTGGGGCCCAGGCCCCAGCTTGACCCCATAAATTTTATCCCACGGAGGAGGTGAAACAAATTTTAAAACCAACGGTTTTCTGAATTCCCAAACCCGTTTCCCCACTTAAACACAATTTTGTACCCCTTGCCGGGTGACCATAAGATCTTCGCTGCCCCTTGCCCTTATGTGCCAGGTATTGTGGGTTAATATCGTTCTCCAAATCCTTCCGAAAGGGTTTCCCACCACCGATTAAGTCCTGAAGGGCCAACCAAGACCATGCAAAACTTTTCAAAGTGAAATAAAGAAATGGATTGTTTTTTAAACCCTTTTAAACCACCCAACCATTTGGAACCTTGTGCCCCCTTGATTGATTTACTTGAAAACCTTTCTCCCTGGTAGAGTGGTGGTCCATGTATGATTGATGGAATCCCCAACCTCCATGGTTGCCCCTTAATGTACCGTTTAACCCTCTTCAAACATCACCACCATTTTTGGGCCCTAATAATGGGGGTGGAACCATCTTCCTTCCGAGTAACCCCACCAAGGTGTATTGGGTCCCCCATAATGCTCCGGCATGAATTTTGTGCGTATCTCGTGGTGAACCTTTCATCCCCGTTCCCTCGACCTTATTTTCCTGGCCCCGTTTTAGGCATTTTTATAACACCCCCTTTGGATTTTTTTTGGATTCCCAAACAAGTTAAAATCTGGCCCGTGCCTTAAAGTGATTTTGGTTTTGCACCGGCCATTTTTGGGCCCACCATGTGTTGGTACAACCGCCCAGATGTGCCAAGGTTATTTTTTTATCACTCGGTGGAACCCCAATGGTTCATTCTATGATGAGAAGGCGAATTCATAGCATCACCCAAAACCCTTAGGCCCAACCCCGCTGTAACCCATGGTCCCCGCAGGTGGCCCCTTGAACTCACCAACCATTCCATTGTGGGTTCCCCAAACCTTTTTGATGTTTGACAACCCCACTTTTTAAGTTTCTAACATATTCATCACACCTTCCCCCCCCCCCCCCCCACCCCCCCCCCCCCCCCCCCCCCCCGCCCTCCCCCGCCCCCCCCCCCCCCCTCCCGGACCAGTCCCCCCCCGCCGCCCCCCCCCCCCGCCCCCCCCCCCCCCCCCCCCCCCCCCCCCCCCCCCTCACCCCCCCACCCCCCCCCCCCCCCCCCCCCCCCTTTTTTTTTTTTTTTTTTTTTTTTTTTTTGGTTTTTTTTTTTTTTTTTTTTTTTTTTTTATTTTTCTTTTGTTTTTTTTTTTAATATTGTTTTTTTAACTTTTTTTTTTTTTTTTTTTTTTTTTTTTTCTTGGGTTTTTTTTTATTTTTTAAAAATTTTTTTTTTTTTTTTTTTTTTTTTTTTTTGTTTTTGTTTTTTTTTTTTTTTTTTTTTTTTTGGGCCATTGATTAAATGTTAAAATCTTCATCCATGATCAGTTGTCAATCTCTTCCGATCCCTCTCTCTTTTTAATGTGATGAAATGGCCCTGTGGCCCACCCAGATGGACCCCACCATAAGGCATGTATTTTATCCAAGTCACCTATAGGTGGGGCCCACTTTATAAGTGTTATATCTACACCAATCATCATTTGGTGGCCCACCTGGGCAACCCACTTGAAGAGCACAAAGACGTTCATGGAAAACACAAATATTAGCCTTGGTTCAAGGCATTTGGGGTGAGCCACTTGTGTAGGCTCCACATTGATGTATGAGTTCAATTCTCGCTGTCCATCCTATTTAACAACTCATTTTAGGCGTTGAGTTGAAAAATGGAGCCAATCCGAGGTTTTGGCAGGCCATAACATACTAAATGGTGGTTTTTACCATTGAAACCTACCCCGATGGTTTTATACACTGAAATACTTTAAATATTGGGCTTGGTTGGTCGGTCTCGGGCCATGGAATGCAATGGGTGGTGTGGATTTGCATGATGCGGGCCACACATACGAAAAACCGCAAGAAAACGGTTTTTTTTTTTTTTTTAAATTTATATGAGCATCAGCAGCGCTGCTGTCAGAGCGGAGGACGCGCAGGTGTCCTATGCTATGGACCGACGGGTGGGACAGGGTCCCACTCGTGGGCCCCACTGTGATGTGTTGGATATCCACACCGTCCATTTTGTAGGCCCCCTTGGCCAGTGGGCCACCTCGAAAATCATTAATATACGTAGCTCAGGTGGCCCACATCATAGGAAACAGCGAGATTGAACATCAGCCATTGGAACCCTTTTGGGCGTCCAGAAGTTTTAGATCACATATGAAATTTGTTTTTCCTTTCATCCAGGTCAGCGTGACCTTATCAATGGGTTGGATGGCATATGAACATTATGGTGGGCCCCACGTGGGACCCACAATGATGTATGTGATTTATTCACACCGTCTAGGGGACAGTGGAACCCACCAAAATGTATGTGTCTTATTAATGCTGTCCAACCATTTGGCTGGGCTGCTGGACGGCTATGTGGGCCCCACCTGATTCACCCTCGCCATCCGTCTATGGGCCCCGCCATGATGCTTGTGTTGCATCCAATCTGTCTAACCATTTTGAAAGCTCATTTTATGGCATGAGCTAAAATGAGACAGATCCAATATCAAGTGGACCACATAGCAAAAACCAGTGGGGATTGAGTGTCTGCCATTGAAACAGTGTTGTCATAGAAGTTTTGAATCATTAGGAAATTTGTTTTCCTCTTAATTCAAGGTTGTATGATCTTATTATCGGATTCTGATAGAAAGTGAATGTTATGGTGGGCCTTGAGAATTCAATGGTGGAATTCATTACCGCCACTGTTATTTAGAGTGCGGTCCAGTTGATCTGTTGATATGATTCATACACACACACACACACACATGGATGTACTAGTGGCCGTCCGTTGAGGCCCATTTGATATGCATATGGCCCATGTGATTAGGCCCATTTTGATGTATTCTAAGGTTCACCTTTGATACGTTTTGTGGCCATCTGTGAGGCCCACCTTTATGTACTTTGTGGCCCATCCTTTAGGCCCACTTTGATGTATTTTTGTGGCCTAATCGAGGGGCCCACTTTGATATACATGTGACTTATCAGGATGTACCTTTGACCCATAAGCGGGGCCCACCTGTTGCCCATTTTGAGGCCCAGGTGCAGGGCCTGCCTATCATGTATTTAGGGCCCGTGGGTTGAGGCTCATTGTGATGTATATCCGACCCATTTGGCAAAGCCCATTATGATGTATTTAGAGGGTGAAGGCCCATTGTGTTGTATTAGGGCCCATGGGTTGAAACCCATTGTGATGTATTTGGTGCCCATGGGTTAAGGCCCATTTGAGGAGGCCCACCTTGATGTATTTGTGGCCCGATGTTGAGGCCCACCTTGGTATATACATAAGGCCCATTTAAGGAGGCCCACCTTGATGTATTTGTGGCCTGTTGTTGAGGTCCACCTTGATATTTATGAGGCCCATTTGATGTATTGGAGGCCCATGGGTCGAGGCCCAATGGGATGTACATGAGGCCCATTGAATGTGATTCCACCATGGTTTGTGTAATGATATTTATGCCGGGCCATGCCTTGGGAGCAATGTTGGTTTGACATCCACATTGTAAGAATAATGTTGGTTAAATGTCCGCATTATAACCCTCTTTAGGGCCCATTGATAGGCCCATGCTTGTTGTGTGTAGGTCATCGGGGCCCATCTTCGTTGTGAGGATAGTTCATTACCATATAAAATGCTTTGTATAACTCCATGATTCATACCCATATGCATCATATGTATGCCTGATATGAGGAATGTTTGATTATATCATACGCTATTGGGCAGACTATTTACGGGACTCCTTATGAGACGGAGTGCCCACATTATCGCGTCATACGCGTAGGATCACTGCATGACTGGATAGTGTGACTCATGCATCTCGCATATATGTGACTTGATCATTGTATGCCCTAGCAACATCAGGGATGTGGCCTCTACAGGTACATTATAGAGGGCTAAATGGGACACCAAAAATACTTGGTTTTAACACTGTGGGCACTAAGGATGTCCTTGGGTGAAAGTCCCAGAATCTCCGAGGCCAGGAGGTGCCCTAACGTCGAGACCGAGTAGAACATGAGCGCCCGAGTACTGAATACCAGTAGGCCGTGTCTCCCACTGTGTCGTGGTTGGTTAGGAGGGGGTATGGCCTTATTCGCTTGAGTGAGGGGGCTATAAGCTAGACTGAGTATAACCAGCTCGTAAATGGGTCTGCTATCGACGAGCTGGGTAGGTATTGGCAGATTATTGGTCAGGCAGATAGTGAGGTCTATTCCGCTCGCTGGGCTGTGCAGCTAGGGAGGAGGTAGTTAGTGTCGAGTGTAATAGACCCCGGTGATTTCTCCAGAGAGCAACCGTACTGATATGTGGACTTATTGAGCAGAAATTGCATATCCATTCATTCATTCATTCACTATCCACTCGGGCTGGTGGTACGTAACTATTTGTTACGTGTACCTCGCATGGCTAGGATTTCGGTTAGGCGCGTGACTAACCTGAGATCAGGAGTTTACCACATTGAGTCAGACTATCCAAATTTAGGTATGGGACTGGTTTGGCTAGAAGTCCCTTGTGGTGGACCCCGTAGCCTGCGATACTACGTACTATCATCCTGACTTCACGTTCCTGCATGGTTATTTCATTCACACCGCATGTTATATTGCATCCACAGTACTTAGCATTTTGGGTTACTATGCTTTGTACTTATATGGCCTAGATGAGGTAGATGGTATTCATGGCTCGTCAGGATTTGCATATTGCATTGCATCCTCAGCATTTGTTATTGTCTTATTATGTTTTGCGTCGCATAGCCTTGGTACGACTGATAGCACTTATAGACTTACCAGTATATTTCTGCTTACTCTGATATTGTATGATTTATGATCTTGTTAGTATTTCTTCTTATTCTGACGATGTATGATTTATGGACTATATGGTATACTTGGCATTTATCTTGTGCACACACTTTCACTACCCTTTAAGCTTTTGTAAGCTTATGCACGATAGATGCATGCAGGTGGCGCTAGGTTGTAGCAGCGTTGAGCTTGGAGCGTGCAGCTGTCCTTTGGAGCTTTGATTTCGATATATGTATTCCCTTTCAGCATTGTATTTAAATGATTAGTGAATATGTGATGATGATGTTGTTTTGTGACTTGGTTATGCTCCATTACAAAAAAAAATTCATACTGAAAATCCTCATTGTAAGATCCCAGGATCGAAATTTGCCATGTGAGTGTCGGGATCCGAGAATGGGGCACTACGGAGGCTGTCGGCACCGGATTCGGCGATCGAAAATTTTATGAGCCCGTTTTCTGAGTTTGGGGTATGACAATAATACTCCTCAAATCTCTTATCATAGTACTCTCCCTCATTATCAGATCTGAGACACTTTATTGTTTTACCCATCTCATTTTCTAACATAACTTTCCACTTCTTAAATACATAAAATACATCAGATTTATGTTTTAAGAAATAGACCCACAGTTTTCTACTAACATCATCAATAAAGGAAACAAAATAACGTGAGCCACCAAGAGATAATACCTATGCCGGTCCCCACACATCAGTGTGTACAAGCTCCAAAAGATGCGTATTTGGAGCGTGTCCCGTCTTCTTGAAGCTTACCCTCTTCTGCTTGCCATATACGCAGTCCTCGCAGAATTCCAAGTCAATAGACTTCAGCCCTGGTAGCTTCCCTTTTGACAATAGCACTTTCATCCCTTTCTCACTCATATGTCCCAACCTCTGATGCCATAACTGCCCATTCACTCCAATTGATGCGACTGCAAGTGAACTATACGATCCTCAAGTCACATACAAAGTACCTTCCTTTTTGGCTCGAGATATCGCTAAGGCACCTTTTGTTATCTTCCAAGAATCACTGGTGAATGTCGTCACATAACCGGTATCGGCCAACTGCCCCACTGACATCAGATTCCTTCTCAAACTCAGTACATGTCTGACATCCTTCAATTTTAATGTCGTTCCGTCTTTCTGATTTATATGAACGTCTCCCATTCCAACAATACTACACGGCTTATCATCACCCAGGTAGACTCTCCTAAAGTCACCTGACACATAATCACGCAGAATTTCCTTACACGAAGTGGCATGAAACGAAGCACCTGAGTCTATAACCCAAGACTCATTCCTTGCATCAAGAGACAGGATTAATGCCTCTGTGTCACTCTCCTTAGATAGATTCACTGAATCCTTCCCGCCTTGAGAGCTTCCTTCTTGTTTCTTGAGCGCCCTATAATTACGTTTCATGTGCCCCTTCTTACCGCAATGCCAACACCCGTCTTTGTCTTTCGGTCCCTTGGACTTCTTCCTCGACTTAAAACGCCTGTGTTTATTGCCTCATTTGTTCAGCGATCTTCCTCTTCCTTCGACGTTTAGAACATTTCCTGAATCCCCTGAAACTCCTGACGCCTTTCTTCTAGATTCTTCATTGAGAATTAGACCGGCTACATTATCAAATTTCAGCTTTGCTGATCTTGAAGAATTGCTCACAACAATCACCAAACCATCCCATCTGTCTAGTAAACTAGATAAGATCAATAACGCCCTGACCTCATCCTCAAAAACAATGTCAACGGATTCCAACTGGCTCGTGACTGTATTAAACTCGTTTAGATGTTTAGCCACGCTCCCACCATCTGGCATATTCATGTTGAAAAGCTGTTTCATAAGATGAACCTTTTTGGATGCTGAGGGCTTTTCATACATGGTGGCTAGGGCTTCTATTAATTCTCTTGTAGTTTTCACCTTGGATATGTTGAAGGCGATGCTCTTAGACAAAGAGAGTCGGATCGTTCCTAAAGCCTTTCTATCTAGTAAAAACCATTCATCATCTGTCATCTTTTCTGGTTTTTTCTCTTTTCCTCCTAGAGGAATATGAGGTCCTTCTGATACAGATAATCCTTCATCTGCATTTTCCAGAAGGCAAAGTTTGAACCATTAAACTTCTCAATTCTAGTTTTCCTTTCTTCCGTCATCGCTCCCAATAGAACTAAAACTAATAGCTCTGATACCAGTTGTTGTGCAGCACGCCAACAACGTAATGAGCGTAGATCCAATCTCGGGCCTCACCCATAAGCGATAAACATGAAGAAATATAAACTAGAAACAGATCAAAGCAATCTAAAACAAACCATAAGACAAGATATACGTGGAAAAACCCCAATCTAAGGTAAAAAACCACGGATGCAAACTTCCACTATGAAGAACGAAGATTACAAAGCAATATACTAACCTCTCCCTTGGAAGTACAGAGAAAATCCCTTGCCCACACCTTAGAAATATATCCCAATATTCACCATAACCCTAGAATAGCCCTAGGGACCCCAATTTATAGTTTTTGCAACTTCCCTTTCTCACCCTTGCGAAAGGCGACAAAGAAATCCGCAGTTTGCATCATATTTGGAAATGAATCTGCGTAACCATGACCGGTCGAGCAGACTGAACGACCGATCGAGTGGAACCCACGACCGGTCGTGCATGGCCCACGACTGGTTGAGCATCTCAGATCCAAAAAACTGATGCTCGTTGGAGTTCGAGTCGTGCCAGTCCATGACTGGTCATGACCGGTCGAGCGGGCTCTACGACCGATCGAGTAGGGGCCACGACTGGTCGTGCGCGGCCCCAGATGTGGCTCCACTTCTCAACATTGGGGTCCATCATAAATGTACCATGACCTAAAAATCTGACCAGTCTTAGGTGAGCTAGACTTGCTAGTTGATTTTAGAACATGGTCGTCTTCTTGGACCACCTGATGAGTAGACTGGCCGTATTTTTGTACCAATGTATGCTCGACTGGGACCCAACTGGCAATTGGCACATGGGCTAACTGTATAATCTCCTCTACCAATAGCCTTGTCATTTGATCCTTCCACCAAAGCATGATTGTTGTTGGATGAGATTCTATTGTGGAATTTAATGACATGGAGGCCTAGCGAGATTGGAATATCCTTCATTTCTGTGAACCTGGCCGCTTTTGCTAGATTTTCATCCTTTCCTTACCGCTGGGACTGAAAGCCATCATCCACACATCGTCACTGGCTGTGTGGTGTGAAATGGCATTTGTGCGGAGTACAGAAGGGACCACAAACTCAACATTGATCACCTCTGATGTAGAGCGGGTCGCAGACACTTTCATGGCAAAGATGGAGTAGAGAAGGCCACATTAGAGGCGGAAATAATTGGGACTGTCAGGACCTTAAATTAGTCGTATCTCGCAAACCAAGATGAGTTTTTCAACATATTATATACGATTTTGGGTAGGAGGAGCTATTTAAGCTAACCAACCTTGCTATGCCGGGTTGCCCTTGCCAGATTTGCAAGATTCTATCCAATCGACGATCAAAAGTTTCATTTAATTTCATTTTTATTATAAATAGTAAATTTTAGTTCAAATGTAATTTTTGATCATTTGAGTTGGGAGTCATGTCCAATATGAAAAGGGTTTAGAAAAGTTAGGACAATAGCGTGGTTGGGCCAAATTGAATATTATTTTTAGCCGAAAACCATGAAATCTAGGAATGGAGGCTGTCTATAAATAGTAAGCTTACTATTTATAGTAAGTCACATTTTTAGGGTGTTTGTGTTGGAGTCTAAATTTAAAACTCCATCCTAGGTTTGAGCTCATTATTTAAAGGGTTGTAAATTCATTTTTTAAATCACCAATCAAATTATTTTGAATTTATTATTATCCCTTATGTATTCGAGAAAGCTTTGGAGGAGTCGATAGAGCTCCGTGAATTTGGAAAAACTATTCCTTGAGGAAGACGGTAATCGACCACATCACGTCCCTCCCTGCACCATCCTTTCTACCGTCGGACAAGGCATTCCAGCAAATTCTTTAGCATCTCAACGCAGCGATCATCATCCTAGTCGTGAAGCACAAACTGCAGCCATGTTTGTGTTTTAATTTTCCAGTGTTAATAGCGTAAATATGGTGGACAGCCTAAACACACAACCAAGCTTGTATGGCAAATCTTAGGGTTTCAAAAGGGAGCGTCTGGTTTGGGCCACAACCAGAGCTCTCAATGGCCCGGCTGAGCTCTGTCCAACCCCAGCCCACCAAGTAAAACCAGGTGTGGCCATGCCAGGGATGACGTGGATCTAATCCTGAACCATGATTATAACGATGGTCCACATCTGAATCCAGCCCGAACCAGGACCTAGCTACCCTGTGTGTAAGATCTATCCTGTTTGTTAGGCGTGCCCAATCGTGCATGATTTTGAGAAAACGATCCTTGACGCATTAAATGGGCTAGGCCACATCAGGTTCGGGCCCAGTTGCTAGGTCCTAGAAGCAGCCTGAGCCCAGCGTTACTCATAAAAGGGGTCTGATATTTCAGCCCAAGTAGCAAAGGCCAACGGGCTGGCCCAGCCCTAGAAAAGGTGTTGATGTTGAGCTCATGAGCTAGTACATGAACGAAGGCCCAGCCCAGACCCTAATCTAAGGAATCGGCCTTGGTGATGGGTCAGGCCAATCCACACATTGTTCAAGGCGGTTTGCTCTGCGCATACTACATCATACACATGTGCCTGCGCTCGTGTGAGGGCATGTGCTAGGTTAGTTAGCTGGAGGAGTGTTCCGACAAGAGTTTCCATTGATTATCCAAATCTGCCTTCTGCTCCCTTCGAAGGATACATGGGCAGACACGACGGTCACAAACAGAGGAACAAAAAACAAAAACATCTTACCTACGTAAGAATGGTATCTGCACTGGGTACACCCTCAAACATATTTCCACGCCTAGACCAGGTAAAAGAACTTGAGTGGATTAGACAGATCTATCCAAACACATGCACCAATATAGATGTGCATGTATGCATGCATACAACAAATTACATCCGGTGTACACATTCTCACGTGGGAAAACGTGCAAATATGAAAAAATATGTATGAGTTTTGAGCTTTTCATAAAATGCAGTTGCAGCAAATCGAAATTTACACCGGGGGGGGGGGGGGGGGGGGATGATAAGGCTCGTCATGATGCATTTTTGAGGCCCATATGATGGGCCCACCTACTTGAACCTAAGGCCCATGGGTAAGACCCATTGTGATGCATTTGAGGCTTATGGGCAAGGCCCATTGTGATGTATTCGTGGCCTATGGGCAAGGCCCATTGTGATATATATTGGGCCCATGACACGTGGCCCTTTGATGTATATAAGGCTCGGGTACGTGGCCCATTTGATACATATGAGACCCACGTGTAGGGCCCACATGCTATGCATATATTTGAGGCTCATGAGTAGGGCCCACCTGTTGTGTATATGAGGCCCATTGGTGCAGCCCGTAGACGCAATCCACTTCATGTATATGAGGCCTACTGGTGCGGCCCATGTGATATGGCTGACTCGATATATATGAGGTCCATTGCGATGTGTAATTACTTCACGATGTATGTAATGATGATTATGGTGGGCCATGCCTTGGGAGCAATGATGGTTTAATGTCCACATTAATGGACGATGATGGTTAAATGTCCACATTGTGACCTTCCTTTAGGCTTTGTTAGGCCCATTCTGATTCTGATTGACGTGACCGATTTGCCGATTCTGATTATCGATCGATCCCGATTGATGTGACTGATTTGCCGATTCTGATTATCGATTGATTCTGATTGCCATGAGCGATTGCCGATTTCGATTGACGTGACCAATTTACCGATTCTGATTATCGATCGATTTCGATTGTCGTGATCGATTACCGATTCTATTGACATGACCAATTTATCGATTCTGATTATCGATCGATTCCGATTGTCGTGATTGATTGCCGATTCCAATTGACATGACCGATTTGCCGATTCTGATTATCAATCGATTCCGATTGTCATGACCAATTGCCTATTCCGATTGACGTGACTGATTTACCGATTCTGATTATCAATCGATTCCGATTGTCGTGACCGATTGTGGATTCTGATTGACGTGACCGATTTGCCGATTCTGATTATCGATTGATTCCGATTGTCGTGACTGATTGCCGATTTCGATTGACGTGACCGATTTGCCGATTCTGATTATCGATTGATTCCGATTATCGTGACTGATTACCAATTCTGATTTGTCGAGGCTAAGTATTGAGGCTGATTTTGATTTGTCGAGGCCGATTCTGATTGTCGAGACCGAGTGTCAATTCCTATTGTTGAGGCCGATTTCGTTTGTCGATGCCGATTTTGATTGTTGATTCCGATTGTCGAGGCCTATGTGATGAGGCCCATTATGATGCATTTGAGGGTCAAGCGATGAACCCCATTGTGATGTATTTAGGCCCATGTGAAAGGCCCATTATGATGTGTATTAAGCTCTTGAGTGAGGCCCATGGCGTTGTATATGAGGCCCTTTGTGAGGCCATGGGTCCACTATATGTGAGACTCTATGTGGGCCACTCCTTGGGGGTAATGTTGGTTAAATGTCCACATTGTCGAGGTCGATTGTTGATGCCGATTGTCGGTGCCAGATACCGATTACGAGTATGTGACAGCATAGCATCACGATACATGCCCATACGCATCATCTGCATGTTTGTTATGAGATATGGTTGACCATTGCATAACATTGGGTATGTTGTTATGAGACTCCCTGATAGGCGGAGATTGTCTCACATGAGTACCGGTATGCGCAGGATTGATGCATGACTGGATTGTATGACTCATGCATCTTGCATTGTGTGTTGTGATTACTCTACACCCTAGCGACATCAGGGTCGTAGCCTCCACAGGTATTTCGTGGATGGCCAGATGGGACACCGAAAATCTGTTCTACATGGGGTGCTAAAGATATCCATGGGTGAAAGTCCCTGAACCCTCTTGGTTCTAGAGGTTGCTCCAACGTCTAGATCGAGTGGATGCATGAGTGCATGAGGGCCTATACGGTTAGACTGCGTCTCCTACTGTGTCGTGGTTGGTTAGAAAGGGGTGCGACCTTACCTGCCCGAGAGGAGGGGGCAATGCTAGGTTGAGTCTGACTAGCTCGAGGAATGAGTCCATTATTGACGAGTTGGGCCCGATATTGGCAGGCGGATAGTGAGGTCTCTTCCACTCGCCTTGTTGCGCACGATAGGGCAACAATCTGGTTTGGAGTGTAATAGACCCCAGTGATTTTTCAAAGAGGAACCGTACTGATATGTTGACTTATTGAGTAGGAGTTGCATACTCATACATTCATTTCGTTCACTATCCACTCGGGCTGGTAGTGCCCAACTAATTATTGTGTACCTTCGTATGGCTAGAATTTTGGTTGGCGCGCGACTAACTTGAGATTAGGAGTCTACCACATTGGATTTGACTATCTAAATTTAGGTATGAGACTGGTTTGGATAGAAGTCCTTTGTGATAGACCCCGTATCTTGCGATACTACGTATTACCATCCCGACTTCACAGTTCAGCTTGATCATTTCATTCGCATCGCATATTACATTGCATCCTCAACACATAGTATTTAGCTTACTGCCTCCGCATTGCATAGCTGATTTACATTCCTTCATCAATATATGATATTGGATTATTATATTTTGCATCACATAGCCTGGATAAGGCTGATGGTATTTATGGGCCTATTAGCATGTCTTCGCATTACTCTGATATCGTATGATTTATGAACTTGCTAGTATTTCGGATATTGTATGATTTATGGGCCTGTTAGTATTTCCGCTTACTCTGATTACTCTGATATTGGTTACTAGCTACTTACCTTGTGCACACACTTTCACCGCCCACTAAGCTTTCTATAAGCTTATGCACGATAGATGCGTGCAGGTGGCGTTATGTTGCCGCAGCGTTGAACTTGGGGCGTGTAATGGACTTCTGGAGCTTTGATTTTTGACATATGTATTTCTCCTTTCAGCATTGTATTCAAATGTTTATATTAGTGGATATGTGATGATGATGTTATTCTTGTGATTTGGGTATACTTGTGGTTATGCTTCTTATGAGACAAATGCACTTTGGAAAATCCTCCTTGTAGGATCCCAGGATCGGAATCCGGTACATGCGCGCTGGGAGCTGAGAATGGGGTACTACGGAGGCTGTCGGCACCTGATTCGACGATCGGAAATTTTGTGAGCCCGGTTTCCGAGTTTGGAGCGTGACACCAAGAATATCCCTAGCGGAGATTTGATTGGATCACGTGCTGCTCTCAGAGACATACTTTGTGTGAGCTCC
Source organism: Magnolia sinica (assembly GCF_029962835.1). Taxonomy (NCBI): domain Eukaryota; kingdom Viridiplantae; phylum Streptophyta; class Magnoliopsida; order Magnoliales; family Magnoliaceae; genus Magnolia; species Magnolia sinica. Next base: position 5,699,484 of record NC_080576.1, on the reverse strand, counting down.
ATTTTTGAGAAAAAGATTGACATCGTTGAGGAATAATTTTATAATATCCAAGGTGAAAATGCTCAAAGATCTCCGAAGTGGGCGGTCCCAACCTTGCCCTTTATGGCCCACAAACATATGGTTAAGAGAAGACGTACAACAATGATCCACATCTAGTAAAATAAGAAAGGCCAAATATTGAAGGGCTATAATCTTTCAAGCAGGAAAATTTCAAGAGCATTATCAATTTGCAGTTGGTCCACCAGATTGACGGTTGGATCATCTAACCATGGTCAAAGAATCCCCTTCATTAGTGAACTGTAGGTTTGGTGATGAGCATGACCTGGTAAATATATATATTTTTTTCTTTTAAAATTTGTATATATCCCCATGTCTTTCTAGCATTTGTTTGATATCTCTTGCTTTAAAAAAAATAAAATAATTATTCTTGAAACTTGTAGCATACCAAGCTCATGACAATTTATAAATATCTCCTTGATGTGCTCTTATCACCGAGTACTTCCAAATGGCATGCTATAGCTTTAAAAAAGAAATGACCAAAATGCCCTTACCACCTGCTTTAAATCATGAAAATATGTTCTTTTTGGCATTGAATACATGATTTCAATCAGGCCCTTAGTTATAAAAAATACTCTCTCGAGCCATTATAAAAATCATGCCTACAGTAAGTTCAGCTTGCGTGGCCCACCAGAGTTTTGGATCAGGTTGGTTTTTGGAATGTCACTCATCTTAATGAGTTGCACCTGATGAATGGATTGGATGGAATATAAAATACTATTGTTTGCCACATGCACAATCTATGGTTGGTGTTCCCTCCCGCTATTGTTCCCTGTAGTGTGGCCAACCTCAGTTTCTTTATGAGGATGAATTTTGGCTGCTAGGCCTAAAATCAAGGGACGCACCTGATGTCCCGTGAGGAGTGGGCCCAGCTCGATTGTTGTAGGCACTACGTACAACAGGTGGTGTAGGGGATTCGGGTCCAATATAAGCAGGCAACTCACCTGCTTAAAGAGCTTGATGAAAGATACAATAGTCGCCCCACACATAAACCTATGGTGGGTATCCTATCCCCATTGTTCCCTATGGTGTGGCCCACCTGAGAACAGAACTTGATGGAGAATGGATTTTACATATTCAACATGGTGGGCTCACACAGCTTGTTTATTTCATGTCCTGCTTAAAACGTGTTGTAGGGGATTTCGGTCCCATTTGAAAGGCAGGTGCTAGAAATGTGCTTGCATGGTCCATCTGATTTGGTTTGAAAACCAATTGTTAATGGTCCACATTCAATGGAAAACTGATGGTGGGCATCCTCTGTTCCGGGTGTTCTACGTGAATTCCGGTTCATGATCTATCAAAGTAGTGCACACAAATACTCGGGTGTTCCATGCGTGCAGCCAGGATTATTGCTTTAATTCGCTGCATATTGATGAACTCATACATAAATTAATCCAGACCACACAACCACTTTGTGCAAAGGGAAGTAATAACAAGGACTTCAGGCTCATAATTTAGTAGTAGATATATTAAAACATAGAAAGAGAAGAACAAAAAAAGAAGAAAAAAAGAGACACTAGTCTAGCTTTCTTTTCCCATAGATTATTAGAGATATCTGTAAATGAGAAATGCAAAGCCACGTAACAGTTGGAGAGACTAAGAGGTGTTCCATCCTGAGCCATTCATTAGGTGGGCCCATCATGAATGTACCCTGACCCAACAATCCAACTAGTCTCAGTTGGGCCAAACATATGTCGTTGAATTTATGGGTATATTCAACTGGGACCCAGCTGACGATTGGTTCGGATCTCACACACACGTGCCACATTGGCACATGTGCAACCTCTTTAACTTCCCCTCTATTAATATAGCCTTGTCATTTGCTCACTTCCACTAGCATGCTAGTTCTTGAGCGAAATCCTCTTGTAGAATTCAATCACATGAATGCCCAGCGAGATTGGAATATCCTTTGTTTCTGCAAATCCGGCTGCTTTTGCGAGATTGTCATACTCAGCCGCCGTCCGTTCCTTACCGCCGGGGCTGAAGGCCATCATCAATAGATCTTCAATGGCCGTCTGGCGTGAAACGGCATCCATGCCGAGTATGGAAGGGACCACGTGCTCAACATTGATCACCTTTCCACTGTCAGGCAACGCGTTCCAGCAGTTCTTTAGCAGCTTTATGCAATGATCATCGTCCCAGTCGTGAAGCACAAACTGCATGCAGCCATGTTTGTGTTTTAAATTTTCAATGTTAATAGCATAAATACAATGGACAGCTTAAAGACACATAACCAAGCTTGTATGGCTAATCTTAGGGTTTCAAATGGGCTAGTCTGGTTTGTTCTGCAACTAGGGCTCTCAATTGGCTGGCTGAGTTCTGTCCAAGCACAGCCCACAAAGTAAAATCAGGCCTGAATCCTGCTGGGCCATATGGGAAAAATTAAATAGGCCCGAGCCCAGTCTGTCTAATAAAGGGTTTCTAATATTTCAGCCCAAGCAGGAAAGGCCAACAGGCCATCTCAGCTCATATACAACCCTAGACACAACGTGTTAATGTCGAGCTCATGAGCCCAGTACATGAAATAGGTTCGAGCCCAGACCCTGATCTAAGGAATAGAGCTTCTGGGTGGCTCAGGCCAGTCCACATTGTGGATTGCGATTTCCTCTGCGCATGCTACATCATACACATGTGCCTGTGCTCGTGCGAGGGCATGTGCCAGGTAGTGGGCTGGAGGGGTGCACTTTTGACGCCCTTTGCACTTCGCATTCTCCATAGGAGTTTCCATTAATTACCAAAATGCCCCTTTTGCACCCTTCTAAGGATGCATGTTTAGACATGACTGCTCACAAACAGATACGTTGATACGTACAAACATGCATCTAGAGATTTAACCACATCAAGAGAATTCTCTCTTACTCTCACTCTACATTTCATTTGGGCACTTTGAATCAGGTTCAGAACAATATTCAATCCGTTGATTTGTTCCGGACTGTTTTGGTCATGCTGTTTTGGACAGGTCTGTAGAGATATGCTCACATACATCAACTGGCCAAGATATTGATATTGTATCAAAAGATACTGATATTGTATCAAAAGAGATTGATATTGTATACAATTGTTAAGGATTGTAATCATTCTGTTTATATTGATTAAGGAAATCTCCCTCAAAATATACTTTTGAGAAAGAGAGTCACGATACTTTCAGGTTGGGTCCTATTTACTCTTTAAGGTCATCTAGGTTATGTTGACTAGGACTTGATATTCTATTAGCTATTTGTCAAATATTTTGAAATTAGGAGTAAAAATCAACCGCGGCACTCATGGCCCATGTATAGATAAAAATAAATAAATAAACAGATAACTAACCTTCATAAAAATGGTCTCTGCACTTGGTACACCCTCAAACATATTTCCTCCCACGTGCTCCACGCCTTCGAAGCCAGGTAAAAGAAATTAGGCCCATAGATACATCCATCCAAACACATGTACCACTATAAATATGCATGTACTCATACATACACCTATTTACACTCCGGGTACAATCCTCGCATGTGTAAATGTGCAAATGAGCTTTTAATGATGTCTATAAAAAATCAGATACTTTTATTCGTTAGGTGAGCCATGGCATACTAAAGTGGCCGTTAAAAGAAATTTTTAGCCTTCCATTTGTTTTAATATTCTGCGGCCCATGGGAAGTATGCAGCGACCTGATTTTTATGACAAAGATCTAAACGGTGGAGCTCCCTGGTTGAAAAGATCATATCCCACACACGTCACTCGATGACATACACCGACAATGGGTGTGGCTCCAATACACGTGTGCAATTAACAAACCTAGAGAGAGAGAGAGAGAGAGAGAGAGAGAGAGAGAGCGCGCACATGTCACTCGATGACATACACCGACAATGGGTGTGGCTCCAATACACGTGTGCAATTAGCAAACCTAGAGAGAGAGAGAGAGAGAGAGAGAGAGAGAGAGAGAGAGAGAGAGAGCTACCTGGGCAATGAGGTGCACTTTCAATTACATGAGGCAAATCGAAATTCGAACCGCGTATGTGTGGAAAGTGGGAGACAATGGAAGAAATGCAGGTGCCCGTTCCCCCACCCACATCCATCAGTTGTTTCACTTCATTGAAACCATTATACGCCTTAAATATCTCTTTCAAAGCAATAACAGAGCAATTGCTCATACCCTCTTGGAACACATTGTTGTACCTTGGCTCCTTCGCACCAAACACAAAGAGATCCACACCATGGGCCATCTCAAAGGGGGTGCGCCCGCCTTCAATCACGGCATCCTTAAGATAAAACAATCCCTCCACCGTTACTCGATCGAGGAAGAGTCGTGCTATTGAAGCTGCCGTGACACCATCCTTGTCAGGTACGAGGAAACGAGATCGGTCCGTTAGACCGTACAAGTGTTCCGGCACCCCACCCTTATCGTCTGATCTTACCGACATGGTGAGGATCCTATCCGTTACAAGGACTCGGAGTATACGCTCCAAGGAGGTTGCAGCATGTGGATTAGATGTGGGCATTTTGGCAACCATCTCTGATGGGGAAAGCATAGCTTCAGGTCCAGCATCGGCAATGATCTCGAACACCTTTAGATCCATCGCAGCTCGCAAGACCATCGGGAGGCAGATGATGTCTCCCAGAATGATAGGCATTAGACCGTTTGCATGATCGGAGACGTCCATCTTATGTTTGTGAGTCTGGAATCTTAGCAAAGTTGATACCTGCACTTCATTGATTTATAGGTGTTGGATGCTACGAGTAATACAATAGAGGTAAGGAAACGACAACTTGAAGGGAATCGATTGGACTCTTATACGGCGGAGCGTGACTAAGCATTTACGGCTGACCAAGTGTAGTGATATCTAGAAGGCCCATCACGTGAAATGAAATTGCACTTTCTTTTTTTAGAAAAAGGACAAAAATAAAATAAAATTCTAGAAGGGCCATGTCGTATTAGTCCAAGTTAGTGACCCATCTATAGCTCGACTTCGCCTAATTTAATTGATGGTGTAGGCCGGATTATATTTTCACCGTGAGTCCTACTTAATGACCCATCAATAAAGGATGTACCAATTGAACGGTTTGGATCAATATACAAGTAGGCTATAGGGCCTACTGTGATGTATGTGTCTTATCCACACCATCCATCCATTTTAGCATCTCATTTTAGATCATGAGCCCAAAATTGAAACATATACAAAGCTCAAGTCGACCACATCACAGGAAATAGTGTGTACTGAACACCTACCGTGTGGGGATACAAATTTTGAATCAAGTTGATATTTGTTTTTTCTTTTCCTTCTTCCATCCATGTCTGTGACCTTATGAACAGTTTGGATGACAAATAAACATCATTGTGGGGTCAAGAAAGGTTTCAATGGTGGACATCATCATCCTCACCTTTTCATGTAGTGTTGTCTAATTTATCTTTAAATATGATTCAATTTTGGAGTCATGCACTAAAATGATACGGTAAAACAGATAAACGGAGTAGATAAGACACATATATTATCTTTAATTTTTTTTTTTTTTGGGAGTTGGTAAGGAACCTTCTGATGGTCATTCGCCTACAAGCAGGAGAGTCCTTAATCCATTGGGAATACCTATTACTTTTTAGAGAAATGCTCCATTGCGGTCCGATCACTGTAAGTTCTAATGGTCCTGGTTGCATTGCGACACTTTGGCAATCCAATCCCTTGATTCGGATTGCATATTCGATCCAACATGTAAAATACTGCCAGATCGACAGTCTTTTCCCTATTTTAATTCCATTTTTATTATAAATAGTAAGTATTAGTTTGATTATAACTCTTCATCCGCTGGGCTTTAAGACTTTTGCCAAACGCGAAAAGAGCTTAGAAAAATTAGGAGAATAGCTTGGTGAAGCCAAATAAGACACTTAATATTTTTGGCCAAAATCCTTGCGCACTAGTAGACATCACGACCGTCTATAAATAGTAAGTTTATTATTTATAGTAAGTTACGAATTTTAGGAGTTTTAACCATAGTATGATTCTGATTTCTCTTCCATTGCTTGGTATCCCTATTTAAAGGGTTGTGAACTTGTTTTTTTTTCATTCACCAGTCAATTTCAAATTTATTAGAATTTATTTTTATTTTCTTACTTTCTTTCCTCATGGATTCAAGAAGTGAAGTCTCTGTGAAGAGTCTAGAGAAGTTCCATCGATTCAGAATAGTTATCCTCTTGAGGAAAATGGTACTTGACCTCACATCCTCCCCTGCATCAATTTAGATTGTTGATACTATGATCCAAATCATCAATACTATGATCCAAACCATTCATACTAGATATAATGATGCGGACCATCCAAACAGTGTATATTATGATTCAAACCATCCAGATCATAAATATTATGATTTAGACCATGCAGAACATCTAGATCATTGATATTAGGAACCAGACTATCCACATCATCGATAACATGTATAAACCATGTAGACCATCCACTACAATATAGACGATCTAGACCATCCAGACCACCAATCTTATGTTTCAGACCATCCAGATTGTGTGGCCTGATTTATGAATGGACTTACCCTATTTTTGGGACAAGGTATGTTCATAGTGTGGGAGCCACCTGATGAATGGCGATATCGCTCACATGTCTCACTTGTGCCTTAAGCGGGGCTTTTCCTTGGAGAACGGCTATCATGCCAAAGTATCTCAGCAAGATGTGGATCATGCACCAAGCACACTGATAGTGCAATAATCAAGCCAGTCCAGTTATCAGGTGGGCCTTCCATGTGATACATGGATGTCGACCACATGTCATTTTTGTATGCCGCCCTCATGACTGGTACTTCAGCCTGGTTTTTGAGCTTAATTATGTCACTATATTCAAAATAGGGCCACCTGATGAGCAGCCCAAATATTATACAAATTAAAACGGTGCTCCTCCTGTCCACGCGGCAATGTTACTATGAATCCCGTCCTTCCGTCTGGTGTCCTAACATAATTGGCTGCCGCTGAAAAGTAGCCCCAATATAAATCATATAAATTCTTGCCAACTTGATTGTTAGAGAACTAAATGAGTCTGAACTTTTGTTTCATAATACATCCAAATATTTGGGACCCATAATATTGATGCTTCAATTTGATCAAGTTATATACCACATATGTAACCTCTTAAGTAATTTGTAATTGTTTGTGTATCATCTGTCACTCACTACCAAAGTATCAAAGTTTTTTCTCAAAATATAAAAAAGAAATGACCAAATATGAGGCCGCCGTACAATATTTGTCCATGTCCAAAAAAGTCTCTAGCTTTCTTTTATAATGGATTATTATACACATATCTTTATTGGAAAATGCTACGGTATATGTGGCATGAGGAGGGAAGGATTGCCGACCTCCCACACTTATGTGAGACAGGAGCCGGTCATTAGGTGGGGTTGGGGTCCATCATAAATGTACCATGACCCAAAAATCTGACCAGTCTCAGGTGAGCTAGACTTGCTAGTTGAATTTAGAACATTGGTCGTTTTCTTAGACCACCTGATGAGTAGACTGGCCGTATTTTTGTACCAATGTATGCTCCACTGGGACCCAACTGGCAATTGGCACATGGGCTAACTGTATAATCCCCTCTGCCAATAGCCTTGTCATTTGATCCTTCCACCAAAGCATGATAGTTGTTGGATGAGATTCTATTGTGGAATTTAATGACATGGAGGCCCAGCGAGATTGGAATATCCTTCGTTTCTGTGAACCTGGCCGCTTCGGCTAGATTTTCATACACAACTGTTGTCCTTTCCTTACCGCCGGGACTGAAAGCCATCATCCTCACTGGCTGTGTGGCCTGAAACAGCATTTGTGCTGAGTACGGAAGGGACCACAAACTCAACATTGATCACCTCTGATGTAGAGCGGGTCACAAACACTTTCATGGCAAAGATGGAGTAGAGAAGGCCACATCGGAGATGGAAATGATTGGGACCATCAGGACCTTAAATTAGTCATATCTCGCAAACCAATATGAATTTTTTGACATATTATATATGATTTTGGGTAGGCAAAGATACTTAAGCTAGCTAACCCTGCTATGTCGGATTGCCCACTCTAAATTTGAAAGTTTCCATCAGATCGACGGTCAAAAGTTTCATTTAATTTCATTTTTACTACGAATGGTAAATTTTAGTTTAAGTATAACTTTGGATCATTTGAGTTGTAGGAGCCGTGTCCAATATGAAAAGAGCTTAGAAAAGTTAGGAGAATAATATGGTTGGGCCAATTGGACATTATTTTTAGCCAAAAACCATGAAATCTCTGAATGGAGGCTGTCTATAAATAGTAAATTTACTATTTATAGTAAGTCATGTTTTTAGGGTGTTTGAGTTGGAGTCTAAATTTAAAACTCTGTCCTAGGTTTGAGCTCATTATTTAAAGGGTTATAATTTCATTTTTTAATCATCAATCAAATTATTTCGAATTTATTAAGAATTATTCTTGCTTTTATCCCTTCTGTATTCGAGAAAGCTCTGGAGGAGTCTAGAGAGCTCCGTGAAGTTGGATAACTATTCCTTGAGGAAGACGGTAATCGACCTCATCACGTCCCTCCCTGAGCAAACCTTTCTACCGTCGGGCAAGGCATTCCAGCAAATTCTTTAGCAGCTCTACGCAGCGATCATCAACCTAGTCGTGAAGCACAAACTGCAGCCATGTTTTTGTTTTAATTTTTCAGTGTTAATAGCGTAAATATAGTGGACAGCCTAAACACACAACCAAGCTTGTATGGCAAATCTTAGGGTTTCAACTGGGCGTGTCTGGTCTGGGCCACAACCAGAGCTCTCAATGGGCCAGCTAAGCTCTGTCCAACCCCGGCCCACCAAGTAAAACCAGGTGTGGCCATGCTGGGGACGACGTGGGTCTGATCCTGGACCATGATTATAACGATGGTCCACATCTGTATCTAGCCCAAGCCAGGACCTGGCCACCCTATGTGTAAGATCTAGCCTGTTTGTTAGGCGTGCCCAATCATGCATGATTTTGACAAAACTGTCCTTGACACATTAAATGGGCTAGGCCACATCAGGTTCGGGCCCTGGTTGCTAGGCCCTAGAAGCAGCCTGAGACTAGCGTTACTAATAAAAGGGTTCTAATATTTCAGCCCAAGCAGCAAAGTCCAACGGGCTAGCCCAGCCCTAGACAACATGTTGATGTTGAGCTCATGAGCTAAGTACATGGAATTGGAAATGATTAGGTGGGATGGTATTAAAAAATATATATAATTATTACATATGACAAGAATTATCCCTATTACCATGGGACAAACCTAATTCCATGCTATATTTGTGCCACGGTGGCATTAACTCTTTGGTTTGTTGTCCATTGAATAGATAAACCCACCATCATTTGAAACCATTGAGAATAACATATATGTGTTATATCCACACCATTCATTTGTTTTGCGACCTCATTTTATGGCATGGGCCAAAAATCAGGTAGATCCAACACTCAAGTGGCTCATGCCAAATGATATATCTGCACCGTCCATCCATTTTAGCGTAACATTTTGGGACATGAGCCCAAAATGAGTTTGATCCAACACACAAGTGGCCTACGCCAAATGAAACAGTGGCACTGATAAATGTTTAATGGTAAATATTTGATTCCCTAAATCTTGTGGTGTGGTCCACTTGAACTTTGTATCAACCTCATTTTCTGGTCAATCCCTAAATTCAGCTAGCATAAAGGATGGACGGTGTATATAAGCCGCAAACATTATGATGGGCCCCACATATATTTGGTAGTGTCCTTGATTTTAGAGCTAAAAAGCGTCAAATCAAGCATCGGTAACAATACCTTAATTACCAAGTGAAATAATTATTACCTAGTTACACTGTATTTACTAAAGATTTTAAAAAATCAAATACACTCCGAACTTTTCTATTTTCCCCCAAACATTAGGTGGAATTGGTATCAGACCAAATGCAATTCCATCCCACCTAATCCCATCTAATACCCTGTGCCAAACGCCCCATGATCTAAATAATTGGGCTTGGCAGTGGGTCAGGTCAGTCCACATTGTGCAAGGCACTTTGCTCTAAGCATACTACATAATACACATGTGCCTGCGCTCGTGTGAGGGCATGTGCCAGGTTAGTGAGCTGGAGGGGTGTTCCGACAAGAGTTTCCATTGATTATCCAAAACGCCCTTTTGCTCCATACGAAGGATACATGGGCAGACACGTCTGTCACAAACAGGGGAGCGGATTAGGTGTTTCCCGGGTACACTTTAGTGGGTGTTCTGCTTACTGTGTGGGGCTTACTTTGATGACTATATATATATATATATATATTATATTATATATTCATGCCGTCCATTCATTTTTTTCAGGTCATTTTAGGTTGTTATCACAAAAATTAAGCATATTCAAATCTTTGGTGGACCACAAAAGTGGAAAATTGGTGAATGATAATTAAAAACATTTTGTAAGCTACAAAGGTTTTGGATCGAGTTGATATTTATATTTTCTTCATCCAGATCTAGTTGACCTTATCAACGGGGTGGATGGCAAATAATTTTTATGCTGGGTACTGAGAACTTTTTAATGGTGGACATTCAATTACCACTGTTTCTTTTAGTGTGCTCCACCTGAGATTTCTATCTGCTTAACTTTTGGGACCACTTCCTGAAATGTTATGGAAAAATAGATGAAGGGCATGGATATACAACACATCATCAATTATCATAGTGGCCCACAGTAAGGGTAACACCCACTAATGTGTTAGCCGGGTAACACCTAATACGGTCCCACGAACTGAATCGTTAATCTGTACAAACATGCCTTCTAGAGATTTGACCACATAATGAGAATAGGTTCTCTCGCTCTACATTTCATGGAAGCGGATTGCGTGGTGTGCTACACACCACTGACCTCGGTGATACGGTGACATGGCAAAGATATGTGGCCCCACCATGACGTGTGTTATATGAAGAGATCATTTCAGGGCATGAGCATGCAATCAAATAGCAGCATGCATGCAATCCGCACTCACATTTAATTTGGGCACTTTAGTAGTCAATGCAAATGGGATTGGGTGGAATGGGATTGCATTTATTCCTATGGGGGATTTTTGGTGGATTTGGAAATCCCTACATTGATGCATGTGTTTTATCCATGCCGTCCATTCATATGCATCCTTTACATGTAACATTCGAGTTATATGTGTAATTGAACAACAACAATTGTGCATCTGATCCATTGATTAAATGGTGCACCAAACAGAGGTTTTGCTGAATATATGTTTTTGCTTGAGGAAGAATCTGACCCCAAACATGGGGATTAGATGGTTTAAATACCATAGTATTTCCAGACATATAATCATTATGCAATAATGGTGTTAATCTCATCTAATGCAATTCCTTACTATTTAATTCCACGAACCGAACAGGCCCCAAGAGATTTTCAGGTCATGATTCCTCCATCTGTGGAGGGCTCAATGGGACATGTATGTGAACCATAAGCGCCACTTACACAAATACAATTAATAAATTAAATTCAAGTCCATATATGCTCGGTCCACCAAAGGATCGAATGGTTCCCCTGAAAAACAAAAAACAAAACCTATAACCTACATAAAAATGGTTTCTGCACTTGGTACACTAACATATTTCCTCCTACATGCTCCACGCCTTCAAAACCAGGTAAAAGAACTCAAGTGTATGAGACAGATCTATCCAAACATATGCACCAGTATATATGTGCATGTATGCATGCATACAACAAATTACATATGGTGTACACATTCTCACGTGGGAAAACGTGCAAATATGAAAAATATGTATGAGTTTTGAGCTTTTCAAAAAATGCACTCGCAGTAAATCAAAATTTACACACACACAGAGAGAGAGAGAGAGAGAGAGAGAGAGAGAGAGATCTACCTAAGTAATAAGGTGCACTTGCAATTACGTGACGCAAATTGAAATTCACACCATGTATGTGACGTAGGGAAGAGCATGCAAAACAGTAGAGGAAGATCATATCTTTCTTAAGTGATTAAAGCCTTGAATCCACGAGAAATTAAGATAGAAATTTTGGTTATTTATTGAATAATGTATATAATTTCTCAATTACACCACTAATAAAAATAAAACCCTAATTTAAAATTATCCGAAATAGCAAAAAATTTATTTAAAGTATAAATTTGTTAAAAAGAAAAATATCAAATAAATTTTATCAAAGTATTTCCAGCATTATTACAGCAATTTAAAGATAAGGAGAAGTCAAAAATAAAATTTACTAAAATTAGTAAAAAAAAATTTCCTAAAAGTAGAGTTTTGGACAAAAAGTGTGCATGTTCTTGTAAATGGATGGACGTGACCGACCATATGGGTTGGTTGACCCCATATGGCCCGTTACATAAAGATTGATAGATCATGCTTCTCGTAATGATACCTACATTAAACAAATTTATGATCGATTTATAGTTCACACTATAAATAACAATTTCTCCTTATTTGGAATGAATTTCATTAAACCGAACACCCCTGGGGTCAGTTCCATCATACCCTATGTAAGACTAGGCCTAGATCTAACAGACTACTTCTCTTTCCATTTGGCATTCTTTTGGCCCAACCATGCTAAGAATGTATGTGTCATGTCTTACATCAATACGCATGGAAAGTGAGAGATTATGCAAGTGACGGTCCCCCACTTACATCCATCACTTATTTCACTTACTTGAAACCTTTATACACCTTAAATATCTATTTCAAAGCAATGACTAAGCAAGTGCTCATGGCCAAGGTACTTGTTAAACCTAGGCTTCTTTGAACCCATTACACCGATATCGCAAATTTGGGACGGATTAGATCCGTCGCTAAACGCAATTGAACACTGCCTTGGTCCGTCGCTGTTTGCTCCGTCACAAAAAGTAAATGACGGATGGGATCCGTCACTAATATGTGACGGTTTAGTTCGTCGCAAATAAACGACATCCAATCCCTCGGAGTGGCGACCCGAATCATTCCTCATTGATGAAATTTGGCGACGAATGCGATCCGTCGCTATTTTATGAGAAGCGACAGATACGGTCCGTCGCTGAATTTTATAATGATCAATTAATAATTAGGGTCGAGCGATTTTCCTTTTGGGATTGATAGGATACGTCATTTATTTGCGGCAGACAAACCGTCACATATTAGCGACAGATCCCATCTGCCATTTACCTTTTGCGACGCAGCAAACAACGATGGACCAAAGCAGTCGTTAATTGCCTTTTGCGACGGATCTTGGCCGTCGCAAATTTACTATTTTGGCACCACAGAATCAACGATGGACGTTTAATCCCCAATATCTTTTGGGGTGCTGTACACTTAAACTTTAGATCAGCATCAATTTTAGACTCATGACTGAATACGAATAGGTGCAAATAAAACACATACATCATGGTGGGCCCATGGAGGTTGGGCCACATTGTGCCGCAAGGGTATCCGTATGGAACCTGGCAACCCACTTAACTTGGAGGGAGCAGATTAGGTGTGGCCCAGCCTCAGCCAAGATGGTGTGGCCCTTACTATGGGGCCCACCTTGATGTATGTATTCTATATCCATGCCATCCTGGTTCATTTCAGGGCATAAGCCCGCAAATGAAGCAGATCCAAATCTTAGGTGGACCATAGTGTGGGAAACAATGCTGATTGACCATTAAAAACTTCTTGTGGGTCATTGGATCAAGATTATATATATAGATATATATATATATATATATATATATATATATATATATATATATATATATATATATATATATAAAACTTTTTCCTTTATCTAAGCTTGTGTGACCTTGTTAACAAGTTGGATGGCAATTGAACATTATGGTGGGCCCTAGGAAGTTTTTGATGGTGTGATATTCAATCAAATAGCAACGAGTGGCACACAAAAATTCTGTCATGTCGGGTCACCAAGAATATCCCCAGCGATTAGTCAGTGAGATTTGATTGGATGAAGCGCTGCTCTCATACATGCTTTGTGTGAGCTTCATTTTGGAGGAAAAGATTGACATTGAGGTATAATTTTATAGTATCCAAGGTGAAAATGCTCAAAGATCTCCCAGGTGGGCAGTCCCAACCTTGCCCTTTATGGCCCACAAACATATGGTTAAGAGGAGGTACAACAATGATCCACATCTAGTAAAATAAGAAAGGCCAAATATTGAAGGGCTAGAATCTTTCAATCACGAAAATTTCAATAGCATTATCAATTTGCAGTTGGTCCACCAGATTGACGGTTGAATCATCTAACCATGGTCAAAGAATCCCCTTCATTCGTGAACTGTAGGTTTGGTGATGAGCATGACCTGGTAATTATTATTATTATTATTATTTTTTCGTTTTAAAATTTGTATACATCCCCATGCCTTTCTAGCATTTGTTTGATATCTCTTGCTTTTTTCAAAAAAATATATTCTTGAAATTTGTAGCATACCAAGCTCATGACAATTTATAAGTATCTCCTTCGATGTGCTCTTATCACCCATTACTCCCAAATGGTATGCCATTACTTTAAAAAGGAAATGACCAAAATGCCCTTACCACCTGCTTTAAATCATGGCCTTTAAAAAAAGGTAGGTTGAGTCTGACATGTAAGGGAAACTATATTAAATTAAAGGAAAGTATATTCTTTTTGGCATAGAATACATGATTTCAATCAGGCCCTTAGTTATAAAAATACTCTCACGAGCCATTGTAAAAATCATTCCTACCAGTAAGTTCAGCTTGCGTGGCCCGGTTGAGTTTCGGATCAGGTTGGTTTTTGGAATATCACTTCATCTTTATGAGTTTCATCTGATGAATGGATTGGATGGAGTATAAATACTATTGTTTGCCACATGCACAATCTGCGGTTGGTGTTCCCTCCCTCTCCATTGTTCCCTGTAGTGTGGCCAACCTCAGTTTTTTATGAGGATGAATTTTGGCTGCTAGGCCTAAAATCAAGGGACGCACCCGATGTCCCATGTGGACTGGGCCCAGTTCGATTGTTGTAGGAACTACGTACAACAGGTGGTGTAGGGGATTCGGGTCCAATATAAGCAGGCAACTCACCTGGTTAAAGAGTTTGATGAAAGATACAATAGTCGCCCCTGGGTATCCCATCCCCATTGTTCCCTATGGTGTGGTCCACCTGAGAACAGAACCGGATGGAGAATGGATTTTACATATTCAACATGGTGGGTCTCACACAGCTTGTTTATTTCATGTCCTACTTAAAACATGTGTTGCAGGGGATTTCGGTCCCATATGAAAGGCAGGTGCTAGAAATGTGCTTGCATGGTCCATCTGATTTGGTTTGAAAACCAAATGTTAATGGTCCACATTCAATGGAAAACTGATGGTGAGGATCCTCTGTTCCGGGTGTTCTATGTGAATTCCGGTTCGTGATCTGTCAAAGTAGTGCATACAAATACTCCGGTGTTCCATGTGTGCAGGCAGGATTATCGCTTTAATTCGCTGCATGTTGATGAACTCATACATAAATTAATCCAGACCACACAACCACTTTGTGCAATGGGGAGGAATAACAAGGACTTCAGGCTTATAATTTTATTAGTAGATGTATTAAAAAGAGAGGAACCAAAAAAAAAAAACACTAGTCTAGCTTTCTTTTCCCATAGATTATTAGAGATATTTGTAATGAGAAATGCAAAGCCACGTGGCAGTAGGAGAGACTAAGAGGTGTTCCATCCTGAGCCATTCATTAGGTGGGGTCCATCATGAATGTACCCTGACCCAACAATCCAACTAGTCTCAGTTGGGCCAAACATGTGTTGTTGACTTTATGGGTATATTCAACTGGGACCCAGCTGACGATTGGTTCGGATCTCACACACACGTGCCACATTGGCACATGTGCAACCTCTTAATTTAACCTCCCCTCTATCAATATAGCATTGTCATTTGCTCACTTCCACTAGCATGCTAGTTCTTGGGCGAAATCCTCTTGTAGAATTCAATCACATGAATGCCCATCGAGATTGGAATATCCCTTGTTTCTGCAAATCCGGCTGCTTTTGCGAGATTGTCATACTCAGCCGCCGTCCGTTCCTTACCGCCGGGACTGGTGGCCATCATCCATAGATCTTCAGTGGCTGTGTGGCGTGAAACGGCATCTGTACTGAGTACGGAAGGGACCACAAGCTCAACATTGATTACCTTTCCACCGTCAGGCAACGCATTCCAGCAGTTCTTTAGCAGCTTTACACAATGATCATCGTCCCAGTCGTGAAGCACAAACTGCATGCAGCCATGTTTGTGTTTTAAATTTTCAATGTTAATAGCATAAATACAATGGACAGCTTAAAGACACATAACCAAGCTTGTATGGCTAATCTTAGGGTTTCAAATGGGCTAGTCTGGTTTGTTCTGCAACTAGGGCTCTCAATTGGCTGGCTGAAATCTGTCCAAGCACAGCCCACAAAGTAAAATCAGGCCTGAATCCTGCTGGGCCCATATGGGAAAATTTAAATAGGCCCGAGCCCGGTGTGTCTAATAAAGGGTTTCTAATATTTCAGCCCAAGCATGAAAGGCCAACAGGCCATCTCAATTCATACACAACCCTAGACACAACGTGTTAATGTCGAGCTCATGAGCCCAGTGCATGAAATAGGGTCAACCCCAGACCCTGATCTAAGGAGTAGAGCTTCTGGGTGGGTCAGGACAGTCCACATTGTGCATTGCGATTTCCTCTGCGCATACTACATCATACACATGTGCCTGTGCTTGTGCGAGGGCATGTGCCAGGTAGTGGGCTGGAGGGGTATTCCGGCACTTTTGACGCCCTATGAACTTCGCATTCTCCATAAGATTTTCCATTAATTACCAAAATGCCCCTTTTGTACCCTTCTAAGGATGCACGTTTAGACATGACTGCTCACAAACAGATACGTTGATATGTACAAACATGCATCTAGAGATTTAACCACATCAAGAGAATTCTCTCTTACTCTCACTCTCACTCTACATTTCATTTGGGCACTTTGAATCAGGTTCAGAACAATATTCAATGCGTTGATTTGTTCCGGACTGTTTTGGTCATGCTGCTTTGGACAGGTTATCTAGGTTATGTTGACTGGGACTTGATATTCTATTAGCTATTTATCAAATACTTTGAAATTAGGAGTAAAATTCAACCACGGCACTCATGGCTCATGTGAGGAGATTAAGATGGATGGTGGCTCATGTAGCACTTATAGCATATTGGCATTAAAAAATTGATAGTGACAATGTAAATATAAATAAATAAATAAATAAACATCTAACTAACCTTCATAAAAATGGTCTCCGCACTTGGTACACCCTCAAACATATTTCCTCCCACGTGTTCCACGCCTTCAAAACCAGGTAAAAGAAATTAGGCCGATAGATATATCCATCTAAACACATGTACCACTATAAATATGCATGTATGCATACATGATACACCTATTTACACTCCGGGTACAATCCTCGCATGGGCAAATGTGCAAATGAGCTTTTAATGACTAGGAAATAATGCTTAGATCTTCTGTCTTAAAAAAATCAGATACTTTCTTTCCTTAGGTGGGCCGTGACGTACGAAATTGGCCGTTAAAAGAATTTTTTAGCCTTCCATTTGTTTTAATATGCTGCGGCCCATGGAAAGTATATATGCAGCGACCTCATTTTTATGACAAAAGACAAAACGGTGGAGCTCTCACACGGTGACATACACCGACAATGGGTGTGGCTCCAATACACGTGTGCAATTAGCAAACAGCAATTAGCAAACAGAGAGAGAGAGAGAGAGAGAGAGAGAGAGATACCTGGGCAATGAGGTGCACTTTCAATTACATGAGGCAAATCGAAATTCGAACCACGTATGTGTGGAAAGTGGGAGACAATGGAAGAAATGCAGGTGCCTGTGCCCCCACCCACATCCATCACTTGTTTCACTTCATTGAAACCTTTATACACCTTAAATATCTCTTTCAAAGCAATAACAGAGCCATTGCTCATAGCTTCTTGAAATAAATTGTTGAACCTAGGCTCCTTCGAACTAAACCCAAAGATATCCACACCATGGGCCATCTCAAAAGGGGTACGCCCGCCTTCAATCACGGCATCCTTAAGATAAAACAAGCCCTCCACCGTTGCTCGATCCAGGCTCAGTTTTGCTATTGCAGCTGCCGTGACACCATCCTTGTCAGGCACCAGGAAACGAGATCGGTCCGTTAGACCGTACAGGTGTTCCGGCACCCCACCCTTACCGTCTGATCTTACCGACATGGTGAGGATCGCATCCGTTACAAGGACTCGGAGTATACGCTCCAAGGAGGCTGCAGCATGTGGATTAGATGTGGGCATTTTGGCAACCATCTCTGCTGGGGAAAGCATAGCTTCAGGCCCAGCATCGGCGATGATCTCGAACACCTTTAGATCCATCGCAGCTCGCAAGACCATCGGGAGGCAGATGATGTCTCCCAGGCTGATAGGCATTAGGCCGTTTGCATGATCGTAGACGTCCATCTTATGTTTGTGAGTCTGCAATCTTAGCAAAATTGATATCTGCACTTACACTGATTTATAGGTGTGGGATGCTACAAGTAATACAATGGAGGTCAGGAAACAGCAACTTGAAGGAAGCGGATTGGCTGGTGTACCTCACACCGGCCATATATCTGCTGTATTGACGTCAGCAAGTTATGTGGGTTTAATCACGATATATGTATTATATCCAAACCGTCCATTCATTTTACGAAGCTTGTCTTAAGAGTTTAGATGAAAAATAAGATAGATCTAACTATCAAGTGGACCACACTGCTAAAAAAAAAAAAAAAGAGCTGGGGATTGAACGTCTACCATTGAAATTCTTTTTAGGGTCATAGAAGTTTTGAATCAATATATGAAATTTGTTTTTCCTCTCCATTTAGGACTTTGTGACCTTATGAATACATTAGATGGAAAATAAACGTTATGGTAGGCCTTACAAATTTTTCAACCGTGAAAATCATTATCTACGCTGCTATTTATGGTGTGGTCCATATCATCTTTGGATATGATTCTTTTTTGGATAATGCTCTAAAATGATCTCTAAAAATAAATGAACGGTGTAGATATAATAAATACATCATTGTGGGGCCATGTAACTTTGATCTCCTTTGAACCGTTCGTACAACTCGGAGCTTGAGGACCGTCAGTGCTCGTCTTCGCACGACAGGTACCTACAGCACCTATATAGCTGGTGTGTGGTACACCAGCCAATCCGCTTCCCAACTTGAAAGGAATCGACTGGACTCTTAAGCATTAACGACTGACCAAGTGTAATGATCTAGAAGGCCCATCACGTGAAATGAAATTACACTTCTTTTTTCAAAAAATAAAAAATAAAAAATCTATGAGGGCCATGTCCTATTAGTCCAAGTTAGTGTCCCATCTATGGCTCGATTTCGCCTAATTTAATTGATGGTGCAGGCCGGATTATATTTTCGCCGTGAGTCCTACTTGGAAACGGATTGGCTACTCCCCCTGACACGGGCCCCGGGCTGGGGGTCGGTGCTCTATGGGCTCCACCATGATGTATGTGTTTCATCCAATCCGTTCATCCATTTTTACAGATCATTTTAGGGCTTGATTCCAAAGATAAGAGGAATATAAATCTCAGGTGGACCGCGCCACAGGAAAACAATAGTGATTGGATATCCACCATTAAAATCCTCCTAAGGCCCACTGTAATGTTTATTTGACATCCGATCTGTTGATTAGGTCACACAGACCCATATGAAGGGAAAAAACAAAGATCAGCTTGATCCAAAACTTTTATGACCCTGAGAAAGTTTTTAATGGTCAACGTTCATTCAACACTGTTTCTGTAATGTGGTCCACTTGAGATTGAGATATACCTCATTTTTGGTCTCATATCATGAAATGATCTAGAAAAATAGATGGACTGCATGGATGAAACAAATACATCATAGTGGGGCCCACAGAATACCAACCACCAGCGATTGGCTGACGGCAGAGGGAGTAGCCAATCCGTTTCCGTCCTACTTAATGATCCATCAATAAAGGATGTACCATTTGAACGGTTTGGATTAATATACAAGTAGGCTATAGGGCCTACTGTGATGTATGTGTGTTATCCACACCATCCATTCATTTTATCATCTCATGTTAGATCATGAGCCAGAAATTCAAACATATCCAAAGCCCAAATGGACCACATCAGAGGAAATAGTGTGTATTGATCACCTACCGTTGAAGATTCTGGGGGACACAAATTTTGAATCAAGCTGATATTTGTTTGTTTTTTTTTTTTTTTTCCTTCTTCTTCCTTCCATGTCTGTGACCTTATGAACAGTTTGGATGACAGATAAAACATCATTATGGGTACAAAAAGGTTTCAACGGTGGACATCATTATCCTCAAATTTTCCGGTGGTGTTGTCTAATTTATCTTTGAATATGCTTCAATTTTGGACTCATGCACTAAAATCCTAGGATAAAACAGATGAATGGAGTGGAAGACATATATTTTATATTTAATCACCTTTCTTTTCTTTTGGGGAGTTGGTAAGGAACCTTCTGATTGTCATTCGCCTACGAGCGGGAGAGCCCTAAATCCATTGGGAATACGTATTACTTTTTAGAGAAATGCTTCAGTGCCGTCCGATCACTTTAAGTTATAATGGTCATAGTTGCATTGGGACACTTTGGCAATCCAATCCCTTGATTCGGATTGCATATTCGATCCACCGTGCAAATATTGCATTGATCAGACAATCCTAACCATCTAATCATTAGCCATTATATTTGACCAGTCTATCTTTTAAATTATTTATGCACCACTGCCAACTGCTTTCACAGTAAGTCCAAAAACCGTCTGCCTAACTCTTGAATGCATCTTGACCATTGTATTTTGATATTGACAGTAATATCCCTTTTCCGATACGCATGATTTCATGCAACCGGCCAATCTAAGTGGGGCTACTATCGTGTTCTTTGTGACAAATCCATACCGTCCATTAGTTTCATTAGATCATTTTATATCCTGAGCCAAGATTAAAAGTTCAAGTGGGTCCCACGGAAGGAAAAAGTGAGATGAGAAATGCCTACTGTTGAAACCTTCTATGGTCCAACATAATATTTATATGCTATCCAAATCGTCAAACCGTTCACAAGGTCATTCCCACCCTTATGAACTTAAAAACAAGAAAATAGTAGCCTGATTCAAAACTTTTGTGACTCTACTAGCTCAGCTGTGAGCATTCAAAACTTCAACAGTAAGTGTTCACTTTCCTGATGGGTGGCCCAATTGAGTATTGGATCCAATC
Organism: Magnolia sinica; assembly: GCF_029962835.1. Classification (NCBI taxonomy): domain Eukaryota; kingdom Viridiplantae; phylum Streptophyta; class Magnoliopsida; order Magnoliales; family Magnoliaceae; genus Magnolia; species Magnolia sinica. The sequence continues at coordinate 5,678,157 of NC_080576.1, read as the reverse complement.
CTTTTTAAGGATCATACATTAAAATGATCCGGAAAAACTGTTGGATGGGGTTGATTTCTAAGAAACATTAAAGTGGGCCACTAGTGTTTCAAACGGTCTCCGTTGTACACATCCACTGTTTTTTCTTTGTGGCCGAGGTTTGGATCTGCCCCACTTTTTTGCTCACGTCATAAAATGATCCTCAGATAGTGATGGACGGGGTAGATTTCTTGCCCTAAAATGACTCTGAGATCGAGCGGACAACCAACTGGGGAAGGGCCTTTCTCAAATTTCACAAGGTACATGGGATTCTGAAAGTTCTCAACTTTTGTGTCTCATCGTTGATGGACCATATTTCTAGAATTTCCAGGATGGATGATCCTAGCCGCAGATCTTGCAATAATTTTCATTTGTGTAGACCACGAGAACTTGTAAACAAATTCCCAATTTCTTGTGGTGTGGCCCACCTAAACTTTTGATCTACTTATTTTTTAGGCCACGGCCCTTACATAGGCTCATGAAAGTGTTAGATGGAGTGGATGTTATGACTTATGAGTAAGGACCGGTAAGCCCCACCAAAAACTTTCACATGCCCAAAGCTATCCTAACCCAATTAAATGAGGTACAACTGTGAAAATAAAAGATCATTAGGGGTAAATATGACTTTTTCATGGTCTCATTATGCAACGTCGGTCAAATTCAACCCAAACGTGCTTTTGACCGAATTTCTAAACAAGAGGCGGCTACTTTAATTATTTTAAAATCAGCTTACTTTTTCGATAGCTCATTTCTTAGGCCGTTGTATTAAAAATTATAAAAAATAAAATAAAAAATAAAAAATCAATCAACAATCAACAATTTGATCAATCTATCTATGATATCCCCCTTTTGTTTTATTTTATTTTTACACACGTAGCTCCACGTAATCACTCAAACCCAAAACCTCAATGTTGAAACATGTTCCTTTTTAATTTAATTTAATTTATTTATTCTTTAACCGATACAGTCTAAGTTTTGGATGCTACTATAGATGGTCGACCAATCATACAATGCTTAGGGTGCGTGTATAATTCAATCAACAATTTGAACCATTTATCTGTATATGGTCCAACAGACGGAAATCCAGGTGCAGCTTTGTCCATTGGCGCAGCTCAAGGGACTTTTGGGTGGGGATCGGATTAGTTGTTATCTGGGGTAACACCGTAGTGGGTGTTTTCCTGACCGTCGAGCCCACCTTTGTTGTGGCCATAGAATGGAGATTAAATGCCCACAGTTGAAAACTTCCCGAAGGCATACCTTATAGTGCTTGATATATCCACCTAGTCAATCAATTTTTTCAGCTCATTTTGGAGTATAGGTAAAAAAAAATAAAAATGAAATAGATCCAAATCTAAGGTGGGTTACATCATAGGAAATAGTGGTGATTGAACATCCACCATTAAAAACTTCCTAGGGCCCATGGTAAATTTTTATTTGTCATTTCAAGCCGGTGATAAGGTCACACAAATCTGAATGAAGGGAAACATAAATATCAGCTTGATACAATTCTTTTGGGGCCCACATAAAGTTTTATTAGTGAGCATTCAATCATTTCTATTTCCTGTGGTGTGGCGATGAGAAATAGATAAATTTTTTTTTTTATTATTGGGCACATGCTCTGTAATAAGCCAAAAAAGCTGTTGGATGGTGTGGATGCCTATAACACAAATCAAGGTGGGCCTCACAGTCCATCCCAGTCAGTTGGATTGGTAATATTTGGATTTTTTTGGCGGGTGTGGGCAGGGGTGTACACGAACCGAGCTAGCTCGGTTAGCTCGCTCGGCTCGACTCAAAAAAGCTCGATTCAACTCAGTTTGAAGCTAAGTTCGAGCCGAGTCGAGCTGATTTTTTGAGCTCGAAAATGAATTTGAGCCGAGTTCGATAGCCCCCACCTCAACTCGACTCGGATCGAATCTAGCTCGAATCCAACTTGAATCAAATTCGGATCGAACTAGTTCAGTGACTCAATTACTTTGCCATTGATGTTGCTTACCAACTTTTTGAGAAAATGACTTAACGAAATGTGGCTGGTGGCAAGGAAAGTTTGGCTGATGGCAAGGAAGGTATGTACATGAAACAAATACCTTTAAAAAAAAAAATTGTTACTTAAAAGGTGTTTGAGAAAATACTTGTAAAACCATTGCCTCTGTTTGTAAAACAATGAGATTTTGAAGTTGCAATTCAGGTGTTTGTGGAAATGCCTCAATGGTGAACTCGGCTTGATCTTGGCTCGTACTCGGCCCAAGCTGCTGACCGAATCGAGCCGAGTTGGCCAGTCAGGCTCGAAGACTGAGCCGAGCCGAGTTCAAGCTGAGGTTAACCACTGTTCAAGTTGAGTCGAGCTGAGGCCAGCTCAACTCGGTTCGACTCGATGTACACCCCTAGGTGTGGGATTGCTTATTTTCCATGCCCCATTAAATTTTTTTATTGATTTTTTTTTTAAATTTTAACATCAGGATTTATTATATCCAGATTGTTTATCTTTTTGGGCTCAGGTCATGTTATGATATCTAGTTTTTTTCAAGGACCTTAGTCAGTTATTCTATCTAAATGCATCTGAATTGTTCATTTTTTAAGCCCTACTATTTTATTTCTTTTAGGATTTATTGCATCTAGACTGTTCATCTTCAGGGTCCAAGCCCTCAACCTTAAAGGTTGTTGTAATATGTAGATTTATTTTATTTTATTTTTTTTGAGGATTTGATAAGCTATTTAATATTTTAGAACGATCTTCTAATTCCAAGTTTTGTTTAGTGTGAATATAAAACTTTTTATCTATAATTAGTTTCTAAATTATCTAAACACACAAACTTAATTATTTATTAGTGACTTACAACTTACATCCAAATAAAATGATCGGTAAGTCACTTATAACTTAAAAAAACTTACCATCATCCAAATGGGCCGTTATATTTCGCAGGTCTCAGGTGTGGGATCCCTTGGATTCTCTTGCCAATGATGGGGCATTTCACCCTGTTCACCATCTTCTTTGATATCTGATAAATAAGTTTCCTGCTTAGAATTGGGGTGGACTCTAATTGAGTGACGTTAGCGCTTAGAAAACATTTTGATTATATATATATATATATATATATATATATATATATATATATATATATATATATATATATATATATATATATATATATATTCCTGGCCTCTCATTTTTTTTTTTTTTTTGGCAATTGTAAACATCACTCCTTTATTTGCCTGTGTTAGAGCTATTAACCTTCCCCCCCAGATTGTTTATCTTTTTGGGCTCAGGTCTTGTTATGATATCTAGTTTTTTTAAGGACCTTAGTCAGATGTTCTATCTAAATGCATCTGAATTGTTTAATTTTTGAGCCCTACTATTTTATTTTTTTAAGGATTTATTGCATCTAGACTGTTCATCTTCAGGGTCCAAGCCCTCAACCTTAAATGTTGTTGTAATATATAGATTTATTTATTTATTTATTTTTAAGAGGACTCGATCAGCTATTTCATTTTAACACATCTGGATTGTTTATCTTCTAGGCTCGATTGATTTTTATATTAAGATTTATTGTATCTACATTGTTTATCTTCTGGGCCTCACTGATTTTTTATATATTAAGATTTATTGCTTCTGGACTGTTTATTATGTAAGTTCCCTTTTAATGTTTATGTTGAGTTATTGTTCCACATTATAGGTATTTAGAATCTATGAGCCCAATTTTATGGCTTACTAGATAATTGATTTAATTTAAGAATTGTATGAAATATTAATTTAATTAGATTGGCTTCACAAATTGGGATATTTGATGTCTACTTAACCTTTTTATATAATTATAATATTTTAGAATGATTTTCTACTTCAAGTTTTGTTTAGTGTGAATATAAATTTTTTTATCTGTAATTAGTTTCTAAATTATCTGAACACACAAACTTAATTATTTATAAGTGACTTACGACTTACATCCAAATAAAATTATCGGTAAGTCACTTAAAACTTAAAAAAACTTACCATCATCCAAATGGGCCCTTATATTTCGCAGGTCTTAGGGGCATTTCACCTTGATCACCATCTTCTTTGATATCTGATAAATAAGTTTCCCGCTTAGAATTGGGTGGACTCTAATTGACGTTAGTGCTTAGAAAACATTTTGATTATATATATTCATGGCCTCTCATTTTTTTTGCAATTGTAAACATCACTCCTTTATTTGCTTGTGTTACCACCCCCCCCGGGATGAAATTACCCTGATAACTTTTAAAGGCAAAAACCCCCCACCTCCATATCCATCTCCATCCTAGCTCATTCTCTCCTCTAACCCTCTCTCAGTCTCACCTACCTCATCACCTTTGTTACGATCCCAAGAGTCTAATAGTGTGGCTTGACATGTTCCATTACTACTGCAGCTTTTAGCATATTTTTTAGATTCTTAACAATTGATACCAAAGCCAAAATCATTTATTACATTCAAGTGGACCGCTATAAATGGCTGGAGCATAGTGGAATGTTACGATCCCAAGAATTTAGTAACCTAATTTAACACATCCCATCAATCCTGGGGCTCTTGCCGTATTAGTCAGGTTAGCCTCCATTTTGTAGGCCCTACCTGTCAATAGCACACAAAAATTGAATGTAGGATCAATCACAAAGAACAGCAGTCTAAAAATCAAGCTAATCCACTCATAGCCTCTCCTTAGATGTGCAACAATGTGTGACACCACCACCTCAGATGCACAATAACATGTGTGCCCTACCTTAGACTCAGAACAAAGGGTAAGGTTGTCTTTAAACTTTTTCAATTTTTATTTTTATTTTTTCTGAAAGATAACCGGTGAAATAATGACACCTTTTTGGAACAAGGATTGCCTGGTGACTCTATATTTAGTGGGATTTAATTGGGCCATGTGTCATATTGTCTCAACCTAACAATTTCAAACATTCTTTGCAAGGGTCTACGTCTAACAAACCAATCAAATCTTGCCATGGCCCAACACGCTCAACACCATCCATATGGTGTTGGGGTCACCATGCAATTTAGTTCACCGTTTTGGGTGAGAGAAGCTGCAACGATTCTGCAAAACCAGAGGGGATGCATTTACACTAACAGAAGTATTTATAATTGTCAGAAACTAGTGGAGATGTGTTTACAATTATCTAATAATAATAAAAATTAGAACAACATGGAGAGAGGAAATTGTTGGAAAGTCCAAGGAGAGAGGAGATGAAAAGTGGTTGTAAAATGTGGGAGGTGCCATTGTAACCTGAGAGAATATAAACATTATAGAGTTTTATTCCAATGTACACAAGAAAGTATTGTATGTCAATCAAAGTCATTCATTTAGCAGACCGGTATCTTACTTTCCATTCTTTCTAATACTTTCTTTCAATTTATATTTTTGTCTTCCACGTTAGTTTGATGGCTACCAATGAGATAGATGTATCTGGTTGGTTTGAATTTTTATACGAAAGAACTGTGCTGTATATATTTTCCATTCTTTCCGAGAAATTACCCCAAAATTCTCCCTCATTGGAAGATCCTCATTGGAAGATCCTGGCCTCTATTATTTTGTCTTTTTCGTGGTGAATGAGGACTAATGATGCTTTTTTTTCTTCGTTTTTTTTTGAAGTTCTGTCTATGGGCAATCAACAAAAAGATTAGTTTTCTGTTGGGGAGACTTTTTTGGGCATGGTCAGTTCTCAGCGTGTGGAACGGTGCACTAAGATACATTAAAATTATGAGCATGCACAAAGTCATGCATACCCTATTTCCTTCACCATGACTTTACTCCTCCCATCAAGTCAAGATGAAAAATGAATGCCGATCATAGTCACTCTTCCCATCAAATTAAGATGAAAAATGAAAGCCGATCATCTGGAGCAACTTCCAACTTTCACCAAAGTGGATGAACGGATTTGGGTCAGATGTTGTGACATGGAAGCGGATTAACCAGTGACTAGTGAACATTCTTGGTAACCTAGCAATGCAAGATTTAAGTGGTTTGTTAGAGATGGGCTTCATCCCTGACAGTAGTAGGTGGCCCAATCAAATCCTATCATATCAGGGTTACTGGGGATGTGACGTCTCCAGTGATTCAGTCACCTAAGGAACATGGTAAGAATTGATTGAGTAACGTGTTGCTGTTGGAGATAATTTTATATATTTAACTGAAGAAATATCAAGCAAGCTTTGCATAGGCTTCATCTCTAATAACAGAATATTACCTAATAAAATTCCGCAACATTGGGTCACCAGGCAATCCGCATCCTAAATATTAACCTAAACTGGAATTCGCTGGGAAAAGATTACACTGTTAAGGGACAATTTTACACTGCTCGAGGTGGAAATAGAGGGAAAGCCCGACAACTCATGGGCGGCTTAAGATAATTTATTTGGAAACATGATACATAAAGATACCGTCTTGCTCCAGGAGGAATGTATTTATGTAATGGGGTCTCAACGTTGTCCTTTATGGCACACAAAACCATGGTCAAGAGAAAAGGTACAGCAGTCATCTACGACCAGCGGAATAAGAAAGGCCAAATAACAAAGGCTAGGATATTTCAATACCCCATGCTGACCCTACAATTGGCTTGGTGTGTGTATAAATTCTTACTGACTCTTTTAAGAATTTGCCGTATGTGATGTGACTCTGAAACCTGAAAGGTCCACGTGAAGCAGCATCACATGAAACCTCCCGAGCCCAATTTTTACTTTAATCCAAAATACTGATGGACCATGAAAAATGAAATCAATTTCCTCCCTTGATTTACATTTCTTTTTCTATGGCCCGCGAGAATTTTAGATTGGGGTGAAAATTTATCCTTGTGGTTTCTTGAGATTCTGTATAATATGGACCGTTCAGATTAGATGCCCATGACACATGTGAATGGTGTGCACATGTATAAGTGAGCATCGCTATATATATATGTGTATATATATATATATATAGAGTCATGCTCCCCTGCGCACCTACGCACGTGTGCACCTTTGCACACGTGTCATGGGTGTCTAATCTAAATGGTCCATGTGATGCGGAATCCCATAAAACCTCATATGACAAATTTTCATCCTAATTTAAAATTTTGATAGGCCATAGCAAAGATAAATGCAAACCAAGAGAGGAGACTGTTTTCATTTTTCATGGCTCATCGAAGCTTTAGATCAAAGTAAAACTTAGTCCCGGAGGGTTTCACGAGGTGCTGCTTCATATGAACAGTTCAAATTTTGGATCCACATCATGTATGATGGGTTCTCAAAAAAGTTCGTATGTAGTATGTAAGAACTGGTTCACAGGTGAGCGTTTCCGATATATATATATATATATATAGGGAAATGCTCACCTACGCACCAATTCGGATGTAACTGGTGCCAACTTTTTTGAGAACCCATCATACGTGATGTAGATCCAAAATTTGAACTGTTCACGTGAAGCAGCACCTCATGAAACCCCCTGAACCCAAGTTCTACTTTGATATAGAACTTTGATGGGCCATGAAAAATGAAAACAGTTTCCTCCCTTAATTTGCATTTCTCTTTGCTATGGCCCATTAGAATATTGGATTAGGGTGAAATTTTGTCACATTGGGTTTCATGGGATTCCGCATCACATGGACCGTTCAGATTAGACACCCATGACACGTGTGTAAAGGTGTTGCATAGGTGAATAATATTGGAATATATATATATATATATATATATATATATATATATATATATATATATATATATATATATATATATATATAGCATACCATGCTTAGATTTGGTGACATTGGTAAATATATCCTCCATATGTCATCCACTACTTTTAAATTGGACACCGTCATTTTAAAAGAAAAATGACCAAAAGCCTAATTGAAATCATGGACTCTTTTAGGGAATAAAAAAGAAATAGCAATGGTTATTTCCACCGTCCAAGAAAAATAATATACTCCGAGAGGAAACTCGTGTTTGTTATGGAAAGAAAACTCACGAGAAATCCTATATTCGTTAAACATTCATCACCCGCATGCTTAACCGCTTGATCCCCAAATCATGTGCCATGTTACACGTGTGAACAAGTAGTATTCCTCCTCTTTATGCTCATTTTGAAGTGCATATCTTGATTCCAAAGGAAGCGAAGAGTGTCGACCAAAAATGTACACAAATCGGATGATCTTGACCATCCAATTAGTCAAGAAAGGGAAAAATTCTTTTTCCAACAGCCCAAATCAATGCGAGAAAGTTGATAGTTAAGATCATCGGATCTGTCTTGTCCTAGAGCTACGCACCATCAGTAGCGAGGCCAATGGTTTGGATTGTCCGGATTGAGTTTCGGGTATGCCATGTGCGGGCAGGATTGTTCCTTCAATTTGTTGTTACATGGTAGTGAACTTAAACAAAGATGAATCCAGACCGTCTGGTATCCCAATCCGACGCCTGGATTGCCCAGGACAGAAACACAGAACCACGCGGGAAATCCAAGCTTTATCAATTGTAACAACAAGCATCCAAGCAGACATGACCATGACACGCAAGGCCCACCAGATGAACAGTTCTGTTTATCCAACCACACAATACACAACCACTTTATCAGTAGATATATTAAACAAAAAAAATAATAATAATAAAAAATAAAAAATAAAAAAAAAACCACTCTATTCTAACTTTCTTTTCCATAGATTATTAGATATATCTCTAAAAAGAAATGCAAAGCCACGTAGCAGTAGGAGAGACTAAGAGGTGTTCCATCCTGAGCCATTCATTAGGTGGGGTCCATCATGAATGTACCATGACCCAACTATCCAACCAGTCTTAGTTGGGCCAAACACGTGTTGTTGAATTTATGGGTATATTCAACTGGGACCCAGGTGACGATTGGTTTGGATCTCACACACATGTGCCACATTGGCACATGTGCAACCACTTCCCCTCTATCAATATAGCCTTGTCATTTGCTCACTTCCACTAGCATGCTAGTTCTTGAGCGAAATCCTCTTGTAGAATTCAATCACGTGAATGCCCAGCGAGATTGGAATATCCTTTGTTTCGCAAATCCGGCTGCTTTTGCTATTTTATCAAACTCCGCCAATGTCCGTTCTTTGCCGCTGGGAGTGTAAGCTAACATGTATAGATCTTCACTAGCCGAACGGCGTGAAATCGCATCCGTGCCGAATACTGAAGGGATCACGAGGTCGACGTTGATCACCTTCCCACCGTCAGGCAAAGCATTCCAGCAGTTCTTTAGCAGCTGTATGCACAGATGATCGTCCCAGTCGTGAAGCACACACTACAGCCATGTTTTAATAATTCAATGTTAGTAGTTTAAAAATGTTGAATAGCTTAAACATGCAAAACTAAGTTAGCATGTATCATTAATATTTTGGGTTTCAGCTAGCCAAAGTCTGGTTTAGGCTGCAAAATATTTATTTGGAGCCCATGGGCTAAGGACATGAGCTTAGACCCAGCCCAACACCCTAATCCAAGGAATTGGGCTAGGGATAGGCCTTGGCCAGTCCACCAAAATCAAATAATTCTCTCTAAGGATTAAAAAAAACAAGATCTGTCAAACTAACCTTCATAAAAATGTTCTCTGCGCTGGTACACCTTCAAACATATTTCCTTCAACATGCTCGACACCTTCAAAGTAAGTTAAAAGCACTTAGGCAGACGGATACACACGCAAATACATGTTCGTTTTCCATCATAAACGGGTGGATATGCATACATACACCAACAGTGATATGTTTGTATATATGCATCCGCATGCCAATAAGGAAGTAATTAAAAGAAATTATTACATTTTTATACTATAAAATTACCAATTTTATTATGATTAAGGGATAAAACAAACAATGTAACAAAATCTTCATCACGGTCAAATATAAGCAATATCACCACATAATTACAAGAGTAAATAATCATTGCCCCATTCATAGCTAGTTACCTTTGTAACAGGAAACCCAAAAAAGCCCCAAATTTTGAAATGGGTGTGTTAGCAAGGTATCATTTGTTAAAGTCCCTTGATATACATTGATATGCCATCCTCTAATTGCTCGAGCTTGAAATGGTGTCAAAGCGGATGGTCAGGTGTACAAATCCTCTAACCGTTCGAGCTTTTAGATCAAGTGCATGTTGTGGTGTGGGCGAGTGTTAATTCCAACATAAATAGGTAAATTAGCATGTATGTATGTCTGTATGTTGAGAGATCCTCTTAACTGTTCGAGCTTTTAGATCAAGTGCATGTTGTGGTGTGGGCGAGTGTTAATTCCAACATAAATAGGTAAATTAGCATGTACGTATGTCTGTATATTGAGAGATCCTCTTAACTGTTCGAGCTTTTAGATCAACTGCATGTTGTGGTGTGGGCGAGTGTTAATTCCTGTATATTGAGAGAGAGAGAGAGAGAGAGAGAGAGAGAGAGAGAGAGAGAGAGAGAGAGAGAGAGAGCTACCTGAGTAATGAGGTGCATTTGAAATTACGTAAGGTAAATCGAAATTAACACCATGGATGTAACAACCCTAAATTTTGGTACATTATTAAAAAACTAAATTAAATATTTAAAGATTTTATTTTTAAATCTAAAATAAAAACAAGTCAATAGTTGAGTTGGTAGCGAAATTCTTAGTTGAGAGAGAGGTTTAGGGATCGATTCTTGAAGTGGTAATAATAATTTTTTTATTAAATATCATAAAAAAAATTCAAATTCAGGATAAGGGAGGATGTGCTCACAGAAGGTTTTTGCATTAAAAAAGAAAGGAGATAGGAAGTCTAAAGTAAAAGGAAGAGGAAATTCTAAGAAGGCTCGATCAGGTAAGTTCTAATCGTTAGATCTTTTTAACTTTTTATTATGTTGTTAATTTCTTCTTGATCTATACAATGGATGGCGTGGATCATCCACACCATCATTGTATAGGTGTGTAGAGTCAATTTTAATAAAGTGATGTTTTTATGATTTTGGTCTAATTAGTAATATTTTAGGAATAAATTAAATGGATGGAACCTGATTATGCTAAGATAGATCTGTACAGATCATATGATCCTTAAGGCCAAAATATAAGAGGTCCATAATTTTTAGATCAATCTAATAATCAGATAGGCCACATTAGTCAGATCTAAAAGTATTTAATAAAGGAATCTTAGATTTTTGCGCAAGTGTTGGTATCACTTGGCGTAGAAGGTCGAGATGGGTCATCGGTGTATGTGTGGTTAGATCCACACCATCCATCTAATGTGTATAGACAAAACATGATAATACCTCAAGAATCTGAATGATCTGACCATCCGATGGACTACCTCAATCAAGTAATTATCATTTAATTTTATAATCTTAAAAAAAGGAGAAAAAATAGAATAGAAATTTTAATTATTTGATTATTTTGGATCTGACCACCTAGGATGTTAATCAGAGGTGGGCCCCACCATGTAATAAAAACAGATGAATAATAATGTTGTTGATATAACTGATAGGATTTCTGAATTCAAGCCAACATAATTACTCTGTGGATTCTACACTACCAGACTCAGGTGAGTAACCCAACTTGTCTCATAATTCATTAAAATTAAAATAAATCATTGTGATTGTTTGATTGATTTACTGGTTTGAATATTTTGATATGATAATTGTACAATAAATTTATATGTGAATATTTTAATCGAGACAACTATTCCAAATATGAAAAATATGCATTTACATATCATCCCTCATTCATTGCATTGCATAATGCATGGTCGATCCTAGGGGCCCTCCCTAGAAGAAATGTCGATCCTGGTAGAGCGTTACCAGATGCGGGATATGCCCAAGCCTACCGAAAGGTGGAAGCCTACCCAACGGGTGGATGCGAGTTGAACTTCCAACCCAAGTAGATGAATGATCACCCTATCTGATGCATTCATACCTCATTTTACATCATTATACATGTATTTTTGTATTATTTTAATTAATATAATTATGAACCATGCTGGGTTATATCACTAATCCTGGCCAGCTTATATTTTTTATTGATGGAAAAACCGTACAGATGTGAATGAGGGTAGGCGGGTGGCTCAAAAATAGGAATATGTGGTCAAGCCAGAAAGGACTTAAGGGACACGTGACCCTACTTGACAAAAGAAGAAGTTGCAGCCTTAGACTAGTCATGATATTTTTACTTTAATTATATTTAATTTTCTTAGATTGTAAATTAATTCTTTCAAGTTGTTGGACATGTTTATTTCATTTCATAAGATCCCAATTGAGAGGGTTTTTAGTTATGTTTATAATTAATTATTGGAATAAATGATCGTTTCTTATTTTTGAGATGTTGTTGAGTATGAATGGAATGTAAATCTACGGTAGAGCTAGTAGGTAAATGAATAATTGTATAATTGAATGAAATTAGTACACTCAGTGTACGTGTCATGGGCCGAAACTCGGGGCTGAGGGTGCACACTCTGTACTCGAATTTCAGGGCGTGACAATGTATGTGAGGGAAATGGGAGACTATGGAAGAAATGGAGGTGCCCATGCCGCCACCCACGTCCATCAGTTGTTTCACTTCATTGAAACCTTTATACACCTTAAACATCTCTTTCAAAACAATGGCCGACCCATTACTCATGGCCTCATGGAATAGATTGTTGTACCTAGGCTCCTTGGAACAAAACTCAAAGAAATCAACACCATGGACCATTTCGAAGGGTGGCTACCCCCCTTGTATCACAAAGTCCTTAAGATAAGACATCTCCTCCATTGTTGCCCTCTCAAGGCACAGTCGCACCAGTGGAGCCACTGAGATGCCCTCCTCATCTGGTACAAGGAAACGAGACTCATCTGTTAAGCCATACACAGGTTCAATCCTCCCACCCTCACCGTCTGATCTTACCGACATAGTGAGGATCGAATCCGTTACAAGGACATGGAGTATACGTTCCAAGGCAGCTGTAGCATGTGGATTTGATGTGTGCATCTTGGCAACTAGCTCCGATGCTAAGAGTTGAGCTGCGGGTCCAGCATCAGCTATGATCTCGAACACCGGGTCCAGCATCAGCTATGATCTCGAACGCCTTTAAATCGATCGCGGCCCGCAGGGCCATGGGGATGCACATGACGTCTCTGAGGCGCATGGCCGCTAAACGGTTTCCATGATCGTGGACATCCATGTTATGTTTGTGCTTTTGTGGCCTTAGCACACCTGACGCTTATACCCCTATATGGAGTTGTATCGTGCGGATGCTAAGATGAGATTTCATGTCTACATGTACTTGTAAAATTCGCCTCTACTTTATTTCAATTTTTTGTAAATTAATAAATAAATAAAATTGAAACGTACATTGCACGTGGAAGACTGGAAGGTTTGTCCAAATTTCACTCCGTTCGAGAGGGGTGCTGCTAGGGCGAGGGAGTAACAGATTAATGGGTGAAGCCCTTACCATGGGACGACTTCGATGAATGTGTGCCCATCCATTTTTCCGCTCATTTTAGATGGTCTCATAAATGAGGCAGATCCAAATCTTAGGTGGACCACATATTATGGATTGAATTCCCATCATTAAAAATTTCTTGGGTGCCGCAGAAGTTTTTTGGGAAGCCGCTAGTTGTGTTTTCCATTCATCGAAATTTGTGTGACCTTATCAAGAGTTAGATGCAAATATATATTACAGTGGGCCCAGGAAGATTTCAATGATGGGTTCAATTATCACTGTTTTCATATGGTGTAGTCCACTTGAAATTTGGATCCGCCTCATTTTTAGACCATAGCTTAAACTAAGCTGGAAATATGGATGGACAGCTGGATACACAAAAAAGAGTCCAGATCCTCTGTTATCAGGTCAACAGAGAATTCCTGATACCCTAATTCTCATTGGTCCACGTCACTACCCACTAAAAAAATAAAAATAATAAAAAACAGCTTCGGACGCCAAACCATTAGGGTAACAGGAATTCTCTGCTGTTGACCTGATAACAGAGGATCCCGACTCCACGAAAAAATACATCGAAGTGGGCTACACCTGCTAAGTTGCCTCCCTGTCTAGCTCACCTAATCCACGCTGGGAGCGGATTGGATACTGAATGCTTCAGTAGCCAAAACGCTACTGAAGTTACGCGGTGAAATTCAGTTGGTCGAACGCCATGAGCGCGTTTCCTTACCATTAATGCTCTTTTCTTGAAGTGGCGTGGTGAAATTCATTGGATGTCATGGGGGCGTTCCCTCGTTAATTTCATTTGGTTGAATATCATGAGCGCGTTCGCTCACAATTAATGGTCTTTTCTTGAAGTGACATGGTGAAATTCAGTTGGCTGAATGCCACGAGCGCATTTCCTAACAATTAATGCTCTTTTCTTCCGTTAGATGGCTCTCTTCGTTTGCCCGTGCACGCACTCGACCAAATAAGGGGTAAAGCTATTTTAAACTCATTTCTTTTCTTTGCTCCCCTGTTGAAATGACATCACCACTTTCCGTGGATGCTACCATGATGTATGTATTGTATCCACACCGTCCATCCATTTCGTGATATCATTTTAAGATTTTAAGGCATAATATAAAGAGTGAGAAAGATCCAAATTACAAGTGGACCCTACCATAAAAAATAATAGAAATTGAATGCATACCATTAAAAAGATAGGAAAAGGTGAGGACTAAGCTTCCACCATTGAAATATTCAGGTGACCACAAAAGTTTTGGATTATATTAATGTTTTTTTTAATTTCAGTTCATCCTAGTAGAAATGATCTCATGAACCATATGGATGACATATATACATCATGGTGGACCCAGGAAATTTTCAACCACAGAATTCCCCTACTTACTTTTCCACGCCGTACGGCCCACATAAGTTTTAGATCTGCCTCATTTTTGAGCCAACATTATCAGATGATATGAAAAAAATGATGGGCGGAGGGATTTCACACAAATATTGTGTGCCCCACTAAGCTTGCCGTGGAAGGAAGTTCATGCGGATGGCCTTGGCCGCAGTTGGAAACGGATTGAAGCTGGTTGGCTTCTCAACCAGACATATGTTACGTCACCAAGTTCTTTGGGCCCATCATGATGTATGTGTTGTATCCACATCATCCATCCATTTGGAAAGATCATTTTTGGGAGTAAGTAAAAGAATTAGGCAGATTCAAAGTTTAAGTGGACCCCACCATAGAAAACAGTGAGAGGTGATGGCCACAGTTGAAACCTTACTAGAGCCAACCATGATCTTTATTTGAGATCCAACCTTTTTATAAGTTGAAAAAGACATGGAATAAGGTAAGGCATAAATATTAACTTAATCGAAAGCTTCCGTGGCCCAAAGAGGTCTTAATGGTAGGCATTTAATCTCCATTGTTTTCTACAGTGGGGTGCACTTGAAATTTGGATCTTTCTCACTCTTTGGATTATGCCCTAAAATGATATCACGAAATGGATGGACGGTGTGGATACAATACATACATTATGGTGGCGCCCATGAAAAGTAGTGACGTCACTTCAGGGAGAAAAAAAACAGACTTGATAATAAAGTTTACCATTACGTGGGCGACTACTCGAGTGCGTGCACGGGCAAACGGAGGGAGGCGTCTAACGGAACTCCAAGGAAAAGAGCATTAATTATAAGGGAACATGCTATCAGGATTCGACCAATTGTATTTCACCACGACCCTTCAGTATTCAGTATCCAATCCGCTCCATCCACGCCCGTTCAGGAGAGGATAAGATAAGGAAAAGAGAATGGCCACGAAAACTTCTGCCAAACAATAGTGAGAGACGCGCTTGGGTAACTCGCCAAACAAAGAACCACGGGGTTGTAACCTTCATGAGATCCCCTCCATCCATAAGTTACACTGCCTCATCTGAACCATTGAACCCAAAAATTATGATTATCCAAAATTAAGACACGCTTCGCCACGGGAAATAATCAGGATAAGACGATCACCACTAGTTTTGTGTACGACCCACATTGGTGTTTATATGCCATCCAAATCCATTCATATGATAGGCCTCGTAAGAATGAAAGAATAGCCAAATTATCGGGATATTCTAAAATTCAACTGGGCCATGCATTATGGGAGCGGTTTGAATGGATCACATATCCACATAAGTCGGTGGATACCTAACTGTGGGGCCCACTGTGATGTATGTGCTTTACATCCACACCGTTCATCTATTTTGATAGCTCGTTTTAGGGCATGATCCAATAAAATAAAGTAGATCCAAATCTTAGGTGAACCATACCGAAGTAAACAGTTGTGATTGAATCCCATCATTAAAAAATTCAAGAGGGCCACCAGAATGTCTTTGTGACCTTATCTACCCTGTTGATAAGGTCACAAAGACCTAGATGAAATGATAAGGTCTGTGGGGTCCACCACCTTTTAGGATTTCGGTCAGTGCTCTGTTCTAAAAAAACAGCTGGATCGTTTTTCAACTTGGCATCTCGTCTCTATCTTTACATCGACAGGGAGAGTGATGGTTCACTCCAATTGAAAGATTCAAAATGTGCAGGCCCCACTTTGGACTAAAAGAAAAGGTTAGACTGAACTTTTGGGACATGACTTGACTACACGAGGGTGACATATATAATTTTGATTGCTATGACTGCCTCTTTTTTTTTTTTTTTTTTTTTTTTTTTTTTTTTCAAAAAGATGATTGATGTAGCCAATTAAGAGCTCTTCCTGCACCATTGCGGCAGCAAAGTGAGAGCTCTTCCTGGACCATTGTTATAGTTAAGTCATTGCTCTTCATAAATCATTTGATGCTCTCAATCCAGAGCTCTTCCTTAACCATTTGATGTAGCCAATCTAGAGCTCTTCTTGAATTATCTGTTTGCAGCCATATCAGTTCTTCCTAAATCAATAACCTTGAGCTTACTAGGCGGCATAACGGCTAAAACCACCTCGGCCTCGACAACTCAACTCGACCTCAACAAGTCGGAATGGCCTTAACAGGTCAGCTCGGCCTCAACAGGTCAACTCGACCTCAGCAGGTCAGCTCGAGTTCAACACAAATCCACTCGGCCTCAACAGATCAGCCCGACCTCAACAGGTCCGCTCGACCTCAATAGCTCAGGTCAGCTCGGTGCTCAATCTCACACCCGGAGCTATGTTGCTCGAAGAGGAAACAACTCGGTTGAGGACATGAAGCAAAGGGAAGAAGGAGAGCACTCTTTCGTTAGCGCCAAAAGAAAGAAAGAAGACGACTAAGACTGATGCCACCATACCAACCGACATCCAAAAAGTTACTTCCATCGGTACACTCCTTTGAACGCTAAGCCGAAGTAAATGCTAAAAGAAGCTGAGCTGAGAAAGGAAACCTGACGACCGAGCCTTGCTGCAGGTCGGCATACTACTCTGAGGTTTGCTCGTCCTCGGAAGGTCAGCTTGGCCTTGGCAGCTCAGCTCGATACTAAGGCTCATCGGCCAAATCCAACCTCGATATCGAATACCGAGGGACATATCAACTAAAAGACATGGGGGGCTCTTACCCCGCCTATGAGATGCTGAACGCTTGAAGATCTACTACCCTCGGGTCAGCCTGGTCTCGATAGGTCAGCTCGGCCTTGTCAGGTCAGCTCAACCTCGACAAGTTAGCTCAGTCTTGATAGGTCAATTCGGCCTCGATAAATTACCTCGGTCTCGACAGGAAAGGTCGGCAGACTACACTTAGGTCAGGTCGGCAGACTACACCCAGTACAGGTCAAACCGACATGAACCGTTAAACCAAGACTATCCGAAGAGAGAACTACTTGCTGAGGAGAGGATGACTCATAAGTTAGGTCAGCCCAACTGCCTCCTCCCGCGAGCTCAATGAGCTTGACATGGTGGTTCTTACGAGTAAAATTGTTCAGAACTTGAAAAACAAAAGAAGGAGGGGGAGACGGAGCTCACCAGGGAAAGAACGGGCAAGTCTCCAGGCTAATTGAAGAAGAAAATGGACGCCAAAAATCGCCCAAAGAGGAATGAGAAGACAGAAGGGGGAAGAAAAAAGAATGCAGATGGGAAAGACCCTAAGGGTTAGGGCTTCCCTTACATAGCAGTGCCACGTGGCGGTCATTAAAGACATCCATCAATGCAACTCTGTACGACGCCCCCTCGACTACCCCAACTCGACACGTGGCGCGATCTCATATGCTGCTCGACCCCAATATCGAGTACGACGCCACACGTCACAACCTCATTGGTTCGCCATCGAAAAGACGGCTTGGCGCCCCACATGACCTCGAGTCACGAAACGACGCGCCATGATTAGGAACTGAAATGTTTCGACTTCCGTGTTGGCCGCCATACTTGACATAAATGACAATACGACTCCACCTAGTCCATGTATAATCCTACGTAGCTCCGACGAACTTACTTCTCAAACCTCCATAGGTCAGCCCAAGAAGTAAGGGGGGCTTACTGTTTGGGAAAAAATGGACAAGTCGATAAGTCAGCTTATGGAATGGACCAACTCTACTGAACCAGCATAGGCCCAGTGAAACCCGAGCTTGATATGGCTTCTACGTCCAAAAGCAGGCTAACATTCAAGAAGGGTGATAAAAATGCAAGGACACTCTAAGAATGGGGCAATGAGTTCACCCAAATGGCCAGATATCGACCTAACCCATAGGTCGACCATAGCTCGGTCAGAGCTTGACTATAGGTCAACACTGTCTTCAACGGATTTAAATGATCATCGGGGTTCAACTAAAGCAAATGCTAATCTACCAAGAGGCTTAGTATTATCTGCTTTCACTATATTTAGCACCTTCGCCTCCAGACCTTTCCTCAAGCTAATAGTCCTGGAATTTCGCCAACGGCCCGAAGATATCTCCCAAGAACTTTGGAGGATAAAATCATATCCCGGGGATCTCAAACGACTGTAATCTCTGGAAGATCTCTAGCATATCAGCAGTCCTAAATAAGAAAGTGTAACACCCCGTACCTTTGATACACGGGTGTTACCTTTTTAAACCCACACCAACCTAAATCAGATTGGATTAATCAATTGACTTGAACATAACTTACGCAGGATGGGCCTTCCCTAAGGGCCACCATCAGAGGCCCCAGAAGTTGGAATGCACCTTATGACAGTTTGGAAGGTAACCTTGCCTAAGACACCTCAAATCAGAATAGTTCCAACCCAACTAACTATAGCAATAGGCGGTGAATCAATCTTTGAGGGCTAGTAAATAGCCAACCGAGCGCCATTTCACTCTAAGACCACAATAAACCGTTGAAATTTAATACCGAACTGATCCAACCATCGGATCAGCGATCATGGGGCTAAATGGAGCCCGGGACGTGTGGTACGGCCCACCTGGGCCTCGAGTCCGCCCTAAAAATGGGCCAATACCCCCATGAGTACTTACAAGGTGTTTGAATGGATCAGATTTATTGTGACTATCTCGGTGGAACTCATACAGTGTGCATGTGCATCTCATGCACTTATGCACGAAGTATACTGGAACTGCTGGCCCGGTCAAACAAGCTTTGACCGAGCTCTTTGCAAATAAGAGGAAAACACAAATTCTCCCACCCAAAACAGGGTTCGAAAACTCCCGATCTTTGAGCTCCTAAGTGGCCCATCATGGCCACTTTCCTAGCCATCTAAGTCATTCACCTTCTCCGTGGGGCCCAACTTAATGAAACTGTATAGCCTTTCGATCCCTTGTAAACGGATGAAGGAGATGGGTTACCATCATCCGACGCTATACAGGTGGGAGACATCTGTGAGATGGGGCCTAACAGAGATTAGATCGGACGGCTCACGATCAACCGATCGTGCAATCCCATCCGTCCATCTTTCAGTTGGAGGCGTGCTCTCCCTTTGCTAAGAATAGCCAAGCAAAGTATGAAATAGAGAAAGTGGGAGAGGAGACCGTCTTCTCTGGGAAAGTAGGGGTTGAAACGATTGTAGCTGCCCCACGTTCGCATGGAAATCAAACCGTTGGGTGTTTTCTCTCCCACTTTTATAAAGAGCATTGTAGCTCTCGAGATTCGGACTAGCAAGGGAGGGGAAAGAGAGTGAGAGTCGGAGGGGTCGTGCCTTATTCCATAGCAAAAGCTTAGGTGAGCATTTTCTTTCATTCTGTCTCCTTGTAGTTCAGCAAGGATGAAGCAACAATGGTGTTTGGGTGCTGGAGTTGAGCCAAACAATGGCTCCATTTCAGGCCGCGAGTCAAGCAAATTGTTGAAGCAACTCAGGCTGAAAACGGGCAGGATTGAAGCATCGGTTGAGCCCTATTTTGAACTCTCGATAGAGCTTTAAAGCAGACTCAGGGAAACAAGCCAAAACAATGACTGTATCAAGCTAAAAACCAGCTTAGATAAGAATCCGTTTGAAAGAGAAACAAGGGCCGAGTCCGAGCTGAAGGTAAGCCAATTGATGGCTGCGCTCCATGGTGAGGACAGGCCAAATAATGGCTCCTATTCCGGCTGATTCCAAGCTTAACAACGCCAATATTTCGGCCTCGGAACCAGCCTTATAAATGGCGGTGATTTGGGCTAGGAAACAAGTCTTCGTCAAGCTCCGTTTTGAGCTGAAACAAGACTAAAATTGCGGCTCTGTTTCGGATCGAAATCAGGCCAAGACTGTAGCGGCATGTTAGGCTAGAATGGGGTCAACCAATGACTGTGTTGCAAGCCGAAAAGGAGGCCGAGATGCTGCCATCTCAAGCTAAAACCATGCCAACCAATGGCCGAGTGCTAGGTTGAAGCTGGGGCAGGAAGAAGGCTCCTGTGCGAGCTCTACGTTAGGCTAAAAGTGGCTAGCAAGTGGGCCATGAGTTGGACTAAAATCGGGTCTCAAGTAGGCCCTGGTTCGAGCCCATGCACAAGCCTTATAGCTGACCACGGATTAAGTAATGCCGGGACAATTAACAGACCGTGATTTGCATCAGTTGCAGCCTGTGTGGAAGCTCTGTTTGAAGCAGAAAAGGGCCCCATCTGGCCGTGAGAACTAGTCTTCAACTAGGCTTCGAGCAGGCCTCTGATGAGAGCTGAATGGGTGTTGAACGCACCCATTAGTCGGCCGCAAGAAGAGAAGGTGCAGAGAGGAAACAGGGGGCATGGACTAATCTGAAAATCAGCCTAGAACTGGGCCGATTACAACAAGCTGTGGGTGGGCTATCCCACTAACGACGGTTGGCCTCATTGCTGTGGCCTGCATGTAGGCAGGCGAGCCACACCGCATAAAACAGAGGGCCATGTCACACAAGCAACGAGCTGCACCTGAGACGTGTCTCAAAGGGGCCGTCGCAAATCATGTGGCCAACCACCTGGAGGTTGCATGGTTCCCAGCCATCCATTGCTGGGTCTCGGCCGCAAATAACGGGCCGAAACCAACCCCCGTGTGGTTTGGGAATCAGCCCAGAAGTATGGGCTGGAACCCAACATTTCCAGCTATGATATCTAGTCTATAAAACTGGTGGGCTGCACCTATGTTTGCAGCACCGTGGGATGCACCATGACTGAAATGGTTGGGTCGCACCCCATTTGAGATCAGGTGGGCTGCAGCATGGTAGGCACCACACTAGCCCTATGGGCTGTGTATGCAGCACATGGGTTGCTGTGCTCAGGATAAATAGGGCCCACCATGGCCCAGTTTATGCTGAAATAAGGACACGTGTTTGGTGGGCTTAATCGCCATTGGTAGTAGCTCAAACAACCATAAGTTAAAGCCTTCCAACTGTAAGCCCCGTATCCTAGAACGTACCGTTCCGTGGACTTCCGCGGTCTTCCCGGTCAAATTTCGACAACTTTTGACCCTTAACCGATATTTGCGCGTGACCCTGATTCACACACTGTCAACCCAAGTCGACTCAACCTGAGACTTGTACCCTAGCGACGGCGCCGTCGCCGCGGTTCCGATGCCGCGTCTTGCGCGTTGATCCGATACTCTGGCCAGGAGATGTGGGCTAACGTTCGGTGTGAGGAAAACGCCGTGAGTGTGAATTACGAGAGAATCTGTACGAGACGTCACATCAATCAATCAATCGCATCATGTCAAGTACATATCACCTTGCACCCATTCCCAAGCAAACCCAAAGTCAAAAGTTTCTTACACAAGCCCATACTTTCCTTACACCAAAAACTATAAAAGTTAAAAAGTTCTTATACCCATCACTCACTACATCCATCACTCCATCACCCATCTCCCTTTACAACTCTCTCTCACTTTTTCAAACTCATTTCCAAGCAACCAAAATACCATACGTCCAAGCCTCCTAAGCCACTCCAAGAGAGCCACAAGTGTGGCCCACCTTTCCTACCCTTTCATCTCCCATCTCAACCATCTAAACCCCATCTCCTCCGTTAAGATCGAAGCTAAGGAGCAAAGGAAGCCAATGGAGCAAGAAGATCAAACGGTGGGTGCTTCTATTAGGCCTAGATTTCTTTTTTTTGATGAAGGGCCAAGTGAGACCTACCAATTGATGGTATGGATCTCACTTTGGACCCTAGGTATGGCCGATGGCCCACCTTGATCCACATGATCATTCCATAATGGGGCCATTCTCCATTGACCTTATCATGATGTTTATTTTCTTTGAATGGCTAGAGGTCATCTAGACCTTCCATTTTGGTGGGGAAGGGATCTCCACCATTGATCTTTGATTTGTTGAGCCCATGTGTTATGGGACCCACTTGATGTATGACTGATTGCAATGGAGGGCCCATAGTGTCGGGATCCCTCCATCACACGCGTGTCCCACTCTCTTTCCCTCCCTCTCTCCCTCTTTTTCTATTTTTTTATGTGATGATGATGTGGTTGTGTTGTAACACCCAGTACTTTCAGTACTTGGGTGTTACCTTTTAAACCCACACTCAACTAAAAATTACTTGGGTTAACCAAAACGTGAACTCGACATACGTAGGATGGGGATTCCCGTCGATATTAGAGCCATCCATCAGGGTCTCCAGGAGCCAGAATACTCCCTACGACAGTTGGGAAGGTGAGACTACTCGAACACTCAAAGATTGAAGCCATTATGCTAGTTAATTCTGATGCAACACACTTGTCACCAACACTTTAGAATTCATTAGCAACAAACAAAGCCTTCATCATAACTAATACCCTATATTAACCGTTGAAAAAGTTTGTCAGGCCCACCTGATCGGTGGATCACAACCTATGGGCCAATGATGGCGCAAGGATGTATGTAACGGGCCACCCAGGACTCACTATTAACCCAAAGTGAACCAGGATCCCTGGGTATTGTCCCCCAATGCAAATGAACGGAGTAGATCATGGTAATCACATTTCAGAGGACCCCTACACAATGCATGTACACAAAGGGTGCTTGGACACGAGGTGTACTAAACCCAATGCTCGGTCAAACTAGCTCTGACCGAGCATTTCGCAAATATCTTCCGCCCTTTCTCTCCCTGTTTCGAACTGACCCACTTCAAGCCTGTAAGTGGGCCACCACAACCGTTTTCCGAGCATTATAAACCGTTCAAATCTTTCATGGGACCCACACGATCAAAATGGTATAGCCGTTTGATCATTTGTAAACGGACGAAGGAGATTGAACGCCACCATCCAATCCATGCCAAAAGCAGACCGACCGAGGGCCTGTGAAAAAAAAAGAGAGAGAGAGAAACCGCCCTTCCTCTCTGGGAAGGACAAATCTCAGCCGTCCACGGTGAGGACGATCACAACCGTCCATCCCTCTCTCACTGGCTATAAAAGGAGGGCACTATAGCCCTTAAAATCTACGCCAAGAGAAAGAGAAAGAGAGTGTAGGAGAAACAGAGAGTTGGGAGCTGAGAGTTTGAGAAGGTGAGAGAGACAAACCTGGTGCCGCACTGCGTCGACCCGACCCATGCAAGTTGAGTCGAGTCAGTGCAGTCCGACCGAGTCAAGTTAAGAAAGAGAGTGAGTGAGGGAAGAAGAAAAAAAAGAGAAATAGGGGAACCGACCCAGGTGAGATAGGTTGTAACTGTTCCAGGGGAAAACATTTTCCTTTTGCTCATTTCTCATTTCTTGATAGCCCCTCCTCTAGTTGCTTCTCATTTTTCCTTTGTAGCATTAGCTAGTGGTAGATAATGTTCACCTGGAAACAAATGGTGGCTGTAACTCGGGTTTGAGATCAGCCAAATAATGGCTGAAATCCGACCGAGAGAGAGACTGGAAGACGACCCAGTCTCAGACCGAGATCGAGCCAATCAATGGCCGTGGGATGGTCTGAGGAAGTGGTGTTGGTGGGTCCCTGTTTTGGGCTAGGACTGAGCCAATGAATGGCCCTGTTCCCGGCTGAAATCCGACCCAACCAGAGCCTCTATTTCGGGCTGAGATCTAGCTAAACAATGACTGGGATCGAAGCCAAACCAAAGCTCTGTTTAGAGCTAGTAGCACGTGTTGCAAACAGGCCATGCAACGGCCCTGTTCGGAAGCTGAAACCGACCGAGCAATGGTTGGGTTTCAGTCAGGCAACGGACCTAAATGGTGACCATATGCTAGGCTAAGGTCGAGTGGTGTGAAGCTCTGCTTTGTGTTGGAGACAAGCCAAGCAATGGCTGCCTTTCGAACTAAGATGTTGGGCTAAACAATGGCTGGGAAGATGGACTGAAAATAGCCCCCTCAGCTGTTGCAAAGTGCAGTCCATAGCTGGCCTTCATTAGAACCTACTTGGGGCCGAACCGTGATCTATATGGTCCCAGCTTGGGGCTGAAAAACAGCCAGGATCGAAGCCAGGAACAGCTCCTGTAACGTGCAGCAGAAGGACTGTTTCACGTCTAGAACTGATGGACCGTGGACTGTCTGGCGCCAGGCCCTGCATAAATGCAGGTGGGCTGCTCTTGGGCTCTGCAAAAATTGCAGGTGGGCCTCACCCAACGTTAACGGGCTGCACCTTGCATTCGGGCCAGGTGCTGCTCAATGATTTGGTCTTCCATCAGACCAGGTGGACCCCACCATATAAAGGTTATGGGCCGCATCAAGCCACCACGGTCCAGCATCCTTGCTGGTGGGCGGCACCAAGCTCCAGGTGGGCCGTACGTCAGGGGCTGTCCAAAGTCAGGACGTGGTCCACTTTGATGCTTATCCACACCGTCTACCTTTGTGGCTAGCTAGGTGGGACCCACCCTGCACCTGGTACACTATGGGACGTGGGGCCCACCAATCACATGGGACCCACCTGTGAAGGAAATACACGGTGCATGGATGCACCAGGACGTTAAAACAGAGGACGTCCGAACACTCCTCTGTCAATCAGTTCACGTGAACTGGTTGCAAAAAGTTGAGATCTCATCAGCTATAATGAGTCTGGGAAATTCGAATGGTCCACATGAAGCAGCACCTCATAAAACCCCTTGGTTTCAAATTTTACTTTAAACCAAAACTTCGGTGGGCCACAACGAATGCAAATAGTTTCTTCCTTTAAAATTGAAATTATTCTTGCTATGGCCCACTGGAATCTTGGATCATGGTGAAAACTCACACCCTGAGGTTTATTGGGATTCTACATCTTATGGACCGTTCGGATTTGACACCCATGTTTACGCGGGACCCACATGTAAGCCCCGTATCGTAGACCGTACCGTTCCATAGGCTTCCGCGGTCTTCCCGGTCGAATTCCGGCAACCTTCGACCCTTAATCGGTATTTGCACGCGACCTGGATTCTCATGCCGTCAACTCGAGTCGACCCAACCCAGGACTCGTACCTTAGCGACCGCGTCGTCGCCGCGGTTCCGATGCCGCGACTCGCGCGCTGATGCGATGCTTTGGTTGGGAGATGCGGGCCAGCGTTCGGTGCGAGGAAACGCCGCGCATGCGAATTTTGAGAAATTCTCTACAAAGTGTCACATCAATCAATCAATCCCATCAATCCCATCATGTCAAGTACACATCACCTTTCACCCTTTCCCAAGCAACCCCCAAAGTCAAAAAGCTCTTACACAAACTCATACCTCTCTTACACCTTTTGCCAAAAAAGTCAAAAAGCCTCTTACACACCCATCCCTCTCTCTCCCATCCATCACTCCATCACCCATCACTCCCTCTCTCTCTCCCTTTACAACTCTCTCTCTTATTCATTTTTTTCAAATCCAATCCAAGCAAGAGAGCACCATACGTATGAACTTCTCCAAGCCCTCCCATGGTGAGAAAAATGCTCATGTGTGTCCCACCTTTCCATCCCTAGATCTCTCATCTCAACCATCCATTTCTCATCTTCCTCCATCTAAGAGAAGCACAAGGAGCTAAGGAAGCCAAGGGAGCAAGAAGATCAAGTGGTGGGTGCCTTGATAGGGTAGATTTTGATATTTTAAGATGGGCCAAGTGAGGCCAACCGATCAATGGTTTGGATCTCACTTTAGACCCTAAGATGTGGCCGATGGCCCACTTGGATCATCATGATCATTCCATGATGGGGCCATTCTCCATGGACCCCATCATGATGTTTATTTTCTTGCATATTTAGGGTCATCTAGACCGTCTAATTTAGTGGAGAAGGGATCTCCACCGTTGGATTTAATTTTTAATGGGCCCACATGTAATGGGACCCACTTGATGTATGATTTAGTACAAGGGAAGGCCCATAGTGCCGGGGTCCCTCCATCACGCGGGTCTCATTTTCTATCTCTCTCCCTTTTATTTTATTTTTATTTTTATTTTTTTTGTTTTGTTATGATAATGAGATTGTGTGGCCCACTTGAATGGACCCCAACATTAAGCATGTATTTGATCCCAAGCCATTTGTAGGTGGGGGCCCACTTTTTGCATAGGTTGTGACCACCATCCATCATTTGGTGGCCCACCTGAACAGGGCCCACCTTAAAGTGTTATGC
This sequence comes from Magnolia sinica, assembly GCF_029962835.1. Lineage (NCBI taxonomy): Eukaryota > Viridiplantae > Streptophyta > Magnoliopsida > Magnoliales > Magnoliaceae > Magnolia > Magnolia sinica. The sequence goes on along the minus strand of NC_080576.1, from coordinate 5,651,450 downwards.
ATCACTGTCCAGCGTCCAGGGACGCTGGACGTTTTAGGGAAACAAAAATATTAGCTTGATTTACAAGCTTTTTGGGTGGACCACTTGTTCAGGTCCCACCTTGATGCATGTGTTCAATCCAAGCCGCCCAAACTTTTTCTCAGACTATCTTAGGCGTTGAGCTGAGAAATGAGGGTGATCCGAGTACCTGGTGGGCCATAGCATTAAAACGGTGATTTTCACCTTTCAAATTTACTTAAAATTTCTTACGCGCCAGGACATGTCCAATATTGGGCTCGATGGACTTGTCATAGTCTGTAGAGACCAATGGCTGGGGTAGATTTGCACAATGCGGGCCGCACACCCGAAAAACCGTAAGAAAACGGGTTTTTAAAAAAAAAATCATAGGCAGCAGCAACGCTGCTGCCGTTGTCAGTACCGCAGGCGGGCGAGCGAGCGAGCTGCAACCCACGGCCCTTGCCGTGGGCCCCATCTTGATGTTTACTTGTCATCCAACCCGTTCATGAGGTGGGCCCCTCCCTGATGTAGGCCCACTCAAAATATCAGCTTAATCCGAAACTCAGGTGGCCCACATAAAAGGAAACAGTGAGGTTGAGCGTCTGCCATTGAAACCACTGCTCTGGGCCACAGAAGTTTTGGATCCGGCCGAAATTTGTTCTCCCAATTCTTTTGGGCCCGCGGGTTAATATCAATGGATTGGATGGAGTGTAAACGTTATGGTGGGCCCCACATGGAGCCCACAGTGATGTAAGTGTTGACGGTGGAGCCCACTGTGATGTTTACGTGAAGCCCACTGTGATGTTCGTGTGGAGCCTGCTGTGATGTTTGTGTGCTGTTATGTGTGTGTGGGTGTGCGTGTGTGTATTTATATGTGTATATATATATATATATATGTGTGTGTGTGTGTGTATATATATATATATTATATTATATATAATATTTTATGTATATATATTATATATTAGATTATATATATGATATAATGGTGGTGGGAGGCCCATCTCAATACTTGTGGCCCATGGTTGAGGCCCACTTGGATTTATATGTACGGCCCATGGGTCGAGGCCCATTTAGGCGTATTGGGGGCCCATGGGTTAAGGCCCATTAAGGTGCATTGGGACCCATGGGTTAAGGCCCATTAAGGTGCATTGGGACCTATGGGTTGAGGCCCATTTGATGCACGTATGGGGCCCAATTGGCAAGGCCCATTTGACACATATAAGGCCCATGTGAGTAGGCCCATTTGATGCACTCTTAGGCCCATGGGTTATAGCCCATTGCAATGTGCATAAGGCCCATTGGTACGGCCCATTGATGTGGCCCACTTAATGAATATAGGCCCATATGATACGGCCCATTTGATGTATTGGAGGCCCAATGGGATATACCAAAGGTCCATTGCAATGTGCAATCCCAACATGATTTATGACAGTTGTGCCTTGGGAGCAATGTTGGTTTGACGTCCACATTGCAAGTATAATGTTGGTTAAATGTCCGCATTATGCCTTTCCCTAGGGCCCATGGTTGGGCCCATGCGTGTAATGTGTAGGCCGTCTAGGCCCATCTTCGTTATGAACATCATCTATCCCATATAACATGTTTAGTTCCATGATTCATGATCATATGCATCATACGTATGCTTGATATGAGAAATGACTGATCATAGTATATGCCTTTGGGCAGATTGTTTAGGGGCTCCCGTACAGGGGGTGTTGCCCTACATGAGCGCACGATACGCGCAGGATTGTTGTATGACGGATAGTGTGATTCATGCATTTGCATTGTGTGATATGGTTCCTGTGTAGCGACATCGGGGCCATAGCCTCCACGACGCATCGTGGTTGGCGGGATTGGATACTAGAAATCTTCTACATGGGGTGCGATAGATATCCCTGGTGAAAGTCCCTAAACCCTTATGGTACCAGGAGGTTGCTCCAACGTCTAGACCGAGTGGATGCATGAGCGCTGAGTGCCGATTACTAGACGGTTGCGCTTTCCACTGTGTCGTGGTCGGTTGGAAGGGGGTGCGGCCTTACCCGCCCGAGAGTAGGGGGCAATGCTAGGCTGAGTCTGACCAGCTCGAGGAATGGGTCCGCTATTGACGAGCCGAGCTCGATTTTGGCAGGCGGATAGTGAGGTCTTTTCCACTCACCTTATTGCGTGTGATGGGGCGGCAATCTGGCTTGGATTGTACTAGACCCCGGTGATATTCCAGATTTTGAGTTATATCGATATGTGGACTTAGATGAGGATTTGTATGCTTGAGTTGCATTTCGCATTGCATGGCCCTGGTATGGCCGACATCATTCTTTGCACCGCATGGCCTTGGTACGGCTATGGTATTTTTGGCATTCATCAGCATGTTCCGCATTATTCTGATACTGTATAGCTGCATTACCACCTTGAGCATACACTTTCACCACCCTCTAAGCTTTCCATAAGCTTATGCACGACCGTTACGTGCAGGTGACGTAGGATCGCAGCAGCGCTGAGGCTTGGGCGCGTAGTTGATCTTTTTGGAGCTTTTGGTCTATCATCATTGTATTTTCCTTATGCTCATTGTACTTGTAAAGTTTTTTTATTATAGTGGAAATGTGATGGAGTTTTTGGTTGTTGTTTGTGGGTTATGCCTTTGGTTATGCTTATTACGAATCAAACTGATGTTGAAAATCCTCCTTGTAGCATCCCAGGATCGGAACCTGGCGAATGGGCGCTGGGAGCCGAGAATGGGGTTCTACGGAGGCTGTCGGCGCCGGATTCGGCGATCGAGAATTTTGTGAGTCCGGTTTCCGAGTTTGGGGCGTGACACCACACGTGAAGTAAATTGGCGGTGCATGCATGCACCAGGAAGACATAATATTCAGTTCACGTAAGCTACTGCAAAATTTCGAAATCTCCCCATGGTTGATGAATCTGAAAAATTTGAATGGTCCACTTGGAGCAGAACCTCATAAAACCCCCTGGTTCCTATTTTTAGGTTGAACCAAAACTTAGGTGGGCCATGATTAATGCAAACAGTTTCTTCCTTTGAAAGTGCATTTATCTTTGCTATGACCCACCAGAATCTTAGATCAGGATGAAATTTTACTTCCTAGGGTTTCTTGGGATTCCACATCTTATGGACCGTTCAGATTTGACACCCATGTCACAAGTGTGAAGGAGCGCACGTGTATTCATGTCTTGCATGGTGAGTCCTACACGTGTGGAACCCACTTTTGTGCTCTGGACATAAACTATCCAGGGGCTGGACGTGATGCACCAGGACGCTTGATATTCATATACGTAACATATAATATACATACTGTAAACATAAATATACTATATGATATATCTATAATGCATATAATATATACATACATACCATATGGTACAAATATAATATGCATGCTTTGTACATAGATATATTGTGTGACGCACCCATATTGTACATAATGTGTACATGTATACCGTATGATGCAAATATATTGTACATAATGTATACACAGATATACTATGGGATGTATATAGTGGGCAAGCTCATCTATATGGCAGTGGGCCACATATGGGGGCCCCTCCATGATATAAATGCTTATCTGCCCGCCTTGAAATGGACCCCACCAACTAAGTAACTGTATATTGTCCCCACTTATTGGGACAAGTATTGTCGGGCCTGTACTCCTCTCAATAATCACCAAATCATCACGATTTGGGCCTTTCGACCAACCATGGCGTCCTGGAATCTTAAAACTTATCAGCTAATGCAAGGGATTACTCTAGGAATCTGTTCAAGTGACGTAGAGACGCTAGCTTCTCGAGATGGCTCATACCAAAGGACACCCTACAACGTATCTGGTGATGATTCTTCCCTTTGAGCTTTCCATCTTCTCATTAGCTTAAGTTATAGTTGTTATTTAAATTCATAATTGATATCTCTCTTTATAATCACATGTGTTAGCTAGTGGAAATTGAATTATTGTATTATATGCTTTATGATTATCTTGAATAACTGTTCATGCTTGTGGATTGCTTAGGGAACTTAAACTGGTACATTAGTGGGAAATTCCCACATATGAATGTACACCCATACTTGGGATGTAACTTGACAAGTTGTGATCGTAATGGACCTTCGACTTGGTGGTTATTGAGTGGTGGTCTAGATGGACCATTGATGTGGGCCTACCATCAAGGGTTGCTGTGTCCAATGGCTTTCAAGGATGGTCTTTTATCGCACAGTTTGATACTTGCCCTATGTGGCCTACTTTGATATCGCCCTACGTGGTTTTGTTTTGGTATTTACCCTAGATGGGTTCGATGTTTTATATTGTCCAACCATGCGATGGTAAGCCCCAAATATTGGAATATGATTGGCCACTAGTCGACGGGGTACCATTAAACATCCTAAGGTGGTAGTCTCATGGGCCGAAGATAGTAGTCATGGGATACTATGCCCGAGCCGTCGGCCTACGCTCGGTCATGTGCTCCCCGTAGTGACCTTTGAGCTTACCTAAATTGGCTGGTTGTAAATGGACTAATAATGACTTGGCTAATCATGCATACATGGCACATTTCGATGACTTGGATCACTCTGCCCTGCGATTACGCTGAATGTTACGCTTATGACCAGTCATTCGATGACGATATTGACTTGGATCACTTTGCCCTGCGATTACGCTGAATGTTGCGCTTATGACCAGTCTTATCCCTGGGTGACGACCCCAATGTCCGTCCGGATGTTTTTCCCGGGACATTGCCTGTCTGGATGTTTTACTCGGGGCACAGACCGTCTGGATGTTTTACCCGGGTCAATCATTACATTCATGCATCCATGCATCTAACAAGACTGCATTTACTCTGTTTTGATTGTCTGTATGTTTTATACTATTTCTTACCTAATGCGGTGGTGTGTAATCTTGAGGGGAATTTACACTGAGTTGGCCACTCATCCATCAAATATAAAATCGTACAGGTAGTACAGGTGACTTAAGGAATTTGCATGTTCAGACTTGATAAGGAGCAGGGTACGATCACCAAGAATGCATGACTGTATGCTTGGAGGAGTTATGTGATCTTGCGGCTTATATTTATATGCTTTCTATTTTTCATGTATTAGATCATGTAATTCTTGTATTTGTAAATTTTGGAGACATTGGTTTGTATAAGTCATTATGGGCATATTTGAATGATAATGAAATTTTCCTTTATGTCGATTTGTCCACACTACGCTCATTTGCTTACTCTGATGAAAGAAAAAAAATATATATATTTGAATTTGACCATCCTTTAAGGTTAACACTCGGGTTTTTGGGAAACGGGTCGTGTACTCGGGTCCTGAAAAGTCGAGGCGTTACATGTGTGGCCCACCTAGATGGACCCCACCACGAGGTATGTATTTTATCTAAAACATCTTGAAGGGAGGCCCACCTTATATGTGTAGTACCTGCACCATCCATCATTTGGTGGCCCACCTAAGCAGGGCCCACCCCAATGCATGTGCAATGCGAAATCGTCCAGCGTCCAAAAAGGTAAAACACAAATATTAGCTTGTTTCTAAGCTTATGGGGTGGCCCACTCTTATAGGCCCCATCTTGATGTATGTATTCAATCCACGCCGTCCATTCTTTTCCCAAGCTCATTTTAGGTGTTGAGCTGAAAGATGGGACCAATCAAACTTTCGAGCGGGCCATAGCATGGCAAACAATAGGTTTACCGTTGAAATATCCCTTGTCGTTTCTATACCCCAAAATATATTGAATATTGGGCTTGTTTGGCTTGTCTTGAGATATGGAAAACAATGGCGAGGTTGGATTCATCCGATGCGGGCCCTACACATGAAAAACCACAAAAATTAGTTTTCTTTAAATATATATATATATATATAACAAGCAGCAGCCGCCGCTGCTGCTAAGAGGGCGCAGGCAACGCCTGCGCTGTAGGCGGGAGGGCGGACAGAAGGCAGGGACCCACGGCCCTTACTGTGGGCCCCACCATGTTGTATATTTGATATCCATACCGTTCATCGGGTGGGCCACTCCCTGAAGTGGACCCACTCTAGAAATCAGCCATATATGAAGCTCAGGTGGCCCACATCATAGGAAACAGTGGGATTGAACGGCGACCTTTGAAACCCTTTTTGGATCCACAGAAGTTTTGGATCAGGATGAAATTTGTTTTTACTCTTCATCTATGTCTACGTGACCTTATCAACGGGTTGGATGGCGTATAAACATTATGGTGGGCCCCACGTGGAGCCCACAGTGATATATGTGTTTTATTCCCACCATCCAGGCGAACGGTGGAGCCCACAGTGATTTATGTGTTCTATCCCCACCATCCAGGGGACGGTGGGTGTGTGCGTGTGCGCGTGTGTGTGGGCGTGTGTGCATGTGCGTGTGTGTGTATATATAATATTATTGTAACGCCCTGAAATTCGGGGGTCGAGCATAACTCAGCTCCCGAGTTTCAAAACATCACTTATGCAACATATTTAATGATGGATGTATGTTGTCTGTATGAGTGCATAAAATATGGAATAGATTAAGCCAAACTGCAAACATAATTCAGGAATAAGTGAAAGACGCAAGCGAAAGACTTAAAGAAACATATGTGTATATGTGCAAGTCCCTGAAATACGTATACTCTGCCAGGTCATAATTACAAGTGTTGTTTCAAAATATATGTATCAAAATGAAATCATCTTTTACAAATACAAGAAAAACCAAGAATCCCCGTAGATCAGGACACGACTCACATGAACCCGCCTAAGAACTGCATAACAGAAAATGCGTCTTCATCATCCTCATACTCCTGCTCTGCCTCAGAGGTCGCGTCATCATCTGCATGTAAGACAGAGTCTGGTTGGTATTGAAACACTGTCCCAGAATGTGGGAGTGAGTGATCAACTCAGTGGAACTATACAGTAAAAGTTAACATGTTATCAAATCAATCAAGCAGTAATGATAAGGCAATATAATCAAACACGTCCTAACTACTCTTGTTAATGCAAGGATGTATATAGAAATGATGCATGCTCTTGCTTGCACTCCCTCAGCATCTTCATCTTATGGTACGCATGACAACCTCCCGCAGTGCCAACAACTCCAACGCACATGTAATGTGGTGTATGAACATGATTACCAAGTTATTATTAGTCCTTTTCATACAGCAGGATTGAGAAGCTAAAGTACCTTCCTCATATCACTTTCCAAACAGTGATCCATTCTAGGGTCGTCAGTCCTAGACAATCTCATACGATCATATGGTTTTAAGTCGCTGCAAAGAGCTCGTCACCAATCAATGCATGCCTATCATACCTTAGTTACTACCCTAAGGCTCATCTCCTCAATGCAGTAGCAAGGTATGCTCGAGGTCACTACAAAGGGCTCGTCACCAATCAATGTAGGCCGACAGCATGAATACAGTGTCCCATACCACCACAATCGGCTCACGAATCTGGTGTGCTCACTGGTTACTACGGGGAGGCTCGTCACCCCAGTGTAGGCTAACAGCTCGACCACGGTGTCCCATACCACCATGCCCGGCTCATGAGTCTTAGCGGATCGAGGTACAATGGTTAACGGGATTGCATTGGTAAGTTTGGTACCCTAGATTCAAACAATAGCGTCTATACATGGTGTACATCCACCGGGACAATCGGGTTACTTGACGAACTCGACTAGCACGAGCGCACGTTAAGTTGAACGACATAGAGTGCGCAAACACCCCGTGTGGCCAAACCACTGCCGACAACCCTAATACGACTCGGGTTAATCAAACACGTCCTACATGGTGAAAACAACCTCAGCCACAAATTCAAGCTCGTTACCGATTTCCTGGACTATTCCATAGTCCTAAACATCTTCAATTTATAACAGGTATTCATACTAACAATTTATAACAATAAGGAAACAACCATGCTAATCCTACAGTATGTGAGCATTTGAAGAATATCAACTTAACATGAATTACACATAAGTAGTGCTTGAAGTAAAACAACAAAGAATGTAAATTGCATGTAAAAAATCGTACACACCAATAGGATAGTTGAGAATCTCTTCTCAATGCCCATAATAGGTTGATATATTACACACTTAACCATTCAGACATTTTTACAAACACTTAGACTACATAGTCCAACATACATGACGTATGTTGGTGATAACACACATATGGACAATTCCTTTCGCCAAGGAGTTGACGCACATACACCTAGCACAAGTACACGATAATTAATCATGGCAAACACATGTTCATATTTTATACGTATACGATACTTCCTACATATACATAGAATACACAAATCTCAATATAACTCTTATATATCAGGAACGCAAAATAAACATCACAGTTGACATGTGAAATTGCATCCACAACAATAATAAACCATTACCCAACATTGAAAGCCTTGAAAACTATAACCTATACGAATATAGTCCGCACCTTAAACCAGAAAAAGCGCACAGATCTGATTCAGACGATAAGTCTTCGTCAACGGCGACTAGATAACCTAAGGCATGAATAGAAATAAGCTACATCAACACTTAGACAAGTCTAAGCTTTAAAATAGGCTAGGGTTTGATTAACTTACCCAAGAAGGAACTTAAAATCGCTAGAATAACGATTCAAAAGTGATGGTTTAGAGATACAGAGTAATAGGAAAGAATCTCAAGATGATTCACCAACTTCTCTCTCACTTTCTCTCTCTTTTAGCTAGGGTTAGAAAATTCGTATGGAATAGAGTGAGGGTTTTAAGGTCTTTATATAGGCCTAAAATAGATGAAAATAGCCCTAGGGCCAAGGTATACTTAGGTTATAACCAAATCAGGCCTATATTGGTCCAACGGAACACTTCTGGTAGTCCTTTCTCCACGTGCGGTCGGACTTAAGCTCACTGACCATGTATCTAGGTCAGGTTGAGTTTTCGTACCGATCGGATTTACAGATCAGCCGTGGCGGACCACTCTCAATTCAACGGTCATCGAAACTCGATCAGGTCCGCCGACACTAGAACATACTTGGGCCATCTTCCCTAATCCGAGGGTGAAATTGGGTCAGAATCCAACGGTCAGAAAGCTTAAAATCGGCGCGCAAGCGACACGACTCAGATTTCATAAATTATATTTAATTTCTCAGCTTTCTCACACTCTTTACTCTGGACTCAAGCAAATCGACCTAGGACATCATCTAGTTTTGATTTTTGAGGTAATGGTCAAGCCCAACAAGATGAACAAAATTGTCTAAGATCGACGCTATCGGACTTTCGACGTGCGGTCCAGGTCTGATACAAAGTTTCCAAGTACTCCCGAGAGCAACTGGATTTAGCGTTGAATCCTAGATTTCAAGGCAATATAGCATTAACGATTCTACAGGTTTTGGGTCCTGCAGATCAAATTTAAAGTGATTGATACTAATTTCACAAGCAATTGAGTTTAACGCTAATTAACCCACATATAACCTCTAAGAAAAATTAAGATAGTACTTGGGCCTTGACACGAAATTTTCCGCGTCATTACAATTATATTATATATAATATTGTATATACTATATATAAATTATATATTATATTATATATAATATACTAGGTGGTGGGCCTTCATGTGGAACCCCCCCACTATGATGCAAGTGTTGCATCCAAAACCGTCCATCCATTTTGAGAGCTCATTTTATGCATGAGCTAAAAATGAGTCTGATCCACCTATTTGGTGGGACCCGCATCATGATGCATGTGCTGCATCCCATCCACCCAACCATTTCAAAAGCTCATTTTATGTCAGGAGTTAAGGAATGGGTCAGATCTAAAATTCAAGTGGACCCCACCATTCAAAGTAGTGGTCAATGACACCCACCGTTCAAAATTTTCAAGGGGCCATAGCAGTTTCCCATCAAGTTGATATTGTCCCCACTCCATCTATCACTATGTAAATTATGAAAGGGGTTGATGGGAAACATATTTCATGGTGGGCCTTAGGAATTTTAATGGTGGAAATCATCACTACAACTTTTGTTGGGTGTAGCCCATTGTAATGTACATAAGGCCCATTGGTGAGGCCCATTAATGCGGCCCATTTGACGAATGTAAGGCCCATGTGATACGGCCCATTTGATATATTGAAGGCCCAATGGGATATACCTAAGGTCCATTACAATGTGTGATCCCAACATGATTTATGTAATGATGTTTACGACGGGCTATGCCTTGGGAGCAATGGTGGTTTGACGTCCACATTGCAAGTATAGTGTTGGTTGAATGTCCGCATTATGACTATCCCTAGGGCCCATTGATAGGCCCATACATGTAATGTGTAGGCCGTCTAGGCCTATCTTTGTTGCAAACAGAATTCATCGCCATATAACATGCTAAGTATAGTCCCATGATTCATGCTCATACGCATCATATGTATGTTTGACATGAGGAGTGATTAATCATAGCATATGCCTTTGGGCAGATTGTTTATGGGCTCCTGGATAGGCGGTGCTACCCTACTTGAGCACACGATACGTGCAGGATTATCGCATGATTGGATAGCGTGATTCATGCATTTTGCATTGGGTGATATGGTTACTATATGCCCTAGGGACATCAGGGTCGTAGCCTCCATAGGCATATCGTGGTTGGTAGAATTGGATACCGAAAATCTTATTCTACATGGGGTGTTATAAATATCCCTGGGTGTAAGTCCCTAAACCCTTATGGTACCAGGAGGTTGCTCCAACGTCTAAACCGAGTGGGTGCATGAGCGACGAGTGTCGATTACCAGACGGTCGCGCTTTTCATTGTGTCATGGTCGGTTGGAAGAGGGTGTGGCCTTACCCATCCGAGAGGAGGGAGCAAAACTAGGCTGAGTTTGACCAGCTCGAAGAATGGGTCCGCTATCGACGAGCCGAGCTCGATATTGGCAAGTGGATAGTGAGGTCTTTTCCACTCACCTTATTGTGCTCAATGGGGCGACAATCTAGCTTGGAGTGTACTAGACCCCGGTGATATTCCAGAATTGAGCTGTATTGATATGTGGACTTAGGTGAGGATTCGAATGCTTGAGTTGCATTTCGCACCGCATGGCCTTGGTATGGCCGACATCATCTATGCCTCGCATCGCATAGCCTTGGTATGGCTCATGGCATTCATGGATTCATCAGCATATTTCGCATTACTCTGATACTGCATAACTGCTACCTTGCGCACACACTTTCACCGCCCTCTAAGCTTTCCATAAGCTTATGCACAAGCATTGCGTGCAGGTAACGTTGGAGCGCAGCAGTGCTGAGGTAGAAGCGCTTTGCAAATCATCTTGGAGCTTTTTGTTTATTATCATTGTATTTCCCTTTATGCTCATTATACTTTTAAAGTTTTTTATCATAGTAGAAATGTAATAGAGTTTTTGGTTGTTGTTTGTGGGTTATGCCTTTAGTTATGTTTATTACGAATCAAACTGGTGTTGAAAATCCTCCTCGTAGCATCCCAGGATCGGAACCTGGTGAATGGGCGCTGGGAGCCGAGAATGGAATTCTACAGAGGCTGTCGGTGCCGAAATCAGCGATTGAAAATTTTGTGAGACCGATTTTCGAGTTTGGGGCGTGACACCAACCCTCCACCAACCTTATGTTTTAAACCTTGGAACTCATTGCCTAATGCAAATAAATTCATATAGGGGACTATTCAAGTGGTGAGGAGTCACTATCTTTTCGAGGAAATTTGCATCTAAAAGCGTTCTACGACCTCTCTGGTGATGATTTTCTTCTCCTAAAGCTTTTCATCCCAAACTAGACTAGAAATAGTTGATTTAGCGATTTAATAGTTTGTTAGACAAAGGTAAAACATGTGTGGAAATAGACGGCATTTTCTTGACATATCTATTTAGCATAATGACTACCGTGTTTATTGTTGTTTAGACCCTTGAGTATACATCTTAAACTGCCTAGGTAATTAAACTTACTATTCATTTCATGTACCTTATATTAACTCAGTTAGTTGTAATTGGTAGAAGTACGTGTGTTTTTTCCTTATTCATGACAAGACCCATGTTATTGTTATACTGTTATGACACACACAAATATGAAACCTCTCCACAGAAGTTCTATCAAAGGAGAGTCCGTACTTAGGCTGTAATTGAACTAACTATGAGGTGAGTAGGCCCCTAACATGGAGGTTTTTGTTGTTGCCATTTAATCATGGGATTTACCATCCATGTGTGATTTCACCTAACTGACTTGGGATGAACTTCACAACTTTTCTAACGTCGTTGTTTGCTCATCTTTGAACCATTCATGCCGACATATTTTAAATCGTCATATTTAGTAATTTCAATATTTTATTCCCAGTCAGCATTGGTGGTGGCCCCATTATATTGAATTGATTGACCACATGTTAGTGGGTACTATACACACCTTAAGGCGGTAGCCTCATGGGCCAGGGATGGTGGTCGTAGAAAACTATGCCCGAGTTATCGGCCTACGCTGGGCTATGTGCTCCCCATAGTGACCGTGAGTTTAGTTAAATTGGCTGGTTGCAATTGGAATAATAACGAGTTGGCTAATCATGCATGCATAGCAAAGACCAGCATCTATTGCTATTGCACGTGACATATGTAATTGCCTGTCTAGATGTTTTACCCGGGGCTCACCAGCATCTATTGTCATCATACATACTTGCCTGTCTGGATGTTTTACCTGAGGTACAGACCGTCTGCATGTTTTACTCGGGTCGATGATTGCATTTATGCATTCATACACTTAACAAGACTGCATCTATTGTGTTTTGGATTGTCTATATGTTTTTACGTTATTCCTTATTTAGGGCGGCGGTGTGAAATCTTGAGGGGAGATCACACTGAGCTGGCCACTCATTCATCAATGTTCAACCATACAGAGGACGAGATAAGAGTCGATGAGTACGCGACAGACTTTAAGGAGGTAGCGGTCGAGGAGGAGCCTTATGACGAGGAGCTGCAGCAGGGTGCGGCCGCCTATTTTGGGCTGAACTAGTAAAGTAGCCCTTTATTTTTCCAGTACATTTAGAACTTGAGAAACTTGAAGTTATGTAATTGGCCCCCAGCTGAGTGGGCCAAAATATTGTTCCTATGTTGGCTCGGATATATATTACGTTTCTTTTCCTGCTATCTGCACTTTGATTCACTTATTGATTACCATTATCATTAGCTAACTCCTGAGTTTTTGAAATCTGGGTCATGTACTCTGGTTTTGAAAACCAGGGCGTTACAAGTTGGTATCAAAGCGGAGTATGAGATAGCCTGGCTGTGGGACCAACATACGAACCCTAAGAGATTAACATAAGCAAAACTTAGAAACTTTTCTTTAAAAAAATAGCTATGATGAATGAACATAAAAACAAGAACACTTAGGCCTCTTAGGTATTAGCAAAAATGAACATTTGAGCTTGTGAACAGATCCCCAATAGCTAGGAAGAATTTAGAGTATGAATCATTTAGGAAAGAACCTAGAATCCTTTGGAAAATGGCAAGTTGGTCATGAACTTAGAAACCAAAAATAAAAATCCTTAGCCCCTTGGAAAATTTTAACCCAAAGATGCTAATTGAAGGATATTGGCAAGATCTCTTACCCTTGTAATGTTTTGTATTGACTAGAACCATTCCTCTCGTTTCTAATCCCTGAACCATGAAAATCTAATCTTGTAGGAGGCCATGCCACCAGTAACGCGATCCCATCAGACCAATACAGTCGACATCCACCCCATCTCGTCGACAAAGTGCTAGTGGGAGTGCAGCCCTGTCTACACGCCAGACCTTTCACCTGGAGTAGCAAAAAGGGACACGAGGTCTGAGGCTATAGGAGACTCTCCCTCCCCTCGGATAGTCACTTTTGGGATGCCCTCGCAAAACTTCGAGCGGTGAACCCCTTCGGCTGAGCCCTCAGAGGACGTACACGCAGATCCGTTAACGGAAGCAGCAGCATTTACGGCATTTGTGCAGATAGCTGCCACTATGCAGCAACAACAGGACACGTTCGTCCCTGCAACATCAGGATGTACACACATTAGTAGTTGAGGCTCTTCGGGATTGCAAGGCAGCATCCAGGGATAGAGATACTAGGAGTTCTGACGTGTTCGACCGATTTATGCGATTTCGTCTGCTAACTTTTGGAGGGGCGCCTGACCCAGTTCAGGATGAACACTGACTGGCGAGAATCGCTAAGATGATGAAGCCCTTAAAGTCCACTGACTCCTAGATGGTCACCTTAGCCGTATATCTGCTCGAGAGAGAGGCAGAAAATTGGTGGAGTAGCATACAGAGAAGCATGCCAACTAGGTACGTTTGGACCTAGGCTGGCTTTAGGAAGAAATTCCTAGAGAAATACTTTCTGCGGTCCTACCGAAGTGAAAAGATCATGCAGTTCCTAAAGCTGGGGTAAGGAAACCTCACGGTCGTCCAGTATGAGGTGAAGTTTGATGAACTATCCCGGTACATACCCAAGGCCCTCGAAGACGAGGAGTACAAGTTGAAGAAATTCAAGGAAGGGCTGAAGCCTGGGATACAATCCCGGCTGTGCACTTGGGATTTCGTGGACTTTCCAAAACTAGTGGACAAGGCGATGTGGGTAGAAAGAGCTTTCGAGCGCATCATTCGCTCCTACCTTCCAGCACGAGACGCCTCGATCAGGCCAAGGCAGGCACCTCCTGCTCTGCCCATACCTGCAAGAAGATCCAGACCGCTGTTTGTGCAAGCGCCACCTTTGCCTGCTAGCGGGGGCTGCAGTTACTGTGGAAAGGCAAACCCCAACACCTAGAATTGCTTTCAGAAGATGTGGGATCAGGGTATTTCGCCCTGGGTGAACTGACCCCAGCAGAACTAGGCGGCAGTGAGAGTAATGCCCAGGCCTCAGCAACCCAGATAGGGGCCCCCAGCTCAGCAGAGAGCTACCCATGCCAGAGTGTATGCCGTTACCGCTATGAAAGCTGAACAAGACCCCTTGCAAACCATCCATGGTACCGCCCACATTAACGGTACCCCTGTACTTAATCTATTCAATTCTGGTGCAACTCTATCCTTTATTGATTCTGCAATTGCATCTATACTAACGTTGAACACCACCAGGATGCATGTTCCCTTAGTTGTAGCATCCCCTATGGGCAAGTTTATGGAACCGATAAGGTATGCAGGGCATGTCCCATTACACTAACAAGTCGTGAGGTTACTATGGATCTAATTATCATGCCTGTCAGGTAGTTTGACGTCATCCTCGGGATGGACAGGCTCACGTTGGTGCGTGCGGTCATGAATTGTCGCAATAAAACAATGACTATATTCATCCCAGGGCAGGCTTCTTTCACTTTGAAAGGGGAGGGGCAGATGCCGAGAGTTTGAGAGCTTGCAGGCTCTAAAGGAAGCTGAGTCAGTGGAAGTGACCATTAGACGGATATCGGTAGTTCGAGATTTCCCCAAAGTATTTCAAGAAATATCAGGGCTACCCCTTAGAAGGGCGATAGACTTCTGCATTGACCTCAAGCCAAGGACTGCACCTATATCAGTCCCTCCATTTCGCATTTCTCCTTGCGAGATGGAGGATCTAAGGAGCCAAATTGACGAACTGCTGGCCTAAGGATTTATCCATCCCGGCATTTCTCCCTGGGGAGCGTCGGTCCTCTTTGTTAAGAAGATGGACGGGTCGATGCGTCTCTGTATAGACTACAGGAGACTGAACGAGGTGACAATCAAGAATAGATATTCCTTACCACGTGTCAATGATCTAATTGATTAGTTGAAGGACGCCAAGTATTTCTCCAAAATAGACCTGCGCTCGGGATATCACCAGTTGAGGATTAAAGATGAGGACATCCCAAAGATGGCCTTCAAGACTCCTTATGGGTACTACGAGTTCCTGGTAATGTCCTTCGGTCTTATGAATGCTCTGGCAGTTTTCATAGACCTAATGAATCGAGTATTTATGCCATACATGGACCGGTTCCTGATCGTATTTATCGACGATATCCTGGTCTATTCAAAGAGTCGGGAAGAACACGAGCAATACTTGCGCACGGTCTTGAACACTCTTAAGGAGAATCAGTTATACGCCAAGTTGAGCAAGTGTGAATTCTGGGAGGAAGAAGTGAAATTCTTGGGACATGTAGTGAAGGGAGAAGGGATAGCGGTTGATCCGGCCAAAGTAGAAGCAGTGTCTAAGTGGGAGCAACCTATTACAGTTACCAAGGTTCATAGTTTCCTAGGCATGGCCGGGTACTACCTACGCTTTTTAAGAAATTCTCCATAATCGCGCGACCGCTCACTCAACTGACAAAGAAGAACGCCCGATTCGCATGGGACGAGAATGCAGAAGTAGTGTTCCAGGAGTTGAAGTTAAGACTAACTTTTGCGCCGGTGCTCACTCTCTCACAAGAAGGGAAGAAGTTTGTGGTATATAGCGATGCCTCAAAGTTGGGCTTCGATTGCGTTCTGATGCAGAACGACGAAGTGATCGCTTACACCTCTCGCCAATTAAAGAAAAAAAAGGAGAATTACCCGACTCACAACCTGGAATTGGCAGCTGTGGTTTTTGCCTTAAAGATATGGAGACATTACTTCTATAGACAGGATTTTCAGTTATTCTGCAATCACAAGAGCCTGAAGTACATATTCATACAGAAGGACTTGAACATGCGCCAGTGTCGGTGGATAGAGATTCTTAAAGATTTCCACTTTGATATCTCATACCACCCTGGCAAGGCAAACTTTGTGGCCGATGCTCTGAGTCGAAAAAAGAAGCATGAGCTGGTAGCCACTCTGATGATCAAGGAGTGGGAGATGATGAAATTCGTACAGGACTTCAATATTCAACTCACCCTCGACGAACTTGATGCCTACATGGCTCTGTTGACTGCAGAGCCAACCCTAGTCCGACACGTGATCTCCGCACAAGACTAGGATGAATGGCTCATCAAGATGAAAGAAAGGTGTAAAAATGAAGAGATGCCTAACTGGAGGGTTGATAGTGATGGCGGTCTTCGGTATCAGGGACGAGTGTGCGTTCCAAATGATGCTGAATTAAGGAGGGGAGTAATGGTAGAAGCCCACCATTCCAAATTAGCTATCCACCCAGGAAGCACTAAGATGTACAACGATGTTAAAAGATAGTACTAGTGGAGTAATATGAAGAGGGACATCACCGACTTTGTGGTGAAGTACATGATGTGCCAGAAGGTCAAGACCGAACATCGCAAGCCTGCTGGCCTCCTTCAGCCGCTACCTCTAGCCGAATGGAAATGGGACATCATTTCTATGAACTTCATATCCGTCTTCCTAAGATGCAAAGGAAACACGACTCGATCTGGGTCATTATCGATAGGTTAACAAAAGCCGCCAGATTCCTCCCGATCTGCACGACAGATTCCACTGATAATTTGGCAAAGCTATACATCCGGGAAGTCGTGTGATCCTACGGAGTTCCGCAAGAAATTATATCGGATCGAGACTCCACGTTTACTTCTGCCTTTTGGAAGAGGTTACAAGAAGAGATGGGTATGGAACTCAAGTTCAGTACAACATTTCATCCTCAGACAGACGGGCGGATTGAGAGGGTGAACAAATCTTGGAGGATATGCTGAGAGCATGCGTCCTAGACTTTCAGGGCAAATGGGACAATCACCTCGCACTGGTAGAATTCGAGTACAACAACAATTTTCAGTCCAATATAGGCATGACACCATATGAGGCTCTTTATGGTCGCCTTTGTCGAGCCCCTCAGTGCTGGGCAGAAATTGGAGAAAGGAGCTTGTTAGGTCCCATGCTGATTCAAGCTACTACTCAGGTCATTGATGTGGTCATAAAACGTCTGCGTACTGCCCAGAGCAGACAGAAGAGCTATGCAGATAATCGACGTCGTGACCTGGAGTTTGCAGCTGGCGACCATGTATTCCTGAAGGTGTCACCTACGAAAGGTCTGATGAGGTTCAGACAGAAAGGGAAGCTAGTACCGCATTTCGTCGGGCCTTTCGAGATTTTGGATCATGTGGGAGTCGTAGCATACCGCCATGCACTACCTATTGCAATGGCCGGTATTCACAATGTCTGTCACGTATCCATGCTAAAGAAGTATACACCAGACGAGTCACACATCGTTAGCTGGGAACAGAACGAGCTGACAAATAACGCCTCTTACACCGAGGAACCTATCTGTATCTTAGACTACAAGGATCAGGTCTTGCGGACAAAGACTATACCCCTAGTCAAGGTTCTTTAGTCACACCACGGGGTAGAAGAAGAGACGTGGGAGCGAAAAGCAGAAGTTAGGAAAAAATACCCTTACCTGTTCAGTGGCACACCGCATGTAATTTCGAGGATGAAATTTCTTTTTAGGGGGGTAGACTGTAACACCCCGTACCTTTGGTACACGGGTGTTACCTTTTTAAACCCACACCAACCTAAATCAGATTAGATTAATCAATTGACTTGAACACAACTTATGCAGGATGGGCCTTCCCAGCACCACTAAGGGCCACCCATCAGAGGCCCCAGAAGGTGGAACGCACCTCATAACAGTCTAGAAGGTAACCTTACCTAAGACACCTCAAATCAGAATAGTTCCAACCCAACTAACTATAACAATAGACGGTGACTCAATCTTCGAGGGCTAGTAAATAGCCAACCGAGGGCCATTTCACTCTAAGACCACAATAAACCGTTGAAATTTAATACCGAACCGATCCAACCATCGGATCAGCTATCATGGGGCTAAATGGAGCTCGGGACGTGTGGTACAACCTACCTGGGCCTCGGGTCTACCCTTAAAATGGGCCAATACCCCCATAAGTACTTACAAGTTGTTTGAACGGATCAAATTTATCGTGACTATCCCAGTGGAACTCATATAGTGTGCATGTGCATCCCATGCACTTGTGCACGAAGTGCGCTAGAACTGCTTGGCCGGTCAAACAAGCTTTGACCGAGCTCTTTGCAAATAAGAGGAAAATGCAAATTCTCCCACCCAAAACAGAGTTCAAAAACTCCTGATCTTTAAGCTCCTAGGTGGCCCACCATGGCCACTTTTCGAGTCATCTGAGCCGTTCACCTTCTCCATGGGGCCCAACTTAACGAAACCGTATAGCCTTTCGATCCCTTGTAAACAAACGAAGGAGATGGGTTACCATTGTCCGACGCTATACGGGTGGGAGACATCCGCGAGATGGGGCCTAGCAGAGATCAGATCGTACGGCTCACGATCGGTCCGATCGTGCAATCCCATCCATCCATCTTCCAGTTACAGGCGTGCTCTCCCTTTGCCAAGAATAGCCAGGCAAAGTATGGAATAGAGAAAGTGAGAGAGGAGACCGTCCTCTTTGGGAAAGCAGGGGTTGAAACAATCGTAGCCGCCCCTTGTCCGCATGAAAATCCAACCGTTGGGTGTTTTCTCTCCCACTGTTATAAAGAGCACTGTAGCTCTCGAGATTCGGACCAGCAAGGGAGTGGAAAGAGAGTGAGAGCTGGAGGGGTCGTGCCTTCTTCCATAGCAGAAGCTCAGGTGAGCATTTTCTTTTTTTCAGTCTCCTTGTAGTTTAGCTAGGATGAAGCAACAGTGGTGTTTGGGTGCTGGAGTTAAGCCAAACAATGGTTCCATTTCAGGTCGCGAGTCAGCTAAACTGTTAAAGCAACTCAGGCTGAAAACGGGCAGGATTGAAGCATCAATTGAGCCTTGTTTTGAGCTCTCGATAGAGCTTTGAAGTAGACTCAGGGAAACAAGCCAAAACAATGGCTGTATCATGTTGGAAACTAGCCTAGATAGGAATTCATTTTGGGACCGAAACAAGGGCCGAGTCAAAGATGAAGGCAAGCCAACAAATGGCTGCACTCCAAGCTAAGGACAGGCTAAATAATGGCTCTAATTCGGGCTGATTCCAGGCCTAACAACGCCTGTATTTCGGCCCCGGAACCGGCCTTATAAACAGTGGTGATTTGGGCTGGGAAACAAGTCTTCGTCAGGCTCTGTTTTGAGCTGAAACAAGACTAAAAGCGCGGCTCTATTTCAAATCAAAATCAGGCCAAGACAGTAGAGGCATGTCGGGTTAGAACGGGGTCAACCAATGACTGTGTTGCAAGTTGAAAAAGAGGCCGAGATGCTGTCATATCTCAAGCCAAAACCATGCCAACCAATGGCCGAGTTCCGGGCCGAAGCTGTGGCAGGAAGAAGGCTCCCGTGCAAGCTTTACGTTAAGCTAAAAGTGGCCAGCAAGTGGGCTATGAACTGGACTAAAATCAGGTCTTAAGTAGGCCCTGGTTCGAGCCCATGCACTAGCCTTGCAGCTGACCACAGACTGAGTAATGTCGGGACCATTAACAAACTATGATTTGCATCAGTTGCAACCCGTGTGGAAGCTCTGTTTGAAGTAGAAAAGGGCCCCATCTAGCCGTGAGAACCAACCTTCAACCAGGCTTCGAGCAGGCCTCTGATGAGAGCTGAATGAGTGCTGAACGCACCCATTAGTCGGCCGCAAGAAGAGCAAGTGTAGGGAGGAAACAGTGGGCCTGGACCAATTTGAAAATCAGCCCAGAACTGTGAGACCCGTATCCTATCCTGTACCGTTCCGTATGCCTCCGCGGTCCTCTCAGTCGAATTTCGGCGACCTACGATCTGTTATCGGTGTTTGCGCGTGATCTTGAGTCGTGTCCCATATATCAGAGTCGGCTCGACTCGAAACTTGTAGCATTGCAACCGCACCGTCGCCGCGGTTCTGACTCCGTGTATTACGCGCCGAGTCAATACCAGGGCCTGGAGATGTGGGCCCGCGTTCAGTTCGAGGAAAAATACCGCGTGTTGCAATCCCTAAAGAATCTATCACATCAATCACTTCACTTGTCAAAGTACACCCATTACTCTATCCCATCCCCAAGTATAAAAGTAATTCTTAAAAGTCAACTCTCTCCCTTACACAAGTACACCCATCCATCCTTCTCTCCCATCACTCCTCTCCCATCACCCCTCTCTCATTCTCTCTCTCCATTTTTCAAATAACACCCATGAGTGTCCAATGTCCATAGCTTCCATGGGAGAGAAGTTAGTGTGACCCACCTTCCTACCACCTAATCCCACCATCCAAAGTCCATCTCAACCATTGAAGTTTGTCCATTGGAGCACTAGGATGCTTTGGCGGAAGGAGGAGGAGAAGATCATAGGTGGGTGATTTTATTTATTTGATTTGTGATTTGAGGGTCCACACATGTGGGACCCATCTTGATGTATGTGTTGTATCATAGAGGGACCTATAGTGGCGGGGTCCCTCCACCAACCGACTCTCTCTCTCTCTCTCCTGTTGGAAATCCCACCATGATAGTGTGTATTCTAGATCCATGACGTCCGTAAACCCACACCATGACGTGCATGGGTCATCCGGACCATCCAAATCATGGTCTCACAAGATGGATGTGTTGAATCCTCACTGTTAGTCCAGATTGGAAAGGGCCATAGTTCTGGACGTTGGTTTCTTTTTATTTTATATATATATATATATATATATATATATATATATATATATATATATATATCTGGTGGGCCACATGGGTGGCCATCCAAACGGTGGGGCCCACCTCAAATACGTCGTATATCCAGACCGTCCAGCGTCCAGGGACGCTGGACGTGGCCACAAAGTGAAGTGTGAACTGAAAGTGGGGTGTACTAGCAGCTGCAACAAGATAAAATAATAAAATAAAATTTATAATATTATTATAATATGTAATATAATATTAATATGTTATTGGGGAGGGTGGCCCATCACGTGGAAGCCACCCCATGTACTTCATCCTCATCGTCCACCCATTTTTTTCTGGCAAGAAGTGGAACCCACTCCACACCTGCTGCATGTGTGGAGATGGCCCACACAGATGTATGCATTCTATCCTCCACACCATCCATCCAGATTGGACATTGGAGCCCCTCTCCCTCTTCTTTATATATAATATATATTATTTTATATACATGGTGGGCCCCATGTGAGACCCACTTGCTAGACGGATTGGCAGAGGTACCGTGCACCAGCTATGTAGCTGGTGACATCACTAAGTTATGAGGTCCCACTGTTGTATGTGTTTCATCCCACCGTCCATCTAGATGATGGGGTGTTTGTGATGGGTGGACCACCGTGATATATATGTTTCATCCATGATGTCCATCTCTATGGGGGCCCACGTGATGTATGTGTTACATCCCAACCGTCCATCTCCCTCTGGACGTGGGCCACCTCACTAGCTATATAAGCTGTGTATTGACATCAGCAGTCCTTTGGGACTGATATCCACGCCGTCCATGATATATGTTTTTATCCACGCCGTCCATGATATATGGGTGGTGTGGGGCACACCTTAGTGTATGTATTTTTACACCCTGCCATCCATCTATTTCTGTGGGGATGGGGGTCCCATTGTTACTGACATAAGCAAGTTCTGTGAGTCCCTCTGATGTACATGTTACATCTAAACCATCCATCCAATTGGGAGCTCGTCTCAAGGCTTGAGACAAAAAAAATCAGACAGATCTAGTTATCAAGTGGACCAAATTGTAGAAACAATGGGATTGAATGTCTACCATTGAAACCCATTTGGGTTACAGCAGTTTTGGACCAATATGAAATTTATTTTTTATAGATCAGGTCTTTGTGACCGTATGAACAGGCTAGATGGAAAATAAACGCTATGGTGGGCCCATTACGGTTTGAACAGTGGAAAATCATTATCTCCATCGTTATTTGTGGTATGGTCCAGATGATCTTTTGATATGATTCATTGTTTGGATACTACTTTAAAATGATCTCCATAGATGGATGAATGGTGTAGTTGTTGTGGCCCATTTAATACGGCCCGTTGAATGTATTTGGGACCCATTTGGGGTCCAATATGATGTATTCGGGGCCCATGGGTCGAGGCCCATTGTGATATATTTGGGGCCCATGGGTTGAGACCCATTGAGATATATTTGAGGCCCAATTATGAGGCCCGCTTGATTGTATTAGGCTCATGTGTAGGGCCCACCTATTATATGTTTGAAGCCCATGGGTTGTGGCCCATTGTGATGTATTCGAGGCTCGTGGGCAAGGCCCCATGTGATGTATTCGAGGCCCATGAGTGAGGCCCATTATGATGTATTCGAAGCCTATGGGCGAAGCCCAATGCGATGTATTCGAGGCCTATGAGTGAGGCCCATTGTGATATATTCAAGGTCCATGTGATGCAGCCCATAGTGATGTGTATGTAGCCCTTGTATGAGGTCCATTGCGATGTATACTAGGTCTTTATGTAAGGCCATGGGCCCACTATATGTTTAACCCTATGTAGGCCACTCCTTGGGAGCAATGTTGGTTAAATGTCCACATTGATGGGCAATGATGGTTGGATGTCCACATTGTGACCTTCCCTTAGGCCTTGTTAGGCCTATTCTCATCGATCGTCAAGTCCGATTGACGAGGCTGATTCTGTTTGTCGAGGCCGATCGTCGATTCCGATTGTCGAAGCTGAGTCCGATTGACATGGATGATTCTGTATGTCAAGGCCGATTTCGATTTGCAGAGGCCGATGCTGATTGTCGAGGCCAATTCCGATTATCAAGGCCGATTCTGATTGTCGAGGCCGAGTCAGATTGTCGATGCCAATTCAGATTGTCGAGGCCGATTTCGATTCCAATTGTCGAGGCCGAGTCAGATTGTCGAGGCCAATTCTAATTCTAATTATCGAGGCTGAGTCAGATTGTTGAGGCTGAGTCAGATTTTGATTTGCCGAGGTCAATTCCGATTGTCTAGGCTGATTCTGATTGCCGAGGTCGATTCCGATTGTCAAGGCCGATTCCGATTATCGAGGCCGATTCCGATTGTCGAGGCCTATTGTCAAGGCCGATTGTCGAGGCCAATTTCGATTATCGAAGCCTATTTTTGAGGGCGAATATTGAGGCCGATTGTTGAGGCCTAATGTGATGTATATGCGACCCGTATTTAAGGCCCATTGTGATGTGTATTCAGCCCGTGTTTGAGGCCCAATGTAATGTATATTGGGCCTATGTGATGAGGCCCATTGTGGTGTATTTGAGGGCCAGGCGATGGAGTCCATTGTGATATATCTTAAGCCCACGTGAGAGGCCCATTGTGATGTATATTGAGTTCTTGAGTAAGGCCTATGGTGTTATATATTAGGCCCTTGTGCGAAGCCATGGGTCCACTATATGTTAGGCTCTATGTGGGTCATTTCTTGGGACAATATTGGTTAAATGTCCACATTGTTGAGGCCGATTGTTGATGTCGATTATTAATACCGATTATGAGTATGTGACAGTATAACATCATGATACATGCCCATACGCATCATCTGCATGCTGATGTGGTTAACTATTACATATGTCATTGGACAGGTTGTTATGAGACTCCCTGATAAGCAGAAGTTATCTCACATGAGTGCACGGTATGCGAAGGATTGATGCATGACAGGTTGTATGACTTACGCATCTTGCATTGTGTGTTGTGACTACTGTACGCCCTAGCGATATCAGGGTCATAGCCTCCACAGGCATATCGTGGATGGCCAGATGGGACACAGAAAATGTTTGGTTCTAGCATATGGGCGTCATAAATGTCCCTGAGTGAAAATTCCTAAACCTCCGTGGCCAGGAGACGCCCCAACATCAAGACTGAGTGGATATATATAAGCGCATGAGGGTCGTATATCAGTAGGTCGCGTCTCTCACTATGTCGTGGTCGGTTGGGAGGGGGTGTGAACTTACCCACTTGAGTGAGGGGGCAATATCTAGGTTGAGTTTGACTAGCTTGAGGAATGGGTCCGCTATCGACGAGCCAGGCACGATATTGGTAGGTGGATAGTGAGGTCTCTTCCACTTACTCAGTTGTGTACTCGGATAAGTGCGGCAAGCTAGCGTAGAGTGTAATAGACCCCGATGATGATCCTAGAGAGGAATCTTACTGATATGTGGACTTATTGAGTAGAAGTTGCATGCTCATTCATTCATTCATTCACTATACACTCGGGTTGGTGGTGCGCAACTAATTGCTACATGTACCTTCGCAATTGTCAGGATTTCGGTTGGGGCACACGACTAAGCTGAGATCAGGAGTTTACCACATTGAGTCTGACTATCCAAATTTTGGTATGGGACTGGTTTAGATAGAAGTCCCTTGTGGTGGACCCCGTAGCCTGCGATACTACGTACTATCATCCCGACTTCACACTCCAGCTTGGTCATTTCATTCGCATCATATATTGCATTACATCCGCAGACATATGACATTTTGGGTTGTTATGTTTCTGCACTTATATGGTCTAGACAGACTCAGCAGGATTTACATATTGCATTGTACCCTCGACATCTGATATTTGGCTCTCTTGAACTCCTCATTTACATAGTTGATCTGTAATTGCGTACTCTGATATTGTATGACTAATGAACTTATCAGTATTTCCGCTTACTATGATATCATATGATTCATGATCTTGTCGGTATTTTCGCTTATTCCGATATTGTTTGGTTTATGGCATTGTAATGCATAGTTGGTACTTACCTTGTGCACATATTTTCACCACCCTCTAAGCTTCTATGAGCTTATGCACGATAGCTACGTGCAGGTGGCGTTAGGTCACAGTAGAGTTGAAGCTTGGAGCATGTAGTGGACTTTTGGAGCTTTGATTTTTTTGACATATGTATTTCCCTTTCAGCATTGTATTCAAATGTTTATATTAGTGGATATATGATGATGATGTTGCCTTTGTGATTTGGGTATACTTGTGGTTATACTTATTACGAGTTAAATGTACATTGAAGAATCCTCCTTGTAGGATCCCAGGATCGGAATCTGGAGTATGGACACTAGGAGCTGAGAATGGGGTACTACGAAGGCTGTCAGCACCGGATTTAGCGATTGGGATTTCCTGTGAATCCGATTTCCAGATTTGGAGCGTGACAAGAACTGGGCCGATTACAGCAGGATGTGGGTGGGCTATCCCACTAACGACGGTTGGCCTCATTGTTGTGGACTGCATGCAGGCAAGCGAGCCACACCGCAAAAAACAGGGGGTCATGCCGCACAAGCAGCGGGCTACACCTAAGACTGTCTTAAAGGGGCCGTCGCAAGTCACGTGGCTAACCACCTAAAGGTTGCACGGTTCCTAGCCGTCTGTTGCTGGGTACCGACCTCAAACAATGGGCTGAAACCAGCCCCCATGTGGTCTGGGAATCGGCCCAGAAGTATGGGCTAGAACCCAACATTTCCAGCTGTGATATCTAGTCTGTAAAACTGGTGGACCGCACCTATGTTTGCATCACCGTGGGATGCACCATGATTGAAATGGGTGGGCCGCACCCCATTTGAGATCAGGTGGGCTGCAGCACGGCAGGCCCCACACTAGCCCCTATGGGCTGTATATGCAGCACATAGGCTATCGTGCTCAGGATAAACAGGGCCCACCATGGCCCAGTTTATGCTGAAATAAGGACACGTGTTTGGTGGGCTTAATCGCCATTGGTAGCAGCCCAAACAACCTTGAATTAGGGCCTTCCAACCCTCCACCAACCCTTATATTTTAAACCTTGGAACTTATTGCGTAATACAAATAAATTTATATAGGGGACTATTCAAGTGGTGGGGAGTCACTATCTTCTCGAGGAAATTTGCATCTAAAAGCGCTCTACGACCTCTCTGGTGATGATTTTCTTCCCCTTAAGCTTTCCATCCCAAACTAGACTAGAAATAGTTGATTTAGCGATTTAATAGTTTGTTAGCCAAATATAAAACGTGTGTGGAAATAGACTGCATTATCTTGACATATCTATTTAGCATAATGACTATCGTGCTTATTGTTGTTTAGACCCTTAAGTATGCATCTTAAACTGCCTAGGTACTTAAACTTACTATTCATTTCATGTACCTTATATTAGCTCAGTTAGTATGTAATTGGTAGAAGTACATGTGTTTTTTTCCTTATTCATGACAAGACCCATGTTATTGTTATACTGTTATGACACACACAAATGATGAAACCTCTCCATGGAAGTTCTAGCAAAGAAGAGTCCGTACGTAGGGTGTAATTGAACTAACTATGAGGTGAGTGAGCCCCTGGCATGGAGGTTTTTGTTGTTAGTATTTGATCATGGGGTTTACCATCCATGTGTGGTTTCACTTAACTGACTTGGGATGAACTTCACAACTTTTCTAACGTCACTGTTTACTTGTCTTTGAACCATTTATGCCATCATATTTTAAATCCTCATATTTAGTAATTTCAATATTTCATTCCCAGTCGGCATTAGTGGTGGCCCTATTACATTGAATTGATTGACCATATGTTAGTGGGTACTACACACACCCTAAGGCGGTAGCCTCATGGGCTGGAGATGGTGGTCATGGGACACTATGCCTGAGCCGTCGGCCTACGTTAGGCTATGTGCTCCCCGTAGTGACCGTGAGTTTAGTTAAATTGGCTGGTTGCAATTGGACTAATAACCAGTTGGCTAATCGTGCATGCATAGTATGACCAGCATCTATTGTTATTATACGTGACATACGTAATTGCCTGTCTATATATTTTACCCGGGGCTTACCAGCATCTATTGTCATCGTACGTACTTGCCTATCTGGATGTTTTACCCGAGGTACAAACCGTCTAGATGTTTTACCCAGGTTGATAATTACATTCATGCACTTAACAAGACTACATCTATTGCGTTTTAGATTGTCTGTATGTTTTTACGTTATTCCTTGTTTAGAGCAGCTGTGTGAAATCTTGAGGGGAGATCACACTGAGTTGGCCACTCATTCATCAATGTTCAACCGTACAGAGGATGCAAGTATAAGAGCCGATGAGTACGCGGCAAACTTAGAGGCGGTGGTGGTCAAGGAGGAGCCCTACGACAAGGAGCCACAGCAGGGGGCGGCCGCCTATTTTGGGCTGAACCAATAGAGTAGCCCTTTGTTTTTCCAGTATATTTAGAACTTGAGAAACTTGAAGTTATGTAATTGGCCCCTAGCTGAGTGGGCCAGAATATTGTTCGTATATTAGTTCAGATATATATTACGTTTCTTTTCCTGTTATCTGCACTTTGATTCACTCATTAATTACCATTATCATTAGCTAACTCATGGGTTTTTGGAATCTGGGTCATATGCTCTGGTTTTGAAGATCAGGGCGTTACAGAAAGACTCCTTAGGGTGTGTCTTCACTCTTGTATAAATATGAGCATCTCTAATGGTGAAAGGTACACAAAATCTCTCATCCAAAACCCCTCAATAATACAAGACCTAGATTCCTAGCCTAACTTTGACATCGGAGGGTCCCCTACTCTAGGCAGGGTCTCCTTTGTCTTTTTCTCGTGCAAGTACTCAAATGTCAAAAAAGGGTGGACCAGATTTTTGCACCAACAAATATATATATCCAGAAGATAACATAACAAAATTCAGGTGGCCCCAGAGCATGTAAAAAATCACCTAGACCGCCTATCATATCCATGTATAGGCCGGCCCCTGACTAGCTACAAGAGGTCCACTCACGACTCTCTCAGTGTACCCAAACCTACCTTATCTAACATGAACAAACCCCTAATGCGGATAAGTAATTCGTTTGTGTGTCTGAAAAGAGTATTGCCTTGACTAGTCGCACCAACTTTTGCCAGACCTTCGGCCAGCCTGTTCCCTTCTTTAGGAATAAGGGATATAGCAAAAAAAAAAAAAACTCCCCTCCTCTTAAGGCCCTCGTTCCTTCTCAACCAATAGCTCTAATTCCACGTAGGATTGGACTTGCCCCTAAAAACATCCACCACAAATTGAGAGTCCGATTCTAATTCCACTTGAATATACCTGAAATCCAAGAACCATAGCATCATGCAGCACTCAAAATTCAGCCTTATTGTTGGTTCCTTCTCCATAGCCTGAATAGAAAGCAAAAAAGAAAGTTACCGGGGGAATGTCTACAGATACTACTGATGTTTTATTTAAACCAACATGATTTAAATGATTTTTAAACTCGCAAGTATACGAATCAGATGTAGATACGGTACGTATTACGAGATCGTTCCCACGAGGACTGGTCGTCACAATTCAAATATATGATTCTCCTTAACTAATCCAACAAATAATGGAATGAATTACTAAGCACAATTTTATGAAAAAACAAGTAATTAAGAACAGGGAAGAAAATTCAATCAGAGAGAGAGCACTAGGACTTTCGAATCCACCCCTAATTATCCTAACCCTTATTTTGTCTGTTGATTCACCTTGATCTAGATTGATACCACTTGTATAGAGAAAGCACAATCTGTGTCCTTAATCGGGCATACAAACTGTCTAATTCCTTTAAGCAATGCCATGAATGACATATCCCATGTCCTTGGTCGGGTACATGGAATGTACATTCATTAAAGCACCCTGTTTCTTCCTCTATAGGAAACTTGTTCTTGATCAGACACAAGTACCTATAATAAGCATCCAAACAACATCCATATATATACTTTAATCAAGTTCATAGATGGAGAAGTATAGAATTTAAACCCATAAAGCCCACTTAAAGAAAGAAACAAATTAATTGAAATTCAAAGTAAATCAACCAATACAAGAGCTAATCAAATTAGGGGCTTCATCTCAGCCCTAGCTGAGAAATTAGTGACCCATAAAATGCATAAAAAAATATTAAATAAAATTCATAAAAGAAACGTCAAACCAAACAATCTCTCTCTCTCTTCTTTCTTCTCTTTCTTCTCTTTCTTCTCTCCCTTGCTCCAGATCTGGAATCCCCTGGTTCTTAATGACTTTCCCACGTCCAAAACTCCCCTTTTATAGCTGCTGGATGGCTGGGGTCGGTGGCAGAGTCGTAGAAGGACTCGAAGTACAATTTTTCGCAGCCGTGATCGGTGGGCCCCACTGAGGTATTTTCTGGAAAATCCACCCCGTCCATTGGATTCAAGACGAAATTTCAGTCAAGAATGGGTGGTTTTGAATGTCTATTGACACGGCCCAGAGAAGAAAATACAAAAAGATCAGTTTTGAACGTCGCCGGGTAGCCCTTTTGTGGCCTCTGTATCACGCACGTGTGCACGCATGAGAGAAGAATATCAGCATGGTTTTGAAGCTCTCGAACCACTCTACAAGATGGACGGCTCGGATCGGCCATACGGGTGACGTACGGGGCCCACAATCCTTCGCAAAAACGGCCAGCGGTCGTCCGTTATGCGGACGCGAAACCAACTTTCGTGGCAATGGTGGGACCCATTTTGATAATTATTTCAATAATCCACTCCGTCCATTGCATGGAGGATGAAAAAACAGCTAGGAATGCCCAATTTCGAGTTAGAGTTGCTGTGGCCCACGGAGTTTTGAACTCACCGTCCGTTTTGCGTTTTTCAGCGGTCAACGTCCGTACACATGCATGGAACCAAACGGACATCTAGGCGATGGTTATAACTGCCCCAGGAAGCGGATGGACGGTTTGGATTGTCCATTTGGACACTAGGTGGGCCCCAGAACCGACGACCGCGGTCGGCTTGCGGAGACGCTGGAAACGGCAACTGCCGTATTTAAAAAAGAAAGTCGGGCCAGCGCTGCTGACCGACTTAAGTCCGTTCGGTGCTCAGGCAGTGCACATGTGCACTGTGTACACATGCTATAGATATGGGTCCACTGTGATGATTTCGAGAAATCTACACCATCCATCCTCTTTATCATGGTAATTTAGCCGTCAATACCAAGGTTGAGGCAGTTCTAAATATCAGGTGTGCCCCAAATTGAAGATTAATAGGCTGATCTGTCCGTTGGACCACTTTCCGAGATCTTCAATGGCTGAAATTTAATATGTACGGTTAATTTACAGCCCTCATCTCATGTATGAAGTTTCGAACTGATCGGATAGCGGGAACCATGTGATCTTGCATTCTGGACCCTTTTCGGGCCCCTTTGGCTTGCTTTTCTCAGATCCCAGGCGTGTAAAATCTTCATTATTGGTTCTCTGGAGTCCATCCCGTGCTCTGGAGACTTTGGATCATGAAATCCATGCCTTTAACACCAATTTTCAATTAACGCTCCTAACTTCATCCTGTAACAAAAATACAATTAAAATACTCCATTAAGCATTATCATATACGTAAAATCTGGTAATGATTAGGGTCTAATATGCAATATTCAACCCTGATCAACCACCTCCCCCTGATGGACCTGGATTACCAGTATCCAAGCCATCCACATTTACTTTTACCCACCCCTTACTTGGCCTGGCCCACTTAACAATCTGGAATGCTTTAGTTGGAGGAGACCAGGTTGGCATCCCCATATTTCGATATAACATGCACTGTAGAAATTTGTTTAGGTTGGGGCCGAGGAGATCCCTACTAACCTTTGCCAGCAATCACTTGATACGGCCAACAACTACACCAACATTCGGCCTAATACCATCAAACTTTGTTGCTTTTCTGGCTCTGTCAATCGCCCATAAAATCAAGCACGGGGTAATGCGACGAAGGTGGGACGAACTACCACTTGGTAGATAAGCTTGCCACCACGACGAAAGCCTACCGCTGACTAAGATGCGGGAGTAGATTTAAAGGTTGGAGAGATCACTAAAAACCTTCCAAACCTTATCTGCCAGCGCCCCACAAATGAAGAGATAGCTAAGAGATTCAAACTAGGGGCAAAATCCTACTTGCTATCACAGCAAACACACTTAGAAGTAAGGCATATCCCTTTCTTCTTGATTCTGTCTTCAATGGGGATCGCCCCCGAAATTAGCCTCCAGGAGGAAAAATGAAATCTTGAGAGGGAGTTCTGCATCCCAAATCCATTGGCCCACGGCTTTTTCAACCCTTCCACTCTACAGATTTCCCATCCAAATTTGACTGTGAAGCTGCCTGAGCAATCATGGGGCCAGAAACGCTGATCCAGTTCTGTAGAGGTGCAGAAACCCCCCTTGCTGATGAGATCTACCACCTCGCCAGGTAACATGGGTACCGTAGGAGATTGCATTATGATACCATCTGGGCCAATCACTTCTTGGACGCTCAACTAAAGGAGATTAACAGAGATCGGTTGAGTAGCTAATGCAACCAGCAGACCTAATCCTATCCAGTTACAGCTCCCGAAGTTTAGCAAACATTGACCCACTTGCCATTGCAGGTTACCGTCTAGGAAAGGGGATAACTTGGATAGGCATCTCCATAGGGGCGACGCATTAGCTGGAAGGACGTTTCCATTCGAAGCTGACCAAGAGGACCCATACTTGGAAGAAACAAAATATGCCCAAATGGTACTATCGATCCCGAACATCATAGTCCATATCATCTTCAGCCTGAGTGCTTTCATTACGTCCTTCAATCTTCTAATGTTGAGGCCACCTTCCTCTTTAGGCAAAGCGATGTTGCTCCATTTCAGCCAATGGAGTTTCATCTTACCTTCATGCCAACCGCAAAAGAAATTGGCGAATTTTTATTCCATTTTTGCCAAAACCTGCGCCAGAATAATGGCCGTTGCCATTGCGTGACTGGGATGTCACAAAGCATATGATTTAGAAGAGTACTCTTGCCAGCCTGAGAGTAGTGCCTAGCCTTCCAGCCCTATGAGTACATGTCAAGGGAATGACTCTGTGGGATCTCAGGGCATAGCAACCTTGAAGTTCTGGGTTCAAGTGCCATAAATTATAATAATAATAATAATAATAACAACAACAACAACAAGGATATGAATTGAGTAAATTCATGAACTTATTATATTTATGGGTTTGCATTAGATATAAATTCTAGAAGATTGCATTTATTGCAATGCAACAAAGAAACTCTCTCATCCTTTGGATGATTTGGCAAATCCCCGAATAAAAACTAAAATACACTACTTTTCTTTCATTAAATTGATCATATATGATCATAAACAGCAGCTAATGAAGAAACCAAAAAAAAAAATCCTATGGGAAGACTAGTGATCCAAGTCATTGATCAGGTGGGTCCCATTGTTGATATGGAATTAATCTGAAAAGGTCTCCAAAATAGATGGGGAGAATTTTGGAGAAATGTTGACATACAATGTTCTTATTCTTTGTTAATGTGTCACCTTGGTGGAATTTCTACCATGAATATTACTTGGAGCCAAATTTAGAATAATCCACTCATTGGATGGGCCGCGGATACAAATTAAGTCAAATGATTTGTTGTCAATTGATTTTTATGGTGCAGATTCAGATATTTAAGGATTTTATCCTTCACTAATATCTCCACCATTTCTTTAAAATGTATACCAGATAATAATGCCACAATACAGAATAGTTTTCTTTTGACATTGCACATTTTACTCCATAATTGACATGCAAAGGCAGTAAGGTTAAAGCAAATTGGACATCCAAATTTAGTTAATACAAACCTTCATAAGAATCACCTAAACTAACACACTCGCCATATTTAAATAGATTAAAAATCTACCATTATCAAATCCAATCATATAAGTTTATACACCGAGCTTAAGAATAGAAATTAAATTGCATAATATAGTCAAAAAATAAAATATATTAACTAAATTCAAATGATGTCCCGTACTTAAAATTCATTGGTAAGTCCTTTATTACCACTTCCATTTTAACTTTATTTTGATTTTCTATTAGGATAGTTTGCTCAGCTTTGCCTGCTTTTGATTTGAACAAAATGACTGCATGAATTCAAAAACGTGGACCATGACACCGGAGTAAATTCATTATGTGTACACCTTCCTACCCCCTTATTTTATTGAGATGCTTCAAGTATCATGTATTGAGCAACAATCCCATGTTTTTTTTAAAGAAACGAGCTAATGACCCTAAATGATGACCTGACTCATTACATCTGTGTACACTGTTAAAAGCTCATTTCCACTTGTTGGTGGGATATGGCATAATGTTGACTTAAGAAATGGTATGATTAGTTTTAGAGTCACCACTGGCCAATAATAGCTTAAAATCTACGTCAACATGACACCATAAAATCATTACGAATTAGGGAATCAAATACTTTCTAACTAGAAACTCCTACGGTTTGTTTGTGACCAAAGATTTCAGAGTAAAGGCCTCAGTTTTATACACACACACGAAGGGCATGAAATATGGTTTCTATTTTATAGAATTTGAAATTTTCTCCAAGGGATATGAAAGTTTTAGAAAGATAAAATGGGAAGAAAAAAAAAAAAAAACTACTCAATTATAATCATAGAGATGGAGATGGAGATGGAGCACTTGACATTAGTTATTATTGAGGACATGAGACTCATTGATCGCACGAACCAAGGAGACACTAACGCAACATCCAGGCCACTCATTGTTCTCAAGCTACGCACCATCAGAACAGAGCCAATGGTTTGGATTGTCTGGGTTGAGTTCATGTATGCCGCCTGTGCAAGCAGAACAGTCGCTTTAATTTGCTACGTGGTAATGAACTCACACGTAGATGTATCCAAACCCTCTGTCTGGTGTCCCAATCCACGTGGTAATGCTAGCTTTTGAAGCATGGACCATCCACGATATGCTAGCCATCGGAGCATGGGCGCGGCAAGGCCCACCAGATGCACGGTTCGGATTCTCCAACCACTTGATGCAACGGGGAGTAATAACAAGGACTTCAGGTACAAAATATTATTTGTAACAATATAAATACATGGAAAAAAAAGAAAAAAGAAAAAAAAGAAAGGCCTCAGACTTTCTTTCCCCATACATTATTAGAGATGTCTTTTAGTGAGAAATGCAAAGGCACGTGGCACCAGGAGGGACGAAGAGGTGTTCCATCTTGAGCCATTCATTAGGTGGGGTCCATCATAAATGTACCTTGACCCAACAATGCAACCAGTCTCAGTTGGGACCACATGTTTGCTGAAATTAGAACATTGGTTGTTTTCTTCTAAACTTCCATTAATTCTTCAGTAAAAATGTGGCCCACTTGATGAGTGCATTGGCCTTAATTACGTTTGGACCAGTTGGTATATTCAACTGGGACCTAGCTGATGATTGGCTCCGATCTCACACACACGTGCCACATTGGCACACGTGTAACCTCTTTTACCTCCCCCATATCAATATAGCCTTGTCATTTGCTCACTTCCGCTAGCATGCTAGTTCCTGGATGAATTTCTTTTGTGGAATTCAATGACGTGGAGGCCAAACGAGATTGGAAAGTCTTTCGTTTCTGCAAATCCGGCTGCTTTTGCTATTTTATCAAACTCCGCCAATGTCCGTTCCTTGCCGCTGGGAGTGTAAGCTATCATGCATAGATCTTCACTAGCCGTACGGCGTGAAATTGCATCCGTGCCCAATACCGAAGGGACCACGAGGTCGACGTTGATCACCTTCCCACCGTCGGGCAAAGCATTCCAGCAGTTCTTTAGTAGCTGGATGCACAGATCATCGTTCCAGTCGTGAAGCACGCACTACAGCCATGTTTTAATAAGTTAGTGTTAGTAGTTTCAATATACTGAATAGCTTAAACATGCAAAACCAAGTATGTATGATTAATATTAGGGTTTCAACTAGCCTAATTCTGGTTTCGGCTCCAAAATGTTTATTTTGGAGCCAAGAGCCAAGGCCCAACCCAACACCCGAATCCAAGAAATCGGGCTTAGGATGGGCCTTGTCCGTTCCACCGGTCCAACATTCACTCCATCAAAATCAAATAATTCGCTCGAGGACAAAAAAGAGAGCGGTATTGTGTTTTTATTTTTAAAAAAAATTCAAAAATAAAAGTTTATTTTTAGTAAGTAAATAAATATATTGATTATTAAAACTTTTCATAAATAGATATCTGTCTAACACTTAAATGTATAAATTTTTATGTTGAAATTCGGATTCAAAGTTCATGATATCACTAGTAGAAAAAAAGTAATAAATATGTCTTGAGAAATTGACTATTTAAGTCGAGCCTTGAACTTAATAAATTTGATTATCTAATTATCTCTTCCCTCTATCTTCCGCTGTGTTCAAGATCCATCATTTTTCTAACAAAAGGTACCCATCAAACTAACCTTCATAAAAATGTTTTCCACACTTGGTACACCTTAAAACATATTTCCTTCGACATGGTCCACACCTTCAGAACAAGTTCAAAGTACTTAGGCAGACGTATGTACATATTCCAATGTAAACATGTATCTACGCATGCATTCACCAATAAAAATATTTACTTATGCATGCACTTTTGAAATGGCTGTGTTATGTATAAGGTACTGTTCACCACAGATACCATTACGTATTGCTGTGTATCGTCTTGTTTCAGGCCGATATGGGGCCAATACATCCATGGGTGATACAAGCACCTATCAGGCGGACGCGGTTTGGCTAGTGCCGCTGCCACTAGTCAGGTGGCTAGGGGTCGGTGCTCTGTGGGCCCCACCATGATCTATGCGTTTTATCCACACCGTCCATCCATTTTTACGAATCTTTTTAATACTTTATCTTATAAATGAGGCAGATCAAAATCCGAAGCAGACCACACCACGGGAAAGCAGTAGTGACTGAATGTCTACCATTAAAAACCTCCTAGGGACCATATAATGTTTATTTGACATCCAGCCTGTAGATTAGGTCCTGCAGACCTGGATGAAGGCAAAAAAACAAATATAAGCTTGATTCAAAACTTTCATAGCCTCAAAAAGTTTTTAATGGTGAGAGTTCAATCAATAAGGTGTGGCCCACTTGAAATTTTGAACTACCTCAGATCTGGGTTCATACCATAAAATTATCTATAAAAAAATGGATGGATGGCATTAACGATGAAACACACACATCATGTTGGGGCACACATAGCACCGACCACCAGCCATTTGCCACTTGCAGGGTGAGTAGCCAATCCGTTACCCTATCAGGCGATATCTACCAGTTTTGGACGATACGTATGTACGTACGTACGAATGTATGTTGAGAGAGAGAGAGAGAGAGAGAGAGAGAGAGAGAGAGAGCTACCTGAGTAATGAGGTGCACTTGAAATTACGTGAGGCAAATCGAAATTAACACCATGTATGTGAGGGAAATGGGAGACTATGGAAGAAATACAGGTACCCATGCCCCCACCCACGTCCATTACTTGTTTCACTTCATTGAAACCTTCATACACCTCAAAGATCTCTTTCAAAACAATGGCCGAGCCATTGCTCATGGCCTCATGGAACACCTTGTTGTACCTAGGCTCCTTAGAACCAAACTCAAACAGATCAACATCATGGGCCATTTCAAACGGTGGCCGCCCCCCTTCCATCACGAACTCCTTAAGATAATACATCGCCTCCACTGACGCCCTGTCCAGGCACAGTTGCACCAGTGGGGCCACCGACGTGCCATCCTCGTCCGCCACAAGGAAACGAGACTCGTCTGTTAGGCCGTACACAGCTTCAGTCCTCCCACCCTTACCGTCTGATCTTACCGACATGGTGAGGATCGAATCCGTTACAAGGACTCGGAGTATACGCTCCAAGGCAGCTGCAGCATGCGGATTCGATGTGTGCAACTTGGCGATCATCTCTGATGTGGAGAGCTGAGCTTCGGGCCCAGCATCAGCTATGATCTCGAACACGTTTAGATCGATCGCGGCCCGCAGGGCCATGGGGACGCACATGACGTCTCCAAGGCGCATGGCTGCTAAACGGTTTGCATGATCGTGGACACCCATCTTATCTTTGTGCTTTTGTGGCCTTAGCACACCAGACGCTTATACCACTATGTGGAGTTGTATTGTGAGGATTCTAAGATGAGATTGCATGCCTATTTGTACTAGTAAAATTTAGAATTTTGTAAAAGATTAATAAATAAAATTGGTAATTGCATTGCACGTGGACGACTGGAAAGTTTTTCAAAACTTCACGGCGTTCGGGAGGGGTGTGGATTTGGTGAGGTAGCTGTAATAGCCTAGCAGGTGAGGTCCTGACCGTGGGGCCCACTTAATGATTTTTCTTTTTATATCCACGCTGTCCATTCGTTTTTTCAGCTCATTTTAGGGCATGGTCCTAAAAATAAGACAGGTAAAAATCTCGGGTGGAATACACGGTCGGGATTGAATTACCAACATTAAAACTTATTGGGGCTCACAAAAGTTTTGGATCAAGCTTCTATGTATGTTTTCCCTCTATACATGTTTTTGGGACCTTATCAACAGGTTGGATGGCAAATAAACATTAAAGTGGGCCCTAGTAAGTTTTTACTGGTGGGTGTTCAGTCGCTGATGTTTTCCTGCGGTGTGGTCCAATTGAGATTTTTATCTGACTTGTTTTTCGTTTTTTCGTATGTAATGAGCTTTAAATACGGATGGACGGCGTGGATATACAAAAATAAACCCAGGTGGGCCTCGCTCCCTGAGATGTTACCCCTGTCGTACCTAATCCATGCCCGTTCGGGAGAGGACCGGAAGAAAAGAAAAGATGAGAAGCAGCAGCGAAACTTCAACTATTTGATATTTCGGGCCCCTGGTAAATGAGTAATAATTACTTACCAGGTAATTACCCGTCTCTTACGCATACGGCTTAACTTTTTGGCATTAAAATCGAGGATGACTGCAAATGAATATGAGGCCCACTGTAATATACGTGGTGTATGAACATAAACACCGTTCATCCTATATGTCAGCATCATTCAGGCCATGAACCTAAGAAATGAGGCACATCCACATCACAGAAAACAGTGGAAATGGAATACATGCTGTATAAAAATTTATGCTGCCTTAAGAAGTTTTGGATGAAGTTGATATTTGTGTTTATACATTGTCAATATTTTTATGACTTCGTGAACAAGTTAGATGACAAATAAATATTAACGTGGGCTCAATAAATAAAATAACTTTCAATGGTAGACGTTTAAGGCCATTATTTCCCATGGTATGCGCCACTTGAGCATTACATTTGTCTTAATTTTGAACTTAGGCCCTAAAATCTTTTAATAAAATAGATGGAAAGTGGGGATATGTCATGCACATCATAATAGGATCTACAAATGTTAGTCAGCTTTTTCAAACCAATTTTCAACACAAAAATGCATTTGAAATTTCATACTAGGGAAAAGGTAATAATAACCTTTTTCAAGGGTATTTTCCTGATACACAAAAATCAAACACGCTAAGTCAACAGTAAATGCCATGTAAATAGACAATGATTATTTCCTCTCCACTCCTTTTTTTATGCAAAAACCAAGAAGGCCATAGCATATTTGTGGGTCCCACCTGATGCATGTCATGTTGCTTATTCACACTGTTCATCTATTATGCCTAATGAATTCATGAGTTGAGCCATAAAATGAGGTTTATCCAAAGCTTAAGTGGACCACGCCATAGGAAAAATGGAATCCAACACTTACCATTCAAAACATCTTAGGGCCACTATTTCTTTTGGTTTGGGCCATTTGAGTGTTGGATCATCCTCATTTTTTGGCTAATGCCTCAAACTATTGTGTAAAACGGACAGACAGAATGGATATATCATTTACATTACCTTGGGTTCCACAAATCTAAACCAGCTCTTTTAGACCGGCTCCAGTGTAGAAATTTTCATGGATTTTCAAACGGGTGAAATGGTGAGTGTATTTACACGGGCTCTTAAAAATCAAACATGCCCAAAATAATAGAGAGAAACGCGCATGGGTAACATTCATTAGATCCACTTTGTCCATCAGTTAGAGTTCCTCGTAGTAACCATTTAACCCACAAATTAGGACCGTCCAAAAATAAGACAGGCCTCGCCACAGGAAATAGTCAGGATGCAGCACTCACCATTAGTTTTGTCTACAACCCACTTTGGTGTTATATCCCATCCAAATCCATTCATATGATATGCCGGCTCAGGATGAGAGAATTTTCCAAATATCAAAGTATTCTAAAACTCGGGTGGGCCATGCCAGTTGAAGTTTGAGGTCTTAGTAGCAATTTTTTGGGTGTGCAGTAATTCGTGATAAATTTTTTAGTAGTTGTTTGGAGGAAGACTAACATGATCCTTAGCATGGTTTTCTAGGGCCACGATTGCGGATTTAGATTAATCCAACGGTTAGATTGATCCCAATCCAACCATCAACAGATAGTAACACCATATGATTAAAAATACGGGGTGTTACACATGAGTTCTTATCACCGGAGCCAATGGAGGTCAGTGATCCTGATGGTTGATCTGATGGTCCCAGGGATAGACTACGCCCCCAAGAATCTCTAAATATTGGGAAAATCCAGCCGTCTGTTCTTCTCCTCTTTTTTTGTTTCTATCGATTTAGGATTAGTGTGTGTATAAAAACCTTCTATCTGCCAGCAATCAATGAAAGATTAAGATGGCCTTGTTGTATAGACTTCAGGTTACAGTGGGGCCTAAAACCGAAATTGTGACGGTCCACTGTGACGAACGGTCAAAACGTTGCATTTAGCACACACGATGGAAATGGTGACCACCCATAAAGTCACGCATACGCCAAACCATGACTCTCTATCCTATCATCTTTACCGTACACGTGACACAGACAGTCAGGAAAAGCTTGACCACCCGGGGAAGCATCCGACCTTGACCGCAGTGTATGGATGAAAATGGGTAAGACGATCTGACAGGAGGGGCAACGGCACCACAACTAGTGGTGCCGTACCATTTTCCCTAGCCATCGTGCCACTTGTGTAGGACATCAATACCCAGATCACCCTTTTTGAAAATAAGGCTGACCCAAATAATAATAAGCCATTCCTGTACGTTGAGTCAATCAACGGTTGTCCATTAGTTGCAATGGTGCAACTCATCTAATGAGCCGAACAGCCTGAAGTTTTTTTGCTAGGTGATCTACATTGTGGAGCCTACCGGATTCATGGTACAGATGCCTTACATGAATGGCATGTTGGTGGGAAAATATTGTACGGCACCACGAGTTGTGGAACCCTCGCATGTAGCTGATCAGCTCTCGCACTGCTATGCTAACGCCGACCAGATAGGACCATTGGGAAAAGATTGACTTGTGGATTAAAAATGCCTTAAAATTTTCCTAGATTGACGGTCCTAACCCAACCGTTTGTGGCTAACAAACATATGGTGACGATAAAAGGTTGAACAAAGATTCATATTCAATCGAGTAAACGAGACCAAATATCAAAGGCCAAAATCTTTCAATATGGGAGTTTGCAGTGTTGCTCAAAGGATTGATAGTTTCGGCCATCTAACTAGAGGTGGGCATTTTTGACCCGATCTGGTGGATCTAACCCGATCAGACCCGATCCGACCCATTCCAAACCGAACCGATGGCCTGAATCGGGTAGGATCAGGTAAGATCATTTAGATCCGACTAGTTTTTGGATCGAGATCGGGTAGTGATTAATTCGGACCGTTTCGATCCGGCCAGATCCGGAGTGAAAATCAATATTTTTACTTTTTCCTATGGTGTGGTCCACTTGAGCTTTGGATATTCATCATTTTTGGGTTCAACAGCTAGAATAATCTAAAAAAACGAATGGACGACGCGGATACACCACATGCATTCACGGTGGCCTCAACAGAGTTCACTTGCCTGTGAGTATGAGTTACTTGCACGACACGTCAATAGGCGGGCAACAGCTGTATTCTGTATTACTTGTTTTGCATGTCAACACAGTAGGCTGTGAGAGTATGTATTAAAGTGACTTAACCAAGTTCCTTGGGCCCCACCATGATGTATGTTTTGTATCCAACCTTCCATCCATTTGAAGAGATCATTTCAGGGCAATATCCAAAGAATGAATGAAATCCAAAGCTCCAGTGGACCCCAACATAAAAAGTTCTATGGACAGTGATGCCCACCATTAAAAACTTTTAAAGGCTACAAAAGTTTTAGATTAACCTGGTATTTGTGTTTTCTCTTATTTCTTTATTTTTCAACTTTTGAACAGGTTAGGATTTCAAATAAACATTACGGTGGGCCTTAGAATAGTTTCAACGGTGGGAATCATTCTCCCCACTTTTTTATGTGATGTGGTCCACTACAGATTTTTATCTACATCATTATTTGGCTCATGCCCTAAAATGATATCTCAAAATTGATGGACGGTGTGGATATAACACATACAGCATAGTGGGGCCCACAGAACTTGGTGACGTTACTTCAGTAGCCTGCCGGATGGGACAACACAGGCAGCAGGCGTTGATACAAATTTTTTATAGTCATGTGGGGCCCACCTTAATGTATATATGTTATCTAAGTCGTTCATTCATT
The DNA here is from genome assembly GCF_029962835.1 of Magnolia sinica. Classification (NCBI taxonomy): domain Eukaryota; kingdom Viridiplantae; phylum Streptophyta; class Magnoliopsida; order Magnoliales; family Magnoliaceae; genus Magnolia; species Magnolia sinica. Next base: position 5,609,364 of record NC_080576.1, on the reverse strand, counting down.
TTGACATATCAATTTAGGTGTTGAACAAAAAATTATGATACATTGAAGACTGAAGTGGACCACACCATATCAAATGATCCGAATAATGCCCAACCCGATCCGACTCGGTTTCTCTGATTGAGTCAGACTCGGATCAGGTCAAATAAATCAAGCATCGGATCTGTCCGAGTTAGGTGACCTGGACTCGGTCTCAGATCAGATCAATTTCGGGTCAACTCATTAGAATTTCGGATCTGACCAGGTTAGGCCCAATCTGGTCCGACCCAGACCGATGCCCAGCTCTACATCTAACCAAGGGTCCCACATACAAAGAATACTAAGCCTACATAGTGATTGAATCAGCCTGATTTTTATCCTTCTGATCGTTATCATGGGGTGGGTCACAATGCCCGAGTTCATGGGGACGTCAGAAATATCAAAAATCTTTTAAATGGCATACAAGAGGACCCATTATCTATCTGAACCGTTTAGTCATTCATACAATTACTAGGAGCAAGCCGTGCAAAAACCATGCCAATTAGGTGGTCTAAGCTTCCCATTGTCTATCTGAGCCGTTGAATCATCCATCACAACCAGGAGCAATATGTGCCAAAACAATGCGCTTCCCCATCAATAGCATGAAAATGGACAGTTAAGGATGGATTTCACAGGCATCACGGTGAGCACACCCAAGCCGTCCACCATTTTGCTAGCACGCACAGTTTTCGAGACTAAATCAATGTATATAGTTGGGATTTTGACCGTGTCATCGTTGCATGGTTAAATTTTGGAAAGAGGTTGGAATCACTACCAAAAAACAGGGCAACTCCGACGGCTAGAAAACGTCGGCAATTACCTTCCCCAACGGGTAAAAGCTGTCGGATACTCCGTCGGGAAAGGGGACATTGGCGTTGCTCACCGAAGGATTTGAACCGTCAGCGTTACCGACGGCTGAGGGCGACGGTTTTAGCCGTCGGCGTTTTTGATGGTTTAATAAAACATGTATATATATATATATAATGAAATATATATATAATGAAAATTAATTGCCTAATCAATGGACACGTCCGAAATACCCATTTCTCCAAAGCCCTAAACCAACCAACCCATTTGAGAAGATATGTCTAAACAAGAAAAGGAAATCAAAATCAAATATATCATCCAAATTTCAAACATAAAATTTGTATTTCCATAAAACATTAGTTTCAAAGTAAAGATGAAGGCGTTGCAAGAAAAACACGACACATTATTGCACGAGAATACCAAAGGCTCTCTCCATTTTACAGACATCACCTATCTATTCATATATTGGGCAATATTGTATGTGCATTCGCTCAAAACAGACAAATCTAATCAACATTCAGATCATGTTTATGAGAGCAATGCTCTGCCAAACTGTCTAATACATGCTTTGAGCAATGCATTTTCAAAATAATAATTGATGGAATCTAACAAAAATAATGAGATCATTGCTGAGTTAACAATGAAGAATTTTTTATATTATATTGTCCGAGTTTTTTTTTTTTTTTTTTCCTCGAGTCATCCCAAACTTCAAATATGTATACCAAAATACATGACAGCAACATATTCTACTAATCCTAGTACTTCTCATGTAAATAATTCTTCCCAAGTATTATCAATTATAAGATACTTACATGAATATTGGATCAGTTCTTCAGTTTTGTACAAGCAGGCTCCATGATTCGGTGATCTAGACTATTGATTTGATAATCATTGCTGTCGATGGACCGCCACCTGAATAGCCCAGTAATCCGATCTTTGACATTTTACTTGTTAACATTGACCAAGGTATCCCGTATCGGTATCGGTTGGCGTAATGGTGCCCTCCAAAACCGATACGGATACAGGGGTATAACGGAGAGTAATGGTGCAAATTATTTTTTTTTTGCCAAAAAAATATGAAAAAATATAGATTAAATACGGAATATTCTAAGTATTCCAAATATGCATTCATTTATAAATTGGAACATGTTTATGATGGTGTAACGGTCCACTCTTTGGTGAGAAGTTGTATCGGATTGTCTGATTAATTTTTGAACCAGGTAACCTGAATTTGACTACAAAATTCATATATTTAATTTTCTAAATATTTAATTTATATGCTTAACAATTTAATATCTTTCTCCCAATAGTTCTTTAAAAAAATGAAATTAAATTCAAGTATATGGTGTTGCCAATTTCGGGCTGACTTGGAGGACCAATCAATGCCCCAAATTAGCCTCAAATTCATGCAATTTATTGCTATTATCCCACTTACGTATTAGTGGACATTTATTGGATAGTGAATCATGAAAAAATCAAAAGGCCCTATTTTAAAAAATAAAAGTCCACAAAATAACAATTAAAACTATTCAAATAATTTGATTTTGGCATTATGAGTTAGCAATTGCAGTTCATAATTTAATTGGTAAATTTTAAGTTAATATATGTCTCGTGTACAATTTTTTAAGGGCTCAAATTAGGCGGGACTCGAATTGTGAAGTGTAGCACACGTGTCAAAGTTTTTTGGGCCCCACCGTGATGAATGCGTTATATCTAAACCATCCATTCATTTGACGAGATCTTCTTAAGGCTTGACACGAAAAATAATACAGATCTAATTATCAAGTGGACCACACTGCAAAAAGCAGTAGGGGATTGAACGTCTACCATTGAAACCTTTTTTGGGATCACAGAACTTTTAGATCAATATGAAATTTGTTTTTCCTCTTCATTTAGGTCTTTTTGACCTTATGAACAGATTGGATGGAAAATAGATGTTATGGTGGGCCTAGGAATTGTTTAACGGTGAAAATCATCATCTCCGCTGCTATTTTTGGTGTGGTCCAGACGATCTTTGGATATGATTCATTTTTTGGGTAAGGATCTAAAATGATATTTAAAAATAGATGAACGGTGTAGATATAATAAATACATCACTGTGGAGCCCATATAACTTTGAGCTCCTTTGAACCGTTCGTACAACTCAGAGCTCGAGGAGTGTCAGTGCTCGTCTTAGCGTGACACGTACCTACAGCAGCTAAGCTGGTGTGTGGTACACCTGCAAAAAAAAAAAAAAAAGGAAAGGGAAACCAAAAGGAAAAAAGAGGGAAAGGAGAGAAGAAAAAAGAGGGAAAGATGGAAAGAATAGAGAGAGAGAGAGAAGAAGAAAAAAAAAAAAACGAAGGTTGCAGCCGCAGCTGTCCAAGAAGAGGAAGAGGAAGAAGAAGAAGAAGAAAAGAAAAGAAAAAGGTTTAAGGTTTTTTTTTTTTTCAAGGCCCGTAACGGCCATTACGGTTACAATATCGGCCCATCGCCCGTTACGCCCCCGTATCGCGTAACGGGCCCCACCGTTACCATTATGTATCGGCCGTTACAGCCGATACGTAACCGATTTGGGATACCCTAACATTGACTGTGATTGCATTTTTCTTAACAATCTATTTATAGGACAATGGTCAAACACTTGACAAGGTTTGGGCGAATGGTCTTCACCGTAGGTTTGCTCCCTATAGGTGAGGGTTCGATTCCCCTCCTTGGCTTTACCTGATACACGTGGTTGTGGGTGATTGCGTGTATCCGCAGGGATTAGTTTCACTTCAAAAGTCTTCAAAAAAAAAGAAGGACAATGGTCAAACAGATGGGATTGTCTAAACATGGAGATTTTGGAGGCATGGACCATACACATTGATATGAGACCTTATAAATAGGCCACGTCCCAACAACAATGGATAGGCGACCTCTGATCAATGAATATGTTTTCCATTTCAGAATAGACATCTATGGTTGGGATGATGAACCATTTCAGACTAGAAATAACGTGAATATCCAAACTAGCTGTCCCAATCAAGCTCTAATATGCTTACATATAATATAGAGTTCAAAACCTGTGTAATGCATGTTCAACCTGTAAAAGGCTTATAGATGAATGGTCTGGATGATCACGAACGGTGCATAGCAATAGCACCGTACTGTTGTACGTGTGAGACCCGATCAGATTGGGTTTGGTATTTTGGAATAAATTGAAAATGCATTGTTATGAATGCTGTTCTTAATGTAATGTAAACTGTAGAAGCATGTCCTCATTTAAATTGATATAGTATAAAATCAGTACACATTATCAAATTAGTAGGACTTAATTGACAGATTGAGAGGCTAACCTATAGCATGTTCAGGTAGATGACATCTTAGATAACTTATCAAGCATTACGATTTGCATTTCATGGGATCTGAGACAGCCGCAGTTGGAATTATAGGTTTTGAGTCCTGCCCCTCTGTTATGAGATGGGCTTGAGGAGAAAGGAAGCATATCTAAGATAAATCAGATCATGTACAGCCAAGAGAAGCAACCAAACATTACTGTTAGGATTTTGGATATATCAAAAACATATGGTTGATTGTGAAGGGAAAAGATATTTACAGAATGTCCAGGTAAATGAAGGAATGCTTTGTATTGAAAACTATTGTCTCGCTGAGGGTCGGATTTCGATTCAACCTGCAAAAAATCCTGACTAAATAAGGAACATCTTGCACATTGAGGTCAAGATTTCAACAAACTACATTATGAACTTGGGAGCATTGAGGTGGAGATAAATGCAGGTTTCCAGGTGCTATCAGGCAAGCTGAACCTCACTAAGGCACAGCGACTTATTGTTCATGCATGTTCATGCGTACACGTAATTTTCATGTGTGTTCATGCGATCCCAAAAATGTTCTACCTAAAACCACTAAATTATGTGGCATGGCCCATCTAGGTTTTACAATAGTGTAATTGTTGGGTAATTCTTTCACTATGATGAGGCATATCATATGAATGCATAGGATGGTATAAAAACACCACAGTGAGTCCTACAGAAAACTAATGGTGGGTGTTCCATCCCAAACTATTTCCTGTGGCATGACCTATTTTAAGTTTGGATGATCATCGTTGTCTTCAATGGTTAACATGATGCAATGTACCCGATGAACAGAGTTGTATCTCATGAAAGTTTCACACACGTGGCTCTTGGTTTGTAGAAGTAACCTCAGCAGGTACCTAGCGCAAGTTACCCAAGCGTGGCTCTATTGGCACACTTTTAGATGCACAAATGAATTTAATTGCAATCATTAAGTTTAACCAAATGAAATGACTAAATCGGCCTGCAATTCATGCCCAGGCCTTGCCTGTGACAAGCATAAATGGGATGCCTGGGCCTCGGCTGCTAAGATCCCAACTCAGATGGGTTAGGCCTTGACACGTTAGAATGGCCCAATGCTAGCCCTAGTAGACATCTCTCATTACTCAGATTGGCCACTGAACATGAATACTTCAAAAATGCAGTATATAATTAGTTGCAGTGCAGCAAAACATTCAAATTAGATCATTGGCGAGCCTGAGTAATTCAACTGTAGTTTAATTGGGATGCCATTTTATATCTACGGACCCAGCCCAAGAGATGAGATCACAACCACTGTATCCAAGTTAGTTGCATATAGGAATAAACATGTGCACAAACATACCATATGCAAATATTAGATAATGTTATCACTGCCTCTGTTCATGATAACACCAGTTCACTAGCTCACTAGTCACTTCAGGTCACTTTTCATAGAACACAACAGAGTGAAATGAGAGAATCATGATTGAAAAATGCCACTGTGGTTTTTTCTATGGAGACGTGTTGGTTTCTTTTCTTTCAGTTAAGATGTCAGATCCATGTGTGTTTTTTAGGTCATTGATCTTTTCCTGACTGGTTCTTCTTGTATACATTGAAGGCACAATCATGACATTTCCCATATCTACTGGGTAACCAAAATTTATCTCTTATAATTTTGCAATTAAATATGCATCGCATTCTATACATGTGTTTCGAACTTAGTTCATGCAGTCAGGATCATACAAACATACACTAACCCAAAGTGTCTACTACAATCATTATCAACCTAACTACAACCACAAGAACGAATCCAGAATAATAATCTATAAAAATAAATTTTTAAAAAAAAAAAAGTGGCAAATTTTAACAGAGACCCAAATCCAGACTGACAAGGAAAATTTCAGTAGTTGTCACAAATTATTATTTTTTTAAAGTAACGAGAGAATATATTAATACGAAAAGGAAATACAAAACAAAGGACAACTGCTGAGGTAGCAGAAGCCGACTTTACAAGCCAAGAAAAAGCTGACTTCACAAACATTAATTGTAGTTGTCACATTCTATGCATGTGTTTTGAACTTAGTTCATGCAGTCAGGATCAGTGTTTAATTTAAGTACGAATGCTAGGAAGGACTAACTCGCACAAGAAAAATAATAATAACTCACATATTTAAAATCAGTCTGATGAATTAATAATATACATAAGCATGGTGAAAGGATGTGAGGAAGAAGAAACTCACATCGATCCCGGCAACCAATGCCTGGCCTCTACAGGACTAGGCAATGTATTGAAAGCCCCTCTCATCTTGTTCCAGTTACAGCACGGTAAGACATCATCTGATCCGTAGTCAATAAAAATAAAAACCCAAATTCAAAAAGAAAAAAAAAAAGGAACAGAAACAAAAGATGAGTAAATACAGTTAAACAAATGCCTCACAAACATTAATAGAAGAAGAACAAAAAAAACACTCTACATAAGGAAAAAATGTAACAATACAAAAACCCAATTTGCAGAATGACTAAATCAACCAAAACCAGGAACTAAAACCAGAGAAAATTATAAAAACAAAGAACGAAGCCATGAAGAAAATCCTATAAAAAGCAAGATGCAAAAATTAAAAAAGTGAAACAAAAGGAATCAATCAGCAAAAAAGAGTAACAAAATGAAGAAAGAAATGCCAAAATGGCAGGAACAGTCCTACAAAAGAATTTAGTGGTGATTTTCAAAAGTTCAACACATCCAGGCCTTTAATATCAATCGAAAAGAAAGGATTAAAAAGAAAATATAAACATGGGCATTGTATTTAGAGATATGGCAAAGCTCCATCTCCCATGTGGAGATCAAATGGCTATCTTCTAGACTCATAAATAAAGATAACTCCACAGAACAATGACTATAAGAAGAACAGAATCACAGTAATTACATTATTTAGTGAACAAAAATGAGTTTTCTCATCCGCAATAGCATGATATAGGAATCGGATATACGCCTTACCTGCTTCTAATGAAATTGAAAAACCAGGATTTTGCAGAGCAGGAAATGTAAATGGTTCATTTTCTCCATTGACTACCTTAATTTCTGCATCTGGTTTATCACCAGTGGTGTAACCCTATTCCAGATCATAATAGTTGCTAGAGGGTTTTGGGTTTTCTTCTATTTTAAGTCGCACCTAGATTTCAAGCTGCACCTTGATTTCACGCGTCCCGTTTGGTTCCAACCTTGCATTAGGTTGTTCCATTCCTCTACGAGAACCATGGTAGCCATGTGATGGAAAGAAGCAGGCGTTATATTCATCAATCTAAGCTATAGAAGTGGTTTCAAAATGGTGGATTTGGGGTTTAGGAAAGATAGTATTATTTTTCATTATCTGCATAATAAAAACAAACACTTCTCTACTGAAACTTTCAGCATAGTTTTGATGCTTTGAGGTAGTAGGGTGGACCAGAAACACTTCTAAACATGGTTCTAGATATCATCTGATAGGACGTATTGATTTTGGGTAGCAAATGGGTCGGTCTGGGCTGAGCAAAGATTAAAATGTTGAATTGGTCTGGCCTGACATGCCCAAAATTCTAAGAGATGTTGCATGGTACTTGGCCTGAAGTAAATGGGTTTTCCTTTGGCCAACATCCCAGACAGACAGGGTCCACATTTCAGTGATCCGTTATCATCCATCTGTTGTAGCCCACCTTGATGGTCAAGGGACCATAATTCTATCTGCAAATCATGTATATGATAATTCTCTCTAAAAATTTTAGAGTCCCCTCAGCATATAGCTGACATTTAACTACCTTCTCTTAAAGACAATTTACCAAACCCTCCAAAATCAATTCAAATCCAAACAAAAAAAAAGGGGCTTGAAAGGATCAGATTCACTGACCACCAGAGTGCAAAGCATCAATCTGCAAAAAAGTCAGCGAATGCAAAAACTCATCTTTTTTTTAGAACAGGTTTGGTTATGTTATGAATGTGATGCAATAGCTAATAGTAGTAACCACCATAGTCTTTCTTTTTTGGATTGTTAGTCGTAGTGTATTATAACAACTGGGAAGTAAAGATCAATTTTAAAAAAGAAGAAATTTATGGAAAATAACCATTAGGACAACCTTCATAATGGTGATTTTATTATTCCATTCTTCATAACAGATATGACAGTTGTTTGAACACAAAGTATAGATCATTTTAAAAAATGCAGAGATGAAGGGAGAGAATGACGATTGTCCCAGCTGTTATTAATTACCATTGTATAAGATTCCTGATTGTTCTTTGGAACATTAATGCTATTATCTCTCAATACCACTTGAAAAGCATATTGGTTCAAAGTGGAAAGTATGCTTCTGCTTCTTCGGTGTTTACACCTGCTAGCCATTTGTTACAGCCACTTCTGCACTTCCACACCCAAATCCCACTAACTTTGCCCTGCAATGTCTTTCTTTTCCTATACTTCACCATTTTTTTATTGCTTTTTCACTAAATGCGGTTGCACTGTCTAAAAGACTGGGTACAAGTAATGGACGTAGTGAGAGGGAAAGACCATGTGAGCTCAAGTGCATTAAAATCCTCAAAACCAATGACCCAGATATTGAAGGATTCCAGCAAACTTAAGAAATCAGCACTTAAGTGGATGAGACACAATCTATTTCACCGCAATAAGCACTTTTGCATGCTATTTGGAATTCCTCCGGGAAAAAAAAGTGTGAAAAGCGAAGTCTCACGGAAAAATCAAGGAGTAAGTAAGAAAAAGCAGAGAGGCTCCCTTTTTTAAGGACGGGGAATGAAAGACAACGTGAAATCCTCAATTCTAAAAATTCTCAAATTCCCAAAATTCTAAAATCCCCAAATCCCTAATTTGTAAAATCAGAATATCCCCAATTCAGAGTCCACATTCAAATCTGTAAGCCCTAAAGTCGCCAAATCCCTAAATGGGGGTCCAAATCGAATCGGGAATCCACAAATTACTAAATCCCCAAATTCCTAAATCGGCATTGAGATTGAGAGAGAGAGAGAGAGAGAGAGAGAGAGAGAGAGAGAGAGAGAGAGGGCGTGCGTGGGTATGGAAGGCCTCTGGATAGAAGCCGGCGACCGGAGCTCATGGGTGCGTCTGGCTATGATAGTCTTTGGATCAAACACACAGAGACAGAGAGAGGTTGGGGAGCGGAAAGAGAGGGGAATCATGGGTGGAGAGAGAGAGAGAGAGAGGAATATGGCGGGGATAAGGGCGAGAGAGCGAGTCGAAGAGAGAGGAGGGTCGAGAGCGAAGTAGCGCGAATTGGGCGGAAGCGGATAAGCTCCTCGAGTGCTGACGCTCCACGAGATCGAGTTGTACGAACGGTTCATATGAGATCAAAGATAAATGGGCTCAAAATTATGTATTTATCATATCTACACCGTTCATCAATTTGGAGAGATCATTTTACATCGTGAGCCCAAAACTGACTAATTTAAAAAGTCAAGTGGACCACACCACAAATAGAAGTAGGGACACCGTTAAAACATTTGCAGGGCCCACCGTGACATTTACTTTCCATCCAATCTGTTCATAAGGTCACGAAGACATGGATGAAATGAAAAAACAAATATCATATTGATCCAAAATTTCTTTGACCCTCGAAAGGGTTTCAATGGCAGACGTTCAATTCTCCACTGCTTTTTACAGTGTGGTCCACTTGATTTTTGGATCTGTCTTATTTTTAGTGACGAACGATTTGGATATAACTCGTATCATATAATGAGACCCACATAGCTTGGCGACGTCAACACATCCGCTAAGTTGCTGCTGGACGGGGATTGGCTACTCCCCTGCCACCAGCCCGGTGGCTGGTGGTCGGTGCTCTGTGGCCCCCACCATGATTTATGTGTTTCATCGATTCAGTTCATCCATTTTTACAGATCAATCTAGGGCTTGATCCCAAAAAAGAGAGGGATGTAAATCTCAGTTGGACCACACCACAGGAAAAAAATAGTGATTGGATGTCCACCATTAAAATCCTCCTAAGGCCCAATGTACTGTTTATTTGACATCCAATCTGTTTATTAGGTCATACAGGCCCAGATGAAGGGAAAAAACAAATATCAGCTTGATCCAAAACTTTTATGGCCCCCAAAAGGTTTTTAACAGTCGACACTCATTCAACACTGTTTCTTGTAATGTGGTCCACTTGAGATTGGAAATACCTCATTTTTGGTCTTATATAACAAAATAATCTGAAAAAATAGATGGACGGCATAGATGAAAAACATACATCATGGTAGGGCCACAGTTCACTGACCACGAGTCATAGCCAATCCGTTTCCGTTGCTGGTGCATGGTACACCAGTCATGGACTTCCAAATTAGGTGCCTGCTAGCCCTACGTGGAACAAGAGATGGTCCAGTTGGGGACTCCTGGAGCCCACCGTGATGTATGTTGTCCATCCACTCCGTTTTAGGGTTCATTTTAGGATATGATACCAAAATGAAATTAGATCTAAGCTTTGAGTGGAACACACCATGTATCAATTGTAGACGCTTAAATCTCTATTGTTTTCTATGGAGTGGCTCATTTGGGTGAGCAATCTGCCTCCTATTTTAGCTTATACTTTAAAATGAATTGTTAAAATGCATTGACGGTCAGCAATCTGCCTCCTATTTTTAGCGCAATTGTAATGAAGTTATCCTGATTCACCGACTTTAGCCATTGGGAAAACTACTACACGACCGTTGGCATTGGTCATTTTTTTTTAGTGGAAGTTCCAAATATTCCGAGAGTAGCCTTTGATATGTCTTGAGAAGTTTTTAAGATCAAATTACCATTGTTTTTGGTTTAGTAGTTGTACAGTTTTTACGGCTGTATTGATTTTCCATGATACATGTAAATTGCGATAAATAAGTGTCACGTCTCGAAATTCAAATATAGAGTGTGCACCTTTAGACCTAAGTTTTGAGTTGTAACTCGTACATAAAGTGTACTAACTTCATTATATTATACGATTATTAAAAGATAAAAGTAATATTTATTTTATTACATTCCAACTAGGCCCATTCACGATCATTCACATAAAATGATTTAAGAACCAACATTCATTTATTCTCAATATTTATAAACATTCAATTACCATAAATTAGACGTCATTCACCAATCAATACAATTTGCCAATAAATACTTACTAAGAACTTAAAATAATTCAATTAAGTAAAATCAATCAAGTCTCACGTGTGTCGTGCACTAGTTCAATTATAATTTCTTGTTTCTTGTACTATAAATGCATCAGATGAGATGATCGTTCTTGAATTAGAGATCGTCAACCCCCGTTGGGTAAGCTTTTACCTTTTGGTAAGTAAGAAACTTCTCCCGTATTCCTTTCTAAAAAAACTTCTCTTGAAGAGTTACTATTACTATTCCAAGGATTGATTCATTGACCTCTCTTTCAACTAAGAGTATCTCTACCAACTCAACTATTGACTTGTTTTTTATTTTTTAATTAACATAAAATATTTAACTATTTATTTTATTTTTTAGTGCACAAAAATTTAGAGTTGTTACATTCTACCCCCTTAAAATAAAATCCCGTCCTCAATTTTTAAAAACTAGCATTTCAAAAGTTTTTTATTTTATTTTTGGCACTAGTTATGATGATATTATGGATAGCTCTAGGCACTAGATTGGTCTCTTAATTTATTTTTTTTTTATATAGTAATGAATTTATAATTATGTAAAATTTTGTCAAAAAACTAAGGTCCGTTGGATTATACACACATTTCGATACCCCACCCTTCCTGTCCGATCTTATTCACATGGCGAGGATCGTATCGATTATAAGGACTTGGAGTATACACTCCACGGAGGTTGCAACATGCGGATTCAGTCTTGTAACCATTTCCAATGGGTAGAGCATAGCATTGGGCCCAGCACTGGCTATGATCTCAAATGTCTTTAGATTGACCATGGCTCACAGGACCATTGGGAGGCAGATGATGCTTGCTAGATTGATGGCCATTAAATGTTTTGTATGATTATGAATGTCCGTCTTATGCATATGCTTCTGGTGTTGAAGTGTTAAAGTCTATTGATATACATTGATACACTATTCTCTAACAACTTAAGCTCTTAGAGAAAGTGGTTATCTAACATGGTATCAAAGTGGAAGTTTTGTGTTCAAAGCTTGAAAGTAGCAAATATTTCTTCCCAATATATTTGAGAACAAAATTTTCATATTTATTTTCAATGTTACAAGATGGATATAGATTTTTTTTTTTTATTATTTTTAAATAAAAAGGAGATCATACTTGTATTGGTATGGTAACTATGGCGGCCATTACAACCACTATTACTGTTACCAAGTACCTTGATTAGGTCTAACAAATATTTTATTAGCTACCATGCAAATATCACATCAATATAATAATGGTAACTAATTAATCATTAGCCTTTTAACTTGGGAACCTATGATCGGCGCCACATGCCCCAAGCTCTATAAGGCCCACCATAATATGTGTTTTATCTGCACTGCATGTCCATGTGTTTTGCTTGCTCATTTAAGGGCATGAGCCCAAAAATGATGCATATCAAAATCTTAAGTGTACCACACCGCTAAAAATAGTGGGGATTGAATGCCCACCATTGAAAACTTCTTAGGAGACATGGAAGTTTTGGACCAAGCTTTTATTTGTATTTTCCCTTCATCTAGGTCTATGTGATCTTATGAACATTATGGATGGCAAATAAAACATCACGGTAGGTACTAAGAAGTTTTCAACAATGAGCTTTCAATTAATCCCCAATGTTTTTGTGGTGTGGTACACTTGAACTTTGAGTTACATCAATTTTAGACTCATGACTGAAAATAAACTAGCAAAATGGATAGAAGGTGTAGATAAAACACATACATCATGATGAACCCATAGAGGTTAGGCCACATTGTGCCGCAGGATATCCCTATGGCACCTGGCAATCCACTTCCTTAATTTGGAGGGAACGGATTCGGTGTGGCCCAGTCTCAGCCAAGATGGTGCAGCCCTTACCGTAGGGCCCACCTTGATGTATGTATTCTATAGCCATGCCATCCTGGATCATTTCAGGGCATGAGCCTACAAATGAAGCAGATCCAAATCTCAGGTGGACTATACCTCAGGAACAGTGATGATTGACCATTAGAAACTTCTTGTGGGTCATTGGATCAAGATTATAACCTTTTTATTTTTTCCTTCATCCAAGCTTGTGTGACCTTATCAACAAGTTGGATGACAATTAAATATTATGGTGGGCCCTAGGAAGGTTTTAACGTGTGATATTCAATCAAATAGCAGTGAGTGGCACACAAAAATACTGTCACATCGCGTCACAAAGAATATCCCTAGCAATCAGCTAGTGAGATTTGATTGGATCACGTACCGCTCTTAGGAACATGCTTTGTATGAGCTCCATTTCTAAAGAAAATAAAATGACATAGCTGAGGAATAGTTTTATAGTTACCAAGGTGAAAATAGTCGAAGATCTCCCACGTTGGCAGTCCCAACCTTGCCCTATATGGCCCACAAACATATGGTTAAGAGAAGAGGTACAAAAATGAGCTACATCTAGTAAAATAAGAAAGGCCACAAATTGAAGGGCTAGAATCTTTCAATCAGAAAAATTTCAAGAGCATTATCAATTTGCAGTTGGTCCACCAGATTGACGGTTGGATCATCTAACCATGGTCAAAGAATCCCCTTCAATAGTGAATTGTAGTTTTGGTGATTATTTATTTTCTTTTTTAAAAAAAATTGTATATATCCCCACGTCTTTCTAGCATTTGTTTGATATCTCTTGCTTGTTTTTATTCTTGAAATTTGTAGCATGCCAAGCTCATGATAATTTATAATAAATCTCCCCCTGATGGGTTTTTATCACCCACTACTTCCAAATTGCATGCTATAGCTTTAAAAAGGAAATGACCAAAATGTCCTTATCACCTGCTTTAAATCATGGCCTTTGAAAAAGGTAGGTTGTGTCTGAAATGGAAGGGAAACTATATTAAATTAAAGGAAACTATATTCTTTTTGTTATAGAATACATGATTTCAATCAGGCCCTTAGTTATAAAAATACTCTCACGAGCCATTATAAAAATCATGCCTACCAGCAAGTTCAGCATGCGTGGCCCACCTGAGTTTCGGATCAGGTTGGTTTTTGGAATGTCACTTCATCTTAATGATTCACACCTGATGAATGGATTGGATGGAATATAAATACTATTGTTTGCCATATGCACATTCTACAATTTGTGGTTGGTGTTCCCTCCCTCTCCATTGTTCCCTGTAGTGTGGCCAACCTCGGTTTTTTTTTTTAATGAGGATGGCTGCTAGGCCTAAAATCCAGGGACGCACCCGATGTCCCGTGGGGAGTGAGCCCAGCTCAATTGTTGTAGGCACTACGTACAACAGGTGGTGTAGGGGATTCGGGTCCAATATAAGCAGGCAGCTCACCTGGTTAAAGAGTTTGATGAAAGATACGATAGTCCGCCCCACGGCCCACTTGAGAACAGAACCTGATGGAGAACGGATTTTACATATCCTACGTGGGCTCATTTGAAAGGCAAGTGCTAGAAATGTGCTTGCATGGTCCATCTGATTTGGTTTTAAAACCAAATGTTAATGGTCCACATTCAATGGAAAACTAACGGTGAGGATCCTCTGTTCCGGGTGTTCTATGTGAATTCCGGTTTGTGATATGTAAAAGTAGTGCATGTAAGGTCTTTATATGGTGGGTCTTATTGATCAAATGGTCTAAATTGTCCTAAAGGTTGGATAAGCAATCGGGTAAACCAGTGAGACCCACTGCATTGATATATCCTGAGATTTGTGTAAAGGGTAGAATGCTATAAGTGTGACATGCACACAGTATTTTAGAACAGAGTTCTATATTAAGAGGGCTGGGTCCCCAATCCTACACCAAGTCAGAAAGATAGGCATTCGATTTCACAGCAATGGCGACACAACAAGGTACACAATATAGTTCTTCATATCTTCATATCCAATGCACAGCAAGATCCGTTCAATTCCCCATATTAGAAACTTACAGTGCATACAAATACTCGGGTGTTCCATGTGCGCAGGCAGGATTATTACTTTAATTCTCTGCCTGTTGATGAACTCATACATAAATTAATCCAGACCACACAACCGCTTTGTGAAATGGGGACTAATAACATGGAGATAAAACATAGAAAGAGAGGAAAAAAAGAAAAAAAAAAAAAAAACACTAGTCTAGCTTTCTTTTCCCATTGATTACTAGAGATATCTGTAATGAGAAATGCAAAGCCACGTAGCAGTAGGAGAGACTAAGAGGTGTTCCATCCTGAGCCATTCATTAGGTGGGGTCCATCATGAATGTACCACGACCCAACGATCCAACTAGTCTCAGTTGGGCCAAACACGTGTTGTTGAATTTATGGGTATATTCAACTGGGACCCAGCTGACGATTGGTTCGGATCTCACACACGTGCCACATCAGCACATGTGCAACCTCTTTAACTTCCCCTCTATCACTATAGCCTTGTCATTTGCTCACTTTCACTAGCATGCTAGTTCTTGAGCGAAATCCTCTTGTAGAATTCAATCACATGAATGCCCAGCGAGATTGGAATATCCTTTGTTTCTGCAAATCCGGCTGCTTTTGCGAGATTGTCATACTCAGCCGCCGTCCGTTCCTTACCGCCGGGACTGCAGGACATCATCAATAGATCTTCAACGGCCGTCTGGCGTGAAACGGCATCTGTGCCAAGTACGGAAGGGACCACGAGCTCAACATTGATCACCTTTCCACCATCAGGCAACGCATTCCAGCAGTTCTTTAACAGCTTTACGCAATGATCATCGTCCCAGTCGTGAAGCACAAACTGCATGCAGCCATGTTTGGGTTTTAAATTTTCAACGTTAATAAATACAATGGACAGCTTAAAGACACGTAACCAAGCTTGTATGGCTAATCTTAGGATTTCAAATGGGCTCGTCTGGTTTGTTCTGCAACTAGAGCTCTCGGTGGGCTGGCTGGGTTCTGTCCAATCCCAGCCCACAAAGTAAAACCAGGCCTGACTCCTGCTGGGCCCACATGGGAAAAAAGAAATGGGCCCGAGCCCGTGTGTCTAGTAAAGGGGTTCTAATATTTCAGCCCATAGACAACCGCGGCACTCACGGCGATGTGGGGAGATTAGGATGGATGGTGGCTCATGTAACACTTATAGCATAGGCATATTAATACACATGGCAGGTGCAAGGCATTAAAAGATTGATAGTGACCCATGTAGATGAAATTAAATAAATAAACATCTAACTAACCTTCATAAAAATGGTCTCCGCACTTGGTACATCCTCAAACATATTTCCACCCACGTGTTCCACGCCTGCAAAACCAGGTAAAAGAACTTAGGACCATAGATACATCCATCCAAACACATGTACCACTATAAATATGCATGTATGCATATATACACCTATTTACACACCGGGTACAATCCTCGCATGGACAAATGTGCAAATGAGCTTTTAATGACTAGGAAATAATGGTTAGATCTTCTGTCTGGAAAAAATTAGATACTTACATTCTTTAGGTGGGCCATGACATACGAAATTGGCAGTTAAAAGAAATTTTTAGCCTTCCGCCATTTGTTTTAATATGCTGCAGCCTATGGGAAGTATGCAGCGACCTCATTTTTATGACAAAAGAGTAAACGGTGGAGCTCTCTGGATGTAAAGCTCATATCTCACACACATGTCACACGGTGACATACACCGACAATAGGTGTGGCTCCAATACACGTGTGAAATTAGCAAACCTAGAGAGAGAGAGAGAGAGAGAGAGAGAGAGAGAGAGGTATACCTGGGCAATGAGGTGCACTTTCAATTACATGAGGCAAATCAAAATTCGAACCACGTATGTGTGGAAAGTGGGAGACAATGGAAGAAATGCAGGTGCCCGTGCCCCCACCCACATCCATCAGTTGTTTCACTTCATTGAAACCTTTATACACCTTAAATATCTCTTTCATAGCAATAACAGAGGTATTGCTCATACCCTCTTGGAACACATTGTTGTACCTTGGCTCCTTCGAACCAAACCCAAAGATATCCACACCATGGGCCATCTCAAAAGGGGTACGCCCGCCTTCAATCACGGCATCCTTGAGATAAAACAAGCCCTCCATCGTTACTCGATCGAGGAAGAGTCGTGCTATTGGAGCTGCCGTGACACCATCCTTGTCAGGCACCAGGAAACCAGATCGGTCAGTTAGACCGTACAAGTGTTCCTGCACCCCACCCTTACCGTCTGATCTTGCCGACATGGTAAGGATCCTATCCGTTACAAGGACTCGGAGTATACGCTCCAAGGAGGTTGCAGCATGTGGATTAGATGTGGGCATTTTGGCAACCATCTCTGATGGGGAGAGCATAGCTTCAGGTCCAGCATTGGCAATGATCTCGAAGACCTTTAGATCCATCGCAGCTCGCAAGCTCATCGGGAGGCAGATGATGTCTCCCAGGATGATAGGCGTTAGACCGTTTGCATGATCGTAGACGTCCATCCTATGTGAGTCTGGAATCTTAGCAAAGTTGATACCTGCACTTCATTGATTTATAGGGGTTTGGATGATACAAGTCATTCAATGGAGGTCAGGAAACGGCAGCTAGAAGGAATCGTTGGGGTCTTATATGGGCGTACAGTGAGCATTAACGACTGACCAAGTGCAGTGATCTAGAAGGCCCATCACGTGAAATGGAATTTCACTTTATATATAAATATCTATAAGGCTCATGTCATATTAGTCCAAGTTGGTGACCCATCTATAGCTCGACTTCGCCGGATTATATTTTCGCCCTGAGTCCTACTTAATGACCCATCAATAATGGATGTACCATTTGAATGGTTTGGATCAATATACAAGTAGGCTTTAGGGCCTACTGTGATGTATGTGTCTTATCCACACCATCCATCCATTTTATCATCTCATCTTAGATCATGAGCCCAAAATTCAAACAAATCCAAAGCTCAAGTGGACCACATCACAGGAAATAGTGTGTATTGAACACCTGCCGTTGAAGATTCTTGTAGACACAAATTTTGAATCAAGCTGATATTTGTTTTTTTTTTTTTTCTTCTTCTTCCGTCCATGTCTTTGACCTTATTAACAGTTTGGATGGCAAATAAACATCATTGTGGGGTCCAGAAAGGTTTCAATGGTGGACATCATCATCCTTACTTTTTTCCTGTGGTGTTGTTTAATTTATCTTTAAATATACTTCAATTTTGGACTCATGCACTAAAATTGATCTAGTAAAACAGATGATCGGAGTGGATAAGACATATATTTTATCTCTAATCTCCCCGTGTTTTTTGGAGTTGGTAAGGAACCTTCCGAGGGTCATTCGCGTACGAACAGGAGTCCTTGATCCATCGGAAATACCTGTTACTTTTTAGAGAAACGCATCCACTGTTTTTTTTCTGTGGCCGAGCATCGGATCTGCCCTACTTTTTTGCTCACGTCATAAAATGATCCTGAGATAGTAATGGATGGGGTGGATTTCTCGCCCTAAAATGACCCTGAGATCGAGCGGACCACCAACCGGTGAAGTGCCTTTCTCAAAATTTCACAAGTTACATAGGATTATGGAGTTCTGGGTCCTGACCCTTGCTCCGGTGGTTGACTCTCAAGGGTTTCAACACCGGGTAAGGGTTCGAGTACCCATTGGTGGTGAAATTCCACTACGGTGTGAGTGCGTGTGCGTGCATAATTAAAAAAAAAAACAAAAAAAAAAAAACAAAAAAAGATTACCGAGTTCTCAACTCTCACAAGTGGTACCCGTGTTTAGATAACGTAGACCTCTGGTCTGGTGTGTCTCATCGTTGATGGACCGTATTTCTAAAATTTTCAGGCTGGATGATCCTATCCGCAGATCTTGTAATAATTTTCATTTGTGTGGACCATGAGCACATGTAAACAAATTCTCAATTTCTTGTGGTGTGGCCCACCTAAACTTTTGATCTGATTGTTTTTGGGCCACCGCTAGGCTCGTGAAACTGTTAGATGGAGTGGATGTTATGAGTAAGCACCCCACCAAAAACTTTCACGTGCCCAAGACTTTCCCAAGTCTTAACCCATTAAAATGAGGTACAACTGTGAAATAAAAGATCTTGAGGGGTAAATATGGGACGCGGATTAGATACTGATTGCTTGAGTAGCGAGACTGCTAATGAAGTGACGTCACCAAGTTCTGTGGACCTCATTATGATGCTGTATGTGTTGTATCCACAACGTCCATTCATTTAGATATATTATTTTAAGACATAAACCAGAAAACGAGGTAGATCCAAAGCTTTAGTGGGTCTCACCAAAGAAAACAGCCCGAAGATTGATGACCACTGTTGAAACCTTCTTAAGGCCCACCATGATTTTTTTCAAAATCCAACCTGTTCAAAAGTTAAAAAATACATCAAAGAAGAGAAAACACAAATATCAGCTTGATATAAAACTTTTGTGGACTTTGGAAATTTTTAACGGTGGTGTCACTCTCCCCACTGTTTTCTCCGGTGGGGTCTACTGGAGTTTTGGATGTTACTCATTCTTTGGATCCTACACTAAAATGATCTCTCCAGATGAATGGACGGCGTGGATACAAAACATACATCATAATGGGGCCCACAGAACTTGGTGACGTCACTTCGGTCGCAGTCTCGCTTCTCAACTCGTCGGTAGCCATTCCGCGCCCGTAAATATCTTTTAATGGTTCTGTTCCCCCATGCATCGTCGGTTGAATTCAATGCAACTTGCGTTTGACCGAATTTGCTAACACGAGGCGGCTACTTTAATTATTTTAAAATCAGCTTCTTTTTTTCGATAGCATATATCGTAGGCCGTTGTATTAAAAATAAATAAATTAAATTAAAAATCAATCAATAATTCGATTAATCTATCGATGTTATCCCTTTTTATTTTTTTTACACACGTGTCCCCACATAAGCAATCAAACCGGAAGCCTCAAGGTTGAAGTATGACCCTTTTTTTTTTTTTTTTTTCATCAATAGTCTAGGTTTTGGATGTTAGTTGACACAGGATGATTGTGACGAGGTCGAGCACCCTCTGACGAGGTCGAGCACCCTCTTCCTCAAGAATAACTACTCCAAATCGGGCTTATCTGAACTCCTCACATAGACATCTCAAATCCACAAGGAAAATGAAAGGAAAATAAAAATAAATGATCTATAAAATTTGTAATTTAATTGAAGATTGAAATAAATGAGTTCACAACCCTTTAAATAGGGATACTAAGTCATGGGAGAAGTTTGGAATCAAATTACAACTAAAACTCTTAGAATTTACAACTTATTATAAACAGTAAACTTACTATTTATAGACGGCTGTGATTTCCACGAGTGTGCAAGTTTTTCGGCCAAAAATAGTAAGTGTCCTATTTGGCTTCACCACGCCGTTCTACTAATTATTCTAAGAACTTTTCATGTTGGGCGCAACTCCTAAGGCCCAACAGATGAAGAGTTATAATCAAATTAAAACTTATTATTTATAGTAAAAACGAAATTAAAATATGGAAAGGACCGTCGATCAGATGGTATTTGGAAAATGCGGCATAGCAGGGTTGGGTGGCTAAAGTAGCTCGTCTTACCCCAAAATCATATATGGTACATCTGATAGCTCATTCTGGATTGCGAGATACGCCTGATTTAAGGTCCGACGGTCCGAATCACTCTGTCATCGATCGAGCCTTTTCTGATCCATCTTGGTTGGCCATGAAAATGTCCACGACCCGCTTTACATCACTACTCTAGATGGTCGACCAATCATAAGAATCTTACGGTGAGTGTATAATTCAATCAACAATTTGATCAAACTATCTGTAGATGGTTGAACATACCCAAAATCCAGGTGCAGCTTTGTCCATTGGCGCAACTCAAGGGTCGTTTAGGTGGGGAGCGAATTAGGTGTTTCCCGAGTAACACCGTAGTGGGTGTTTCCCTGACCATGGAGCAGGGCCTACCTTATATTGTTTGATATATCCACCTTATTCATTGGTTTTTTCTATTCATTTGGAGCACTAGCAAAAAAATTTATTGCATCTGGACGGTTTATTTTCTAAGTTTCCTTCTAATATTTATGTTGACTTATTGTTCCACATTATATGTGTTGATGCAGTAATCTAGTCGACCTCCTTAAACCAATTGAGACCTGCAAGACAATAAAAAGATGGAGACCCTGGCTGCTGCAGGGGACCTTCCGATGCCAAAGTCAGATAGGCAAGCTAAGTCCATCATCAGCTAAGATTTTTAGGTGAAAGGAATAAAAGAAAGGGAGAGAAGGTTCCTCTTCTCGCTCAGCAAGAATCCCCCCACGACCTTGGCTGACCTCCTCAACCAAGCTCAGAAGTACTCTAATGTTGAAGAGCTCTTCAGCTCACGAAAGACTATGAGGAATGGAGGAGACTCAACCAGGGAGAAATAACCCAGAGAAGAATGGACATCCGATCATGACAACAAGCGAAGGAGAGATGACAACTCAACCAGGGCAATGACTGAATAAACGACCTGAAAACAGGTTCAGCTCTTATACTCCCCTTAACGCCACGCCCGAGCAGGTCCTTATCGAAGTTCGAGATAAGCAACTCCTCAAATGGCTGAACAAAATGAAGACCAATGTCGATAAATGAGCTAAATGAAAATATTGCCACTTCCACCGTGACCACGGTCATTCTACTAGCAACTGCTTCGACCTAAAAGAGAAGATCGAAGCACTCATTCGCAACAAGCATTTTCGAGAATATGTCACCAAGAGAGAAGAACGGGCAGATCGAAAGAACGAACAACCCATCAACAATGAAGTTATAGGAGAAATCCGCACCATCTTCGGTGGACCTGCTGGAGGAGGAGATTTGTGCACCACTACCTGAAGGCTCAAGGACTTACGTGCCCCAAGAGGGTCTCGACGCAGAGCGCATTACGTCCATGATAGAATATTTGAATCACTAGTCATGATACATCTTACACATCACTTGCACTTATAGAGAATATAATTGAATCATAAGGAATATAACTGAATCTGAATCATAAAGAATATCAACTGAATTATGGAGGTTATAGAATAGCAAGACACATGCCTAAGCCGTAAAGATAGACGACACGAGGTCAAATATAATAAAGAAAAGAATGACAATAGTCAACTCTATAATACGAAGAATGGCAATGGCCAACTCAAATTAAGAGACAAGTGGCAGGGCTAACTCAAATATAGAGACGACTGACAGAGCCAACTCAATAAATTAGATAAGGCAGGGACAAGGCTTGTATCCATAGCCTCACACAAATTCAGAGAGTTCACTTGTATTTGACATCATGTCATAATCTCAAAATGGCCAATAGTTGTAATAATATTAATTAAATCAATTGATAGGATAATTCCCAGAAAAATATAAACATGGGAGGCAGGATGATTCACATCATTAAAGGTATAGAAAGACAAGATAATTCACATCATTAAAGGTAGGCAGGATAATTTGCATCTTTAAAAGCATGAAAAGACAGGATAAATATAATAACTTAAATTAGTGTAAGCTTAAAGGATAAAACCCTCACCTTTAAAGTCGAATTGTCCTCATCCAAGTCTATGTGTTCCCACATACCCTTTCACATTCAATATTATCCTATACCATCATATCTGAACTCGACGAGTCAACTTAGTCCTCTTCCACTCTTTCTTTCTTCCTTCCTTTCTTTCTCTTCTTTCTTTTCTTTTCCCTTTTCCTTTCTTTCCTTCTCCCCTTGTTGGACGTCCGCACTTCTAGCGAGTGGAGATTCTCTTCTTGCTGCCGCTTGACCGGTTTCTCTCTCTTTCTCCTTCACTATAATCCCAGGATGGTGGGTGGGGTGGTCTTTATATAGGCATGGAGGTTTTCGAACCTCCGTGCGTAATCTCTACACCAGGCGTGTCAGGCTGTAACTTACGCAACCCGGTAAAACAAGAGGAATCCCTTACACAGCCTCTGTCCTTACGCGACTGGGAAAAACAAAACAATGCAAAACGTTATCCGCATCCAATAGATCTCTTTCCAGATCTCTTCTTCTTCCCTCCCTAGATCAAATCAGATCTGGACGGGCCACCTTATAGACATTTCGGATCTTCCGATTGAATTAGCGACCGTTACCTAGATCACAGCTTTAGACGATTTGCGTAACACTCGTTCTTCCCGTAGTTTGCGAAAGAATCCCCTGTTTTCTGATGTCGTGGACGTCCCTCGACTTTCGAACGTTTCCGGTTGTAGTCGTATTTTGTTCTAATATGATTGAACGGTCCAGATTGGTATGGATCGTCGGAGGTTTGTCATGGAACGGTGGAAGGCTTCGGAGGTTTGTCATGGAACATTGGAAGGCTTTCTTTTACTTTCGTGTGTCTTCCGAACGCTGTTACAGCGAGCGAATGTTCTGTATTTCCTTGGTTTTGCTATATGCGATAGGTGGGGTCCACTATGAAGTGTTCTTAGAAGATCCGCTCCGTCCATCGGTTTTGTGGGGTCATGTTAGGCATCTACCTAAAAGATGAAGTAATTCCAAGTCTCTGGTGGGCCACACATTCAAGAAGCGTGTGGGTGACACACACCGTTAAAGACTTTTGTTACGCAGCGAGACATGGTTACATAAAGTCTGATTCATTTTCCTTTTGTGTGCAGTCATCCTGTGATGACCTTATGTGAAATCCACTTCATTCACCGTCTTTGTCCCACTATGTTAGGACACGGGATAAAAGATGAGAAAGTTTAGTAAATAAGGTGGGCGCACCATCTAAATAACTGGAAATTGACTTTCATTGTCAAATCATTAGTATCGGTTGAAAAGTGCAATGCATGGTGCTACTTTTATTTACCAAATTACCATCGATTCCTAAATCACCTTCCGACATCAGTTATGTTAGAGTGCACCGTCCAAACGCCCTCAAATTTGGTAAATATCCACTGTTTTTCATCCTCTTTCCATTGGTCTAATTTAAGTCCCGTTCTCTCAAGGATGTCCAACATGTTATTTTAAATGGCTAACGAACTTCGTACTCCAGGACTGGGATTACACATATCTTGTTGAAATATTACCCGGCGGTTTGGACATATAACCTAAGATCTTCAAAATGACTGGATTACCCTAATATTATGATGGCCCGTTTGGGAGATTCAAACGCGATGGGTAGTCAGATGACATTCTAAAAATGTGAAAACTTGATGGTTGGTACTCTGACAGTGCATACAAGTATATGTACGATCAATTTCATAAATGGATAGACATAAAGTGAGTTTATGGAGTGATTAAGGGTAGGACGTGTATACTGTTAGGTTCGAGTGACTTGTACACATGCATAAGTTTCTCATATTGTAATTCTAATGGTGGGTTAAGCATATTCATATGAGGTAAACAAGATGAACGGATTGGAATCTTGATCTGATAAGTGTACGGACGGATGTAGAGGTCAAGTAGCTAGTTTACTGTGATCTATGGGCTGAAATTCGACGTGTATGGTTAATTTATGATAATTAAGCCTGATATAAAATTTCACATGAAACGGATCGTGGGAACCATGTGATATAGAATTCAGGAGTATAAGTCAATGGCATTTTCGTAATTATTGCTGATAGTTTTGAGAAATCCAATGGCTCCACGTAGTTATAGGCACGTTTCTAAGAAATTCTTACCAAAGAATGCATATCCAAATCATTACGAATAGGGAGTTATTTGTCGTGTCATTTCCAGGAAAGTACTTACGTCAAATCACGTGATAGATGGTCTTGTCTTGAAATCAACTGTCAGATGGTTGAATTTATTGAATGGAGGTAATTCTCAACGGTTAGGTTTGTGTCAGGACGAGGATGTCAGGCTAGGATAGTTGGATTGGTATCGTACATGTGTACATACTAAGTAAATTTCTTGATAACGCTCGAGAACTTTCAATACTCGGGTATTGAAAAGTTCGGGGCGTTACATTGTGTCACAAGGGCCTCTTGCTTGCTAAGTAAACCCCTGAGACTTCCTCCTTGTCTCCTCATTGAAGAGACAGCTAGTTACCTATTCCATTGATACCTTTCCGTATGGCACGGAGTTACTTAAAGGCACCACCAATGTCTCCCAACTATCAGGCAATGAGCTAAGCAATAATAGAGCCTGTAATTCATCATCCAGGACTATCTTTATAGCGGAGAGCTGATTCACTATATCGCTGACATCATTCATGTGCTTACCCACAGAACCACCATCTTTGAACTTAAGATTCATAAGTCGTCGTATCAGGAAAATCTTATTGTCGGTTGTCTTCCTCTCACAGTTGAGGTCTCCATAGACACATGGTGGAATACGAAATCATCCAACCATTGTCTAATAAACCCCACCGCCTTCCAGTCCAACTTCTTCCAATCATCATCAGAAATATCATTGGATTTTGTTGATATACCTAAAATTGGAGAATACAGGTCCTTATAATAAAGTAAGTCCTCCATCTTAGCCTTCCATATGGTCCAGTTAGAACCATTAAGGCTGATCATCCTTGATGAGCCACCTTCCATAATTTAAAACCAATCCCACTCCGTTCAATGAACTTATCTCTGATACCACTTTGTTGGGGGCCTTGCACAAAACCTTAGGATCTAGCCTCCCAAAACACCAGAATTATGGGATAATAAAGCAATGTAAATAATCAAAGTATAAACCACACGACATAAGAGATTTTACGTGGAAAACCCTCAAAGAGGTAAAAACCATGAGACCTTGTTCAGATTAACAATCCACTATCAAGTAGAACGTTACAACCGATCACAAACACACACCGCTTGGATCAACCCTTTTTCACATACGCAGGAGTGGATAAACAATAAGAGAATAAAAAGAAAACGGAGAGATCTCACCGATCACGAGGACGTAGAAGCGCTGAGACGTCGACTCCCTTCCACAAGCTTCATCTCTCTCTCTCTTTTCTCTCTCTCTCACACCTTTGATAGCCCTAAACTCTTTGGCAAACCCTTGCAAAGCTTTAGGAAACCCTCTTACATTGTGTAGAAAGCCCTAGGTACCTCTTATTTATAGTTTAGGAAACTCACTTTCGCATGGGTGCGAAAACCGCCTCAAAATTCCACAACCTGCACAAAATCGCGGAAGTGAATCTGCGTAAGCTCGACTGGTCAAGCGGCCCACTTGACCAGTCGAGCACCTCCCTCGACTGGTCGAGCACCACGGAAAAATTCCAACTAATTTTGTTGAAGTTTGAGTCGAGCCAGGCTTCAACTAGTTGAGCCTCACCCTCGACCGGCCGAGCTTGTGAGGAAAAATCTCATCAGTAATAAGTAGCAAAGATTTTGCAAGATTTGAATTTTGGTGGAATCAAAATCTTTCAAAAGTGTCCTTTTTGATCCACCTCCAAGCTAATTTTCAAAATTCACTTGATTAGTGGTTATACAGGTTGCAAAATTCACTCAATTCCACAAGATTTGAAAACCCTGCAACCAAACGAGCCTTTCAATGGAAAAATATACGAGAGCAGTAATTTTTCCAAAAAGTGCCCAATATCGGAGGATTCAGCTTGGTAGATTGACCATGGGGCCACCATGATATATGTGCCCTGCATCCTTGTCATCCATTTATTTTGACAACCCATTGTAGGGCATGATCCGAAAATGAAGGGTGAATCACACCACAGGAGACTGATGTTTCCATGGTATGGTCCACTTGAGCTTTGGATCTGTTTCATTGTTTGGATATACCCTAAAATGAGTTGTCAAAACAGATGAATCGGCATGAATGTAAATGACATACATCACGGTGAGCCTCACAGTCAGGGATCCACCAAAGCCACGTCCTGTTTTGGGAATCGGAATGCATTCCATTTTTTTCTTGTAAGTAGTGGTGTGGTGTGTATGACATCCACTCCATCCAAAAAGATTCAGCACACTATGATTGACTAACCAAAAATCAAGATGAAAAATCAAGATGAATTATTAACTAAGTAGGCCATCCCATAGAAAATAATGTGAAAACAACCATGAACTCTTAATTCATGTGCAGTCCACCAAATGATTGGGTTAGTCTGACTTTTGGCCTTTGGGTCGTCTTATCATTATGGTGACACTGGTTACTCTAATTATAGTCCAATTAACTTATTTTAGAAGGGTTGCGTGTGGGTCCCACCATGTTGTGATTCAATTTGTTTTATAGGGTCTCTCGGGTCTCTCACCATGAAAGTCAGACGTCCCAAAAATCGTATCAATTCAACCGTCGTATGTGCCAAAATGTGAATTTGGAGGGTATGTTTTTTTTAAAGGTTATTATGGGAGCATGGATTTGTAACCCGATTCGGAACCCAGAGGATTAGAAACCCCTTGGATTTGCAATCCTCCCAGTGTGTTTGGCACCGGGGAGTGTGAATCAACTTTAATCCAAAAGTACCTATCCCTAGTATATTTACAGGAATATAAATTTAATTACTAAATCAACTTTAATATCTCTAATTAGTGAGAAATGTAATTTTTGATACAATAGTTGTGATAAGCCCGCTGAAATATATGGTTTGCCCGAAAATGATGAAATTCCAAGTCTTGGATGGGCCACAAGCATAAGATCATGTTTGAGTGACTAACCAATGATTTTTAATCATTGATTTACATGGACAATGTTTGGACGGTGCTGAACAATGTTTAGACGGTGCTAATTTACATGGACAATGTTTGGATGGTGTTGATCATCATTAGTGGGCCATGTGCCCAATAAAATGATAGTGTATAGTGACACACATGTTACACCTGCAACTATTAAAATGATTTTAGGTGTAATCCAAGCACTCAACGTATTGCAAACCCCCACAAGGAGTGGATCGGAAGCCCCCTTGATTTGAAACCCCCATTTACTTTATGCTGCCAAACAACTAGGGAATTGAAAACCCCCTCCAATCCCCTCCAATCCACGGTGCCAAACGCCCCTGATGATTGGTAGGCCTGATTTTTGTGGCATTGCATCATCTTCGCAGGACCCACTGCATGGATCAGATTTCTAGAGTTTCAAATTCAAGTATGACATAAGGGGCCCATCCACCCAAGATATTGATTGGACGAGACTCGCTTCAGTAGCGAAGGCGAATGAAGCCACTACGATTGATCATCTTTTGAAAGTTATTCCTTCCTCCCAACTTTTGGTTTAGGAAGTCGAAAGGTTCGGTTGGATAAAAAGGAAGTTGATTGGGTTTGACTCTGCACGGTCCCCAATGAATTGAGACCGACGAGTTGTGGTAATTTCAGGGGTGATGATGCGGTAGAGGTGAAAACTAATCTAGAACGTTGTATAGCAATCTCGCTACATTATATGTAGTTGGGTTCTCCATCAATCCGAAATGCTTAACTGGTCTGCTGATGGACAATGTTTCAAAGATCGTACATCACAGGTCTTTACTTTTCAGAACTTGACTTGGACCGTGAGCTGCTTTTCTTTCCCACTGCTGATTTGAAGGCTACCGACTACCTAGATATGATCCACTGCTCTCTGCATTTGAATCAATCTGCATCCATAATAACTCCCACTAAAGGACTCGGATTGGGTGCTGACCCAACACCCTAGGTAGCTGGTGGAAAAACTCTGTGCATGTAGACCATTGGTTTTGTCAGCTCATTTTAGGGCACGAGCCCAAAAATAGGAAGATCCAGTGCTCATGTAAACCACAGTATAGGAAACAATGGGATTGAACACTTACTATTGAAAACTTCTTGACTGCCTGACTATAATATTTATTTGCCATCCAACCAGTTCATAAAGTCACGTAACTATGGATGAAGGAAAAATAAAAATATCAGTGTAACCTAAACTTCTACAGAACTCATGATCCCCACTATTTCCTGTTGTAACCTAAACTTCTACAGAACTCATGATCCCCACTATTTCCTGTTGTGGTCTTCTTGAACCTTGGATATGCCTCATTTTTTGGCTCATGCTATAAAATGAGGTAGGGCTCACCCAACGCCATCCAATCCCAATCCGCAATTAAAAAAGAATCCTAGTAAGCGTGATTTATAAATATGGCTCTAGCCTATTAAGGTCCATACTCTACAGTATCATCTCCTTGGTTGGTAGGGAATTAATAGCAGGTCTAGTCGTTGCTGTTGGTATCATCTCCGCCATTGGTAGGGACTTAATAGCAGGTCTACTCACATTGCAAGATGTGACTGGATGCCAGTGTGTTGTTTAAAATATTTTGGGGATGCGAATTTCCTATGACCCACACCAAGAGAAAGTGCCTTTAGGCAAAGGTTACATGAGCCAATGAGAAATCCATTCTATCCATCGATCTTACGAGCTCATAATAGGACAGGACTTAAAAAATGAGGCAAATCCAAGACTTAGGTTGTTGGCGCCACACAAAATAGTGAGTATATTGAATTGACGGTCGTACTTTTGGGACACTGCTCACTTCCCATTGAAAACGGTTACATTTTAGGTATTAGGTCAAGATATCATTGAAGCCGGGCCATCCTGAAAAGAGCACGAATTAATGAGCACAGCTACGAGTAGACCATGCCCCAAGTTTCTCAAAGTTTAGAAGACCTTAGATATCCGATCTTTGGACTTTTCAATATATCTTAGCAGCTCCAAGTTCAGACCCATTATTTGGGGTATAGGTGTAGCAATGTTATTGGTGGAAGTCCCTTGATAAACATTGATATCCCTTCCTCTCATGGCTAGAGCTTTATAGAATGTGAGGATTAGTAGGGAAGGAAACATTACTCTTATTCTTACAGTGGTCTTTGGAAAGTTTTTTAAAGGTTAGAGAGTTCAATCATCACTGTTTCCTGTGACATGCTTCACCTGATATTTGGATATGCTAAATGTTTGGGATTGTGTCCTAAAATAGGCTGAAAAAATGGATGGGCAGAGTAGATATACAACATATTATCAAGGCGGGCCCTACGGCAAGGGTAACACCCACTAATCTGTTACCCAAGTAACACCTGGGGCTGTCAATGCGCTGGGTTAGGTCCGGGCCGAGTTATGTCCAACCCCAGCCTGCAATTCTAGAACCTAAGCCCCTATCCAGCCCATGACGGGCTGAAATAGTCCAGCCCGGGTCTGATCCGGGACATTTATACAAAACTTGACCTGAGTCCACCTAAGTCTGAGCCCTAAATATCTACGTGGATAAAGGATAATTTGGCGTGCGTCATGTGTGAGAGAGAGAGAGAATGAAAGAAAAGTGGGAAAAAAAAATAATAATAATAAAATAAGTATAGAAAAGGCTTACGGGCCGGGCCGTATTTGTAGGCTTTTTAGAGCTAAGCCCAGCCCAGCTCGGATCTGTTTATAATCGGGCTCTTGATTTAAGCCTGACCCGACCGTCGGACCTGATAAAGAAGCCCATTACGGGCTAAGCCCGAAGGCCCGTTGGGACTACCCGGCCCGCCGTCCTTTCCATGGGGCTAACCTTCTTTTATGTATTCTTTATCTACGCCGTCCATCCGTTTTGAAAGATAATTTTATGGCATGATCTGAAAAACAAAGTAGATCCAATTCTCAGGTGGACCATGCCATAGGAATCCATGGTGATTGACCATTAATGAGCCATAAAGGTTTTGGATAAAACTGATATTTCGTTTTTCCCTTCATTCAGGTTCATGTGAGTTTACCAACAGGTTAAATGGCAAATAAACATTACAGTAGTCCATGAAAAAAAATTTATTGATAGGGCGTGCAATCATCACTTTTTCTATGTTATGGTCCACTTGAGAGTTAGATCTGTTTCGATTTTGGGTTCATGTCCTAAAATGATCTGAAAAAATGGATAAATGACACGGATATATGATACATATATCAAGGTGGGCCCCACCGCAAGCGCAGCACTGTCTTATGTAGACAGGGGCCACACCTAACTCACTCTTAACAAACCATAGGCTCCACTTATTAGAAATCCAAACACAAGCACGTGCTTCAAAGCGTGAGGTCAAGGATCCTGAAAGTCCTGCAAGGACATCTCCGTGCTGGAAGGACTGAGATAAAATCACACCTCCTCCATCTACTTTGACGCGGACTCGGATTGTGCAGTCCAGCACACAGCATGACTAGGTACTCTTAAGCTGCTGAAAAATCTACGCGTGCCCCATCATGATATATGTGTTTAGTCCTACCATTCATTCATTTTGCAAATATCAGGTGGACCATAGCAAAGGAAACAGTGGTGAGTGAATGCCCACCATTAAAAACTTCCCCAGGGGTTACAAAAGTTCTGGACCCAACTGATATTTGTGTTTTCCTTCCATTCATACTGTGAGTTCAAAGACTGAGGTCATGGGTTCGAGTGCCCACTGTATGGTGTGTGGGTGTGCTTGTGAAGAAAAATATGTATGCCTCACCTCCTATTTATGATAAGAAAAATCTGAAATGGATCTAGGCCATCCATCATGTGGGCCCACTCTGATTGGCATACATAAAAAGAATCACTTTGATATGATGATCATAGACATCCATTCAATGACCAATAAAATGGGCAGTCCAATCATTTATTGGAAAGATATCTGATCATGGATCTGAACCATCTAGGTTATGGTCCCAACTCAAGTTCCCTTTCCTCTCGAGTATCACTTTGATGCCATGACCCAACATCTAACCAATAGCCAGAAAATGGATGGTCCAGATCATTTATAACCAAAAAGCTTGATGATATATTTGGATTGTCCATATCATGCCCACCACCTCTGATCTCCAATTCCACGTAAGAACTACTTTGATATGATGAACCTAGCACTCCAAACATCAGCAAATAAAATGGACAACCTAAAAAAGTAATGGGGAATTTTATTTTATTTTTAAGCATGAAGCTCATCATCCATCATCTGGGGAAATTACTGATCGTTGAAATAGCCCTTACCTGAACTTAACCCAACTTAGTACCAAGTTCAACATGCTTGACTGATCTAAGTTCAAGATGCCCCATCCCACACCAATGCATTGGATCGCGTTGGTGGAACAGAAAACCTCTGGTACTCTACAAAAGTATGATGGATGATAGTGTAATGTCTCGAAAAAATCCGTGCAAAGACCTGAGCATCAACTCAGGCAGAAATCACTAAGGATCGAAATCTGTAGAAATTAGACGAAAATTAATTAAGTACTAAACCGAATTAATCGATGAATTAGCTCGAACCACTTTCTATACAAACTGCAAGACTCAAAACTATTAGAATCACTAATTTAACATTTCCTAAAAACCTAGGATCAGTCTCAAAACCCAGTTGTTCCCTGGAACACATTGAAACTCCGTATCGGACATAAACCGCACGTCGAAAGTCCGATAACTGCGAAACTATAAGGTTATGACCACCTTACTAGGCTTGACAGCCACTACGGAAATTGAATCCAAAAAGTATCCAGAGACTCACAACTTGAGCCTGAAACGAAGTATGTAAGAAATGCAAATATCTTTAAAAAATGAACCCAAACTTAAGTGAATTGGGTCGTTCGCTTACGGGCGAAATTTAAGATTTCAGACCGTCATTTTTTACCAAACTTTACCCGTGGATCAGGAAAATTTCTCTGCACATGTCAATATACTTGTGGCCCTGATCGTGTAACGATGACCGTTGAACTGAAACGAGTCCCCCACGAATGATCCACTAATCCAATCGGACTAAAATCTTAACCTGGCGTAAATCCATTGTCAGGAAACTTTCTCCAGACCATATGCGAGCAATGGACCTCTAAATGAGCTCCGTTGGCCCGGAACAGCCACCCTTTGGCTATCCCCTAAGTATACTATGGCCCTGGGGCCATTGACATCACTTCTGGGCCTATATAATGCCCTTAACACACTCCTCTCTCATTCCATACGAATTTCTATAACCCTAAGAGAGAGAAGAGAGAAAAGAGGAGAAAAGAGTGAGGAGAAGAGTGAGAGATCAGGAGATCGTTGCTGGGATTTACTCCCACCACCTCACGTACCGAATCATCTCTCCCGTATCGCTACACCACCAATTCCAACTTCGTTTTGGGTAAGAAATTCTAACCCTAATCTATGTTAGGAATCCAAATAGAGAAATCGGTGAAATAGCTAACTTATTTCAATGTTTAGGTAGCCGTTGTGCTGTACACGAGGACATTGTGTACGAACCGAGTTCGTAACAGGCATACCGACGAAAGGTGCAGATTATAAACATTTAGGTTATGATTTTCAAGACTTTCAATGTCAATTAATGATTTATGACTGACTTGATTGCTGCCACATGTACTTAGATACGATGTTTTCCATGTATTACACATATATGAACTATGTTGAAATATAATGCATTCCATATGCTGTTGAAATGTTTGAATAAAAGTAAAATCATGACTTGTGTTTGCCATGACTATTAATCTAGAATACGTGACTGTTATATGTATGACAACTCCTTTGTCAAAGGATTTGCCCTAATATATGTTATAACTAATTTATTTCATGTATGTTGAAATGTGTAGTTAAATTGTTTGATAAATTGTCTAATTAAGAAATTGTTGATGAAATGTATTTATTAAGAGTGTCGAGATAAGATTCTCAACTACCTTTGTTGTATGAATGGTTTCCTTCATATAATTTAAATTTAACTACGTGATTTATGTACGAAATACATATGTATGATAATATGTTCACTATGTGTTTGCTAAAATGCTCAAATGAGATTTATATTTGAATTGGTTATTAAATGTTGTTTTAACTATCACATATGAATGCCTATTATATTTGAGTATGATTGACACTAATACGTAGTCCAGGCAATCGGTAACGATTTCCGATCAAGTGGCTGAACTAGTCTCGCCACAACGGATATGTTCGATGAATCCGAGTCGTAAGGTGATTATTGGCAGTGGTTAGGCCATGAGGAGTGCGTATGCACTCCATGTCGATTAATTTTAGCATGCGCTCGTACCAATTGAACTTGTCAAGTAACCCGATTGGCCTAATGTGTGTTTACCATGTATGGACACTACTGTTTGAATCTAAGGTACCACTTACCAATGTAAAGCTCGTTTAACCTTGCTACCACGATCCACTAAGACTCATGAGCTGGGCATGGTTGTATGGGACACCGTAATCGAGCTGTCGGCTTACGCTGGGGTGACGAGCCTCCCCATAGTGACTAGTAAGCAACCCAAACTCGTGAGCCGAATACGGTAGTATGGTATACTCTATTCGAGCTGTCAGCCTACGATCAGGTAACGAGCCTCTCGTAGTGACCTCGAGTATAAAATAGGCCTACATGGATGGTGATGAGCCTCCCATAATAACCTCGAGTGTAAACTTATGAACTTGTTTATCCACTGCTTTTAAATTAGGGGTGATGTTACCCTATAACTTGCCTATCGTATGTGATTAACTAGGATTGACGACCCTAAATGGATCATTGTTTGGATAAATGATATAAAGGGAGGTACCTTAGTTTCTCGAATCTGCTGTATGGATAAGCCTAATTAAGTACTTGGTTAACACGACCATGCACCGTACTGCATGTACTTTGGCGAGGAAGTGCACAGTAGGAGTTACATGCGCGATCGTGAGATGAAATCGCTGAGGGAGTGCAGGAGAGGGCATACATCATTATAGCATACCATTCCTGCATTAACAAGAGTACTTAGGATCTAATTGTTGTATTACTTTATCATTATTGCTTGACTGAATTAATAACATTTTAACCTTTGCCTTATAGTACCACTGAGTTAATCACTCACTCCCACTCTGGGACGATGTTTTAAAACACCAACCAGACTCTGTTTTAGCTGCAGATGATGATACGGCTTACGAGGCGGAGCCAAACTTTTATGATGATGAGGAGGAGTTCTCTTATGTACAACTATCAGGCGGGTCTATGTAGACCATGTACTGATTAACGGGATTATAGGGACTATATGATTTAGTCAGACATTCACATTTTTTCATTTTGTATATTTTGCAACAAAACATGTATATATTCAACCCAGTAACACACTCATACTCTGGAGGTTGTGAAACATGCATATACTTTATATATTTATCACAATCTTCCGCTTGCTTAATTTATCTCTCTTTAGAGTATGATATGCTGATTTAGTGTAATCTCATTCATGTTTAATGCACTAATACGGACAACATTTAATCATCATTATCTATGTTGCATAAGTGATGCGACGGATCTCGGGAGTTGAGCCTTTGCTCGACCCTCGAAATTCGGGGCGTTACAGATAGGCAAGCCCGTAATAAATTGCATCAAGATTACATGAGTGGAATACGCTTGATTCGAGTGAAACTATCCAAATTATTGCCACCAATTTAGATGTGTTGTGAACCAAAAAGGGGTTTATTTGGCTACCTGACAATCCAATTGAGGGACATTATCTGATAGTTAAAAATGAAAAAGTTTTTAAGATCAAATTGCCCTTGTTTTTGGTTTAGTAGTTGTATGGTTTTTAGGGCCCGTTTGATTTTCCATGATACATGTAAATCACGATAAAAAAGTGTTGTCCCAAAATTCGAATACAGAGTGTGCATCCTCAGACCCGAGTTTCGAGTCGTAACTCGTACATAAAGTGTACTAACTTCATTATATTATACGATTATTAAGAGGCAAAAGTAATATTCATTTTATTACATTACAACTAGGTTCATTCACGATCATTCGCACAAAATGATTTAGGTACCAACATCTGTTCATTCTCAACATTTATAAACATTCAATTAGTATAAATTAGGCGTCATTCACCAATCAATACAACTTATTAATAAATACTTGCTACAGACCTAAAATAATTCAACTAAATAAAATCAATCAAATACTTAAAAATCATACAACTAATACTATCATTCATTATATATAAATCAAATAATCCTAACAAAGAAAATTCTAATTAATTAATTAGGAACGGTCCAAATGCGGTCAATTCCACTCCTCACAGATACAGTCATGTCTCACATATGTCGTGCACTAGTTCAGTCACGACTTCTTGTTCCCGCACCAAGTCATTAGCTAATTTCTTATCTGTATGGTTTTTTCATCAATTAAAATATAAGCTGACAAGCTTACTGAGAAAACCCAACATGGTTCATGTTTATTGAAAATAAGAATAATATAAACAGATTATACACAATAATATGGATGCAATAATATATAAATATATTAGATGGGATGATCATCCATCTGCTTGGTTTGAAGATCGTCAACCTGCATCCACCCGTTGGGTAAACTTCCACCTTTCGGTAGGCTTGGGCATAGCTCGCATCCAGTAACACTCTACTAGGATCAACATTTCTTTCAGGGAGGACTCCTAGGATCGACCATACATTATATAAATGTAATGAATGATGGATGATGTATGAATGTATTATTTTTATAATTGTCATAGATAGTTGTCTTAATAAGTAAATTCAACGTACAATTATTATAATTCATGTAATCTGGCAAAGATTAGCATATAATTTACCACATCATATAATATTATAACAAAATAATCAAATCAGTACATCAATCAATCAAACCATCACAAATAATTTATTTTAATTCCAAGAAATCATGAGATACGTTGGGTTACTCACATGAGTCTAGTAGTATAGAATCCACAAGGTGATTAAGTTGGTTTGAATTCAAATATCCTATCAATTATATCAATGATATTGTTATTCATTAAGTTATATTACACAGTAGGGCCCACCTTTGATTAACATCCTACGTGGCCAACCTTAAATGATCAAATAATTAAATTCCATATATAACATATTCATTAAATTCAATTATTAATATTTAGATTTTCAAATAATTGATCGGGATGGCCCATCAGATTATTGGATCATTCATATTCTTTAGATCTTTGCATATTTTACCTCTGCACATTGGATGAATGGTATGGATTTAATTACACATACAACGATGGCTCATCTCAACCTTCTACGCCAAGTGATACCAACACTTATACAAAAATATGAGGTTTCATCATTAAATATTTTCATATCTGATCAGTGTGATCCATCCGATAGTCAGATTAATTTGAAAGTTTAGGCCCTTATATATTTTAGCCTTAAGGATTTAATCTGATTTAACCAAATGCACACTAATCCATCTCTACGACAAGAAACTTCGCATTTAATTTTAGACTTCCATAATTTTTACATCATATATACCCACAAATTATATTAACTGTATAAAAAAAAAAGTAATGAGAGAATGGACAATAACTTATCCGATATAATCCCTCTAAAATCCTCTCCCTTTTTCTGTAGGGTGTCGTATATAGGAAACTTCTCCCGTATCCCTTTTTAAAGAAACTTCTCTTGAAGAGCACATCCTCCCTTGTTCTGAATTTGAAAATTTTATGACATTTGATAATTAAATAATAATAATAATTATTATTATTATTATTACTTACTCTAAGAATTGATCCCTTGACCTCTCTCTCAACTAAGAATGTTTATACCAACTCAAATATTGACATTTTTTTAATTAAAATAAAATATTTAAATTTTTATTTTATTTTTTAGTGCACCAAAATTTAGGGTTGTTACATTATACCCCGTTTAAAATAAAATCTCGTCCTCGAGATTTGGAAACTAGCATTTCGAAGTTTTTTTTTTTATCTTTGGAGCTAGTTATGATGACATTATAGATAGCTTCAGACACTAGATTGGTCTCTTAATTTTATTTTTATTTTTTTATAGTAATGAATTTGTAATTATGTAAAATTTTATCAAAAACTAAGGTCCGTCAGCCTGTACACACATTCCAGCACCCTACCCTTCCTGTCTGATCTTAGTGACATGGCGAGGATTGAATTGGTTATAAGGACTTAGAGTGTACACTCCGCGGAGGTTGCAACATGTGGATTCAGTCTTATAACCATTTCCAATGGGGAGAGTATAGCATTGGGCCCAACACTGGCTATGATCTCGAATGCCTTTAGATCAATCGTGGCTCACAGGACCATTGGGAGGCAGATGATGGCTGCTAGACTGATGGCCATAAAACATTTTATATGATTATAGATGTCCATCTTATGCATATGCTTCTCGTGTTGGAGTGTTAGAGTCCCTTGATATACATTGATACACTATCATTTAACAACATGAGCTTTTAGAGAAAGTGGTTATCTAACGTGGTATCAAAGTGAAATTCTTGTGTTCAAAGCTTGATAGTAGCAAATTTGTCTTCCCAATATATTTGAGAACAAATTTTTCATATTTTTTTTCTACGTTACGAGATAGATATAGATTTTTAGAATTTTTTTTTTAAAAAAAAAAAAAGAGATCATACTCGTATTGGTAACTGTGGTGGGATATAGATTTTTAGAATTTTTTTTTTTTAAAAAAAAAAAAAAGATCATACTCGTATTGGTAACTGTGGTGGCCATTACGACCACTATTACCCTTACCAAATACCTTGATTAGGTCTAACAAATATTTTATTAGCTACTATGCAAATATCACCGCAACATGACAATGGTAACTAATTAATCATTAGCCTTCTAACTTGGGAAAGTGGATTGCCTATGGGGGGCACGACATGGCCCAAGCTCTACAAGGCCCACCATAATGTGTTTTATCCGCACTGTCCATGTGTTTTGCCTGCTCATCTAAGAGCATGAGCCCAAAAATGATGCATATCGAAATCTTAAGTGGACCACACCACTAAAAATAGTGGGGATTAAATGCCCACCATTGAAAACTTCTTAGGAGACATGGAAGTTTTGGACCAAGCTTATATTTGTATTTTCCCTTCATCTAGGTCTGTGTGATCTTATGAATAGGATGGATGGCAAATAAAACATCACTGTAGGTCCTATGAAGTTTTCAACAATGAGCGTTCAATCCCCAATGTTTTTTGTGGTGTGGTACACTTGAACTTTGGGTTGCATCAATTTTAGATTCATGACTGAAAATGAACTAGCAAAATGGATAAAAGGTTCAGATAAAACACATACATCATGATGGGCCCATTGAGGTTGGGCCACGTTGTGCTGCAAGGATATCCCTATGGCACCTGGCAACCCACTTCCTAAATTTGGAGGGAGGGGATTAGGTGTGGCCCAGTCTCAGCAAAGATGGTGCAGCCCTTACCATGGGTCCCACCTTGATGTATGTATTCTATAGCCATGCCATCCTGGATCATTTCAGGGCATGAGCCCACAAATGAAGCAGATCCAAATCTCAGGTGAACTGTACCTTACGAAAACAATGATGATTGACCATTAAAAACTTCTTGTGGGTCATTTGATCAAGATTATATTTTTTTAACTTTTTCCTTCATCCAAGTTTGTGTGACCTTATCAACAAGTTGGATGACAATTTAAAATTATGATGGGCCCTAGGAAGTTTTTAATGGTGTGATATTCAATCAAATAGCAGTGAGTGGCACACAAAATTACTGTCATGTCAGGTCACCAAGAATATCCTTAGCTATTAGCTGGTGAGATTTGATTGGATCACGTGCCGCTCTCAGGAACATGCTTTGTGTGAGCTCGGTTCCTGAGAAAAAAAAAATGACATAGTTGAGGAATAGTTTTATAGTGACCAAGGTGAAAATGATCAAGGATCTCCCAGGTGAGCAGTCCCAACCTTGCCCTTTATGGCCCACAAACATATGGTTAAGAGAAGAGGTACAAAAATGATCTACATCTGGTAAAATAAGAAAGGCTAAATATTGAAGGGCTAGAATCTTTCAATCAGGAAAATTTCAAAAGCATTATCAATTTGCAGTTGGTACACCAGATTGACGGTTGGATCATATAACCATGGTCAGAGAATCCCCTTCATTAGTGAACTGTAGTTTTGGTGATGAGAATGACCTGGTAATTATTAAAATAAAAATAAATAAATAAATAAATAATTGTACATATCCCAATTCTTTCTGGCATTTGTTTGATATTTCTTGCTTTTTTAATTCTTGAAATTTGTAGCATACCAAGCTCATGACAATTTATAGATATCTCCCTGATAGGCTTTCATCACCTACTACTTCCAAATTGCATGTTATAGCTTTAAAAAGGAAATGATCGAAATGTCCTTACCACCTGCTTTAAATCATGGCCTTTAAAAAAGCTAGGTTGAGTCTGACATGGAAGGGAAACTATATTAAATTAAAGGAAACTATATTCTTTTTGGTATGGAATACATGAGTTCAATCAGGCCCAGTTATAAAAATACTCTCACGCGCCATTATAAAAATCATGCCTACCAGTAAGTTCAGCTTGCGTGGCCCACCTGAGTTTCGGATCAGGTTGGTTTTTGGAATGTCACTTCATCTTAATGATTTGCACCTGATGAATGGATTGGATGGAATATAAATACTATCGTTTGCCACATTCACAATCTACAATCTGTGGTTGGTGTTCCCTCCCTCTCCATTGTTCCCTGTAGTGTGGACAACCTCAGTTTTTTTTTTTTCTATGAGGATGAATTTTGGCTGCTAGGCCTAAAATCAAGGGACGCACCCGATGTCCCATGAGGAGTGGGCCCAGCTCGATTGTTGTAGGCACCACGTACAACAGGTGGTGTAGGGGATTCGGGTCCAATATAAGCAGGCAACTCACCTGGTTAAAGAGTTTGATGAAAGATACAATAGTCGCCCCACACACAAACCTGTGGTGGGTATCCCATCCCCATTGTTCCCTATGGTGTGGCCCACCTGAGAACGGAACCTGCTGGAGAACGGATTTTACATATCCAACGTGGGCTCATTTGAAAGGCAGGTGCTAGAAATGTGCTTGCATGGTCCATCTGATTTGGTTTTAAAACCAAATGTTAATGGTCCACATTCAATGGAAAACTTCTAGGTGTTCTATGTGAATTCCGGTTCGTGATCTGTAAAAGTAGTGCATGTAAGGTCTTTATATGGTGGGCCTCATTGATCAACGGTTTGGATTGTCCTAAAGGTTGGATAAGCAATCGGGTAAACCAGTGGGCTGCATTGTAATATATCCTAAGATTTGCATAAGGGGTGGAATGTTATAACTGTGATAGGCACACAGTATTTTAGAACAACTAGGATGATCAGCGTGATGGGGTTTTCCTCCTCAGTTCAGAGGAGAGGTAGTGCAGATTGGATGCCTCAAATCTTGGCATTATTGCGCTGCTCGACCAGTTGAGTGGGCTGCTCGACCGGTCGAAGAGAGTTGCTTGACCGGTCGAGGCTCGCTTGACTCGAAGTTCAGCGTGCTATATTTTTTGGCCTCAACCAGTCGAGGGTCCGCTCAACCAATTGAGGGTCTGCCTCGACTAGTCAAGGGTTACGCAAATTCTGCACAGATTTTGTGTGGACTACATAAATTTGAGGCGGTTTCGTAAAGGTGCAGAAGAGGAGTTGCCTAAACTATAAGTATGGGTCCCTAGGGCTATTCTAGGGTATGTTAAGGCTTCCTAAAGTGATTCTAAAGGAAGAGAGAGAGAGGGAGAGAGAGAGAGAGAGAGAGAGAGAGAGAATAAAAACAGAGAAAAAGAGAGAGGAAGATTGTGAAAGGAAGGATTCTACTCGTAAAGGTGATCTACTGCGCAGTTGACGTCTCAGCGCTTCTACGTCCTCGTGATTGGTGAAATCTCTCCATTTTCATTGTTCTCTTATTGTTCATTCACTCCTACATGAGTGAAGAAAATTTAACCTAAGCGGTGTGTACTTGTGATCGGTTGTAATGTTCTACTTCGTAGTGAATTGTTCCTCTGGACTAGGTCCCGTAGTCTTTACCTCTTCGAGGGTTTTCCACGTAAAATCTCTTTTGTCGTATGGTTTGTGCTTTGAATTATTTCATTGTTTTATTATATCCCATAATTCTAATGTTTTGGGGAGGCGAGATCCTAAGGTTTTGTATAACGCACCCCAACAAAGTAGTATTAGAGCGTCCAAGTTGATTAAACAGAGTGGGATCAGTTCTGAATTATGGAAGGTGGCTCATTAAGGATGATCAGTCTCAACGGTTCTAACTGGACCATATGGAAGTTGGGAGACATTGGTGGTGTCTTTGAGTAACTACGCGCCAGACGGAAAAGTGTCCATGGAACAGGTAACTAGTTGTCTCTTCAATGAAGAGACAAGGAGGAAGTCTCAGGGGTCTACTCAACAAAAGTCCCTTGTGACATAAGATCAGGGGAGAGAAAAGAACAGAAAGGGAGGAAAAGCCCGAGATAAATTAAGAGGTAAGTCAAGTGCCAGGAAGGATGTTAAATGATGGAATTGTGGCAAGAAGGGCCACTACAAGTATGAATGTCATAAGAAGAAGAATGACAAGAAAGGGAAAGGAAAGGAGAAGAAAGATGAATCAGACTCCACTGCAGTCATTTCAGATGGCAATGTTGTACTTATTCTTTCAGCAGATCATGATGTTTGTCTCACGGCTACAAGTCAGGACACCGACTCGATGATAGAATCGGGAACCTCTTTTCATGTGACTCCACGCAGGGATTTCTTTACAAGCTACAAGTCAGGTAACTATGAGACCGTGAAGATAGAAAATGCTGGTATATCAAAGATCATAAGGGTCAGTGATGTCGATGTCGGCTGCACATTGGTTCTTAGGGATGTGAGGCATCTCAGGGATGTGAGGCACATTCCAGACCTTCGCCTCAACTTGATGTCGACAGGAAGGTTGGATGATGATGGCTATGAAAGCCGATTTGTTGGTGGGCGCTGGAAGCTTATCAAGGGTTCGTTGATCGCAGCCAGAGGGAAGAAGTGTTGCACCCTTTACAAGGCAAGTGTCAGTGTGTGCAAGAGTGGGTTGAACGCAGCGGAAGATTCAGCTACTGACATGTAGCACAGGCATCTAGGCCACATGAGTGAAGGGCTTCAACTACTAGCAAAGAAGCGGCTCTTTCCAGACGTGACAAGTATACCTCTCAAAACCTGTATTGACTGTTTATTAGGGAAACAACATATAGTTTCATTTGTTAAATCTGCTTCTCATGTTAATAAATTGCATGCATTAGATTTGGTTTATTCTAATGTTTGTAGTCCTATGAGGACAAAAAACTTGAGTGAAGCATTGTATTTTGTCACTTTTATAAATGATGCATCTAGGAGGGTTTGGGTTTATGTTTTGAAATCCAAGGACGAGGTCTTTGGTGTGTTTAAAATGTTTCACGCTATACTCGAGAGATAGATAGGTAGATCATTAAAGTGCATCCGCACTGACAATGGTGGTGAATACATTGGTAACTTCCATGAGTATTATAAGTCCCTGGGTATACGGCATAGACAGTGTGGCTGAGCGAATGAATCACACCATTGTAGAAATAATTAGATGCATATTATCCCATGCAAAGTTACCCAAGATGTTTTGGGGAGAAGCAATGCACACGGCAGTGTATTTGATAAACAAGTCTCCATTAGCTCCGTTGAATGGAGAAGTACCTGAGAAGGTGTGAACTGGACAAGATCCATCGTACAATCATCTCAGGGTGTTTGGATGCAGGGCATCCGTTCATGTACCAAAGGATGAGAGGTCAAAACTCGATACCAAGATCAATCAATGTGTATTCTTAGGATATGGTGATGAAAAGTTCAGATACAGATTATCGGATCCGACTGAGAAAAAGCTCATTAGGAGCAAAGATGTGATTTTCTTTGAAGATCGATGTATAGAAGACATTTGTAAACCTGAGAAGACCCAACCTAGTTCAAGTGAGCTAGAAGACATGGATCCGGTTATTCCTCTTATGGTGCCTGATGACGGAGGAGTACAATAAGGTGCAAAGGACAAGGGAGTTCCTATAGAAGATGGACCGGGGGAGCAGCCCCCACTTGATCTACCTGTTGAGCCACAGGTGAGGAGGTCATCTAAGAACAGACATCCATTCAAGAAGTACTCGCCGCA
This sequence comes from Magnolia sinica, assembly GCF_029962835.1. Classification (NCBI taxonomy): domain Eukaryota; kingdom Viridiplantae; phylum Streptophyta; class Magnoliopsida; order Magnoliales; family Magnoliaceae; genus Magnolia; species Magnolia sinica. The sequence goes on along the minus strand of NC_080576.1, from coordinate 5,565,440 downwards.
TGAGTACATTATACTCACTGATGAGGGAGAGCTAGAAGATTATTCTGAGGCCCTAGCCAACGACCATAAGGTAGAGTGGTTGAAAACTATGCAAGAGAAGATGGAATCCTTACATAAGAACCACAATTATGATATGGTGAAATTTCAGAAGGACAAGAAAGCTCTAAGCAACAAGTGGGTATTCAGAAAGAAGGTTGAGCAGAAGAATTCACAAACGAGGTTCAAGGGTAGACTTTGGGTGAAAGGGTTTGGTCAGAGGAAAGGTATAGACTTCGAGGAGATATTCTCTCAAGTGGTAAAGATGACATCTATACGGGTGTTACTTAGGTTGGCAGCCAGCATGGATCTGGAAATAGAGTAGTTAGATGTTAAAACTACCTTTCTCCATGGTGACCTGGAAGAAGAGATCTACATACATCAACCAGAGGGGTTCGAAGTCAATGGCAAAGAACATATGGGTGTAGGCTAAGGAAGAGCTTGTATACGCTGAAACAAGCTCCAAGGCAATGGTACACGAAATTTGACTCGTTCATGTTAAAGCATGGATATGACATAACGGAATCGGACCACTGTGTGTTCACTCGCAAGTTCTCAAATGATGATTTCTTAGTTCTGTTGTTATACGTTGATGACACGCTCATCATGGGTAAAGACATCAAGAAGATTGACAGGCTAAAACAGGATTTATGTAAGTCATTTGTGATGAAAGACTTGGGCCCAGCTAAACAAATCCTAGAAATAGAGATAACCCGTGACAGAAGCAGCAAAAAGCTTTGGTTGTCACAAGAACGGTATATTGAGAAAATCCTAGAGTAGTTCAATATGAATACAGTAAAACCGGTCAGTACTCCACTGGATGGTCACTTCAAATTGAGCGACAAGTAGTGTCTAAAGACAAAGGCAGAAGTGAATGAGATGAGGAAGATATCTTACATATCAGCGGTAGGAAGTTTGATGTATGTTATAGTGTGTACGCGCCCAGACATTGCATATGCGGTTGGTGTTATCAGCTGATATCTTATTAATCCTGGCAAAGAACATTGGGCAGCGGTGAAATGGATACTACGGTATCTAAGAGGCTTATTCAGATTGAGCTTATGCTATGGTGACGGAAGATCTGTATTAAAAGGCTACACAGATGCAGATATGGCAGGTGACATAGACTCCAAGAAGTCTACATCGAGGTTCATGTTCACGTTTATAGGGGGAGCGGTCTCTTGGCAGAGTAAGGTACAGAAGGTCATAGCATTGTCAACGACAAAGACCGAGTACATTACAGTCATAGAGGCATGTAAAGAGATGTTTTAGATGAAAATGTTCTTACAGGAATTTAGCCAGAATCACAGTGCTATACACTTGAGCAAAAATCTAAGTCAGTACTCCAAGTTGAAGCACATAGAGATTCGGTATCATTGGATCAGAGAGACTTTTGAACAGAATGTGTTACAGCTTAAAAAGGTCCACATAGACGAGAATGGGTCAGACATGATGACCAAGGCATTACTCAATGGCAAGTTTGAGGTTTGTAGAAACCTGGCTAGCTTGAAAAAGGCGAATTCTTCCTGAGTCGGAAAGGGGGGAGTTTTGATGGCATTTTCCTCATCAGTTCAAAAGAGAGGTAATGCAAATTGGATGCCTCAAATCTTGGCATTACCGCACTACTCGACCAGTCGAGTGGGCTGCTCGACCGGTCGAAGGGAGCTACTCGACCAGTCGAGGCTCGCTCGACTCAAAGTCCAGGGTGCTAGATTTTTTTGTCTCGACCAGTCGAGGGCCTAGCTCCACTAGTCGAGGGTTACGCAGATTCTACATGGATTTTGTGCGAACTACATAAATTTAAGGCGGTTTTGCAAATGTCTGAAAGAGGAGTTGCCTAAACTATAAATAGGGGTCCCTAGGGCTATTATAGGGTATGTTAAGGTTTCTTAAAGTGATTCTAAAGAAAGAGAGAGAAAAAAAAAAAAAAAAGCTTGTAGAATGGAGGATTCTGCTCGTAGAGGTGATCTAATGCGCAGTCGACGCCTCAGCACTTCTACATCCCCGTGATCGATGAGATTTCTCCGCTTTCATTATTCTCTTATTATTCATCCACTCCTAAATGAGTGAAGAAGGTTTGATTTAAGCGGTGTGTGTCTGTGATCGGTTGTAACGTTATACTTCATAGTAAATTGTAACTCTATACTAGGTTCCGTGGTTTTTACCTCTTCGAGAGTTTTTCACGTAAAATCTCTTGTATCATGTGGTTTGTGCTTTGATTTATTTCATTGCTTTAATATATCCTATAATTCTAATATTTTGGGGAGGCGAGATTCTAAGGTTTTGTGCAATGCACCCCAACACAGCGTGTCCAACTTTTGAGAAGAAGAGTCCTATCTGAACTGGGCTGGGTCCCCAATCCTACACCATGTCAGAAAGATAGGCACTCAATTTCACAGCAATGGCAACATAACAAGGTACGCACTACAGTTCTTTGTATCTGCGTATCCAATGCACAGCAAGATTCGTTCAATTCCGCGTATTAAAAACTTATCGTGCATACAAATACTCGGGTGTTCCATGTGCGCAGGCAGGATTATTACTTTAATTCGCTGCCTGTTGATGAACTCATACATAAATTAATCCAAACCACACAACCGCTTTGTGAAATGGGGACTAATAACAAGGACTTCAGACTCAAAATTTTGTTGGTAGATATATTAAAACATAAAAAGAGAGGGAGAAAAAAAAAGAGCACTAGTCTAGCTTTCTTTTCCCATAGATTACTAGAGATATCTGTAATCAGAAATGCAAAGCCACGTAGCAGTAGGAGAGACTAAGAGGTGTTCCATCCTGAGCCATTCATTAGGTGGGGTCCATCATGAATGTACCATGACCCGACAATCCAACTAGTCTCAGTTGGGCCAAACACGTGTTGTTGAATTTATGGGTATATTCAACTGGGACCCAGCTGACGATTGGTTCGGATCTCACACACGTGCCACATTAGCACATGTGCATCCTCTTTAACTTCCCCTCTATCACTATAGCCTTGTCATTTGCTCACTTCCACTAGCATGCTAGTTCTTGAGCGAAATCCTCTTGTAGAATTCAATCACATGAATGCCCAGCGAGATTGGAATATCCTTTGTTTCTGCAAATCCGGCTGCTTTTGCGAGATTGTCATACTCAGCCGCCGTCCGTTCCTTACCCCCGGGACTGCAGGCCATCATCAATAGATCTTCAACGGCCGTCTGGCGTGAAACGGCATCTGTGCCAAGTACGGAAGGGACCACGAGCTCAACATTGATCACCTTTCCACCATCAGGCAACGCATTCCAGCAGTTCTTTAACAGCTTTACGCAATGATCATCGTCCCAGTCGTGAAGCACAAACTGCATGAAGCCATGTTTGGATTTTAAATTTTCAACGTTAATAGCATAAATACAATGGACATCTTAAAGACACATAACCAAGCTTGTATGGCTAATCTTAGGGTTTCAAATGGGCTAGTCTGGTTTGTTCTGCAACTAGAGCTCTCGGTGGGTTGGCTGAGTTCTGTCCAATCCCAGCCCACAAAGTAAAACCAGGCCTGACTCCTGCTGGGCCCACATGGGAAAAAAGAAATGGGCCGGAGCCCGTGTGTCTAATAAAGGGGTCCTAATATTTCAGCCCATAGACAACCGCGGCACTCATGGCCATGTGGGGAGATTAGGATGGATGGTGGCTCATGTAACACTTGTAGCATAGTCATATTAATACACACAGCACCTGCAAGGCATTAAAAGATTAACAGTGACACATGTAGATAAAAATAAATAAATAAACATCCTAACTAACCTTCATAAAAATGGTCTCGGCACTTGGTACACCCTCAAACATATTTCCACCCACGTGTTCCACGCCTGCAAAACCAGGTAAAAGAACTTAGGCCCATAGATACATCCATCCAAACACATGTACCACTATAAATATGCATGTATGCATATATACACCTATTTACACTCCGGTTACAATCCTGGCATGGGCAAATGTGCAAATGAGCTTTTAATGACTAGGAAATAATGGTTAGATCTTCTGTCTAAAAAAATTAGATACTTTCATTCTTTAGGTGGGCCATGACATACGAAATTGGCCGTTAAAAGAAATTTTTAGCCTTCCATTTGCTTTAATATGCTGCAGCCCATGGTAAGTATGCAGCGACCTCATTTTTATGACAAAAGACTAAACGGTGGAGCTCTCTGGATGTAAAGCTTGTCACACGGTGACATACACCGACAATAGGTGTGGCTCCAATACACGTGTGAAATTAGCAAACATATATATATATATATATATATAGAGAGAGAGAGAGAGAGAGAGAGAGAGAGAGAGAGAGAGGTATACCTGGGCAATGAGGTGCACTTTCAATTACATGAGGCAAATCGAAATTCGAACCACGTATGTGTGGAAAGTGGGAGACAATGGAAGAAATGCAGGTGCCCGTGCCCCCACCCACATCCATCAGTTGTTTCACTTCATTGAAACCTTTATACACCTTAAATATCTCTTTCATAGCAATAACAGAGGTATTGCTCATACCCTCTTGGAACACATTGTTGTACCTTGGCTCCTTCGAACCAAACCCAAAGATATCCACACCATGGGCCATCTCAAAAGGGGTACGCCCGCCTTCAATCACGGCATCCTTAAGATAAAACAAGCCCTCCATCGTTACTCGATCGAGTAAGAGTCGTGCTATTGGAGCTGCCGTGACACCATCCTTGTCAGGCACCAGGAAACCAGATCGGTCAGTTAGACCGTACAAGTGTTCCTGCACCCCACCCTTACCGTCTGATCTTGCCGACATGGTAAGGATCCTATCCGTTACAAGGACTCGGAGTATACGCTCCAAGGAGGTTGCAGCATGTGGATTAGATGTGGGCATTTTGGCAACCATCTCTGATGGGGAGAGCATAGCTTCAGGTCCAGCATTGGCAATGATATCGAAGACCTTTAGATCCATCGCAGCTCGCAAGGTCATCGGGAGGCAGATGATGTCTCCCAGGATGATAGGCGTTAGACCGTTTGCATGATCGTAGACGTCCATCTTATGTGAGTCTGGAATCTTAGCAAAGTTGATACCTGCACTTCATTGATTTATAGGTGTTGGGATGATACAAGTCTTACAATGGAGGTCAGGAAACGGCAGCTGGAAGGAATCGTTGGGGTCTTAGATGGCATACAGTGAGCATTAACGACTGACCAAGTGCAGTGATCTAGAAGGCCCATCATGTGAATGGAATTGCACTTTATTTATAAATATATATAAGGTTCATGTCATATTAGTCCAAGTTGGTGACCCATCTACAGCTCGACTTCGCCTAATTTAATTGATGGTGTTGGCCGGATTATATTTTCACCGTGAGTCCTACCTAATGACCCATCAATAAAGGATGTACCATTTGAATGGTTTAGATCAATATACAAGTAGTCTAAAGGGCCTACTGTGATGTATGTGTCTTATCCACACCATCCATCCATTTTATCATCTCATTTTAGGTCATGAGCCCAAAATTCAAACAAAGCCAAAGCTCAAGTGGACCACATCACAGGAAATAGTGTGTATTGAACACCTGCCGTCAAAGATTCTTGTCGACACAAATTTTGAATCAAGCTGATATTTGTTTGTTTTTTTTTTACCTTCTTCCATCCATGTCTGTGACCTTATTAACAGTTTGGATGGCAAATAAACATCATTGTGGCGTCCAGAAAGGTTTCAATGGTGGACATCATCATCCTTACTTTTTTCCTGTGGTATTGTTTAATTTATCTTTAAATATGCTTCAATTTTGGACTCATCCACTAAAATTGATCTGGTAAAACAGATGAACGGAGTGGATAAACACATATTTTATCTCTAAACCCCCCATTTTATTTTATTTTTTGGAGTTGGTAAGGAACCTTCCGAGGGTCATTCGCGTACGAACAGGAGAGTCCTTAATCCATCGGAAATACCTGTTACTTTTTAGAGAAACACATGCATCCACTGTTTTTTTCTCTGTGGCCGAGCATCGGATCTGCCCCACTTTTTTGCTCACGTCATAAAATGATCCTGAGATAGTGATGGACGGGGTGGATTTCTCGCCCTAAAATAAGCCTGAGATCGAGCGGACCACCAACTGGGGAAGTGCCTTTCTCAAAATTCACAAGTTACAAAGGATTCTGGAAGTTCTCAACTCTCACAAGTGGTACCCGTGTTTAGATAACGTAGACCTCTGGTCTGGTGTGTCTCATCGTTGATGGACCGTATTTCTAGAATTTCCAGGCTAGATGATCCTAACCGCAGATCTTGTAATAATTTTCATTTGTGTGGACCACGAGCACTTGTAAACAAATTCTCAATTTCTTGTGGTGTGGCCCACCTGAACTTTTGATCTGATTGCTTTTTGGGCCACCGCTGGGCTCGTGAAACTGTTAGATGGAGTGGATGTTACGAGTAAGCACCGGTAAGCCCCACCAAAAACTTTCACATGCCCAAAACTATCCCAAGTCCTAACCCATTGAAATGAGGTACAACTGTGAAAATAAAAGATCATGAGGGGTAAATATGACTTTTTAATGATCCCGTTGCCGCCATGCATCGTCGTTTTCAATGCAACTTGCATTTGACGGAATTTGTAAACACGAGGCGGAATATAATACTGGACTGCTATGATTCCAAGAATCTGATAACATAATTTAACACGTCCCTTCAATATAATATATTAATATTGCATGATTCCAAGGCTCTTGGCGTATTCATCGGGTTCTTAATAGCCTCCGTTTTGTAGGCCCCATTGGTCAATGGCACACAAAAATTGACTCATTCAGAATGTAGGGTCGCTGTCTAAAAATCAAGTTAATCTACTCATAGCCTCTCCTTAGATGTGCGACAATGTGTGACACCGCCTCATTAGAAGGGAGGTATTTACAATTGTCAGAAACTAGTGAGGAGATGTTTACCAAAAAAAAATACGACAATATGGACAGAGGAAATTGTTGGCAAGTCCAAGGTGAGAGGAGATGAAAAGTGGTTGTAAAATGTGGAAGATGCCGTTGTAACCTCAGAGGATATAAATATTATAGAGCTATATTCCAATGTACACAAGAAAGTATTGTATGTCAATCAAAGTAATTCATTTAGTAGACCCGTATCTTATAATATTGCAAAATCAAACTTTCCATTCTTACTAATACTTTTCTTCAATTTATATTTTTGTCTTCACGTTAGTTTGATGGCTACCAATGAGATAGATGTATTTGGTGGGTTGGAATTTTTATACCAAAGATCTGTACTATAGATATTCCATTCTTTCCGAGAAATTGCCCCAAAATTCTCCCTTATTGGAAGATCCTGGCCTCAACGTACTGTTGTATTTTTCCCGGTGAATGACTAATGATGCTTTTTCTTCTCTTTTTTTCGGTTGAAGTTCTTGCCACGGGCAATTGACGCTGGTAAGGACGTTAGATCGAGCACATCTTCCTCAAGGGGATAACATTTCAACATTTCCAAATTCAAGGAACTTCTCTCACATAGACTTCTTGAATCCACTGAGAAAAAAAGTAAGCAAAATTGGAAATAAATTCTATAAAATTCATAATTTGATTGATGAATGAAAGGGTGTCCTTTATGGCACCTAAATCATGCTTAAGAGAAAAGGTACAGCTGTAAATCTACATCTAGTGGAATAAGAAAGGCCAAATAACAAAGGTCTAGGATATTTCAAACCAGGAAATTTTCAAGGGCATTCTCCATTTGCAATCTTGACGGTTTCGATCATCTAAAATGGTTGAAGAATCCCAGCATGAGTGAATTGTAGGTACCTTGAGGAGCATGACCCTACAATTGACTTGGTTTTTTCTTCTCCTTTTTAAGTTTGTATATCCGGCTTGTCTTTCTAGCATTTGTTTGACACCTCAAAATAATAATAATAATAATGTAACATACTATGTTTGCACCGTTGGTAGACTCTCAGGAGTTTCAACACTTGGTCAAGGGTTCGAGTAACCATAGGTGGTGAAGTCCCACTACGGTGTGAGTGTGTGGGGGAGCATGTGCGTGTGTAAAAATAATAATAATAATAACTATTTATGCAAAAATCTGGTTCACCCTCACTGAGTTTTGAACACTGGTATCGAGCCCTGTAAGCCTACATAGGAGAAGGACAAACGAGACCCTGGCTAGAGCAAGGGACCCTTCGATGCCAAAGTCAAGATAGGAATCTGGGTCTAAGTAGTGTAGATGGGGCTTATTGTGTGAGATATTGCATACCTGTTCCTCTGTATAAGTCCCATATTTATACTTTTTGGTTAGACTAATCTCTTCCGGCAATCTTGGCACGATCTCTTCCATTAGGCGTAGAACACGCGCCCACTGATATCGTCGGTTACACTATGAATGTGGAATAACGGTCGATCTTGTCATGCGTTCTGCAGTTAAACCAGGATGAATGAGCCGAATATATCTATCCCAAACAAGTGCTCGGACTAAGCCGAGATGAGTGTATCCTAACCACTAGTGACCAATTGCTCAGATGATTCGAGCCCATGCATAGCGATGAGTTGGACCTTTATATTTTCGCTATTGCGCCACTAAGAGTATTTGGTGCATCTACTCGTTTGGCCAAGCAGACCCTAAAGATCACTTGGATTAGCCAAGTATTAATGTGGCTGTTTCGGGTTGGCTTCGCTTGTAGTCGAACCAAATTTTTCCCTAACAGAAGCCCCCTACTCTCTAAGTCCGAGCTCAGACTCAGGGAGTAAATGACTCAGAAAATGAACTGTCGCTCCCTCCATGATGACAAGTTGGCAAGATTGAAACGAACAGCCGTAATCATGGCTCTCCGCTATCAAGGCGTCGTACTACGGTAGTAGCCTTTTAGGTATGAGCCTATGATTGACGAACACGTGGCGACAGTTGAGGATTCGAATCACTCGGATGAGTAGGGTATTGTCGCATGGACATTGAGAGATGGAGGGTCGTCTATGCATTGAATGTCATTCAATGCTAGCAGCGTGTGGCTCAGCGGGTGTCAGTTCGGACGAATGATTTGACACCACATATGCAGCAGGGCTCGGCATCACGTCCTTTCAGCTTAAGAAACAGCTGTCTGTCATAATTACAACCGACGACTAACGCTATAAAAGTCGCCCTCTACTTCCATTTGAATCCTCTTGCATTCCATTTTCTCAGAGAGTTTGCGCTGCAAGTCATCCTCCGGAGAGCACTTTCCTGTGAGTTCTCTCAACCCTCTTTTAATTTCCTTTCATCTTACTATGTCAAATGATTCAGACGAAGTTCAAGTAGTCCGAGCAGTCGGAGACGACTCCGAGCCAGAGAGCACGGACTCCGGGCGTGGGGGCTCGGGAGGTCCCTTTAAGGCGATACCCCTTCGACCTCTTGTGAAGAAGACTACAGGCCCAAAAGCAAAAGGTCGCACCTAAGGGTTGAAGAGAATACCTCAGGATCCGGCTAGAAGGTGGCTGAGCCTTTGGAAGGCTGGCCCGAGGTCGTTGTCCCTGGGGGTTCGATCTTGGTTGAATCCTAGATTGCTCAAATTCATGTCGAGTACCAGATCCCCAACTCGGTGCACATCCGAGCTCCTTCCCCCCTTGACGCTCCAAGGGATTCGACTGATGGAGATGTTTCTATCTTCATTTACGCTCTCCAGCGCGGGCTTCAGTTTTCAATTCATCCTTTCACGCGCATGACGACCACATGTCTGAGGCTGGCGTCGGGTTAGCTTGTTCCTAATGCCCGGCGAACCCTAATCTCTTCGTGCATCATCTGGCGTCAGCTCAAGAAGTAGGATTTGACATCAGACGAATGCCTGTCTATGTACCAAGCCAAGTATGACTCATTTGAGCTGTGCTGGTACTATTTTTCAACGAGGAACCAATTTATCCTAGGGCTCGTCGTCAGACTCCCTTCTTCCAATAAGGATTGGAAGAGCAAATGGTTCTATGCCTCAGGAGAGTGGGAAGCACCTACGTCCAAACTCGATAATCTGCGGGTCAGAGTGCCCACCAATTTTTCCAACCCAGGTTGAATCTTTTGAGTTTAATACTACATTTTAGATTTCTGATTTGTTCTTTGTTCTGATCTTTGTCTTCTATTTGCAGATTATCTAAAAGGTCCCCCTGAACTATCTCCCTTCCTCCGAGCCCAAGTCACCAGGGCCTGGGTGCTCAAAGAAGAGTAATGCGTCTGGCATAGTATCATCAGTCCGGACAATCTTCTACAATCCGGACTTTGTAGATTCAAGCCCTTCCCCACCGCCCTGGGTAAGTCTCGCAGTCTTTTATACAATTTTAGTTTTCCTTGTAAACACGTCTCTCAGTTTAGCCTCTTTGACCAGGTATGACCGAAGCCTCAGGTTCTAAGAGGAAGAGGACGTCGTGCCCCCTTGTTAGTGTGATGATGAATTTCGAGCCTCGTGTGAAGATTACAGCGAGGAAGAAGAAAACTACCCCTTCTGTGGCCGAACCTGCCGTAGTTCCTGCTCCAGCCCCCAAGGCTCCTCCAACTGCCCCTCACCTTCCACCCGGGATTGAGAGGGAAGTGGTCGAAGAGACTGCTACCGTGAGTTTCTCCCGTGATAGGGACATCATGGATGAACCCGAGGGCATCAACCTTACAGCTGATGAAGCAGATTTTTTTGGCCGGAAGAACAGATACTTTGGTCGGAAGTGTTGCCGTGCCCAAGGCCGAGCCTCAGGCCTCAGCTGCTAGCAGTGTCGGGAGAGCCGCTGAACCGGTTCGAGATCGGAGGTATTTTCACTTGGCTATCATATGTCTCACCTAGTCGACTGGGCAGTAAAGCATGCACCCAAAACATCGATTGCCAACACTCTTACTCACCTTCCCAGTCGTTTGTCAATGACTATGCCTCGGTCTATTATACAGTAAGTTTTCAACTTGACCTGCTGGCTTTGATTGTCGTTTTGTATTTTCTAACTCCTTTCTTTCTCAAGCATTGCCGATGTTTCTTTTAATTCAGGAGAGACTAAAGGCGATGATTAAAATTGATGGGGAGAGGGTTGAGCTGGAAAGGCTCTTGAAGACCTCGGCCGAGGAATAAGAGAAGTTGATGGGCCTGGTGGGAGAAGGTCAATTAAGGGAGCTGATGCTCCAAGGGGAGGTCAACATACTTCAGTCTCATTTAGATTCGGCCGAGTCCGAACTGACGGACACTAAAGCTCATCTCAAATGGGTGGAGGAGGATAATGCACGGCTAGCGGCTGAAGTGGGGCAATCCAGACATGACACTACCGAGGCCCTGGCTGCGCAACATGCCTAGCTCGAAGCCTTGGCTGCTTCAAGACCTGTTATGACTGTTGAGGAGTTCAAGTCTTCAGCAAAGAGATCTTCCGAGATAGACAAAATCTGCTACTACGCCTATAGCGCCTGTTTGGGCGACTTTAGAGGACTCTATCTAGACCTTGACCTTAATGCTCTGGCTACTGAGGAGGCTGAAGATGCTCATGCCGCTGCCGAGGTCGAAGATGCTCCTGGCATTCAACATCCTAACTCCACTGCCGATCCTCCCCCTCAGATTAACTGATTTTACTTCCTCCTTTTGTAACTAAACACTATAGCGCTTTTGTGCTTTACACTTGTTAATTTTACTTTTTGGTTGATGATTCCATTCGTTAGTTGTGGATTGTGTTTGTGGGGGTTGTTGAGTGACGAGCCGACCTCTTCTTTAAGAGTTAGCTCATCAAAGGATTTCATTTCTACATATGAGAAATAACCCCTCGTAGTGTGCTTAGTTGACAAGGTGATCATCTTTTAGGTGGTCAACTCATCATCGAGATCTTCCTCCTCAGGAGGAGTCCCATGTAGACTGACTTCATGTAGAAAATAACATCTTTTATTTAAAATGTTGTCATAACAAACGGTCCCAACCCTTACATTATCCCCCTTTACGAATAGTAGATCTTTAAGTACTCGACATTCCAAGGATGCAGCAGTAGTCGTCCTTTCAAATCCTTCAAGCAGTAGGATCCCGGTTTAGCTGAGCCAGCTACTTGGTAGGGTCCCTCCCAGTTTGGCCTTAAAGACCCCACTCCGAGTTCCATTGTGTTCTGGAACACACGACCAAGGACAAGGTCTCCTCATCGAAATCACCTCATTTTAACCCTAGAATTGTAGAAACAGGCGACCTGCTAGTGTCAAGCCGTAACCCGCAATCTTGCGGTGTCCCTCAATTTTTCGAGCAAGTCGAGGCTTGTCATGATCTGCTCGGTATTCTGTTCATCTTGATAGGTACGTACCCGAGTGGTGGGGAGTCCTATTTCGACTGGGACTACGGCCTCTGCGCCTTATGAGAGAGAGAAAAAGGGGTCTTTCCTGTAGCTGATCGAGCTGTAGTTTTATAGGCCCACAGAACGAATGGGAGTTCTTCAGCCTAATTACCCTTAGCCTTCTCTAACCTTGTCTTGAGGTGATTCTTGATGATTTTATTCACAGCTTCCACTTGGCCATTGGACTGAGGATGACGAGGTGACAAGTAGGCGTTGACGATGCTGAGCCTTTGACACATACCCTTGAATCTGTCGTTGTCCAACTGCTTCCCGTTGTCAGACACAATGGTATGCGAGACGCCGAAGCGACAAATGACGTTCTTCCAGATGAAATACGTTATCTTCTACTCGGTGATATTTGCCACAGGCTCGGCCTCTTCCCATTTGGTGAAATAGTCCACACTACAATCGTATATTTAATTTATCCTTTGCCCCTAGGCAGGGGCCCAATGATGTTGATCTCCCATTGAGCGAACAGCCACGGCCCGCTCATGGGGGTCAGCTCTTTCGCAGGTTGTCTCAGGACAGTAGCAAATCTTTGGCATTAATCGCATCTTCGGACGAAATCCTTGGAGTCTTCTTGGATCATCGGCCAAAAGTATCCTTGACGGATAATCTTCTAAGCCAAGGCTTGGCTGCCGGAGTAATTCCTACAAATTTCTTCATGCGTCTCTTGGATCACATACTCTACCTCATTAGGTTATAGACATCTTAGATACGACTAAGAGTACCCTTTTTTATACAAAGTATCTCCTATCATTGTGCACCGTGTTGCTCTGACTCTCATACGTCAAGCTTCCAGTTTATCCTCAGGAACCTCACCGTCCGTGAGGTATCCAACTATATGATCTATCCAACTCGTAGTTGCTTGTATCGGGTTGATGGACCCTTGGCTGATAAGATCAATGCTTAGCTTATCCAAGAACTCCAAAAGGACAATCCTTGGGATATTCACTTCAGTTGCCGAGGCCAGCTTTGCGAGGGCGTCGGCCCAGGAATTTTCGGCTCTCGGTATTTTAGTCAAGATACACTCCTTAAATTTTCACATGATCTTTCGTGCCCCGCCTAAGTAGGCTATCATCATGGCTTCATTGGCCTCATACTCTGTCGACACCTGATTTACAACGAGTTGAGAATCGCACCGAACACCGATGAACTGGACTCCTAGGGTAACAGCTAACCTGAGTCTAGCTAGCAATACTTATATTTTGCTTCATTATTCGATGCTTTGAAGCCGAGCATTATCGCGTACTAAATGGTTGTTGCATCGGGCTCGAACAGAATTATCCCTGCTCCTCATTTTGAGTTGGATAACCCGTCCAAGAATAGGGTCCATTTAGTAGTCATCACCTCTACCCCAACATCCTCTGGGGGTGAAGGAACTTGGGGAACGGCAAGGTTTGTCGCTGAGCCTATAGGTGTCTTCGGGTCGGGTCCTCTGAGTTCGCAACTTTAAGTGGTGAACTCTGCTATAAAATCAGCCACTACCTAGTCCTTGATTGCAGACTTTGGTCGATACTATATGTCAAACTCTCCGAGCTCAACAGCCCACTTGGTCAGGCGTCCAGATACTTCAATCTTCTAGAGCACCTGTCGAAGTGGTGAATCGGTGATGATGATGATGGAATGTGATTAGAAGTATGGAAGTAGCCGTCACACAGAGACGACCAAGCCTAAGGCAAGCTTCTCCATGCTCGGATACCTTGTCTCTGCTGGAACCAGCGCCTTGGTAATATAGTAAACAAGATGTTGTTTTCCTCCAACTTCTCTTATAAGAGCTGAGTTGACCGCTAATGCAGAGACCGCCAAGTAAAGGAATAAGGGCTCTCCTTCCTCTAGCTTCGACAACAATGGTGGCGACCCTAAATATTGCTTCAGTTGCTGAAAGGCCTGCTCATAGTCTGAAGTCCACTCTGCCTTCTTGTGACCCTTCAATTGCTAGAAGAAGGGGAAGCATTTATCCGTGGCTCTGAAGATGAAATGGCTGAGTGCAGCGACCCTTCCATTGAGGCACTGGATCTCCTTCATTGTCTAAGGCGAGCTCATGTCAAGGAGAGCCTTGATTTTGTCAGGGTTTGCTTCAATGCCTCTCTGGCTAACTTGAAAGTCGAGGAATGTACCGGATCCCACACCAAATACACACTTAGTCGGATTTAACTTCATACAATACTTCCTTAGGATAGAGAAGGTCTCTCCAAGGTCTGAGATATGGTTGAATGCTCTGATGCTTTTTATGAGCATGTTGTCGACATAGACTTCCATGGTTCAACCGATCTGTCGGGCAAACATCTGGTTTACCAGCCTCTGAAATGTTGCTCCTGCATTCTTCACGCCAAAGGGCATGACTCGATAACAGTAAAGTCCTTTATCTGTGATGAATGTCATCTTTTGTCTATCCAGAGAATGCATCGCTATCTGATTATAACCAGAGTATGCGTCCATGAAGGTGAGAAGCTTATGCCTAGCTGTACTGTCAACCAGTTGATCGATCCGAGGAAGAGGAAAACTATCCTTAGGACAAGCTTTGTTCAAGTCCGAGTAATCCACTTAAACCCGCCATTTCCCATTAGCCTTCTTCGCAAGCACTACGTTTGCAATCCAATCTAGATAATGAACTTCTTCGATGAAATCAGTGTTGATGAGCTTAGTGACCTCATTAGCAATTGCAGCATACCTCTCAGGCTTGAAGGCAAATCATAATGAGACCGGGTGAAGACATCTCTATGCTGCCTTAGAAAGTTCAGAATTTACGCTCGCTGACTGTCAGATAGCAACGATCCGAGCCGAACTGTCTTGGAAGGGTCCATCTCATCAAGCGGGAATACCACAAGGTCCTCCATGGAAGAAATTTCTTCTAAGACATCTTCTTTGGGGTCGATCGTGTTGACTGTAAAGGTTTGTTTTACCGCGCCCTTCCTAACTACCACAGATTAGTAGCGTCGCGCCTCCTGTTGATCTCCTCGAAGGTATCCAGTTCCTCCTATCGCAGAGAATTTCATCATCAAGTGATATGTGGACACTACTGCTCTCATGGAGTTAAGAGAAGGTCGTCTAAGGATGATGTTGTATACCGAGGGCGTCTTTACTACCAGGAAGTTAACCAACAGGGTGACCTAGTTCCGACCTTCTCTGGCTATGACTGGGAGGGAGATTGCTCCCTCTGAGATCACCTTATCACTAGCAAAGCCATGTAGTGGGGTCCGAATGGGTCAGATGCGTGATCTGTCGATCCCCATCTTGTCGAATGCTTCGGAATACAAGATGTTGGTCAAGCTTCCTATATCGATTAAAATTTTATACACTTTTCGATTGGCTATGGTCATTGCAACTACCAGCGCTTCGTCGTGAGGGGGTTGAATCCGTCGCGCGTCGTCCTCCGTGAATGTCAATTTGCACGGGCTCATTCAAGGCTCCTTGCTCGGCCTGTCGGTAAGATGGATGTAATGCTCGAGGTCAATACTACGATCATGGGCTTTTCGAGCTTGGTTCGAATCCCCGCCTCCTGCCCATATATCGTATGTATCTGAATGGCGTCATTCATTGTTCAACTCAATAGTTCATCCTTCCGAGGTTGTTTCTCTTCCTTCACATACTGCCGCAGATGTCCTTTACGAATAAGAGTTTCAATCTCTTCCTTCAGGTCGACACAATCGCTGTTGTTGTGCCCATGGTTGCGATGAAAGCGACAGTATCTGCGCTTGTCTCGTTGACCTGCTTCTGTCTTCATGCAGCTTGGCCAGTGCAATAGCTTCTTATCCCGGATATCCAACAGGATCTGCTTCGGAGACATGTTGAGGGGAGTATATGAGTTGAATTTGCTTTCCAGTCTCCTACTCGGCCTCTGATCACGGGAGGTGCTCTCGTCCGACCTCCTTTTGTTTGCTTGTGATGGTATTTCATCTTTCCGCTTCTTTTCTTTTGATGAATATTTCGAGCCTTGGTTATTCTTCTGCGAGCTAAAGAACTCTTCAGCGTTTGAATACTTCTGAGCCCAACTTATGAGTTCTCCAAGCGTGGACAAAGGATTCTTCCCTATCGAGAAGAGGAACCTCCTATCTTTGAGTCCGCTGATCATTGCGGTCAGAGCCATCTTGTCGGAGTAATTGTCGACCTCCAAAGCCTCCTTGTTTAAGTGAGAAATGTAGTCTTTCAGCGATTCTCGGCTTTTCTGCTTGAGAGTGAGTAGGTAAGTTGACGGCTTTCGACTCTTCTTCCCGATAATAAACTACGTCTAGAAAGCTCTACTAAGCTCGGCGAATGTGCTAATTCACTTTGGCTTGAGCTGTCGATACCAGCTTCTCACAGCTCTGTCCGGGCACAGTTGCACCAGTGGGGCCACCGACGTGCCATCCTCATCTGGTACAAGGAAACGAGATTCGTCCGTTAGGCCATACACAGGTTCGGTCCTCCCACCCTCGCCGTCTGATCTTACCGACACGGTGAGGATTGAATCCGTTACAAGGACACAGTATACGTTCCAAGGTAGTTGCAGCATGTGGATTCGATGTATGCATATCTTGGCGATCATCTCTGATGTGGAGAGCTGGTCTCGAGCTTCGAGCCCAGCATCAGCTATGATCTCGAACACCTTTAGATCTATCGTGGCCTGCAGGGCCATGGGGATGCATATGCCGTCTACGAGGCGCAGGGTCGCTAGACGGCTTGCATGATCATGGACACCCATGTTATGTTTGTGCTTTTGTGGCCTTAGCACACCGGACGCTTATACCACTATGTGGAGTTGTATTGTGAGGATTCTAAGATGAGATTGCATGTCTAAAATTCGCCTCATTTTTTGGCTTAGTAGCTGGAAATATGGATGGACAGCTGGATATACGACAAATACATTGAAGTGGGCCTCACCTACTAAGTGGAGAGGATAGGAAGAGGAAAGAAGTGGCCACGAAAACTTCTGCCAAACAATGGAGAAAGAGACGTGCTTGGGTAAGTCAGCAAACCAAGAACCACTTGGTCGTAACTTTCATGAGATCCGCTCCGTCCATAAGTTATACTAAATAGTTAGGATACAACGATCACCACTAGAGAAGTGGCCACGAAAACTTCTGCCAAACAGTAGAGAAAGAGACGTGCTTGGGTAAGTAGGCAAACCAAGAACCACGTGGTCGTAACTTTCATGAGATCCGCTCCGTCCATAAGTTATACTAAATAGTTAGGATACAATGATCACCACCAGTTTTGTGTACGACCAACATTGATGCTTATATGCCATCCAAATCCATTCATATGATATGCCTATGAAAGAATTGCCAAATATCAAAAATATTCTAAAACTCAGGTGAGCCATCCATTACGGGAGCGGTTTGAATGGATCCCATAGAGGTCGGTGGATTCCTAGATGTCGGGCCCACTGTGATGTATGTGCTTTACATCCTTACCATTCATCCATTTTGATAACTCATTTTAGGGCATTATCCAAAAAAATGGAGATCCAAATCTTAAGTGAACCGTACTAAAGGAAACAGTCATGATTGAATCCCATCATTAAAAAATTCACAAGGCTATTAGAATGTTTATTTGCCATCCAACCCATTGATAAGGTCACAAAGACCTTGATGAAATGACCACACAATTATTAGCTTGATCTATTCTATATGACTTTTAATCTGGACCATGTAAAAACACATTCACTAGATGAATTTTGAATCCACACTTGTACCTGCCACTTATCAAGCACCACGTGTTGTGCAACCATTTGATCAGGTCTGTGGGGTCCACCACCTTCTTTGTTCTATCAAAGTACCGTTCTGAAACAGAAAAAAGCTGGATCATTTTTCACCTCGCCGCCTCTTCTCTATCTTTAGACTGACAGGGAGAGTAATGGGTCATTCCCAAATTGAAAGATCCAAAACGTGTAGCCCCCGACTTTTGACAAAAAATAAAAAAATAAAAAGAGTTAGATTGAACCACGGCCACTTGACCGGACTGAAAGAGGCTGAATTATGGTTGCTACTAGTACCTGTCAAGGAAATGACTCTGGTCCTGAGGCAACCCTGAGAGGACGTGCATAGGTATTTAGATGAAATTGGGTGGTGTTGGGGCCCTGCACAAAACCGTAGGATCTAGCCTCCCAAAACAAACCAGAATTATGGGATAATAAAGCAATGAAATAAATCAAAGCATAAACTACACCACACAAGAGATTTTTACATAAAAAACTCTCAAAGAGGTAAAAACCATAGGACCTCGTCTAGATCAATAATCCACTATGAAGTAGAACGTTACAACCTTCTTCACTCACGTAAGAGTGGATAAACAATAAGAGAATAAAAGAAAAAATGGAGAGATCTCACCGATTACGAGGATGTGGAAGCGCTGAGATATAGGAGATCACTTCTACGAGCATAACCTCCCTTCCACAAGTTTCCTCTCTCTCTTTCTCTCTCTCTCTCTCACACCTTTGATAGCCATAAATCCTTTAGCAAACCCTTGTGAAGCTTTAGAAAACTCTCTTACATTGCCTAGAAAGGCACTAGGCACCTATATTTACAGATTTGAAAACCCCTTTTCGCACCTCTTATGAAATCGCCTCCAATTTTCACAGTCCGCACAAGATTCAGACTCAAATCTATGTAAGCTCAACTAGTTGAGCAAAGTCTTCGACTGGTCAAGTACTATTCCCTCGATTGGTCGAGCCGGCTTTAACTAGTCGAGCACTATTCACTGAGCTCGCTGGACTTTGAGTCGAGTGACCCTGACTAGTGGAGCATTGTTCACTCGACTGGTCGAGCAGCACGGTGATCCCACTATTTGTGGCATCCGAACCGCACCACATCTCCTCTGACTTGAGGAGGAAAACTCCATCAAACCTCCCCATTTCTGACTCAGGAGGAATTCACCATCTAAGAACTTACACGTGAATACACAGTGGTCCGACTCCGTGCTGTCATACCCATGCTTCAACATAAACAAGTCAAACTTCTTGTACCATTGTTGTGGAGCTTGTTTCATCCCATACAAGCTCTTGCTCAACCTACACACTGTATGCTCTTTGCCTTTAACTTCGATGTACTCGGCCTCTGTCGTCGACAATGCTATGACCTTCTATAGTTTGATCTGTCAAGAGACCACTCCCCTTGTAAACGTGAACATGAACCCCGATGTAGACTTCCTGGAGTCTATGTCACCTGCCATATTTGCATCTGTGTAGCCTCTAACACGGGTTTTTTGTCACCATAGCATAGGCTCAACCTGAATGAGTCTCTTAGATACTACAGTATCCACTTCACCATATCATAGGTGTGGTTCTTATGCAAGAATCTCATCTCCTCTTGCATAGCTTTCAACTACTCTACCTTATGCTCGTCAGCTAGGGCCTTAGAATAGTCTTCTGGCTCTCCCCCATCAATGAGCATAATCTACTCATGCGGCGAGTACCTCTTGGACAGCTATCTGTCCCTAGATGGCCTCCTCACCTATGGCTCAACATGTGGATCAGGTGGGGGCTGCTCCTCTTATCCATCTTCTAAAGGAACTCCCTCGTCCTCTACACCTTGTTGTACTCCCCCGTCATCAGGCACCACCGGAGGAATGACTGGATCCATGTCCTCTAGCTCACCTGAACTAGGTTGGTTCTTCTCTAGCTTACCAATTACTTTTATACACTGATCTTCAAAGAAAACCACATCTCTGCTCCTGACAAGTTTCTTCTCGGTTGGATCCCACAGTCTGTGACCAGATTTTTCATCACCGTACCCCAAAAACACACACTGTTTGATCTTCATATCGAACTTAGACCTCTCGTCCTTTGGTACGTGAACGGATGCCCTGCATCCAAACACCCTGAGATGACTATACGATGGATCATGTCCAGTCCACACCTTCTCAGGCACTTCTCCATTCAACGAGGCTGATGGAGACCTGTTCATCAGATACACTACTGTGTGCATTGCTTCTCCCCAGAATGTCTTGGGCAATTTCTCATGAGATAGCATGCATCTGATTCTCTCAACAATGGTGCGATTCATTCGCTTAGCTACACCATTATGCTAGGGGGTCTTGGGAACCGTCTGTTCATGCCGTATACTCAAGGACTTACAATACTCGTGGAAGTCACCGATGTATTCACCACCATTGTCAATGCGGATGCACTTCAATGATCTACCTATCTCTCTCTCAACCATAGCATTAAACAACTTAAACACACCAAAGACCTCGTCCTTGGATTTCAAAGCATAAACCCTAACCCTCCGACATGCATCATCTATAAAAGTAACAAAATACAATGCCTCACCCAAGGTTTTTGTCCTCATAAGACTACAAACATCGGAATAAACCAAATTTAATGCATGCACTTTATTAACATGAGAAGCAGATTTAATAAATGAAACTCTATGTTATTTCCCTGATAAATAATCAATACAGGTTTTGAGAGGCATACCTGTCATGTCTGGAAGGACCCGCTTCCTCGCTAGTAGCTTAAGTCATTTCTCACTCATGTGGCCTAGACGCTTATGCCACATGTCAATAGCTGAATCTTTTTTTACATTCAATCCACCCTTGCACACAATGACACTTGCCTTGTAAAGGGTGCAACACTTCTTTCCTCTGGCTACGATCAATGAATCCTTGATGAGCTTCTAACGCCCACCAACAAATCGGCTTTCATAGCCATCATCATCCAACCTTCCTGTCGACATCAAGTTGAGACAAAGGTCTAGGATATACCTCACATCCCTAAGAACCAATGTGCAACCCACATCGGACTTCACACAAATATCACCGACCCCTACGATCTTCAATATGCCAGAATTTTTCATCTTCACGGTCCCAAAGTTACCAGATTTATAGCTTGTGAAGAAATCCCTGCAATGAGTGGCATGAAACGAGACTCCTGAGTCTATCACCCAATCGGTGTTTTGACTCGTAGTCATGAAACATACATCATGATCTGCTGAAAGAATAACTACAACGTCGTCATCTGAAACGACTACAGTGAAATCTAATTCATCTTCCTTTTCCTTTCCTTTTCCTTCTTATTCTTATGACATTCATACTTGTAGTGGCCCTTCTTGCCATAATTCCAGCATTCAACATCCTTCCTTATACTTAACTTGCTTCTTAATTTATCTCGGGCCTTCCCGCCCTTTCTGTTCTTTCCTCTCCCCTGATCTTGTATCACAAGGGCCTCTTGTTGAGTAGATCCCTAAGACTTCCCCCTTGTCTCATCATTGAAGAGATAACTAGTTGTTGAGGGTCAAATATTGCATATTAGACGCAGTTATTATTTGATTCTGCGAACATCATACTGTTTAATGCCCTGTTTTAATCGTGTTTATCATGCAAGGTGTATTTAGGACCTTAGACTGAAAAAGGGTACTAAAAGTATGGATTTGATGCTCTGAAGTCACCAAGGTAAGGGACGGACTCCAGTAGACCGAGATCGAGGAATTTACATGCCAGAGATCCAAGGAAATCAAGCTGTTCACGTTAAATAGGCCTGAAAAGTGTCCTAAATACAAGATCACAAGGTTCCCACCATCCGTTCGGCTCGAAACTTCATACAGGGCCTGAAGATCATAAATTAACCGTACACGTCAAATTTCAGCCATTGAATCATTGTAGAAGTGGCCCAATGGATAGATCAGCTCATAAAATCTCGAATTGGGGCCCACCTGAGATCTAGATATGTTCCAAATTTAGTCTCAACCCTTCAAATTAAGTGACAAAGTGAATGGACAGAGCAGATTTCTTACGAACATCATGACAGACCCCACATGTACATTGCATGTACATAAGGTACATGTGCACGAGAGGTGCACCGGACTCGGAGTTCGGTCAAACAAGGGGTTGACCCGTGCCTTCTTCTTCATGGAGACAGCGTCTAATGCTGTCCGATTTTTTTTGGCTAGTGGGCCCCACACATCATCCAAATGGATGATCAGATCCGTCCATTGTGTCTATATGGGGGAAAAAACCCTCGCCTAGGTGATCTTTTAGTCCCATGCATGTGTACCGCGTGAATCTTCAGAAAACGCAGGTTGGACGGCAAAGAAGAAAACTACATGGGCCACACCAAAATCAATTCAATATTGCCATTCCCAGATGGTTTTTTGTCGTGAATGCAATAAACGGAGTGGATTTCTCTTTTGATAAAGATCAGGGGTCCACCAAACATTCAGCGTCGGCGTACGGCCTATTTCTAGCGTCCGTGTAACGGACGGACTCTGTCCGTCTTGCGGAAGTTAGTGGGCCCCATACATCACCGGTACGACTGGTCCAAGCCGTCCATCTTGTAGAGAGCCTCGAACACTTCAAAAGCATGCTGATACTTTTCACCAATGCGTACATACGTGTGCGATACAGAGGCCACAAGCAGACTGCCCTGCAACGTTCAAAAGTAGTTTTATTGTGATTTCTCCTCTTGGCCGCATCAAAGGACGTTTAAAACCATCCGTTTCTGACCAAAATTTCGTTCTGAATCTAATGGATGGGGTGGATTTCTCCGAAAACACCTCTGTGGGGCCCACTGATCACGACAGCGCTGGACGTGCGGAAGGTTACGCACGTCCGTGAAATTCAATTTTTCAGGCGGTTGTGGCCCACCATCTTTGATCATATGGAAGATCTGAACCATCCATTGTGTAGGCCAACCAAAATACTTCCAAGAAACGTTGATTTTACAGAAATAATGCAAGGAACGCGAGAGTTATGAAGCCCCGAACTTGGCTATGAAAAGGCTTTTACCGCGTGTGCGATAGCTTTCCAAATCCGATTTCCACCACTCCAGCCACTCTAGTAGCTATAAAAAGAGTTCCAAAACGTGGAGAAGTGGATCCAAGCTTGGCGTGGGCAGCCGTGGAGGCCAAGAGAGAGGAAGAGACAGGGAATGAAGTTCTTTTAATTTTATTTTTTCTTTATTTTTGAGGATTAGTCTAATCATGTCTATTCTAGGCTAAACCTCTTAGCTAGGGCTAAGAGGTGAAGCTTGTAGCGTGATGGGAGGACTTTTTGCATGTGCTTTTTACTTACATTGAATTGAACTTGATATTAGTTTAATTTTAAGGGAATGTCTTTAGTTTTAATGGTCTGTTGTGACTGAACTTACAATGGGTCTGCGATAGCTTGGAGCATGTTCCTTTCCTTTTTATATTTATGATGTCAGGAAGCCCTGTTGTTCACCATTGTCCCCTGGGCATGGTCGGATAACAGTACCCTTCCTAACCTTCATAGCATGTTGATTGGTTGGTAATTAGTTTAATTCTGTTGTTTACTTTATCTCCTGGGCATGGTTTGGTGATGGAATCCATTCTAATTCATATACTTTTCATCTCTTTAAATTATATCAGAGGAAGTTCAGTTTAATTTCCATGATTCTTGATGCAGGCATAAGATCTCCTTGATCTCTACAAGTGGATCCTCTAAATCCCTAGTTTCCTATCTCTGATTTCTCTTAAGTTTTAGATTAATCTCTCACCATTATTTATCACTTTATATTGGATTTAGATTTCATCTTAAGCTAGTTCTATTTCTACCTAGTTTCAGATAACGTATAAGTATCAGTCCCTTGGGATTCGACCTCGGTCTCACCGAGTTTATTACTACATCACAACCCTATACTTTGGGAGTGAACACTAGTTACCTGTTCCATGGACACCTTTATATCTAGCGCGGAGTTACTCAAAGACACCACTAATGTCTCCCAATTGTCAGGCAATGAGCTAAGCAATAGCAAAGCTTGTAGTTCATCGTCCAAGACCATCTTCATAGCAGAGAGCTGGTTCAATATGTTATTGAGCTCATTCATGTGCTCAACCACAGAACCATCTTTAAACTTGAGATTCACAAGTCGTCTTATTAGAAAAATCTTATTGCCGGCTGTCTTCCTCTCATCTAACCCTTACAATTTCAGCCATAGGCTAGCGGCTGAGGTCTCCTTAGACACATGGTGGAATACGGAATCGTCCAACCATTGTTTAATAAACCTTACCACCTTCTGGTCCAACTTCTTCCAATCATCATCTGGCATATCCTTGGATTTTGCTGATATGCCTAAAATTGGAGAATATAAGTCCTTGCAAAAAAGTAAGTCCTCCATCTTAACCTTCCATATGGTCCAGTTAGAACCATTGAGGTTGATCATCCTTAATGAGCCACCTTCTATAATTCAAAACTGATCCTACTCCGTTCAATGAACTTAGCTCTAATGCCACTTTGTTGGGGGCCTTGCACAAAACCGTAAGATTTAGTCTCCTAAAACAAACCAGAATTATGGGATAATAAACTAAAGAAATAAATCAAAGCATAAACCACACCACACAAGAGATTTTTACGTAAAAAACCCTCAAAGAGGTAAAAACCATGGGACCTCATCTAAATCAACAATCCACTATAAAGTAGAACATTACAACCTTCTTCACTCATGCATGAGTGGATAAACAATAAAAGAATAAAAGAAAAAATGGAAAGATCTCACCGATTATGAGGACGTGGAAGCGCTGAGATATAGTAGATCGCTTCTACGAGCATAACCTCCCTTCCACAAGCTTCTTCTCTCTCTTTCTCTCTCTCTCTCACACCTTTGATAGTTCTAAACCATTTAGCAAACCCTTGCAAAGCTTTAGGAAACCCTCTTACATTACCTAGAAAGGCCCTAGGCACCCATATTTATAGATTTGGAATCCCCCTTTCGCACCTCCTGTGAAACTGCCTCCAATTTTCACAGTGTGCACAAGATCCAGACTCAAATCTGTGTAAGCTCGACTAGTCGAGCAAAGTCCTCGACTGGTCGAGTACTGTTCACTCGACTGATCGAGCTGACCCTCGACTGGTCGAGCATTGTTCACTCAATTGGTCGAGCCCGCCCTCGACTGGTCGAGCACTATTCACTAAGCTCGCTGGACTTTGAGTCGAGTGACCATCGACTGGTCGAACAGTGCTCTTGACTGGTCGAACAACGCAATGATTCCACTTTTTGTGGCATCCGAACCGCACCACATCTCCTCTGACCTGAGGATGAAATCCCCATCAAGTGGAATAGAATTGCATTTCGTCCCCTGCAATTCCATCCAACATTTCGAGAGGATGGAAAAGGTTGGGATTATGTGAGACGGAATTGCATTTAGTCATGCCAAATTGCATTTGGTCCCATGTGGGATTTCTATGAATTTTGAAATCTACTACACGTGGGCCCTACATTGATGCATGCATTTATCCATGCCATCCATCGATATACACCATTTACATGTGACATTCTTATTATATATGTGTACAAGTGAACGACATCCATTGTGAATTTGGTCTATTGATTACAATTTCATACTCCACCAAACATGATTTTGCTTAATATGGTGCTTCACCATAGCAAAATTTTTTATCCCAAACATGGTAATGGATGGCTACAATACCACGGTATTTGCGTACATGCAATCATTGTGCAATCTGGGTTCAAGTACCCAAGTGGGCAATGTGTTTAAAATATAAAAATAAAAATAAAAATAACAAGGCTATGAATGGGATAAATTCATGAACTTATTATATTTATGGGTTTGCATTAAATATAAATTCTAGAAGATTGCATTTATTACAATGCACAAAGAAAGTCTCTCATCCTTTGGATGATTTAGTAAATCCCGTAATAAAAACTAAAATACACTATACTTTTGTTTCATTAAATTAATCATATATAATCATAAATAGCAGCTACTAAACAAATCAAAAAATCCTATGGGAAGACTTGTTATCCATGTTATTGATTAGGTGGGTCCCATTGTTGATATGGAATCTGAAAAGGTCTCTAAAATAAATGGGGCCTTCTGATGGGGTTTTCCTCCTCAGTTCAGAGGAGAGGTAGTGTAGCTTGTTGTACATCGGATGCCTCAAATCTTGGCATTACCACGCTGCTCGACCGGTCGAGTGGGCTGCTCAACCAATCGAGACTCACTCGACTCAAAGTCCAGTAAGCTGTATTTTTTGGTCTCGACCAATCGAAGTGGTCCTTTGACCAGTCGAGGACCTGGCTCGACTAGTCTAGGGTTTCGCAAATTCTGCGCGGATTTTGTGCGGACAGCGTAAATTTGAGGCGGTTTCGCAGAGGTGCAGAAAGAGAGTTTCCTAAACTGTAAATAAGGGTCCCTAGGGCTATTCTAGAGTATGTTAAGGCATTTTCACGACCAAGGTGAGAGAGAAAAGAGAGAGAGGAAGCTTGTGAAAGGGAGAATTCTGTTCGTAGAGGTGATTTACTATGTAGTCAACGTCTCAATGCTTTTTACGTCCTCGTGATCAGTGAGATCTCTATGTTTTCATTATTCTCTTATTGTTCATCCACTCCTACATGACTGAAAAAGGTTTAATCCAAGTGGTGTGTGCTTGTGATTGGTTGTAACGTTCTACTTTATAGTGAATTGTTGCTTAGGGCTAGGTCCTATGGTTTTACCTCTTCGAAGGTTTTCCACGTAAAACCTCTTGTGACGTGTGGTTTATGCTTTGATTTATTTCATTGCTTTATTATATCCCATAATTCTAGTGTTTTGGGAGGCGAGATCCTAAGGTTTTTATGCAACGCTCCTAACAAAGTGGTATCAGAGCATTCAGGTTGGTTGAACGGAGTGGGATCAGTTCGAAATTATGAAAGGTGACTCATTAAGGATGATCAGTCTTAATGGTTCTAACTGGACCATACGGAAGGCTAGGATGAAGGACTTGCTTTATTGCAAGTACTTGTTTGCTCCAATTCTAGGCATATCAACAAAGACAAAGGATATGTCAGATGATGATTGGAAGAAGTTAGACCGAAAGGCGATAAGGTTTATTAGACAATGGTTGGACGATTTCGTATTCCACCATGTGTCTAGGGAGACCTCAGCCGCTAGCCTATAGCTGAAATTGCAAGGGTTGCATGAGAGGAAGACAACCGGCAATAAGATTTTTCTGATAAGACGACTTGTGAATCTCAAGTTCAAAGATGGTGATTCTGTGGCTGAGCATATGAATGAGGTCAACAACATTTTGAACCAGCTCTCCGCTATGAAGATGGTCCTGGACGATGAACTACAAGCTTTACTATTGCTTAGCTCATTGTCTGACAATTGGGAGACATTGGTGGTGTCTCTAAGTAACTCCGCACCAAATGGAAAGGTGTTCATGAAATAGGTAACTAGTTGTCTCTTCAATGAGAAGACAAGGAGGAAGTTTCAGGGATCTACTCAACAAGAGGCCCTTGTGACACAAGATCGGGGGAGAGAAAAGAACAGAAAGGGCTGGAAGGCCCGAGATAAATTAAAAGGGAAGTCGAATGTCAGGAAGGATGTTGAATGCTGGAATTGTGGAAAGAAGGGCCACTACAAGTATGAATGTCATAAGAATAAGAATGACAAGAAAGGAAAATGAAAGGAGAAGGAAGATGAATCAGATTCCACTACAATCGCTTCAGATGGTGACATTGTAGTTATTCTTTAAGCAGATCACGATGTATGTCTCACGGCTACGAGTCAAGATACCGACTGGGTGATAGACTCGGGAGCCTCGTTTCATGCGACTCCACGAAGGGATTTCTTCACAAGCTACAAGTCTAGTGACTTTGGGACCATGAAGATGGAAAATTCTAGTATATCGAAGATCGTAAGGGTCGGTGATATTTGTGTGAAGTCCGATGTGGGCTGCACATTGGTTCTCAGAGATGTGAGGCATATTCCAGACCTTCACCTCAACTTGATATCGACGAGAAGGTTGAATGATGATGGCTATAAAAGTTGATTTATTAGTGGGCGCTAGAAGCTCATCAGAGATTCGTTGATCGCAACCAGAGGGAAGAAGTGTTGCACCTTTTACAAGGCAAGTGTCAGTGTGTGCAAGGGTGGGTTGAACGCAGCAGAAGATTCAACTACTGACATGTGGCACAGGCGTCTAAGCCACATGAGTGAAAAGGGGCTTCAGCTACTAGCAAAGAAGCGGCTCCTTCCATAAGTGATGGGTATACCTCTCCAAACTTGTATTGACTGTTTACCAGGGAAATAGCATAGTTTCATTTATTAAATCTGCTTCCCATGTTAATAAAATGCATGCATTAGATTTGGTTTATTCTGATGTTTGTGGTCCTATGAGGACAAAAACCTTAGGTGGGGCATTGTATTTTGTCACTTTTATAGATGATACATCTAGGAGCGTTTGGGTTTATGCTTTGAAATCCAAAGACGAGGTCTTTGGTGTGTTTAAAATGTTTCATTCTATGGTCGAGAGAGAGACAGGTAGATCATTAAAGGGCATCCGTACTGACAATGGTGGTGAATACATTAGTGACTTCCATGAGTATTGTAAGCCCCTGGGTATACGGCATGAACAGACGGTTCCCAAGACCCCCCACATAATAGTGTGACTGAGCGAATGAATCGCACCATTGTAGAGAGAATCAGATGCATGTTATCTCATGCAAAGTTACCCAAGATGTTCCGGGGAGAAGCAATGCACACGGCAGTGTATTTGATAAACAGGTCTCCATCAGTCTCGTTGAATGGAGAAGTACCTGAGAAGAGACTGGACAAGATCCTTTGTACAGTCATCTCAGGGTGTTTGGAAGCAGGGCATTCGTTCATGTACCAAAGGATCGAGAGGTCCAAGCTCGATGCGAAGATCAGGCAATATGTGTTCTTGGGGTACGGTGATAAAAAGTTCCGCTACAAATTGTGGAATGCGACTAAAAAGAAGCTCGTCAGGAGCAGAGATGTGATCTTTTTTGAAGATTAATGTATTGAAAACATTTGTGAGCCAGAGAAGTCCCAGCCTAATTCAAGTGAGCTAGAGGACATGGATCTGGTTACTCCTCCTGTGGTGCCTAATGATGGGGGAGTACAACAAGGTATAGAGGACAAGGGAGTTCCTACAAAAGATGGACCAAGGGAGCAGCCCCGCTTGATCCACCTGTTGAGCCACAAGTGAGGAGGACATCTGGGACAGACATCCGTCCAAGAAGTACTCACCGCATGAGTACATTATGCTCACTAATGGGGAAGAGTCAGAAGATTATTCCAAGGCCCTAGCCGACGAATATAATGGGGAGTGGTTGAAAGCTATATAAGAGGAGATGGAATTCTTGCATAAGAACCATACTTATGATATGGTGAAATTACCTAATGGCAAGAAAACTTTAAGCAACAAGTGGGTGTTTAGAAAGAAGATTGATCAGAAGAATTCACGAATAATGTTCAAGACCAGACTTGTGGTGAAAGGGTTTGGTCAAAGGAAAGGTATAGACTTCGAGGAGATATTCTCACCAATGGTGAAGATGACATCCATACGGGTGTTACTTGGGTTGGCGACTAGCGTGGATCTGGAGATAAAGCAATTAGATGTTAAAACTGTCTTTCTCCATGGTGACCTCAAAGAAGAGATCTACATACACCAACCAGAGGGGTTCGAGGTCAAGGGCAAAGAGCATATGGTGTGTAGGCTTAGGAAGAGCTTATATGGGCTGAAACAAGCTCCAAGATAATAGTACAGGAAGTTCGACTCGTTCATGTTAAAGCATGGATATGACAGAACGGAGTCGGACAACTGTGTATTCACACAAAAGTTCTCAGATGGTGATTTCTTAGTTCTGCTATTATACGTTAATGATATGCTCATCATGGATAAAGACATCAAGAAGATTAACAGGCTAAAACAGGAGTTGGGAAAGTTATTTACGATGAAAGACTTGGGCCCGGCTAAACAGATCCTAGGAATAATGAAGATAACTTGTGACAGAAGCAGCAGAAAGCTTTGGTTGTTACAAGAGCGGTATATTGAAAAAGTCCTAAAGCGAATCAATATGAATGCAGCGAAGTCGGTCAATACTCCACTGAATGGTCACTTTAAATTGAGTGACAAGCAGTGTCCAAGCACGAAGGCAGAGGTGGATGAGATGAGGAAGATACCCTACACGTCAGCGCTAGGAAGTCTGATGTATGTTATGATGTATACGCACCCAGAAATAGCATATGCAATTGGCATTGTCAGCCGGTATCTTGCCAATCCTGGTAAAGAAAATTGGGCAGTGGTGAAATGGATATTGCGGTATCTAATAAGCTCATCCAAGTTGAGCCTATGCTATGGTGACAGAAAACCTATGTTAGAAGGCTACACAGATGCAAATATGACATGTGACATAAACTCCAGGAAATATATATCGGGGTTCATGTTCACAATTGCAGGGGGCAATCTCTTGGCAAAGCAAGCTACAGAAGCTTGTAGTATTATCAACGACAAAGGTCGAGTACATTGCGGTCACAGAGGCATGTAAAGAGATGCTTTAGATGAAGAGGTTCCTACAAGAACTTAGCCTGAAGCAGGAGCAGCATGTGGTCTTCCAACTAATTTTAGGGTATGGATTAAAAAAATGAAGCCCATACAATAGTCAAGGGGTCAACACGAACAATGAAGATTGGGGATTGAATGCCATCGTTGAAATATTGGTAGGCCACATATTATTTTGAAAAATGGACCGGTCAAACTGTTTTTAAGCTCATTTTAGGGCATGGGTCCAAAAATGAGGCAGATCCTAAGCTCAAATGAAACACATGAAAGGAAATAGAGGGAAAGAATGCCCACCATTAGGTCCCAATGGGGGGTCATTTTTGAGACTTGGATATGACTTCTGTTCGAGGCCATGCATGGATTTCTCATAAAAATCAAGGTGGGCCCAACGTCAGTCAGGTGAGAGTTGCACGGAAATCAACATTTTATAGTCAGTTAAACGTGACCAGTGGGGCCTTTAGACGTTTAAGTCTAGTGCTGTGGTGGCATTCACCATGATGTTTGTGACAAATCCACCCTGTCCATCGGATTTGTCATCTCATGTGAGGACATGGGTCCAAAAAATGAGGCAGATACAAAGCTCAAGTGGGCCACACGAATAGGAAGGACTGGAGATAGAACGCCGACCATTGAAACATTTGTGGGGCCAAATATTGTGTGCGTGACAAATCTACCCTGTCCATCTGTCATGGGTGAAAAAATGAGGCAGATTCGAAGCTCAGGTGAGCCACACGACAAGAAAAGGTGAGAAAGAATGCCCACTGTTGATATATCTTGGGGCCATTAGCGGACCACAAATGGATGGTTAAGAGAAGAGGTAAAGCAATGGTCCACATTCAATAAAAGACAAAATTAAAAAAATTTTAAAAATAAAAAAGATATCGAAGGGCCCATTTCAAGGACATTATCCACTTGCAATATGGCCCATCAGATCTATGGTTTGGATCATCTGATCATTCAAATAATCTTATGCATAAGCAAACTTCACGATTGCGGATTAGTTCCTCGCTCTCGTGAGAGTTCTCGTTATGACAAAACCATACGCTACCCATTTGCTTCCACGTGGCAGTTGCAATCAGTGGATCCAGACCATCCGACTAGATGAACCTGTCCATAAGTGTCCCACGAATTGGAAGTATCGATTATATCAGCTTTTTCCTGCTGACTGTTGACCGTTAACTGCTTTGATTTTCATATCCATTTGAAAAACACTATTTATATGGCTATCCGTTCTGTTTGACATTCAAAGTGGGCCATCTAGAAACTTTATCAATCTACGGTTCATTTTCAAATAAATGGTCCTGATCATGGGACCCACTTTCTATGGGTCTTAAATCTTAAACCAAAATGGGAATATCTGTGAAATGACTCCATATTTAGGGCTGTTTTGAAGACTTTTAACTGAAAGTTGTTAGAAAAATGACAAAAGTAACCAGAGATCTTTATATTTTATTATTTTTCACTTTTCACAATTTCAAAGAAAATTGGATCACAGGCATTGAAGCCCTCTGCACCCTGACAGGCACATGTGCAATGCCTTTGCCACATTTTCATTTGTGCATAAGGAAAGTTTGTGCCACATCGAAGTTTTTAGTCATGGTACAAACTGCTTGGATTTTTTTACCAAAAAAAAATCAGGCCATTTCACACTTTGAGTGGGCCACATAATACATGAATAATTAGATGGCTTGAAATCAAAGCATTAACTATCAATTTACACTATGCATGTGACTCACATGATGCTCGGATTGGGCTTTTTAAAAAAAATAATAATAATCTAAAATCTTTCTAAGACTTGTATATGTAACATGTGTGTCACTATACTAATAATCTATTGGGCACATGGCCTACTGTTGATATCCCAAAATAATCATATTATCAATTGCATCACTATAATTACTTCAATAGGATAATTTGTGTGCTACAAACACTATCCATGTAAATCAACGGTTAAAAATCGTTGGTTAGTCACTCAGGTGTGATCTAGTGCTTGTGACCCATCTAAGACTTGATATTTCATCATTTTCAAGCAAAGTATATATTTCAATGGGCTTATTACAACCATTGTATCAAATAATACATATGTACACTAATTAAAAAATATTAAAGCTGATTTAGTAATTAAATTTAAACTAGTATAAATATACTATGCATAGTCACTTTTGAATTCATGGAGCCAAATATAACAAGAGGATTCCAAATCCATGCTCCCAAACAGACCCTTGGGTCAGGTTAGGGTTGGAAAACTCTTACTTGACTTGAAATCAAGTTGGGTTTGGGTCCTTACTCACGCCTGAGTGGTAGACTCACGGGAAGGGGTGGCTAACATGGAGTGTGTGTAATGACATGGGTGTGTACTAACAAGCTAACCGTAAAAAAATAAATAAATAAATAAACACAAGATTATAGGTTCGAGTATCCATTGTAGTAAAAATCAACTGTGGTATGATTGCCTGCGTTTTAGAAAAATGAAAAAACAAAAACAAAAAAGGGAAGCTGGGTTCTGGTTGAGCAAATTTAGCATAAGTTGACTGGTAAGTATTTGCATTTTGTACTGTTTCTTTGAAGATCATCAATTGGGATGGATAAGCATGAGCACATTTAGAGGGGATGTCGGGTCTTGGAAGGATGCCAGAGTACTCTTACAAAGATATTTAAATTCATTTTAAGCATACACTAGAGGAAGAGAGGATGGGAGAGAAAAAAAATTGAGAAAATGGGAGTAAAGAAGGGAGAAATTATGGGAAAAGTGTTCCAATAATTTGAAGATAAAATCTTAAACTACGAAGATAAATAGCCTGTTATTGAATTTATAGGGTTATTAATAAATAAATAACCCTAAAAACAAGATTATTCAACGGTTTTTTCCAAATCAAGATTTAGACGGCGTTGATGTCCCAACTAGCCCAATGGTGGGTATTAGCCCAATGGTGGGAATTCGGTGGACTCGACTATATCCGAACGGCCAACTGGGGGCGTCTAAAAGATTTGAAAAAGAAAATAAATGTTGAAACTTCAATAAGAAAATGTCCATTAATCATTGATTACGATCCATTCAATCAATCTGATTCCAGGTCAGTGAACCATCCACAGCAGGTTCCATGATTTCAGTGGTTGGATTTGACCTACCTAGGAGGACATGATACAGTGATCCAGAGCGTTTATCGATGGCCCCTCATGAATTTGGAATACCCATAATATGTATCAGATCAGGGCAGGGTCCATTAGTAGTGGGGGCCATCAGAGAACAAGTACAATGGAAACTGAAGGTCATGGTGCATTGCGACACAAGGTGAAAATGGTGACTGCCTTCGGCGTGCTGTAGACAATGACTGACCATCCCCCATCATTTAGACGTTAGGGAAAAGCTCGACCATTTGAGACAGCATCCAATATTGACCGACCGATATTTGTAGAATCTCAATCTGTTGATAAAGATGGAGAAGACGTTTTGTTAAAATTCGTATTAAAAGAATGTTCACGTGAAAAATGCTCACGTTTGTAACGGTTTGGAACCGTTGCTCTGGTGGACCACCACCACCAGTTTGTTGGAGGCTGAAAGGCATAGTAATTAGAAAAAACTGTAGATGGGCGACTCTGTGTCAAAATGCTGCAGGTCACAATCGTATGGCTAACAGAGTCACTCCTCTTGCTTTAGACTAGGAGGATATGGCTTACTAACGTGATGACGCACCAGTTCAACGGTCCCACAGAGCCCTGACAGGACCGTCGGTCTCTAGCCATGTCCTGGTGAGGGTAGTACCGTACTATTTCTGAGGCGCACCATGACATTTGTAATTTCAGTACGGCATCCATCCGTTTTGTCACGAGCCCAAAAATTGAATCATATCCAAAGCTAAAGTGGACCATACCACAGAAACCAATGGGTATAATGACATGCACCATTGAAACCTTCCTAGAGTCCACGGGGAAAATGCAAACATCATCTTGATCCAAAACTGCTGTGGCCCCAAGATATTTTCAACGGTAGGTGTTCAATCCCCTCTTGAGGATATTCTTCTATTAACGGATGGGCAGTGGATAAAACATATATCACAGTGGGCCCTACAGAGTCCTGCCACCACGGACGCAAAAGATAAAATGGCCAGCGGTGCAAATTCAACAAGTAAAATAAAATATTAGGAGAGTCTAATTACTGTAATTTTTGATATATTGTCCATCTTGCACCGTCCATATTGTCCCACAGTAGTGTATGGGTAACCAGGAAACTGCTTTTTCTTGTGTCTGGGGCATGGGCCTAGCCTGGGTGGAATCCATTTAAAAACTGTTTCCAGGTCGGGTCAGGTCAAATATTGAAAGGATGCCAGACCCAATTGATTTAGTAATTCGGGTAAAGACCCAGACATGCTCGTGGCTCTAAGTTTTGGAACAGAAACCAACTAGCTTTCTGTTGGGTCCAATAGCCCGTTGTGTTGACCCAACCCATTTGCACCCATATTCTTACCTCATCATGATATTTCGAGTAGCATATGAATCCACAACTATCATAATTAGGGTGAATAGGTGCCATTTAACTTTCTCCACTTATTTTTTCCGGTTGCAATCCGAACGGCCATAATCACCATTACCTCATATGGATCCATAATTGCAGTCATTTCAATAGATATGATTGTCTAACAAAAGCTAGATGGACGCAGATGATACAATATACTGGAATGGCTTCATAACACGAAATTCCTGTTCATCCTGCCCTCCTTTTGCCAAGTAATTGGGTCACCACCACCAACCCCCCCCCCCCCCCCCCCGCATGCGGTGCCCGTACTGACATCACTTAAGGTGCCCGTACTGACATCACTTAATCGATGCTCGGAAAATATAGAATCCCATCAATATACGGCCATCATTGTGGATAATGAGCGCTGCAAAGAAAAACTCCGTCCAAACTCACAGGCGAAGGATCCCATGCATATATGGGACTGAACTCACGGGCAAAGAATCCCATGAATATATACATTGCAAAAGGCTTTCGTAGTTCATGGGTGTCCGGATTGATGATAGATTATAAAACCCAAGCAAACAGTGTCCACTACTTGTTTTCACGTTTTACCACCCATTTATGCAATCACCAATTGAACCGTTCTTTACATCATGAAAACATCTCTACAAACATGATTAGCTAAATTATCAAGCGAGCAATGATGATGTGTGAGTGGCAAAAGCTGTGTGAGTGGCTACCGCATTGTAAAATCACAGGAACGGTTGCAAAATCTTAGATCATTTCTACCCGATCATTTCTACCCACACAAAATCCTCCCTCTATATGGGGGGTATGATCACAGATGGCACAGCTAAACATCAAAATATGGTAACCCATGAATCTTGGTTATCCAGTGTGGGAGGCATTTGCATAACTTTCGATCCAAACCGACAACATATACTTCCACCCAACAGATTAGGTAGTAACCAGCAGGTTCGTACGTTCGTAAAAATCACAGATGGCACAGCTAATCATCAAAATATGGTAACCCATCAATCTTGGTTATCCAGTGTGGGACTCTATATCAGGCATTTGCATAACTTTCAATCCAAACCGACAACATATACTTCTGTGTGTGTGTGTGTGTGTAGGGAAAAGGTACTATGCGTAAGTCCATCCCATGAGGTCGAGCTGTGTGGGCGCTGGATAGCGATCCCTAGAGAGAGGAAGGAAACTGCGCATGGAAGGGCAGAGAGAGCGGGGGTACTTCAGGCTGCTGGTCACGCTCCAGAGCTTCCTAATAGGCGCATAGGAAAGAACTAAATGCCCTGCTACTCAATCCCAACGCTCCACCGTGGTGCGTTTCTAACATCTACCCCATCAGTCAGATGCACCATTCCATGGTGGGCCTAGGTCTCAAAAATCAAGTCAATCCGTGACTTGTGTGGCCCACACCACATACAGAAGTGGAGAGGGGCCGTGCACCATTAAAACATTCATAATCATTTTTTGGGCCCACCGAGATGTGGTTTGCAAATCCAGCCCATCCATTATGTGTGTCCCACTTGGATGAGGGTTCAGACCAAGTTTCAGACGCAAGCAAATTTCAGGTCGGCCCCACCAATTGCTTTTATATGTTTTAACGGTGTCTTCACATGATTTTAGATGGTATAGCCCACCTGAGTTCCGTATACGGCTGATTTATGGGATATCCCATAATTTAAAGGGGACCCATCAAATGCACGGTGTTGATGGTCGACATGCATCACGGTGGGGCCCACACAGCTCGACCTCACGGGAGCTTATAGTGAGGTCGAGCGCATGGTACCTTTTCCCATATATATATATATATATATATATATATATATATATATATATATATATATAAACTCACCTGGCAATCCTTGAACAAATGTTAGTGTGGTTCTCACACCAACCAATTAAGGACACTGTCTTGGTCGCTGAACCAGTGATCAAAGCGTACTTCTTCAATTTACTACCGTGAATAGAAATAATAGTAATAATCCAAAACACGTTTATTTTTGCTTGATTCAAACAGAAACTCCATAGTCATCATCCGATTTTGTTTAGTAAACATAAAATCCACGCCAAAATATGAGTCTTTTAAAGCAAGGAAAAGGAGAGAAGCACACTTACCTATGCCACCGTCGATCGAGCACCCAATTCTGCATCCAAACGCTCGACACTGCACTACTTGACTCAAAACTGCAGCAACAAAAACACAAACTACTAAGACCAATACCAACACCCAACTCCTCTGTCACACATTTCTTCTCGATTCACTTCTTCTTTGCAGCAGACTTGGTGACCTTGGCACCAGATGGATCCTTCTTCTCCACACTCTTGATGACACCCACTGCAACTGTCTGCCTCATGTCCCTGACGGCAAACCGACCGAGAGGTGGGTACTCAGAGAAAGTCTCCACCACCATCGGCTTGGTTGGAATCATCTTCACGAACCCAGCATCTCCATTCTTCAAGAACTTGGGCTCCTTCTCCAGCTCCTTGCCCGACCGACGGTCAATCTTGGTCAGTATCTCACCAAACTTGACAGCTATGTGGGAAGTGTGGCAATCGAGGACGGGGGCATACCCATTCCCAATCTGCCCAGGGTGGTTCATGATGATAACTTGTGAGGTAAAGTTGGCAGCCTCCCTAGCTGGGTCGTCCTTAGAGTTGGAGGCAACAAACCCACGCTTCAGATCCTTGACAGCGACATTCTTGACATTAAAGCCAACATTGTCACCGGGAAGGGCCTCTTGGAGCGCCTCATGATGCATCTCCACAGACTTGACTTCAGTGGTGAGACCAGTTGGGCCAAAGGTGACAACCATGCCAGGTTTGAGGACTCCAGTCTCAACACGTCCAACAGGGACAGTTCCAATGCCACCAATTTTGTAGACATCTTGCAAGGGAAGTCTGAGTGGCTTGTCTGTAGGACGCTTGGGCTCTGAGATCAAGTCCAGGGCATCAAGGAGGGTAGGGCCCTTGTACCAGTCGAGGTTGGTAGACCTCTCAATCATGTTGTCACCCTCAAAACCAGAGATTGGGACAAAGGGGATTTTGTCTGGGTTGTATCCAACTTTCTTGAGGTAGGAAGAGACTTCCTTCACGATTTCATCATACCTTGCCTTTGAATACTTTGGAGTGGTGGCATCCATCTGTCAACACAGCACAACCACCAATCAAGAAGCCATCACATTACCATTTTTAGACAAAGGTGATGAAGAGAGATGGCAGGGACCAATGATCAATCAATAAGGAATGAACTTAAAAGACCCAGTAATCACTGAGTTTACATGCCTCGCTACAAAATAAATAGCACACATAGTATAATCAACAAACTATGATGTGGAACAGATGAGCATATCCAACATATGGTTACTACATTTGGTTAAGCCGAACAAAAAAAAATAAATCTCTTTTGATTTTGGTTTCTATGCTTCAGGAAAAGAGAGAGCATGAACTGGATATACATTACTGTCAATCCTTGGAAGATGATATGCTTAGAAATGGATGGGAATTTCATGAAAAACATAACAAATTACAGCTTTGAAAAAGATAATTGAGCAAATGCAATCTATTTTTTTAGAAAAAGACAAGAAGCATATTCAACATGGACTTACCACGTTATGGATGGGGAAAAGATTTAGGGTTCAATTGGGTAGGCGATGCTGCACAATCAAGATTAAGCCTAATCCCGGATTTTTGCAGGCCACATGCCGCTTTCTTCCATGTGAATGCAAAAGGCAGCAGCATTTCATGCTTTTTTTTCTAGAACCTAAGTAATTGCACTTATGAAGGGGAAAGCAACCACTTTAGGCAAATCTGATGTGGAAGGGCCCTACCAAAATCAGGATTGGGCTTAACCCCAATTTTGTAGGATCATCTGCCCAAACAGACCCTAAACCTAACTATTTACAGTTCTGAAAAAGTTAATTGAGCATTATGCTAACCATACCCAGAAAAGACAACTGAAATTTATTGCAGAAAAAAAGTACCACTGGCTAAAAGCAAATATTAATGGAGAGAGGATACAAACCTTGTTGCAGCAGCAGATCATCTGTTTGACTCCGAGGGTAAAGGCAAGCAATGCATGCTCACGAGTCTGGCCATCCTTTGAAATTCCAGCTTCAAACCCACCAGTGGTGGAGTCAATGATGAGGACAGCACAGTCAGCCTGGGATGTACCCGTGATCATGTTCTTAATGAAATCACGATGTCCTGGGGCATCGATGACAGTGCAGTAGTATTTAGTAGTCTCAAACTTCCAGAGAGCAATATCGATGGTGATACCACGCTCACGCTCAGCCTTCAGCTTGTCAAGCACCCAAGCATACTTGAATGACCTCTTGTTCATTTCAGCAGCTTCCTTCTCAAACCTCTCAATCACACGCTTGTCAATGCCTCCAAGCTTGTAGATGAGATGCCCAGTGGTTGTCGACTTCCCGGAGTCGACATGTCCAATGACCACAATATTGATGTGAACCTTCTCCTTACCCATTACAGCTTTCGTGCAAAACTAAAAGCTGGAAAAGAAAACTGATATTCATGTCATCCAAATACCAAAATTAACCAAAAAAGCTAAAAACTGCATGAGAACTGAAAAAATAAATATACATGCTTACAATAAGAGATAAAAACCAAAATCATATTCTGCACAAACAAGTTAGTGACTCTGACATCGAAACGATTAGATTAAAACCTCCTTTCCAATACATGAAATATTATTGATCAAATACATGATGAAAATAAGCATCTAACTTGAAATTCATACCAACCCTATTTTTAATTGAGTTAACAATGTGAAAGAAAATTGATTATCTTCTAACACTTCCCAAGTAAATATCAACCCAATTGGAGCAATCGAAGTGTCCTCAATAACACTGGTGCTGCCTCAAAAACACTATCGACTGATCATCAGTACACTTTCAAAGGAGCTTATAGGCAAAAGTTTTATAATAAAAAAAATGGAAATTTAGAGCAATGGTGAGAATAAACCATGAAATTGGGCATGCATGAGGACAGACACGGATGTGTCCTTACTTGTGTACATACACAGTAGTGACTTCTACTGTGTATTGACTGAACTACCATCATTGATCAAGTGGACCACACCATAGAAAGTAGTGGGAATTGATTGAACTACCATTGAAACCTTCCAAAGTACAGCCTGTGGTGTGGTCTACTTCAGGTTTGAATCTGGCAGTGCGGTGCAGCATATTCTGGGAGAAAATATAAACAGCAGTGTTGACATGTAAAACGTCTGTGGGCCTCATCTTGATGTATGAGAAAGATTCACACCATCCATCTAATTTTCCAGATCTTAGGAGACCAGATCCAAGGCCCATGTGACAGATCCATACCATTCATTATTTTAAAGCAAAATAAAAAAACCAGCAGATCCACATCAACTTTCATTTGTTGTGGTCCTTTGATCGATATCAGGTGGACTACATTATCGGATTCATGTCATCATATTAGCTGTGAAGACAGATGAACAGTGTAGATTTATGATACAGAAATGACAGTGAGCCCAAAGAGATGCGATAAACCCACTTCATTAGATCCTATAATTTAACAAAGTTGTGCCCTTGAACTTCATCTTTCCATCCTTGCACATAGTTAGAAAAACAAACAGACAGATTTGCATCATGCCTTATTTCACGAAAATTACAAAAATTTCAAACCAGTGAAAATAGCAATGATGAAGTCTGACATTTACACTGTAAATAATAAATGCTCATTGCATTTCATTTAAGGTGAAAATAAAAAACAAACAGGCCTTTAGGATTCTAACTATGAAAGTATCAGGGTATATTGCATGTATCTAAGTTATCAGGCATGCTATCACCACACTTGTGGAGCCGTGTGAATGGTGACTCATCTGATGTTGCCTGTATCGAAGTTATCAGGCATGCCATCACCACACCTGTGGAGACATGTAACTGCTAACTCATCTGCTGGCACTACAGTGGGCAAGCCACACTACAAAAAATACATGGGTCCAATGCTCATAACAACTAATTGGAAGAGATTCAGAGATTGGAAGGATATAGTTAGAAAATGTTAAGCCACTTATTATGAATCATCAGGCAAAACAACTTTGAATTGGCAGCTGAAATCATCAAACTTCTGCAATTTTTGGGGTGAATGCTAGACTGGATGTATGACCAGTCGATATCCCATACATGTGCCACAAATATTTATAGCTGAAATGAATGACAATGAACTTAAAAATAAGTGTCATTATCTCAGATGCTGGACCATTTTCATTTATAAAAATAAAATTAAATTAAAAAAAAAAAATCAGAAAACATAATTCATAAAAAATGGTTCAAAGGTAATAGAGCACTAATTAACCACAATGAGTACATAACCTCATCATTGGCAAATGTGAGTAA
This sequence comes from Magnolia sinica, assembly GCF_029962835.1. Lineage (NCBI taxonomy): Eukaryota > Viridiplantae > Streptophyta > Magnoliopsida > Magnoliales > Magnoliaceae > Magnolia > Magnolia sinica. Next base: position 5,524,028 of record NC_080576.1, on the reverse strand, counting down.
TGAAACTATGAATTACAACAGAGGCAACACATCATAGCCCAGCAGACAAATGCCGTATAAAATTTTTCATTTACCATCCATTGATGGACAGAAGAGCATGCCTCATCATGCAATCCTACACAGAAATTAGTCGTTGGTGAAAGTTCTCATAAGCATGGTTCTCCTTATGGTGGAGAAAAAAGATACCCAAAACAGGTATGTGGTTACAGGTAAGCTTGCAGGCTAGCATAATTAAGTGAGTGTGAAATGGTCACCAAGAATACAAAGGAATATAATAAAATGCACTAAAAGGAGAGAACAATAAAGTAAACCTGCATTATCATCATGGAAAAGCTCTAATTTTAACATAGTTTACAATACAAGCTCTGGGATCAACACAAAATGGAGCTCCCTCATGTTGTATGAGAAAAGAGAGCTCTTATATTTTGGTACACAAATTGTTACACAACCATGGTCAAAAATCACAAATTATTTTGGTGCACAATGAACCAAATTGCCAGACCCAAAAAAGGCAAAAACATGAAGAAAAAAAATTCAGAACAAGTCATAACAGTTTCAGTGTCCAGGCCAGTTGCAGTCCAAAATGAAACCATCATCACTTGCTCCGATTCGTTCCATTTCAGTGCTTCATTGCCCACTGCAGTCTCTGTTGGCAGCAAAACAAGGCTGCAGTGCAAAACAGAATGAGTTGGGCAAGTCATATCAATTTTGATCTCCGGGAAAGTCCCAATTCAAAACCACCATTCAAAGCAATGCATGGCCCAAGACAAATAACCTAATCCACCATCTATACATTTCATAGTGAGATGACAGGATTTTAGCAACCAGAATCTCACCAAAGAATGATCCAGTAACCATGAGAATCAAAAAATACAGCATATAAAGCTGAATTCTCATGCATATATAAGTGAGACACATTACATGGGAGATCTGAAAGCCACAGAAAACGTGGGTTTAACATGGTAGAAGAAACCATCATCTGACCCAGGGTTTAACATTTGATATGTTCTAATCAACACGAGTTCTGTAGAAGAAAGCAAGTCATCATGGGACACAACAAGCCTTGCAAAACTAAATCTGTGAAGGAGCCTCCAACTAAATCAACTCAGAATCTCAAGTTGACTAGTCCAAGTTCCAAGCCGAATCAACGAGTTTTAACACTGTTCCAATGTTCGAGCAATAAGTCTAAATTTAAACTCAATCACTTGTAACATGCTCGTCTAAACAATGTAACCGTACTCTTCCTCTTTCAGCCATCGCAACTGACTCTGGATTAGAGAGAATCCATCAGGAAAACAAAAAACAGATTATCATACTACATCTATTTTCTTTATTTTTTAGGATACTGAACTATCTAAAGAACAGATCGATGCTAAACAAAATACTAGAGCAACGCATACGGAGAAACGCTTACTGAAAGTTACACAGATCAACAGGGATGTACTAAGGATAACGAGATTTTTATTCTTTCAGGAAATACGCCGGCTTAAACAAAAATAATAATAATAAATAAATAAATTTGAGAAAAGCCGCAACAAAGATTAATCAAGAACCAGATCCAAACATATCGTGGAACAAGAAAAAATTTTCGAGTAATCTATACAGAAGCATACAATCATCAAAAGCCAACGAAAGAAAAACAATCACATCAAAAGACTAAAATAACAAAAATATTTCATCCGATCCTTCTACCACAAACATGGATTTGGAAACATGCATCAAAATACAAGTGCTCACACTAGATTCAATGGGGAAAAAACGGCAAACGAAAGCAAGAACGAAATCGATCCAGAGAAACTACGAAAACTAGCCAAAAACGAAATAAAACTACTCGCGATCGCTCTAAAATATGAAATTTAAGGTTTGGGGAAAGGAATTACCTCAAACAAACTGAGATCTGGTGGAGACTCCTCTGCAGCGGCTGCTCTCGAGAGTAACGCAAGCAAGAATGAGAAAACCCTAGGTAAGGGTTTCAATTTATAGGGGAAGGGTTTACCAAATTGCCCCGGTGGTAGTTTCGTCTTTTCAGTTCATTAGTGCGAGAGTCCGGCCGGCTTGGGCAACGCGCGAGTCGCGACGTGGGATGGGAGGTGTCTTGATGAGGACCGTTTTCGTAGCGCGCCGCACCACATGAAATTGTGGTTCGCCCAGTCCCTGTGCTCTCATGCCGTGGCTTTTCTGGCCCGATGTAGATGGGCCACAGCCACACATACTGTACCTAGACGAAAATCCTAGCCGTTCAACTAAAGGACTTCTTTCTCTTTGATCATGAACCAGTGACCGCTAATATCCATATTGTTCAATTTTTAGGCCACTTTGATCAAACTAAAACCATCAGACTTATGCCAGTGGCCCACCAACGGTAAGCCCAGGAGTGAACGTGTTGGGGAAAAATATGACAAGTCCGGAGACCCGGTTATGAAATGGACCAACTCTATTGATACTGCCCGGGATTTCGAGGCAATAAGCGTGTCCGAGGCAAGAGAATCAAATGCCTCCAGGAGAGACTTAGCTCAGAAGGTGAGAAACGAACTCTGACCGAGGTCTATAGAATCATGAACCATAAGCAAAATATATAATACGCATAAAGTTGACTTGAATAACGAGGCAGCAATGTTTAAAGAGACCGATTAAGGCCCAAATGCCAGAAGTCCCCTGACCGACCGCAAAACCGTCTCATATTAGGTCGGTTATAGTATCAGCTATCGGATTAAGAAAGGATATCGGTTATAAACTGACCCTATCTCATTCGACAGAAGGCAAAAAGCTTCATCCTTACATCCAGCCGAGACTCGGTTATTACCAGAGTTGGTTAAAGCCAAGTCGAGCAATGAATAGACGGTGTAAACACAAATACCGTCCCGAAAATCTTGTAAAAGGATTCCCGGCTCCGAAGATCTCGAGATCGGACAAAATCCATAAACAGATTACAACCAAATCAAATCTTCGAGATACACAGAAGAGAATCCCTGCACGACGGGACCCTTCCATTCCTCTAAGAACAAGAAATCTCTACGGTAAAAGGTACGCAGAAAACTCTCTCAAAAAACCTTCCTACCTATTCTTGTCCCTGACTTTAGCATCGGAGGGTCCCCAACTCTAGCCAAGGTCTCTCGTGTCTTCTCCTTATGCAGGTATCAGGTAGAGGAAGAGCGCACCGGTTTTTTGCATTAATAGATTGGCACCGTTTGTGGGAAACAGTACGAAAAGTCATTTTTCAGGCTCTATCCAGAAGCTTCAAACAAGTTTTAATAGCAAGAACTAGAAGGATTGTTCAAGATGAATCGAATGAGGTCGCTGTCACTGGACCGCCTGCAACCGAAGGACCGGGTACAAATGGAGCCTGAGGTGCTCAGAATCAACCCGACAATCGACTAGGTTCCGCTGCTCGTTCGACAACCTCTGCCGCGGTTAGGAATACTTAACAGAATCGAGACAATGGACGATTGAACAAAGAGGTTCAGGAACTTAGATCTGATATAAATGTCATGAAGTAAATGTTAGAACAAATTTATCGCCAGCAACTCCCATTACTGCCGCGTACAGAAGGTCAAGGGATGAACGCTCCATAGCAATTCGCCGACCCCCAGTATGTTGCTCCGCAATTTGCCCCTCAGCAAAGTCGGCAGCATGGCCCGTCCGAGCCTGTACCCGCTCATTCCGTAACCGCTCTGCTGCCCAACAACTATCTTCGACATGAAATAGATCGAAGAAGGCACAGCAAGCCTCCGGTTGAAGGGACTGCAGAAAGCGACGAACCCTGGAAAGCCTACCTCCAGAACTTCAAGAGGGAAGTATGAGAAGAGATTGCATACATGAAACAAGGTCGCGATGCACACTTGATGAGGCCCGAGGCAAAAGTGTCTCCATTCATAGAAGAAATAATGCAAGCTTGGCTGCTCGAACGATTTCGTCTCCCGCAGATTACACCCTTCACCGGTAAGACCGATCTGACCGAGCACATTGAATCCTTCAGAACATATATGGAACTGCATGACGCCTCAAATGTCATGATGTGCCAAGCCTTCTCTCTTACTCTGGCCGACGTAACTCGACTTTGTTTCAAACAGTTAAAACCGAAGTCCATCAGCTCATTCACGGAACTCAGCGACACCTTCCTCATTAACTTCATTGGTGGGAAAAAGAAACTGAAGCCGCTCGCGCATCTGAACAACATAGTTCAGAAGGAGGGAGAACTACTGAAAGATTATATCAAGCGTTTCAACTTTGAGTCGCTCCAAGTCCGGAAGCATTCAGACGAAACTGCCCTTAACTCGATCATGTAAGGCGTTAGGGATAAGCCGTTCCTAGCGTCCTTGGACAAAAATCCGCCCCTGACTCTGGCTAAATTCATGGCCCGGTCAGACAAGTATGCAGATGCCGAGGAAACCCGGATCATGCTCAAAGTTTCCCAGACCGCAAAAATCCCGTCCAAAGAGTCAGTGAAAAAAGAAGTTGACTCAATCAGTGAAAAGAAACGTAAGGAAGATCGGGCACGTGATGAGCGTAGGTCGGGTAAGCGGCCCGATGACAAGTTTTCGACATACACTCCACTCAATAAGCCACAAGAGCCGGTATTGTTAGAAATTAAGAGTGAAGGATTCGTCAATTGGTCAAATAAACTCCGAGGCAATCCGAACTGACGGAGTAAGGACAAATATTACCATTACCATCACGATCATAGCCATAATATAAGTGATTGTTATCACTTAAAAGAAGAAATCAAGAGGCTCATCCGAGAAGGCCGACTCAAAGAGCATGTCAAGAGAACCGAGACAACAGACGAATGTCAGGGTAATAACTGATCCACTGAGGAAATCCGAACAATTGTAAGTGGTCCCCAAGGCGAGGGCGACTCAAACAATGCTCGGAAAAAACATATCAAGAACATCAACCGGCCCCCGAAGGAGAAAAAAGGAGAGAAATATTGCATATCCTTCACCGACGAAGACACTCGAGGCATTTATCATCTGCATGATGATGCATTGGTCATCACACTGACTATAGCAAACCGAAAGGCATTCCGCATTCTCGTCGATGCAGGGTTGTCTATAGATGTACTGTTCACTCAAGCATTCGACAAAATGGGAATCGAACGATCAGCTTTGTGACCGGTTCACACCCCATTGATCAGTTTCTCGGGAGTACGAACACTTCCTGAAGGAGTCATTCTGTTGCCTCTCACTACCGGGAGCCCTCCCCATCAAGCAACAGTAACGGTCGACTTCTTGATAGTCGATCAGCCGTCAGTTTACAATGCGATACTCGGTCAACCCTCTCTATGTCTTCTCCAAGCTGTAGTGTCGACTTACCACCTTTCTATGAAATTCTCGACCGAGTCGGGAATAGGAATCGTTAAAGATGACTAACAGGATGCAAGACGTTGCTATGCCACGGCCGTAAAAGCTCCAGCTGAGGTATCCACGATTGAATCGCTGGATCCTCATACCGAGACCCCCGAGCGAGGAAAACTGGTAGAGGACCTTATCTTGGTGCCTTTGGTCGAGACGGACGAGTCCAAAACAGTGCAGATTGGCTTGTCTCTGCAGTCTCCCCTAAAAGGCAAATTGATAGCTCTACTTCGATGATATGCTGAAGACATGCCAGGAATTAATCCTTCGGTGATGACTCACCAACTCAACATTGATCCGACCTACAGGACGATCTGACAGAAACGAGGTCCCCTCGGCCCTGAAAGGTACGCTATCATTGAAGAAGAGATCAGCAAGCTCCTCGAGGTCAAATTCATAGAGGAGATATACTAATGGGTAGCTAATGTCATACTTGTGAAAAAGCCAATGAGAAGTGACGAGTCTATATTGACTATACAGACCTAAACAAAGCATGCCCAAAGGATAGCTTCCCTTTTCCGAGAATCGATCAGCTGGTAGATAGCACGGTAGGGCATAAACTCCTTAGCTTTATGGATGCTTATTCTGGATACAATCAAATTGTAATGCATAAATATGATAAACATAAGACTACCTTTGTCACTGACAAAGGACTACTGTTACCGTGTGATGTCATTTGGTTTAAAGAACGCTGGAGCGACCTATCAGTGATTAGTGAACAAGATGTTTGCTCGGTAAATCGGCCGAACCATGGAAGTATATATTGATGACATGCTTGTCAAAAGTATACACACGGCCGATCATATAGTTGACCTAGAAGAGATGTTCATAACCCTTCGAGAGTTCCAAATGAAGTTAAATCCGAGCAAGTGTGTCTTTGGTGTAAGCTCGGGAAAGTTCCTTGGATTGCTTGTCAGTCAACGGGGGATTGAGGCAAACCTAAAAAAAATCAAAGTACTACTCGACATGGAGTCCCTAAGAACGATCAAAGACTTACAAAGGCTGACCGGACGGATAGCTACACTCAACCGTTTTCTCTCCCAAGCTACCGACAAATGCCTCCTATTCTTCAAACATTTGAAAGGACGGCAGACATTAGATTAGACAGAAGAGTGTGAAGCAGCGTTCCAGCAATTGAAGTCTTATCTCGGATCCCCACCTCTCTTGTCGAAACCTGAGCCAGGAGAAACTCTGCTACTATACCTGGCCGTATCCGACGCAGCTGTTAGCTCGGCTTTGATATGTGAACATGAAGGAAAGCAACTGTCAGTCTATTACGTCAGCAAAGTATTGTTACCGGCAGAGACAAGATACCCGCTTTTGGAGAAGGTGGCCTTCGTCTTAGTCGTCTTATCGCAACGACTTCAGCCATACTTTCAAGCTCACACGATCACCGTTATGACCGACCTCCCACTGCGCCAGATCCTTCAGAAACCAGAAGTGTCCGGCCGACTAACAAAATGGGTGATCAAGCTCAGCGAATTCGACATTCAATACAAGTCGAGAGTAATTATTAAGGGACAAGCTTTAGTCAACTTCATAACTGACGCAGGGATGAATGTGATGAGGATAACTACTCCGAATCCACGGAGCTTCTCTAGACTCCTCACAGAGACTTCTCGAATCCACGAGGAAAGAAAGTAGAAAATAGAAATAAATTCTAAGAAATTCGAAATTGATTAATTCATCATTAATAATAGTCTAATGCGTCTCCTTACACCATTAATATAGAAAAAATAAACTAAAATTCATAATTACCAAAAATAGCAAAATTCTAACTCTAATAAAAATCCTAATTCTAATAAAACTCCTCTAAGGCCTAATTTCTAAAAATAAAAATTGCAAATAAACTTTATCTAGAAGAGTTCTAGTCTAACTAAAAGTTATTTCTAAAAGGAAAGAAAATTTAAAACTCTAAAAATATTTAAAAAATCAAAATTACTAAAAATAGTAAAAAATTTCTAAAAATTTGTTTTTGAGCTAAAAGCGCACGTTTTCTGATGAAACGGATAGATGCGACTCACTTTGTGGGTCGGTTCACCTCAGATGGCCCGTTTCAGTAAAGATTGATTGGTTGTACGCCCCATAACAATACCCGGATCAAAAGTTATGGTCAATTCACGGTCCATCTTCTTTTGGCTCCACCATGCTGGGAACCTATCTGTGACACGTTCTACATCAGACCCCTCCACTTGAAAAAAACTCGTCCTCGAGTTACGCAAGAGACTTGGCACATGAGTCTAAGATAACTTCTGACGCCGATGTTCATTAACCCTTTTTTTGTACTTGACATTAAGCTCTTGAGCTAACACAATACATGTACTCATATTTTCCTTGACTTGACTAATGTTGATCAGTTCCTTCACATCTGTCTTCAAGATCTCATATTTTTTCTAATAATGTGGGCAATTAGGCAGACTTGCCCCTGAGACGGGATCAACATGATTTTATATATCTCGTATGGGAGGTAATTTATTGGGGGGTTCATCGAGCACAATCTCCTTGAACTCCTGCAAAATTGGCTTCAAATCTTCTGGGATATTCACAGGCTCCATATATTCTTTTTTTTCAACTAATGGATATATATGTCTTATTTCCTCAGATTGTTTGACAAAAGCCTGTTCAGTTGTGAGAGACTTTTCCTTAACTTTAGAAGTCTTGGGTTGGTTCTCCCTTCTCATAGGGCCGAGGATAATCTTTTTACCGTCTTTAATAAAGATAAATAGGTTATCTCGATCCCTATGTGTAGCATTAATATTATTTTGCTAGGGTTGACCAAGTAACATGTGGTAAGCTTCCATGTTGACCACGTCGCACATTACTTCATCCTTATAATATTTACCAATGGAAAAAGATATACGACATCGTTCAGTTACCTATATTTTGTTGACCTCCTTGATCCATGCAATCATGTAAGGAGATGGGTGTCTTTCTGTTTTCAGTTGTAGCTTTTCCACCATTATTTTCGACACAAAATTCTCATCGTTCTTGACATAGATGATCACATTGCAGACTTTTTTATATGCAGTGCACCTTGTTCGAAAGATGTTGTCTCGCTGTAATTCTATTTCTACCTTTGACATGTATAACGGCTTCCTCATAATCGAAGTAGTGGCATGTGATTTACCATCATCTGACGGTGCTTTATAGAAATTGGGGCTATGTCGTTCAGCGTTCACAGGCGGTTAAGCATCACTTTGAGCTCGGGGCGGAATTAACGCATCTGCAATATGGTTGAGGGTTGCCTGCAGCCCTTGCATGGTCAACTGACTCTCCCGGTGGAAAGCTTCTATTCTTTCTAAAAGATAACGAATCCCTAGATCACCGTCCACAGGATTTTAATTTATACCTTCATTATTTGCCATCGGCCCGAGGGGAACCCTTGCTTTGATACCAATTAACGCAGGGATGAACGTAATGAGGATAACTACTCCGAATCCACGGAGCTTCTCTAGACTCCTCACAGAGACTTCTCGAATCCACGACGAAAGAAGGTAGAAAATAGAAATAAATTCTAAGAAATTCGAAATTGATTAATTCATCATTGATAATAGTCTAATGTGTCTCCTTACACCATTAATATAGAAAAAAAATAAACTAAAATTCGTAATTACCAAAAATAGCAAAATTCTAACTCTAATAAAAATCATAATTCTAATAAAACTCTTCTAAGGCCTAATTTCTAAAAATAAAAATTGCAAATAAACTTTCTCTAGAAGAGTTCTAGTCTAACTAAAAGTTATTTCTAAAAGGAAATAAAATTTAAAACTCTAAAAATATTTAAAAAATCGGAATTACTAAAAATAATAAATTTTTTCTAAAAATTTATTTTTGAGCTGAAAGCGCACATTTTCTAACGAAACGAACAGATGCGACCCACTTTATGGATCAGTTCACCTCGGATGGCCCGTTTCAGTAAAGATTGATAGGTTGTACGCCCTATAACGATACTCGGATCAAAAGTTATGGTCAATTCACGGTCCATCTTCTTTTGGCTCCACCATGCTGGGAACGTATCTGCGACACATTCTACATCAATAACCGAAGTGACACCTCGGTTAATCTACCTACCGAGCTTAGAGATGAATCAATTAATGAATCGACAGCTACTTCTCCTGATTCCTCGCCCGACCCAAAGCCCTGGAAGCTGTATGTCGATGGCTCTTCCAACTTTAAAGTAAGCGGGGCAGGAGTCATCTTAGAAACTCCCGATCAAGCCTACATGCAGTATGCCTTAAGACTTAGATTTCAATTATCGAACAATACAGTAGAATACGAAGCCTTGTTGTTCGGCCTTCGACTCGCAGCTAGCTTGGGCGTGACTCATCTCAACATCTTCAGCGATTCGCAATTGGTCGTCAATCAGGTTACCAATGTGTATCAGACATGAAAAGAGCAGCTGAAAGTGTACACGAAGAAAGTCAAAGAGCCGATCAAAGGCTTTCAACTATGTTTTGTCACTCGGATACCTCAAATAGAGAATGCTAAAGCTGACCTTTTGGCAAAACTTGCCTCTGCCGACGAGGACGACATACCCAAGTCCGTCCCAATCGAGTACCTTGTTAAACCGAGTGTCGATGATCCGGTTAGCTCGACTGTACATACAATCGATATGAAACCTACTTGGCTCGATCCAATCTTCAGATATCTCGGCAGTGGGGAGTTGCCCAAGGATCACGTCGAGGCCCGACGACTGAAGATCTGAGCCTCTCGTTATACCATACTCAATGAAGTATTGTATAAAAAAGGATTTTTCGCACCTTGCTACGATGCCTAAATCCCAATGAGGCTGATTATGTGTTACGGGAGATCCACGAGGATATTTGCGGAAACCACTCAGGAGGATAATCACTCGCACACAAGGTCCTACGTCAAGGATATTATTGGCCGATCATTCAGCATGACGCGCGCAAACTTAATCAGAGCTGCGATAAATGTCAGCGATTCGTGGCTGTTCCGAAACAACCTCCCGGAGAACTGACTCCCATGGTCGGCCCTTGGCCATTCGCGCAGTGGGGAATTGACATCATCGGACCGCTCCCCTTTGGAAATAGGCCAAACTAAGTTTGTTGTTGTAACGGTGGACTATTTCAAAAAGAGGGCCGAGGCTGATCCACTGACAAAGATAACCAAATAAAATATCACAAACTTTATTTGGAAAAACATCATCTGCCGATTCGAAATACCTCGGACCATTATATCGGACAACGGAAAGCAGTTCGATAACAGGCAGTATCGAAAAATGTGTGACAATCTCAGAATTGGGAATGTTTATTCATCCCCCTATCATCCTCAGACAAACGGACAGGTTGAGGCAGTCAACGCAGTCAACAAAATCATAAAACAACATCTCTGAACCAAGCTCGACCGAGCTAAAGGAGCATGGGCCGAGGAGCTTCTTAAAATATTATGGGCATACCGAAGCACCGCTCAAATAGCCACGGGAGAGACTCCCTTCTCCCTCGCGTATGGATCGGAAGCTGTCACCCCGATCGAGATAGGATTGCCTTCAGCCCGGGTCAGCTCGTTCGATGAGCAAGACAATGAAGAACTCCCGACGCTTGGACTCGACCTCGTGGAAGAACAGAGGAAAAGAGCTCGACTACGAATGATGGCTCAGCAATGACAAGCAGCTCGGTTCTATAATGCCCGAGTCAAGGTCAGACGTTTTCAAATCGAGGACATGGTCCTCCGAAAAACGTTCCTAAACACCAAAGAAGTTGGCACGGGTACACTGAGACCCAATTGGGAAGGGCTCTATGTCATCTCAAGCACCATCCGACCTAGGACGTATCGATTGGAAGACCTAACGGGGCAATTACTACCTTATCCTTGGAATGTCGAGTATCTAAAAATCTACTACCCTTAAGTCGACCGATTGTAGCGTTTGGGAAGACTCAAAAAAGCAAAGAATGAAAAACATGTAAACTGAGTCGAGTAAATAAGAAAAAAATCAAATATATTCATTCATCGGTGTAAGTGTTGCATCGAATTACATTTAACCATACTTCGGCATTACATAAAAGGAATAAACAGAAATAAAGGCAAAAATTGTTTGCCGCGACATGCAAAATCTTCTCTTGGCTGCAGTTACTCTCGAGCTCACCTCGAAGCTTGGTGTGCTTAAAGTGCTTGAAGCTTGGTGTGCTTGAAGTGCTTGACACCATACTGGCCCCAAGGTTCATCAAGAGCTTACACAGGAGCTGGCACGGATTCAGCTACTGCCGCCACTCAGAGCAACCTCTGGTGCCGCCTCAGGTACAACCTCGGGCTCGACCTCAATACCAGCCACCAAGTCAGCAAACTCAGCAGTCTCAGCCTCCGGATCCTCAAATCCAGCGCCATCGTCATCGAATCCCGAGAGATCAAGGTCGAGAAAGGATTGTTTCATCACTCGGATACATTTGGAGTACCCTTCCTGATACAAGTGATCTCTCTCGTCCGAAAACTCTCGGGACTCAAGAAAAGCCTTTATGGCTTGATCCTTGGCCTGGTCTTTGGCCTGCTCAATGGTTGCCCCGGCCTCAGCTTTGACCCGAGTCAGCCTCTCATCGCAAGAGGCGTGAGCCTGGCAGATTAGCCAACTCTCCTCCTTAGCCTCTTTCAATAGCGAGGCTACATGGGCACACTCGGCCTAGGCATCATCGGACACCTTCCTGACAAGCCCCAAATTGCCCAATAGCAAGCCAACCCGAGCCATGGCAGCTTCGAACTGTGCCTCCAATTCCGCAACCCGCTTCTCAGCGTCGGCAAGATCCGAATTACCCCTAAGCAGACAAGGAGCGAACTGCAAATGAAAACTTGAGGTCAGAACTGAGTCGCCGAGATAAGGGCAAAGTTCAAGAAAAAGGACGAGATCAAAGATGTTACCTCGAGCAGCACCTTCGCCGCATGAGCGAAAGTCCGTCTTGAGGGGGAGTTGCAGAGGCCAGCAAAGTCTTTCTCGCCCCATGAGAGATGGCCCAAGGGACCATGTCCGTCACGGTCAGCTGGAAGGGCGAAAACTCCTGTTGAGTCATCTCCCCTCCAGAGGTCTCTCCTCTCTTCTCCTCTCTCTGCTCCAAGACCTGCTCTGCAACGAGTCCTGGCTTAGGAGCCATGTGGGCCTCGGCAGCTACTGGACCCACCTCCTCCGCCCTTTCTTCCGGGTCGGAGAGTACGACCACAGTCGGGATAACCGGGGTGGCTGGCCCCTTGGCCTTTGGAGCCGCTTTCAGCTTCTTTGAAGGCCGAGTCTCCGACAGAAGCGCCGACCTTGGAGGGGCCTTCATTTTGGAAGCAGGTTTTAGCAGGGGACGAGCCTCAGCCATCTCTGCATCAGTAGAAGCATAGAATTAGAAAAAAGTCAAGGAAATGCATTAAGATTACAGAAAGTACCTATCACGGCTGAGTCCAAATCCAAGAGAAGAAGGCGCTCCGACTGAAGAAGAACCTTCAAAAAACGATCCCCCGGACTTAATGCCCTGAGATCCTTGATCCGAGCCAAAGCACTGGCTTCTAGCTTCGGCCTTTTCTTGGGGATATCTACAAAACGCGTTTAGTCAGACTCAATAGTATCATAACAAAGAATGACAGAGAAACGACAAGCCGAGTCACCTGCTTCGGAGAACGCCCGAGGAAAGCGAGGCTCGAAGAGCCCTGGATCAGCAGTCTCCCAGCGACCACATGCCCAGAATCATCTCTCTCTCTCTTCAATGCTTGTTAGACGTAGGAGGGTCGGTTATCAAAGGATCGCCCTTGTTCCGTCAAGCGCATAAAAAATACCAGTCGGGTTGTTAAGGGTTTGACCGTACTTGATACAAGAAGAGAAACTCGTCGATGGTCAGTGGGGGCTACTCTATCTCAACCCACAACACTGAGCACCCGAACAAGTTCCTTCACCCGTTCGAAACTATTTGCCCGGGAGCGATTTGGAGCCGGGAAAGAAAATTCCGAGCAATAGGTTGAAGGGGCAGACGCAAGCCGTACTACAGAGCGACTTGAAAAATCGCGACCATCCCAGTAGAAGGATGGTCGAGCAATTCACTCGGCAGAGAAAGACGAAGGATGACCGAGTCTGGTACATGATACCCGACTCTAATCCTATTCAAGTCCGCCTCAGTTAAGACCGAAGGGACCGAACCCCTTTTGCTCGTCTCCAGCCTCCCCTTCCTCGGCGACCTCCACTTCCTCGACAGTCGATTCAACAGCCTGTGCCGACCTCCTAGTGGGAACCGACTCAGTGGTTCCCTCAATCTCCTCATCCTTAGGATTAGGTCTCCTAGAGGCAGTCACCAGCGGCATACCTCCATGAGAAGGACCTACCGAAGCAGGATGCTCCGCTGAAGTCTCAGATACTCTCTCAGAGTATTGGAAAACTTCATTGGCAGCGATCGTCATCTTCGCCAGCAGTGAGGGCGATTCCGAGACATTCTAAAAATGTCCCGCTTCGTCCTCATTACCGAAAGCTCCCTCCCGGGGGCTCTGAGAACCTTACATTACTGTGAAAACTAAAATGAAGGGGAGGGAGAGAGTTGAGACTCACCGAAGAGGCGAAAAGTATGCGAACTAGGATGCAAAAACAAAAACAAAGATGGAAACGGCGAAGATAATGGGAACAGGGAAAACAAGATTGGGAGAGGAGAGACCAGGCGCGCGAAAATGAAGAAAGAGCGTCTCGCTCCTCCTTTTATAGTCGTGGCACGTGGCAGAGGCATTTAAGGAGTCGAATCGACGGTCGTTTCGACTCCCCCGCCTGACACGTGGCGCACGCCCACTGACAAAAGAACCGCACTCGCCATGCGTCCAGCGCTTATAAGCCAGAAAGGCGCCCCGACGGCTATCCACGCGTGCGGCCTCGGGTAACGAATCGACGCCTGTTGAGGACGACGCAAGGAGCATTAAATGTCTCATCATAACATCGGTCTCCGATTCAAGCCGATCTAAAACTTTGCTCCTTAGCGTTTATGCAGTCAATGCAAGGAGTAAGGGGGCTCACTGTTGGGGAAAAATATGACAAGTTTGGAGAGCCGGTTATGGAATGGACCAACTATATTGACACTGCCCGGGATTTCGAGGTAATAAGCTTGTCTGAGGCAAGATAATCAAATGCCTCCAGGAGAGACTTAGCTCAGAAGGTGAGAAACGAACTCTGACCAAAGTCTACAGAGTCATGAGCCATAGGCAAAATATATAAGATGCAAAAAGTTGACTCGGATAACGAGGCAACAATGTCTAAAGGGACCGATTAAGGCCCAAATGCCAGAAGTCTCCTGACCGACCGTAAAACCGTCTCATATTAGGTCGGTTATAGTGTTGGCTATCAGATTAAGAAAGGATATCGGTTATAGACTGACCCTATCTCATCCGACAAAAGGCAAAAAGCCTCATCCTTGTAGCCAGTTGAGACTCAGTTATTATTAGAGTTGATTAAAGCCGAGCCGAGCAACGAAGAGACGATGTAAACACAAATACCGTCCCGAAAATCTTGTGAAAGGATTCCCAGTTCCGAAGATCTCGGGATCAGGCAAAATCCATAAATAAATTACAACCAAATCAAATCTCTGAGATACACGGAAGAGAATCCCTGCATGACGGGACTCTCCCATTCCTATAAGAACAGAAAATCTCTACGGTAAAAGGTACGTAGAAAACTCTCTCAAAAAACCTTCCTACCTATTCTTGTCCCTGACTTTAGCATCAAAGGGTTCCCGGCTCTAGCCAGGGTCTCACGTGTCTTCTCCTTGTGCAGGTAGCAGATAGAGGAAGAGCGCACCAGTTTTTTCATCAACGGAGCTTATGCTCGAGTAGTGCTGTCTACAGTGCCATAATAGGACACTCCCCTCCAAACAGGAAATAGGCAGCGCCCCAAAATCGACTAACAAATTTCCATTAATCGAAGGCCTGCGTCCTAGTCATCTAGTCTAATCATCTAATTAGGCTAGATGACTAGGATGCGACGCCACACATCCTCCACTCAGCCTCACCTACGCGGGTAGAAGAGCACTATGTTTCAATCACGATCTACTGGAGATTGAAGTGACCACCGTTTCACGTGGTAGATCGACCTGTCGACATCTAACCTTTACTAATCAATCCCTCAGTGTTCTCTTCTAGTAAGAAACCGGGAACTTCCCCGTCAAGGGGCCCACATGGTTGATTTCACGGACCCTTCGTGGATGTGTCATACCCTCCAACAATCTCCCAAATGGGGATACCTTTAGCTGGTTACGATAATACGCGTTCACATTAACAATGCACATCTTATGTAAAAGAAAGTAAGATTGGTGGCTAAGATCTTCCAACCTAGGATATTTTTGAGTCATAGTGTATCCACAGTGGAACCAATCAGATCAACGGTCTGGATCACCAAACAATGGGCCCCACTTTGTACAGTTTCGCTCTAAACGGAAAACTTTCGTGTTTGGTGGTTTTCGATGACGAATTATGTTGATTTATAGGTTTGCTAAAGTACATCGCTAAGTATTACAATACCATACGTCGGGACTTTTGCTGGTGTCAGTTCCAATGATCCAAACCGTTTACATGACTGTACGGTGGATAGATGTGGAAAGCTATCAAAATTGAGAAATTTTGTTTCCTCGTTGTTCTGACAACTGCCATCCAAGGAGAGCCCTAAGACATAAACCGTTTGGATCATTTAAAATTTTAAATAAAATAAAATAAATAAATAATAACCTAAATCCAACTATGGATGAGCACGGCACTAAGATCCCATTATCTTCGCCATACAGTCCTAAACCAGGGTCGGGCCAACGTTGACCAGCCTCTTTTCTTCCTTTTGCTTTCGGTAGATAGTCCACACCAGACCCGTGACCCACCTTTCCAACTTGAGGGTGGAGCAATAAAATATAAGTATAAAGGATAATAATAATAATAATAATTAAAAAAAAAAAACACTAAGACCCCATTTGCTGATCACGACCCTTCATCTGGAAGGCCCCACAACAGATGGGCCTCTTTGCCAAGAACTCTCTTACTAATGCTGCTGATTGCCCGACAAAATAGTTTAAAGAACGCGCCAAAATTCAACTAATGTACGATGGTAGGTCACCTAATGTGGGACCATCTACATGGATGCAATCAACCCGTGATGGTGGGCCAGAAGGGGCAAGCATCCCGAGTAAAGCTGGAATAAGAACATGGGCCATTGGCAAAAAAAAAACAGGGAGACCGCATATGTGCTTGGCAGGTCAGGACCATTCATCTTGTGGGCCCTAACAAGAAGAGGCAAGTGTACTATATTAAACTGAATTTTCAGATGACCATTATGTTCTTGACCGTCCTTTTGACATGAGGGACAGATGGATGAGTCATCTGTACGGTCAATCATCCGCTATTGAGCACATTAGATGGATGGTCCAGAATATTTGTCCGTGCAGCAAGCGGGTCCTACCCAAACAGGCCATGCAATGGCCTGAAGCGACGAACCATGTCGGCCTTGAAAGCATACCCAACAAAGCTTCTTGGAGCCAAACTATGGTTCACCACACCATGAATCAATGTACTGACTGATCAGCACTCTACACCTTGCATTTCACCCTACGGTTGACAAGCCTAGAACGTTCATCTTTTGTGCCGCCACCACAGGAAGTTCATGCTAGAAGTACACTGAATCAGGGCCGTCCATTGCAGGACCCACGAGATGGACAATCCAGTTTCACAAATACAGCCATGTCTACGTCCTTGAGCGGCCATGAAGTACGTTGCAGGATAACGCCAACCACCATCTTACTAATGGCTCAAAGGTTGCCCTGACTATGGATGATAGGCCCTGGTCTGCTGGTCAGAACGCTCTATAGTCCATTCAATCATGGGCATCCGAATGGATAGTTATAGACAAAAAAATTCAGAGCTGCCCACATTCAATGGACAGATGCAATCAATTAGATGATTAGAATTGTCCAATCACTCTTATTTTCAGATCGAGGTGCATCTAGAAGGCCTACCAGAAGGGGAGCTCAATGTCACCAAACCATGAAACCATGTACAGAGATGTGATGGTAACCAGATCCATCACAGTTCACAATGCCTGACCAGAAATTTGTTATTCACAACTTTCAAAATGCATTGTACATAAATAGGAATGATCAGATTCATCTTACTAAAAAAGGGGAACATCATCATCTGAATATCTACTTCAGAAACATGTCATATTTAGGCACTTGGACAGCTTAACAAGCGGAGTCGCTCAAATTGGTTCATCCTATTGTAAGAATGGTTCAGAGTGGCATTTGGTACTGCAATCTGCATTCAGATGAAAATGCAAGTTGGGTAACTTCATTTCAAACTTACCAAGCATTTCAGGCGGCACTGAAAGCAGGAAAGGCAGATTGGTATGTTATCAGATTTTCTATTTTTATGCTCCAAAATAAAATTTTCATTCAGGAATGAACAATTTTGAGGAAATTGGCCTGGTTCGCGAGAGATACCTCCAACCGCACCCTTAAGTCTGTCGCAGCATCATCTCTGGAGATTAGACTATGGAATATGCATTTGGATGCAAATATCAATTTGAATTGCAGTTCAAATTGAATTAAATATCATGAAATTTCTTGATATTTTGGGCAGGGCAACCAAATGCAAAGTGAAGAACATTGAAATCAACAAATTGCAATGGAGCGAGTTGGACTTGAGGGGCCATTTCCATTATGGACACTATGAAACACCACTAATGCTTCAGATATTTCCTCATTGCCTAAATTGACCGACCCACCTCAAGTTCGTGTCGGACCGTCAAGGTCCTCGGGTTGGGTTCAGGTTGAAAAAAATGCTAAACCAATTTGAATTCGGGTTGGGTTCAGGTTGAGCAAATTCAGGTGAGGTTAGGTCAAGTTTGAAATAATCACACTTATTTGGGTCGGGTCAGGTTGGATAGAGAGGACATTGGGTTGAGTTTGGGTTGGACATCTCATGTTGGAATTCGGGTCAGGTTGGGAAGGGTTTGGGTCCTCTTGAGGTCGGGTTGAGTTGCACCCCTCAGGCAGGGGAAGGGACAAGTATAGAGGCTTTTCCCTGAGGTCTACCTTGTGTGGACCTTACCAAGTTTCCAACATAGAGCTGAAAGAAATTTTCCACCTTGGATAAGGATGTCAATGATTGGGCCACAAACCACCAGGTCTTCAGGCATGGCCCATCAGATGCCTAAACCCTTCTCGACGGATCTAGAAGTTTGGGTCAGACGCCAGGCTCAGGTCAAGCTACTTGGTCTGTCAGGTTGGGTAAGTTGAGCCATGCCCAAGCATTGATAACAATAGCATAATCCAGTCTGTCAACCTTCACTCCATTAGCAAAGGGAGTTAACCTTCACCGGCCTTCATTAGCCCTCATTGGTAATGTGCTCATTTAGCCGGGCTGCTCACCAGAATGGCAATAGCCCACTGCTGAAACCCAAGATTGATTTGGTCTGAACAATAAAGTAGCCTAAAATCTCAATTAATTGGATGGTGAATATAATGTTAGCCTAAATACAGGGCTAGAATATTGACCATTCATCATATGGACATTGCTTTTTTGTTTTTTGTTTTTGAGAAATAATGAGCAATTTCATTAAGAAGAAGAAAAAACAAAAGAGAGAAAAACCGCTGAGGGAGCAGCAAATCAAGCTCTCTCCGCACACAGATTACCAACAACAGTGAGAAAAGAAAAAACAGCCCAATCAGTGATGTAGAAGTGGACTTTAGCCACTATAGACCCCACCGAATTAGAGGTTCCTTTAAAGCATCTCTCGTTTCGCTCTTTCCACATTGCCCACCACACGGCTAGCAGGGCCAATCTCCAAATATCAGATTTTTGCTTACCGAACAAAACTCCATGCCACGCCTTTAAAAGCATACCCGTTGAATTTGGAGAGCACCAAGAAACGCCAAACCAGGAAAAGGCTGATGCCCAAATCTGATTTACATGGTTTAAAAAATGAATTTTATAGCCATCCGATAGGTGGCCATTCTAGTGGATGCCCTGGAGCAATGAACACATTCACTGACAAGGGTCTGGGAAAGGTTAGGGAAGGTTAACTCCTCCAATAAGATGGGCGTCAACAAAACCCTAATGCATATTAGGCATGCATGCATGTGTGCAGCCATCATTACATACCATTACCATATGTGTCCGTGCGTGCACTTAGAAATTGCATGACAGAATGGGCTTGGACTAGACAAACGCTTGTATATTTTGGCTTCAAGAGGAGCTCAAGCTTGGGCCTTGTATTTCAGTTCAGGCTAGGCTAGGGTTAATCCTGACCCAGCTCCGATCCACCCATTTGTTTGGAAATGCACTCTTAAAAGTTGAATTGTGTGATACTCGCAATAGATTGTTAATTGATTAATTAATTGTGTGGTTGTGATTGATTGTATTCTCATCATCAGGTGTGCATCAAATGAGTTATACTATAAAATATATTGCGGTATAATCAAGACCATGGATTGAAGTCCATTGTGGCCATTATATCAAGTCCTGTGCATGCAGCAAAAACCCATGACATTTGAGAGATAAGACTTTGACCTTCCCTATCCATGTGAATAGGGTTTAGAACCATGTGTGTTTGAGCTGACACCTGCGCAAAGTTCCCATGACAAATGACTTGCATCAAAGTATTGTTTAATTTTGTGTAATTTCAGCTGTCAACTCACATCAATACATGGGTATGTATAATCTCATATGGACCAGCATATTGAACAAACAAATCATGTGAAGAACACACCCAAGTTCCATGTAAGGAGCATACACTCACATGCGCCCCACCCATGCATGCTTAGAGCTGAGGGTCAGTCACATATCTCCGTTATCTACCTAGATACCTTTGACACATGTCATGATTCTTAATAGCCAGGATGACATACACTTGTGATTGAGTTAATTATGCAGAAATACGTAGTGTGTGAAGATCCAACAAGGAATCAACACCATACAATTTTGTTGCATATGTTACTTCACCATAGAAGACCACTTGAATTGCCCAGTTGGTCATGTGCTCGTGTAGCTATTTTGAGTCAAAAGGATTTTGATCCATTTATCATAGCCAGTCCTCTATGAAGGGGCTTGTTCTTAATATTGGTTTTTGTAGGAATCTAGTCAATGCCACCCCTAGGCTAAACCCATCTAAACCAACTTAGAGCCTTGACAAATGAGCTAAGAGGTGAGAGGTGTGGGACCCAACACAAATTTGGTCCGGAACACACACCCCTCAACTTTTCAAGGCCTTTTCTAGCTGGGGGAATCCCCTTTCAACTTCTCCCATATCTAACACCCAATCTTCAAGATCTTCCATTCCATTGCGCCAGCCTTTGAACTAGCTTTACAACGAACCAAAATTCGACCCAATCCAACTTTAACCGCAAGATACTATTGATCTACCAGAAAGTGAACTGAGATCGATTTGACTGCAACAGTTCAGAAACTGGCCCAACTTCCTGAGCTCATACCTTCCTAATCCCTAATAACTCCAACCTCAAATCAAGTCCATTACTTAATCCACCAAATCAAATTTCCATTGACCCCTAGTTCACCCAATTATGGCACCTCAGCGCAAAGTGCAGATTGAAAATCCAAGAGGTGTGCAAACTGATTTCCATGTAGGAAATAATTCAAAAATATGACCTTTATACTCTTGTGCAGAAATTTAAACCCTATACCTGTTTTTCTTTGACACTTAAACCCAATTATTACCGAAATACCCTTAGGAGTCTAAGTTTGACATTAACCCATCATTTATTTACAAAAATGTACCCTAACTATCTTGGCTAGTCAAATTTCACTTCTACCCCCTTCGAGCCATAAGATCTTCATAAGTGGCCAAATCATATTCTTTCAAAACCAAACTCCATATCATAATGTAGCATGCATAGTATTAGAAAGTCCTTTCAATACACTAATCCCTAGGCAATATTTAGGGTCTGTTTGGCTTTGCTGTATAAAGTTTTTTTTTTTTTTTTGTTTTCTTTTTTGTGATTGAGATTCTGAACATCACTTTTTTAGGATTTAAGTATGTTTGGTTAGCCACATAATTTATTAACTTCAGATAAACATTTTTCCAAATTTGCCATAATGCCTAGCCCCCCATTTCCTCCAATCGTTTCCACTTCTACAAACTTGCAAAAAACACTCATAAAATCGAAGATCTCTCTTGTTGGAAGGTTTGTTAATTGCACATGAGTGTACAGCTGTACACCTCTACACCAGTGTATCAAATAGCGTTCGTAGCATAGCGGTAGCGTAGCGTAGCGATTTTGCTACGAGCGCTGAAAATAGCGTTTTTCCCCTGTAGCGTGCGCTACAGGGCTCGTAGCGTACGCTACAGATATGTAGCGTGTAGCAGTGCAGGAAACAGTGGTGAACTCACACCACAAGCTACAATTAAGTTTTAAAAAAAAACAAAAAACCTAATTCTAAAGGGTTTCCGATCCCAAACCGCAGCAGCTGACGCAACTACTCTCCCTTCCGATCCATCTGGAGACCCAAAATCATCTCAGAGAGGCCATTCGACGCTGCTGCTCTCCCTTCCGATCCATTTGGAAACTCAAAATCGTCTCAGAGAGGCCATCCGACGCTGCTGCTCTCCCTTCCGATCCATTTGAAGACCTAAAATCGTCTCAGAGAGGCCATCCGACGTTGCTGCTCTCCCTTCCGATCCATTTGGAGACCTAAAATCGTCTCAGAGAGGCCATCCGACGCTGCTGCTCTCCTTTCTGATCCATTTGGAGACCCAAAATCGTTTCAGAGAGGCCATCCGACGCTGCCGACGCTGCTTCTCTCCCCACCCTTCAGTGCTTTGGTCAAAGGTTAGCTGCCAGGCGCAAACCAACCTCATCTTGAGACAAAAACAGGTACGCTCCTTCCTTTTTTTTGAATTTTTTTGATGTACATTGAAAATAACTTGGTATTTTCAATTTTTTCCTCATTTTTTTCCCTTTTAAAATACTAGTTACCGCCGGTTTATTGTCTTTATACCTTTTTTTTTTCTGTGGTATGGCCCACGTGGGCCCCACTGAGGTGCGTGAAGGGGTGGGATGTGCATTATTTTCTATGGTGTGGCCCACGTGGGGCCCACTGAGGTGTGTGAAGGGGTGGATTTGCATTATTTTCTATGGTGGGCCCACTGTGGTGTCCGTATGAGTGTAAGTGGTGTGTGTATGTTTATTTTTGTGACTCACTGATTTATCTGTGATGTTTTTTTTTTTTAGTCAAGTAGTGAACTAAAGAGAGAAGAAGGTTTGAAGAAAAAGAGAGAGAGAGATTTTGCATGGAAATATGTGGCTGATAATCCACTTGGACAATCTCATAGAAATTATGTGCTATGCAAATTTTGCGGTCAAAGATGTACGGGAGGCGCGACTCGCCTAAAGCATCATTTGGCCGGAACCCACAATGGGATAAAGCCGTGCCCAAAAGTGACGGAAGAAGCCAAGGAGGAGTGTAGAAAGGCTTTAAAGGAATATCATGATGGAAAAAATAAAAGAAATGAGGTGTTTCGAGATATTGGGAGAGGGGGAGCGACATATTTTTCTGGTTCTGGCTCTGGAAGTGATAGCGCTAGTGTGGGTAATGATGCTTTTATTGGCAACCAACTTGGTAGTGGATCTTCTGGTAATCAACCAATGAGAGCAAGGGGTCCTATGGATCAATTTGTTAGTAGTGAGCAACGTCAATCCACATTGAATTCAAGGTGGAAGAAGGAAGAAAGAAAAGAAGTATGCAGGGTGATTGGAAGATTTTTTTTTTGGAAATGCTTTGTCATTCAACCTATGTAATAGCCCATACTTTTCAGCAATGTGTGAGGCTATTGGCAAGTTTGGACTGGGATTGAAGCCACCAAACATGCATGAGATGAGAACATGGATACTAAAAGAGGAGGTTGCTAATACTGATAGTTTAATGAAAGCATACAAAGCTTCCTAGAAAACTTATGGATGTTCAATTATGTCTAATGGTTGGACGGATGGAAAGAATAGAAGCATCATTAATTTTTTGATTAATTCTCCGATCGGAACAATGTTTTACAAGTCTATTGATGCTTCAAATTCAATAAAAGATGGGAATTTGTTATTCGAATATCTTGATGAAATTGTGGAAGAAATTGGGGAAGAAAATGTGGTCCAGGTTATCACGGATAACCATTCAAGCTATGTGAGTGCTGGGAAGAAGTTGATGGATAAGAGGAAAAGGATATATTGGATTCCATGTGCTGCACATTGCATAGATCTGATGTTGGAGGATATTGGAAAAATGAAAATATATTCTGAAACGCTTGAAAAGGCAAGGACAGTGACGAAGTTTATTTATGGGCATGGAATTGTATTGAGCATGATGAGAAGCTTCACGAATAACCATGAGCTTCTACGGCCAGCAGTAACACGCTTTGCAACATCATACCTCACCCTTAGAAGTATTTACAAGCAAAAGAATGGTCTTATAGCCATGTTTGCATCGGAACAATGGTGCTCATGTTCATGGGCTAAAAAACCTGAAGGAATAAAGGTACGGGCTATTATAATGTTTGATCCGAAGTTTTGGCTTCATGTTGCCTTATGTGTTAAGAGCATCATGCCATTGGTAAGCGTTTTAAGAGAAGTAGATTCGGAAGAGAGGCCAGCAATGGGGTTCATTTATGAATTGATGGACTCAGCGAAGGAGAAAATTGCATTTAATTGCAATGATGTAAAAAAGAGATATGTTCCAATTTGGAACAAAATAGATGATAGATGGACTCCTCAGCTTCATCGTCCTCTACATGCAGCTGGGTACTATCTGAATCCTCAAATACGGTACTCAGATAAGTTCTCTACACACCCTGAGATAAAAAGGGAGTTGTTTGAGTGCATGGATAGGATGATCCCCCGTGAAGAGCATGCTGATGCTGATATTCAGTTGGATGAATATGACAAGAGAAGAGGGGATTTTGGCTCTCGCCTTGCACTCGAAACCATGACAAAGCGTTCCCCAGGTAATTTATAATTTTATATTTTGATATTTTCATTGTTATGTAAATTATATTTTTATAATTGGTGAAAATATTTAATTAATTTATAAATTACAACTAATTTATGTAGCTGATTGGTGGGAACGCTTTGGAGATAGAACTCCACAACTTACGAAGTTTGCAGTACGAGTTTTAAGCCTCACATGCAGTGCTTCTGGCTGTGAGAGAAATTGGAGTACTTTTGAGCAGGTGACATTTGTACCATTCAATATTCTAAATTGGCTAATTTTTATTTACTAGATTAGCAAGTCTTTGATAATTGACTGACATAGATCATCACATGATCAGATCCACACAAAGAAGAGAAATCGGCTAGAGCAACAAAAACTTAACTCTCTAATGTATGTGATGTATAATATGAAATTGAGAGAAAGAAGCATGAAGAGAAGGGCGGCAATGGATCCAATATTGGTGGACCACATTGAATCAGATGATGAATGGATTGCTGAGAAAGAAGGCCCTGTTCTCCCAACTGATCCATCGTGGCTCGAAGATCAAAATATGGCCTTTGATATTAGTGCCATTACAACTATTCCGGAGTCTGATGATCCAGTTGACAGCAATGCACCATCAACATCTAATATTTCTGAAGGAGATTGCCCCCCACCTTCCTCAAGGAAAAGGAAGGCAACTACTTTAAGTAAGTGTTTGTAGTTATAGACTAAGTTACATGAACATTTTTAACAAAGAAAGTAAAAGACCCATGAATCTCTTCTTTTTTTTCTTTTTTTTTTTTAAATGTGTAGGTGGTCCCATGGGAAGATTTCTTACTCCTATAAGAGAGGAAGGAGATATAAGAACGAGTGTTCATGGTGTGGATGATGTACATGCAGATGTAGATGCTGATGCTGATGATGAAAGGCCTAGACCTGGTGACGAAGTGAATGAGGATGACGACAACGACGATGACCTATTAGATATAGATGACCTTTAGAGTTTAGACACTAGAGTGTAGAGACTAATTATTGAGAATTTGAGATGTTGATTTTGAGGAATATGACATTTGTATTGTACTTAATGCTCTTAACTTTGGGATTTTTATTTTGAAGAATGTGACATTTATATATTTTGCTTTTTTTTTTTTATACTATTTAATATTTATCATATATATATATATATATTAAATTAAAAAATAGAAGTATCGTGTAGCTTACGCTACACGCTACGGAGGGTTGAATGCTACGCAACACGCTACCGCTATTTAAAACACTGCTCTACACATGTGCCATCATGGCATGTAGGTCCGAGATCAAATCTATCCACCAATTGGTCCAACCATGCTTTCCCTAAAATTCACGTAGTCAACTTAGAAGGCCAGCCCAACATTGAAAATAGGTGGATGGATTAGAAAACTTCAGCCTAGTGTTTTAGAACCATACATTTGTTTTGCAAACTGCGACCCACCTAACCAGTGGATCAACCTAATTCTTGGGTCAGGTCATCAATATAGTGGTGCCTTTCTAATGGATGGATTGGATCTCGGACCTGCATTCTATGATGGCAAACGTGCAGCGTATACATAAGTCGTATTGCCCATGTGCATGGGCTTAACAAATCTCATCTCTGGAAAAGCTAGACAGACCCAACTTTCCCATAACCCCCACCTGCAACACTGTCAGGCTTACCACAATGACCGTGTGACATTCACTCCGTCCATTCATTTCACCATATCATGTTAGGGTATGACTCCAAAAATTAGGTAGATCCAAGACATAAGTGGGCCACGCCACGCCAAAGGAAACAGTGGGGGGGTTCAATGTTCACCACTGAAACCTTCACGGGGAAACTGTTTTTCTTATGCATGTTTGCCAAACATGCACTTTTTCACATAAGCAATTAGAATTGGCTCTTGAGAATCAATTCCGCAGCTACTGGAAGCAACACCGAACAGGCCTTAAAGGCATTCAATATCAGGTCAATGATGTCAAAAGTAAAGTATCAGGAATGCATTGCAACAAGTTCATGCACCAATATAATAAATTTGAACAATGTTTTTTAATCTAGGTGTTTAGGAATCATGCCATTTACAAAATGGAAATGAACACACGCTGGATCCTAAACTAAATTGACATTAAATTACATGAAACGAATACATCAGTTGATATGATGAAGGAAACTCTGACAGAAAAGACTATAGTTAACTGAAACCAATTAACAAAACAAAATATTGGAATTCATCCTACCCATTGGAGGTTCAGTTAAGAGCATTTCTTAACTTCGTAGCATTCACTGGGAGTGGAGCACAATGCAGTTTCAAGAGATCTTTAGATGTTTGAATCAATACACAACAGCAAATACTAAATAAATGAAATGGATGTTTTACTGATACAAGCACCATGTGATTGAATTAAGAAGAAATCCTAATCAAAGACGCTAAAAGCAGCCCTAGTATCTTGTTTCCAACTAACTAAACTTAGAGAACAACCAACTTACATGTGATCCAGAATCATTAGAAGCATCTTAAGGTTTATCTGAATGCACCTTTTCAGCGATATCGAGTTCCTTCCCACATTGCTCTCTCAGTTCCTTTAACTTGAAGAGATTCGATTGCTGCCATGGAGAAGAGGAGAACAATTGGTGGTTTGCACAACATATAAGAAAATTGAAGTTCAGATACATTGAGTTGAACAATGGGCAAAAATCAAGATAGAACCGAACTAATTTCATTAAGCATACAATGACTATATCAAGAAAATTGAACGGTTCAAGAATAGCAAAAGTCCAAAAGTCCACCAAAATATTTTTACCATCTCTGTGTGGTGTTTGACTTATGAGACAAATGAAAAGTTCGAACTTCAGTGTGTGTGTGTGTGTGTGTGTGTGTGTGTGTGTGTGTGTGAGAGAGAGAGAGAGCACGTGCAAAGAGCAAACCACACAAGAGGGGATGGAAAACGGAGTTACTCACTTGCTGGGTGATTTCACGCACAAGGACGTCATCAGTATGAATGAAGAGTGACTTCCATTGATTCATGAGATTAAATTCCAGTTTTGTAGATTTGTTGAAGCTCTCTCGAGCAACTCTTTGAATATCATCATGATTATAGTTTCTTGCTAACAAGAGTTTTACTTCTTTCCTGCTCTTGTTCAATGCTGCAGAAAGCAAAGCACATAAATAAGTGAAAAAGAAAATGCCGCAATTCAAGGTTAGCCTTTGACTTAATTACTTATACTGAAGAGAAAGTTGATAGAAGTGTACATGCCAGGAATATGTATCATGTATGCACATGCTTACCAGCCAACCGCCCTTTGGTGTCCTGGTAGTGGAGATCCGACCACAGATAAGCAGCTGGTTAAACCAACACAAAGTGCCCACATCATTTCAATTGCATTATGAGATGAGAAAAACTTTGATAGTCTGCAGTGTGATGGATGATACACAGGCACTTAGAAATTACTTAGATATTGCACATGTGGCATACAGGTAGTTAAATTAAACTACACAACTTATGGTATCCACTGTGGATGTCTCATGGTCCAAAAATTAAGCTTTACTGATTATCTGACTAGGGGATTGGTGGACATTTTTTGGACAGTTAAAAATGAAAATTTTAAAATATCCAAAGGTACTATTTCCATAAACGAGTGTCCATGAATCAGAGGTTAGGATTGTTCCACCAATATTATCTTTGGATTGTGACTTGGCGACAGTGGGCTGCAAAATCTAGTCGGTTTTATTTGAGTTCATATATGTGATGTGCACGATTTCTGAGTGCCTGTGTATCAAACATCAAATGCAGCTGAGTATCATATAAGTCCTCTTACAAGATTAAGGAACTGTGTTTTGAGAATTGAACTGCAATCTTCATATGCATGGCTTACTAAACCCAAATGAGTGTCTAAGCATTTGGACATGACACAATTTACCATTGGACAAGACAACTGTCCATCTGGGTGGATCTTTTTCTGGAAACTGCATCATGAAACTGTGCTTTCTCCCCAAGATAGCATCTGGATAACTTCAACTCGAGCATGAAGTTACCCAGGTGAGATTTGCAAAGAGCACATCCAAGCCCAGCATGAAAATAAGGAACACCAAACACCCAAACAGGTCCCAAGGGATCAATACATGACATAGAAAGATTTAGAAAGCTAATCAAAACCTTTGAGATAGTATCAAGATATACCTTTCATACAAAAAGAACATGAGCAAGCTTTCTCCGAGCCTAAGCTGTCATTAGTATTAAGCACGTCATCACTGCTACATCTCACATCCATTTTTACATTAGAAGCTTTAGAAACGGATGACCCGATTACACTCGATTTGTTCAGGGATTCTTGACTCAGAACAGCATCAGTGCCCATTGAGTTTACTCGTGAATCCACACACTCATAACTGCCACCACTTGAGGCCAAAAACTGCACATCCCCTACAACATATTTTCCCTTCTCATTCTTTCCGAAAGCATGTCTTACAAGTGCTTCCTTCACATCATCGATTCCAATGGCATTTCCTGTAGTATCAGCATCAACCATCACACTGTCATCCTGGGATTCTTGTTCCGGTGCAGTTGAGGATTCCATAGCTTTATCACATTGTGCGGGAACAGAAATGCTTGAAGTGCAGCTATCTCTCGACCCTTCACCCTCCGTAATTCCATGCATCAAGGTATCACCTCTCCTCAACTGCAAATCAATGTTCGATGAACTCGGAAACTCCTTAATCCCATCCAATACTATGGTGTCTTGGGTGGACTCAACACCGATGTCAGAGTTCACAGAATGACAGGCACGCTTCACCTTCGAGAAAGGCAAGCATCTGTCAATACCATCTGCCACCTTTTCAGATACCATCAACGCACTGCCCGCATTCTCTTTCCCTTTATCCAAATTCTCTACGCCACAAGAAACATGGCGCAAAAAATCATCTTTTTCAGCTTTCCCATCCCCATTTTTCAAACACCCATTTCCATTACCAAGAACGAAATTGCCCAGATTCAATGGGAATCCCCTCTTCCCATTTTGATTCGTTACATCACCCAACACGCTACGGGGCTTGAAAAGCCCACCGCAAGAATCATCTCCATTCATCATCCCACAGCTTTCTTGTTCCAAATTATCAGGTTTTTCCGATTTTACGAATTCCCAATCACATTCCAATCAAAACCCGGATTATCTTCGACATGCCTAACTTCAAGGAAACCCAATTCATCAGACAACAAAAATAGAAAGAAAATCAAATTAAAAAAAAATAAATCGAATCTTTGGTGTCGTGTGGAACTACACATTGACGATCAGTGACCCAAACGAAAAAAAAAAAATCGATCGGATTTATTTCCGATTTGTTCTGATTGTGATCCAAACTGATTACATAACAGAATCATCATGATGTCAGGAATTAGGAAAGAAAAGCATTGGCTTTCAGGGATTATTAAAGAAAACCATTATAAAAAGAGAGATTGAAAACCATGAACTGATGGAAGAAAAAGAACAGAAATGCATTCCAAGAGAGGAAAGATGGAAAAATGTTAGGGCTTTGGATTACTAACCTTCTCTTATTTTCAGATCTACGGAGAGAGAGAGAGAGAGAGAGAGATTTTTGGGGCCTGTTTCGGAGGGAAAGGACTTTGAAATGCGGCTAAAGTAAGCGGGAGCGGATTCGGTGAGGACCGGGGCCACACCAAACGGAAGCGGGCTGCGTCACGTTCTGCCCTTCCTTGGATGGACTCGGACTAGGCAGGAGCTACGTGGAACCACCGTGATGCATGTGTTTTATCTACGCCGTTCATCCATTTCTCCGTATCACTTTACAGAATTAACCCAAAATGAGTAAGATCTAAGGCTCAAGTGGACGACACCATGGGAAGCAGCGGTCATAATGGCACCCGCAGTTGAAACCTTCCACCGGAACCTTCGGTGGATCCCTGACTGCGGGGCCCACTTTGATGTAAGTTCCTTACATCCACGCCGTCCATCCATTTTGAAAGCTCATTTTAGAGCAATGGCCTAAAAAATGAATTAGATCAGGTGGATCACACCACAATAAATAATCATGATTGAATACCCACCGTTAAAAACTTCCTGAGGGCAGCTAGAATGTTAATTTTCCATCTAACCTGTTCATGAGGTCACAAAGACCTGGATGAAGGGACCACAGAAATATCACCTTGCTCCGAAACTCTTCTGGCCCACAAGAAATTTTTAATGGTCGATCGCCTTTGTTTCCTGGGGTGTGGTCCACCATAGATTTAGATTTTCTTCATATTTTGGATGCCCTAAATGAGCCGTCAAAATGGATGGACGGCGTGGATGTAAGGTATATACATCAAGGTCCCAAAGGATCCACCCGCTTTGGTGGATCCGGGGATCCACCCAAGCCGCGCCTGTTTGTTTGCCATCAACCTGTTTCACAAGGTCACGTGGATCTCGACGAAAGGAAGGCACAAATATCAGCTTGGTGAAAACCTTTACAGCTCTCAAGAATTTTCTAACTCCCCATCATGCGGTCCACTTAAGCCTTGGATCGCCTCATTTTTAGGTTTATAACCAAAAATGATCAGACAAAATGAATGGATGATGCGAATCCATGAATTACGGTGGACCCATGGAGGCCTTTGCCTATGGTAGATTAGTGTAGCCCAAACTGTAGGGCTCACATTGATGTATTTATTGTATATCCACACCATCTATCTATTTTGTTAACTTATGTTAGGACATGATCAAAACAATGAAACTGTATAAATCTAAGGTGGACTGCACCATAAAAAATAGTAGTCCTTGAATGCCGCCATTAAAAAATTCCTTAAGGCCCACCATATTTTTTTATTTGCCATCAAAGTTTGGATGAGGGTACACAAATCAGAATGAAGGTAATAAAATAAATAAATAACAAATATAAGCTTGACTGAAACTTTTATGGCTGACATAAGTTTTTAATGATCAATCATCACTGTTTGAATCTACTTTATTTTTTATATCACACCCTGAAATGAGGTGGAAAATGGATGGACAGAGTGGGTATGCAATAGATACATCAGGGTGGGCCTTACTATCATGGCCATAGGGTCACACCTAATCCGCCTCCCCTGCCTAGACGAGCTCACCTAGTCAGGGGTAGGACGCAATCTGCTACCTCTTCTCTGCTACCTCTTCTTTGCCAAACACAGTAATGCAAAATAAGGCCCGGACGTGGCAAGATTTGATTGGGGGCACCTGCGTGTTGTAAGAAATGGGTCATGCAAAGTATGTTTGAAAGATGTTTGTTTACCAAAGCGTAAAGCTGGCTCAATCAAACCGCATCATGTAAGAGATGAGTAAATGGATCATGAAAGGCATGTTTAAAAGAGGTTCATGACCCGTTCAAATCTTGCTGTGGCTTTACCCTGCCGCATCAACTCTCGAGGTCCGCGGTGTGCAATACACTGCACATACCTCAGTCCGTAGGTTAGAAGCCCCGCATAAATAATGGGAGGGACCACCATACATGTAAATGTTTTTAATTTTTATTTTTTATTTGCTTTTACCTCTTGTTAAAAGCCAAGGTTGTATGTGCCACGGGAGACTTGAGAGGGGATCCCTTAAACACTTACATGAAATACATGCGAGGTACCTGATCACTCATCACGTGAACTAGGGGCCACTTGGAAAGATGCAATGCATTGCATTAGATGGACTTAATGCCACTATTACACAATGATTATATATTTGGGAATATCATGGTATTTTAACCATCCAATTCTACATTTGAGATCAAAATTTTCATTTGGGAAAAATATTGTTTTGCATGAAACCATTATTTGGTGGACACTACAATTGTAATCTATGTCATATGTTAGAGGTGTGTATAGATGCACGATGTGGATAATGCATTAGCATTCGAGACCTGCATATGTAGTGGATTTCAAAATCTTCAAAAAATTTCATAATATCTCTTGTTCGGACTGTAAGTTTAAATACTTAGATTAATCTAATCTTCTCATTGATTTCAAAAGCCAGATGGAATTTATATCCCAATAAATGTAATTCAATATCACATAATTTTGCATACCATATTAGCCCTAAAAGTCAAGGCAATATGCAGCACATTGACATGAATTAGTGTGATGGATCCAATTACTCTTCATGTGAACTAGGCCTACCAATGGGTCGAGTTTGGATTGAGTCCCAGTGCCATACTTGGTTTGATCAAGCTCAGGTCTCATGTTGGACCTGGGTCCAATTATAATTAGGTTGGGCTCGGATCAAATAAAGACAAGGCAAACCCAATGTATGGAATACAACACAACGCATGTGTGCCACTTTTTCTATTGATAGAATATATAATGTGTATAGTGTGTGTAAGAATAGTACTAAACTTATCTACAAATCAAATGCATAGGCGTAATTCATCACCACCCGAAGTGGAGGACAGAAGGGCAGATCCAAACCTAATCCAATTTCTAAATTGATCCTATAAATTGGACCCTTGTGCCCAATTACACAAGGTTGGGTCCAATAAGTTACCTACCTATCAAAATCAAGTCGGATCCATTGGCGTAATACTCAAAATATATCAAGGTTGCACAACAGTCTATATTTTATAAGTGTAGGCCCCACAGTTAGGTGGTCCAAAATGCTGGTGTAATAGAATCTATCATGGATTCCCATAAATGAGAAATTCTCATATTGAGGATCATTTGAATATGTGCCCTACCTTGTTGGGCACGTGTGTGCATGTGGCAATATGGCTTCCATTGTTTTTTTAAGATCACACTTCTTTCCGTTGACATCTCAATTTGTGATTGATATTGATTCAGTGCATACATTTACAGATGTTGTCAAATATACCCAAAAAACAAAAAACAAAGAGTAGAACAAATAGTTAAAAGGCTTTTATTACTTTGATTCTTATTATATTTGAGGTCATGGTATGAGATATGCCCTTAATGACATTACATAGAAAGGCATTGCTCATGAAAAAATTTGATACATATATAGAGCCTTTGTGCGGCTTTTCAGTTGATGGCAAAAAGTATCTATCATTTTTTAAGGAGAAAATAAAAAATAAAGCTGGATGATTCACATGACATTTTGTGATCAATTGATTTGGACTCTGCACCCATCAGATTCTCTGATTAGTGACCATTTAATCCATTGTCATTTGACTTAAAGCCTGCGTTTTTTAAACATCAAGCCTACTTCAACTCTCGATTGAGTGCACATAAACTATCATAGCCTAAGTGCAACTTGGAAAATGTGTCTTTTTCCTGTATTAACACTCCTGCAACAAAAGGGAGTGTGTGGAACCAGTTAATGTAGCAAGTGTGTTTGAGTATAAGAGGTTTTTTCCCAAATTGCAATGAAAGGCCTAAACTAATAGAAATCATGGGCCATGCATATGGATAGTCATAGCCATGAAAAACAGAAAAGCACAACAAAAAAAAGGTGAAAATCAAAGAAGTTGATGCCTATTTGCCGACAACATATTGGACCAGCAATCCAAAGCCTCACCATATCTTTTTTCTCTAACTTGCTTTTGCACAATGCACTCTTCGGTCATGGATGTTTGATTTTATGGATTAGAGTCACAAGTATTTTGCATTGGCGTTCATGGAATATTAATATTGGGACATGCTTGATGGACTACTAAAAAAAACGAGGGATTAACTAATTTTAGATGAAAGTGTCTACTTGATGGTGATCTAAAAATGGGTACACAAAAATCCTAATTAGAAGTCATATATATATATCATACAAGTGTACATACATACATACATTTGTGCATATGGATTAGTATGCAGCCGAAAATAAAAGAAGCCATGGTTTATAGTCACAAATGATGGAAAAATTATCCTTGTACCACGTGAGAAAAGGAAAAATGCTACTACTAAAACAGGGGTCCTCTTTTCATAATGCACAAGAAAATAAATTATTATATATTATTACAAACTAGATAAATTAACTAACAAGTTGAACTAGGAATCAATGGGAAATAAATCTTATAAGTTGGCATCAGTCATAATAGCCAAGCGGGATATCGGTCCACTTAAGCCTTTGATCTCTTTTTAAGCTTATGTAATAAAATAATACGTGAAAATGGATGGAAGGCATGGATAAAGCACATAGCTGGGCCGCAAGGACCCCTGTTAAGACTGCCCATCTCTAGCTTGGCTAGTGGGGCAGCGTCCAACCCTCGTCCAAATTTGTAGGCACTTATAATAGACAATGGATAGCATGCTACACGTGGGTATGAGGAGAAGGGTGTGAGGTTGGGGCTGCCCATTAGGTGATCCACATTTTCTAGATGCGAGGTCTCAAAATTCAAGTCCACGTGATCAACCTGTGGCCCCACGTGCGCATAGAACTTGGACCGCTGGCCACTTTATGCCAGCCATTCATTTGCTTTATTCACGTGTGGCACTTTGTGATTGCATGGACCATAGTACAGGGAACAATGGTAATTGACCATTAAAAACTTCTTGTGGCCCACAAAAGCTTTAGATTGAGATGATATTTGTGTGGTCTTTTTATTCAAGTCTTCATTGCTATATCAATCGGATAATAATTCAGGTTGAATCCATAAGTTTTTAACGGCGAGGAT
This sequence comes from Magnolia sinica, assembly GCF_029962835.1. Taxonomy (NCBI): domain Eukaryota; kingdom Viridiplantae; phylum Streptophyta; class Magnoliopsida; order Magnoliales; family Magnoliaceae; genus Magnolia; species Magnolia sinica. The sequence goes on along the minus strand of NC_080576.1, from coordinate 5,489,185 downwards.
TCAATCACGACTGTTTCCTGGATGTGGTCCACTTAAGATTTGGGTCAGCTTCGTTTTTGAGATCATGCCCTAAAATAACCTGTTAAAACGGTTGGACGGTGTGAATTCAAGACACACGCATCATTGTGAGCCCCACAAGCAGGGGTCCCACCCACGTCGGTGGATCTCCGGATCCACTGAAGCCGCGAACGGCGTCAATGGAGTGCCAGTGTGCCACGGGATCCAGTGATCCCATCCTGATTTTTCGTTTCAGACCTGGCCCACCTGCTGTTTTATTTGTAACCATCCATTTGATAGCTCATTAATTGGATGGTTTGATTGCTTGATTAGTATGATTTCAGAGAAATGATCCATCTAGCATGCGACCCACGATTTGTATGGTCTGGGTAGCCGTACATCAGTGCCGTATGCGACAAGGCTGAATCAGCCCTTGTTTTTAATGACTAGCAAATAACATCCTAGCCTATCATGTATATGCGATATCAAACCCTTCCAGTAGGTTGTCCCCACTGTCAATATCCTATTAGTTAAAATTCAGTCCATACACTCATCGGGTGGGCCACATCATTTAAAAAAAAAAAAAAAAACCAACACCTAACCATTTATAAATAAGAAAATACAAGTGTGGTCCACCGGATGAGTGGATGTGGCTGCTTTTTTCACCAGGTGATTGTCATGATGCGGAAAACCTATTGATAGCCTGGATGTCACTCGCACGTGAAAGGCTAGAACCTGTTGTGCGGACCGTCAATGATGGTCAGATCGGATGGACCTAGGACCTCCTTTTCTTGGATATTAAGGGCCTCTTTGGCCCGCGGATTGAATGGGATTAGGAGGGATGAGATCAATTTTAAGGTAACGATGGTGATGTCAGTGGATTGGTTTAAGATCCATGGTATTGTTATATACCTGGACAAGTTCACCGGGTCTATTTGGCATGTTTGGCATATCCTTAGATTACAGAAGTGAGGTTGTTTGGATGTGGCATGGAATGGTATGAATCCATTGGGTGCAAACTTTGGCAGTTTGGATTATAGTTTCAAAATCCCATGATTGATATTGAGTTGGATAAAACTCCATCTACATGCATGGTACGTTGTACTCAGTCCGGCGAATGAAAAACGGGTCTACAATGGACCGCGCAAACTGAAATAGTGTCATCTAAGTCATCCAATATAATTGATGCAAGGAGGACTTGGCGTCTTACAAGAAAAAGAATGTGGTCCAGATTCCAGTGGGCCACACCATTCTCATTATGGGACATTATAATCATATGCATGTGTAGCAAGTCCATTAATGAAATGGTGCACGACGTGAAGATCGCCTATTCTGGACCATCCAATGTAACTGCCCAGTTCGTTTATGAAAAGTTAGGCAAAAAATGAGTGTTGTCCAAATATCCATTGGACCACACAAAATGATTAGGCCCCCAATAAAAAAACACTTTCACATGTATCAGGTCCACATATCTAGTGAACCACACCAAAGGACAATGGTTGGAGACAAAATTATCGACAAAGTGAAGCAGTCGATAATATACAGGTGACCACGCCAACTGTTACTGATCTATCCCAAATCAACCTATTGATAGCCTGGATGTCACTCGCACGTGAAAGGCTGGAAGTTACCTGTTGTGTAGACCGTCAATGATCCGATCGGATGGACTTAGGACCTTCTTTTCCTGGATATTAAGAGCCTCTTTGGCCCGTCAAATTGAATGGGATTAGGAGGGATAGGATCAATTTTAAGGTAACGATGGTGATGTCAATGGATTGGTTTAACATCCATGGTATTGCTATATCCTGGGACAAGTTCACCGAGTCTATTTGGCACGTTTGGCATATCCTAAGATTACAGAAGTGAGGTTGTTTGGATGTGGCATGGAATGGTATGAATCCATTGGGAGCAAACTTTGGCCGTTTGGATTATAGTTTCAAAATCTCATGATTGATATTGAATTGGATAAAACTCCATCTACATGCATGATACGTTGTACTCAGTCTAGCGAATGAAAAACAAGTCTACAATGGACTGCGCAAACTGAAACAGTGTCATCTAAGCCATCCAATATAACTGATGGAAGGAGGACTTGACATCTTACAAGAAAAAGAATGTGGTCCAGATATCCAGTGGACCACACCATTCTCATTATGGGGCATTATAATCATATGCATGTGTAGCAGGTCCATTAATGAAGTGGCGCACCACGTGAAGATCGCCTATTTTGAACCATCCGATGTAACTGCCCAGTTCATTTATGAAAAGTTAGGCAAAAAATGAGTGTTGTCCAAATATCCATTGGACCACACCAAATGATTCGGCCCCCAATAAAAAACACTTTCACGTGTATCAGGTCCACATATCCAATGAACCACACCAAATGATAGTGGTTAGAGACAAAATTATCGACAAGGTGAAGCAGTCAATAATATACAGGTGACCACGCTAACTGTTACCGATCTATCCCAAATCAACCACCATATAATGATAGTTCAAAATATTTAATATTTATTCAGTTACACAACCACTGATACCTAGAATTTAAAAATAATAAATAACGCAAAGAAAAAAAAATCAGGATGGCAATCAGAAGTGCACAGAATCTCTCTCTAAATGATGGGGCAGGATCATCAATTGACATGGCCCTAGAAACCATGGCCCGGGTCTATTGGATAGATGAAGTTGATGAATGATGGATGTCAACCTCGTCAGAATATGGGCAATATATCTTGCACGAGATTTTGTGTCAAGTCCCGACTGTGCACTGGTATTACCGAAGTGACTGTCCCAACATGCAACAGGTTCCTTCCAATTCTTGAAAGCTCGATGTCTCCCTCCGCTGTATCCCTCGAACTCCAATCTAGCATCATCCCATGTCAGATATATGCCCGGCCGACGACCCACCAGTACAACGTAGTACTTTTCTTTTGCCATCTGCATTAACATGTCCATTATTGACATAAGATTCGTGTATTGGAATAAGATCGCGTTTAAAAAAATATCCAATATTGTCCAACCGAGAAAATAAATATATAATGAAATGTTCTGTATTAAAAAAGTTGTGAGTACATACCCTTTCTCCAAACGAAGTGTGTGGTCCTATCTGTCTTAATGTGCATACAACAAGCAAGTGATTACATATATTAAAGATATTAAATAACAAAAAGTATTCATCGCCACATTCACATTGGTATACACTATATACCGAATATATCAATCCAAAAAAAAAAAAACCATCATTAGTGTAAAAAAGTTATTACATGTCCACAAAGAAACAGATCAATAGAACCAGGGACCAGTCCCTGTTAAACGGATCCAACACCTGCATCACCAAAGTTATCGCTGAGTGTTTTCTTCAACCACTCGACACGACGCTCAAGTCAAAGACTAACAAAGAACGATGTCAGCTTCTCGTCCCTACTAACAGTTGACCAACTTTGATAAACTCTGAGTTGGTCAACCCTTGCACCTCTTCTAGAATATTAAGTACTTTGCTAATGCGATTCACCTCTTTGCCTAGGCCAAAATCCACGTAGTCTCTACAACAGTCTCAAGAGAGATGCTGAGTATATCACAAGGACAAGGAGGCCGCATACGTTTCTTTGATGTGGTCCTATCTCGGCTACCATTAGAATTGAAAGTTCGAGTAGGAGTGCCACAGGATACGCAATTTTCCATCGAAGGAGTGTCCGATGAAAATTGATTGGTTCCTGTCGAGTCCGCTACGTTATCCTCTGAGAGGTCAATGGTATCGTCAAGATCATCTTCGAGGTCTCTCCAGGACTCATTGAGATCTTGTTGAATCCGAGAGGATGATGCGGCCATACTCATACTTCCTTGCACATAATATCTCATAGCCTGATTGCATCCGACGATAACCGTAAGGTCATCCATTCTATCGATTCTTTTCCTGCGGAGTCTTTCAATGCATAGGTGAGACTACAGTCGTAAAAGATAGTTGTAAGTTAGCAAAATGTAGATATTATTTAAGGTTTTTACAAGTAATAATGGGTGAAATTGTTATGTAAACTATATTTTTTGTAAATCTTACCCCAAGGTATTCCCCCTAGACTTCATCAGGGGTTGTAACCACCATTCGCTCATTATCCCATCCAAAACTACTGGCCGCTAGCATGTCATAGCATTATATTTTCATTTGTAATACCTCAGCCGGTTCTCCACGTTCTGCCAATTGACAGCTATGTCTGTATGCTTCGCGACCTCTTCAGCAGTTGCTTGGTAGGCTTCATTCTTGAAACCATTATCAGCTTTACGTCCCAGTGCAACCTGTTCGAGCAACATGTCAACAAGAACTTGATTCATAGCTTTAGTCCATTTGATTTTAGGTGCTCGAGATAGAGGCTCGATGAGAGATTTCATTGTCTTCCCATGTGGAGAACATCAAGCTGGCACCACTGGTGTTTTAATCGGTGATTGCGTTGATGTCGATATATCATTGGACCATAAGTCTGTCATTTCACCTACGCATGCAACACGTGTCAAGTATAGATGAAATTCAGCTAATGTCAACTGATTTCGTGAGAATCTACATAACATAAACAAGATTGATCAGAAATTGAACATACTTATTTGAAATTATATTTCAAACTTTTAAAAGACCATAATTCCATTGACAAATACTTAATATTACGAGCAACTAAATAGTGTATAGTTCATATGGAAGATTGCAAAAAAGAACTAAAAATAATTCAACTATTTACTCCTACTGTTCTGATACGCATCTACCCACATTCGAGTTGCAATATCATCTCGCACTCGAATCCAAGCATCCTTCTCTCGGTGAGTAACTCGCAGCAATCACTGCCTCTCGTCATTCGTTGATACCTCATGCGATGTTGGGTTACTCTCCCCATCAACAAAAGATACACCAGCATCATGTAGATCGTGACGAGACTCATGTCCGGTTCGTATGAAATTGTGTAACACACAGCAGGCTATCACAATTTTCACTTGTGTGTGTAATTCATACTGCATGACCATCTTCAATATAGGAAATCTACCTTTTATAACACCAAAACAACTCTTGATTGCATTGCGCAATTGTGCATGCTAGTAATTAAACAGCTCCTTCATGTTCACGTGTGCTCTCCCGGTTTGGTACTCCTGTAAGTGGTATCGAACACCCCCGTAAGGAGCTATAAAACCAGGTGAATGAGCGTATCCAGCATCAATAACATAATATTTTCCTACACATTTGAATAAATGTTCCATTAAGTGGACAATTGAAGATTTCATAAGTATTAATTAAATGAGTAATCTTTGAAAATCAAACTAGTACCATGTGGAACAAGTAAAGGATCATTTGATCGAGTCAAAGCATTGCGTAGCACCCTCACATCCGAAGCAGAACTCTCCTAACCGACCAATACATATATAAAATTCATATCAAATGAACATGCTACAAATACATTTTGAGAGAGGAACCCTTTCCGATTGCGGAAGCTCGCATAATCCGCTGCTTGGACGTGAGCAGGTATGTGTGTCCCATCAATTGCACCAATACAATCCTAGATGTATTTCATCAAATTTCGTTTAGGGATGAACTTATTAATAGCAGTTTGTGAAAAAAATATAAATATACAATGGCTATCAATCAAAATGATATGAAGCCCAATTTATATTTATTTGGATCTAAGAGGGTGTTTCTGATCCTGACCGTTTAATTAAGTCATAGTACAATGATACAATGACATCTAATACACGATGAAAGTAGCGGCTAATGGTTTCACCTGATCAAATAAATTTGTCCTATTACCCGATTTCGAACATTATGACCCACGGTGTGAAGGAAAATAACTAACTGTTCTTTTAGACTCACATTACAAGTATCGCACAGATGTATCTTCTCGCGAAGTTTAGTACATAATTCAAAACAAGTATCTCGAGTCATCCTGAGTTGAGTTACATAATCTCTGTCTGTCGCCCGAATGATAGAGTTGATGAACCTCACCTGCTCATCATCTCCATGTCGAGACGGTTGTTTGAACATGTATACGCGGCGGTATTTCCCAATAGCTGCTACATAAGCTGTTATCGCTTGAATGACAACAGCCTATTCCATATCTTCGTCCTCATCATTATCTACTCTAAGCCAACTGTGCACCTACACATGTATATACTATTGTGTTTTTAATGTAAATCCTAAATCGATAGCTTAATCTAGTTCCCAATTTGAATATCTTACCATGAGGATTATCTGATAAAAAGAATGTAAATGTGTGATTTACATACAGCTACGTCATTTTATTTATACCAGAGTTTAATTCCAGTAAGTATATAAACATCAGAGGTTCAAATACTTTTGATAAATTACATATGGTATATATGCAACAGATATCCAGACCTTTCACTAAAGCATATATTGAATTACGATTGTATGGTAAAGTAATAGTTTTGAATGGAAAAAATTCAAATATTAGTAAATGTAGTAACAATGTACATACCCGAAATTTAGCTGAAAATGGCCTGTGTGGAATAAATTCCTAAGAATTAGAGTAATAAACTCAGGAACTTGAACTTGAGGAATGACGTAAGTTTATTAGGAATGAAACCGATTCACAGATGACATGTAAACAACAGTAAAGAGAAGCAGTCAAAAAATTATATGAAGATAAATGTCTTTTGCGCATGTATAAGGCACCAAGTAAAACTAGTGGACCCTGTTAGAACAGGTCCTGCCAGTTGGGCCCTGCTAAAAATAGCTCAGGCCCCATTCAGTCTTGAAAAACTGACCTAGAGCGTTCATCGGATGTGGATGCTTTGCATAACAAAAACAAACTTCTTTTAGACAATCTATACCATATGATCACTCACCCGCAAAATACATCACCAATACCTCATGGATAAAGAATGTACATGAAGGAGGCCATAACCTGTTGATTTGCCTTACATGACAGCAATGCCATTACCCCCATGGGTTTCTTGTACCTTTCATGAAGGCAATGCGATTCCACGCCTACCAGTTCATGTCCCAGGAAGAATGAAATATATGCAGCTGGAGATGAACCAATCCATTGGGCTAGTTTACATTAATAGATTGAACACAATTTACACATAGTAAGAAAATTCATGAAGTACATACGGGTCTCCATTAACAGAACATACTCTATAACAGTTCAGTGCCCATGAAACTTAAAATACAGGAAATGTAACAGTTTCAGAGTAAAAAATGAAAGTCATCAAAATCTTATATGGACCATACCATAAGAAACAGTGGTGACTTATTGATTTAAATTACATATGGGTTGTAAAAACCATTCAACATCTAATATATGTTCTGCCCACCTCAGGCATGAATCTAATATTTGCTTAGCCTAATATGTAGGAAGTGTAACAGTAACAAATTCACTTTTAAAAAATAAAAACTTAAAAAAAATAAAAATACAATGAAACATTCAAATCTAGCATTATGATGGCCAGACCCATTTTACAAAAAAGGCATCACAAAGCACATACATTGAGTCTTGAGCATGAAGGAGAAGAAACAATCTCTGTATGTCTGGCCACAATGAAATGACACGATGAATATATGTGAGAAGACATTTGATTTAGCATGGCTTGGACATACTTTACAGTAAAATACATCACCAATACCTCATGGATAAAGAATGTACATCAAGGAGGCCATAACCTGTTGATTTGCCTTACATGAGGGCAATGCAATTATTGGAATGGGTTTTTCATAGCATTCATGAAGGCAATGTCATTCCAAGCCAACCAGTTCTTGTCCCCGAAAGAATGAAAGACATGGAGTTGGAAATGAACTATTTGCAGGGGCTAATATACATGATAGACTAAACACAAATTACATATATCATGAAAAACCATGAAGTAAATTAGAGTCTCCATTAACATAACAAACTCTATAACAATTATTATCCGTGAAACTCAAAATACAAAAAATGTAACAGTTTCAGAGTAACTAAAATCATAGGAAACGTAACCAGTCCAAATACATCACCAATACCTCATACTTAAAGAATGAACATGAAGATCTTAAGTGGACTGAAACTCATCGCCATTTTAAGTGGACCATACCATAAGAAACAGTGGTGACTTACTGTTGTAAATTACATATGAACCATAATAATTAAAAATAAAAAATAAAAAACAGTATATAATATATGTTCTTCTCACCTAAGACTTAGATCTAATACTTGTTTTGCCCAGCACATAGTAAGTGTGTAACAATAACTAAGTCACTTTTATGGTTTGAAAAAAAATAAAATACAATGAAACAATTTAAATTGGATTATAATGACAAGACCCATTCTACAAATAAGGTATCACCAATCACATACAAAAGAGTCATGAATTTAAAGGAGATGAAACAATCTCTGTATGTTTGGCGATAATGAAATCACACGATGAAAGGAACTTGACCAACAGTTTGATTCTCATGCACTCATGTAGATCTCTGTTTTTCTACACATGTAGATTAAAAACCCCAAATATTTCAAACATAAATGATAGAATCCAGATGATGTAGATTAGGGTCCCATGAAAAAGTTCTCAACCATAAACACATAAATAATCAGAAAATTTTTATAAAGTTGTGGAAATCATCTCAAGTACCATGCACTTCATCTACAGTAAACCCCCAAATTTCAAGAAAAATTATATGAAATCATAGAAACCATCTCAAGTACCATGCACAATCTGCAGACAGCAAACCCCCAAAATTCGTGCAGAAAAAAATCCATTCGACATGATAATCAAAGGAACAATGAATCACAACATGAAGGAAGCAAAATCCCCAATTTCTATCTCAAATTCGAATTAAGACTAACAAGGTCATGATTTTAGGAAAGCATCGTATGAGAAATCAACATAATAATTCAATTCAAAGAAATCAAAGTAACAATCTATGTTGCTACAATCATTTAAGAGGGAGATTTACCTCGGCCGAAATGGGATTGAATCAAAGGTCATTGCTCACCTGAAATCGACCGTCACAAGGACAAAGACAACCATCATCGTTCCAAACAACCCTATTTGTAGACATACCTGTTTACGCCAACATTTCCACTGCCGCCAACTCGAGCGACCACGTTGAGCTGAAAGTTTCCATCCAGTCAATCTATACGACTGGATGGAAGAAGAGCCATGGGATGGGCTCGATGTAGTCTTCAAGAGGGATTTCACAATCCCTCCCTTCGTAGACAAATCCCTTTAAAATCCAGTGCGTCTATGGCATATATACCCGCCCAAACACACACGCCCTTTGTACTCCCGAGATTTTACCATTCTATCCTCAATCCCTTCCAATCCGTCCATCCAAACACGCCTTAAGGAAATGATAGCCTCCCAGCGCTATATTTTGAATCTGAGTTCCACAAAAAATTTGCGGTAAAAGGTCCATAGGCAATTTTCAATGGTAAAATCGACATCCTGTCAATTTCAATTATGGCCATCTGGCCAGATGGACAGATTTGATCCACTGCTCGGGTGCGGATTAGGTGCGGGCCTAGCCTCACCTAAGACAGTGCGGTCTTTACCGCAGGGCCCTGCATTCTATATCAACGCCATTCATCCATTTTTCTAGATAATTGTAGGGCTTAGCCCAAAAATCAAGCAGATTTAATTTCCAGGTGAGGTTAGGGGTGTACATCGAGCCTAACCGAGTTGAGCTGGCCTCAGCTCGGCTCGACTTGGTCACTAGGCACACCCAACTTGAACTCGACTCGGCTCGGCTCAGTCAGCAATCGGACCAGTTTGAGTTAGTTTCGAGCTTTTGAGTTTTTAAGTCGAGTTCGAGCCGAGTTGGTCCATGTGCTTACCAGCGGGCAAAGGGCGAGCAGGCTAGTCGGCGGTGAACATCTGCTAGTCGGGCGGCAAGACGACCAGAGAGAGGTGGACGACCTCTGCTGGTCGGTAGGGAGACAAGCAGGGAGGAAGAGGGCCTCTGCTGGTCGGGCGGCGAGACGAGCAGAGAGAGGCAGATGGCCTCTGCTGGTCGGGTTACTAACCTTGCTAGTCAGGCGAGACGAGAGAGAGAGAGATTAAAGAGAGATGAGAGAGCTAAGAGGGGCGGCTAGAGACGAGAGAGAGATTAAACAGTTGAGAGGGGTAGTCGGGCGGGAATCTGAGACAAGTAGTGGCCAGGGGGAGAGGGAGCAGGGAGAGAGGGTCGTCTGGGACTTTGAGACGACCAAGGAGAGAGGATCGGGCGTAGGTCTGAGACGAGCAGGGGCCAGGCAGAGAGGGAGCAGGGAGAGGGGCAATAGGGTGTATTTTGAAAAGAGGTAAATGGAATTTTAGGGTTTTTTTTTTTAAATAATATATATATATATATATATATATACACACACACACACACACACACACACACACACCATATCACCGAGTCGATCCAAGTCGATTCATATATCGATTCGAGTCGAGTTGAGCTGGGGCCAGCTTGAACTCGGCTCAAACTCATTTTTGAGTTGTAAAAAATAGCTCAACTCAAATTGAACTTAGTTTCGAGTCAAGCTTATTCGAGCTTTTTTGGGCTGAGTCGAGCGAGTTGACCGAGTTGGCTCGGTTTGGTTCGTGTACACCCCTAGGAGGCTACATAGGTTTTGGATAAAACTATTATTTATTTATTTCCCACTATCCACGTTTATTTGACCTTATCAACGGAACGATGCTCGAGGAAATTTTTAATAGTATAGTGTTAGTCCGCCTAAGATTTGAATTTTTTCATTTTTTAAAATTATGCTCTAAAATAATGATCTTTTTCATTTTTTAGAATTATGCCCTAAAATCACATGGAAGACGAATGAACGGTGTGGATATATAATACATACATCAAGGTGGGCCCACGGTAAGGGCCGCACCCTCGTGGGTGAGGCTGGCGCGCAGTAATCCGCTCCCGCAACCAATCCCCTTTGCTTCGCTACATCAGAATTTCGTTTGTACCCAGGATACTCCCCACCAAAGTCTCTTATCGTATTGAGTAAATTCTGTTGGGCCCACCTTGAATGCACGTTGTTTATCCACGCCGTCCATCCATTTTCCCAGCTCACTTAAGGGGTTGAGACAAAAAATGAAGCATAATGAAAGCTGAAGTCAACCATACCAAAGGAAACAGCGGGAATATTGATTTCCACCGTTGAAACCTTTCTAGGCCCGACAGTGATGTTTATTTGTCATCCAACCTGTTCATAAGATCAGGAAAACATTGATTAAGATGAAACGCAAATATAAGCTTGATCCAAAACTCGTGTGGCCCTCAAAAACTTTTCAACGGTAGATGTTGAATTCACACTGTTTCCCGTGATGTGGTCCATTTTATCTTTGTATATGCTTCATTTTTAGGCTCTGGCCTAAAATTATATATTAAAATGGATGGAAGGAGTGGATAAAATATATAAATCACGGTAGACCCCACAGAGTTTACTCAGTGCACTTAAAAGATGGCCCACCATCTCCAGTAGCCAGATCACATCGATCAGACGGTTTCCATTTACTTTGCATTGGTTCCAACCACAGGCATCCCACCCACAAATATAATATGCTACACACAACCCATAGCGACGGTTATCCAATTCGAGGGCCCATGCAGATGGACCACACCGGAAGATTATAGATCAGATGATCTCAGCCATCTGATTTCATTAGTTGAATTTGATTCAGGCCCAATCCCAAATAGTTGGGACACCTTTTTAAGCATCTATTAAAATGACAACGAATTATTTGGATGGTTAGATCCATGACATTTTCGCGCTTTGCTGCATCCATTGTAGGGCCCACCATTTGGAGGGAGTGGATTGGTAACACGTGTGCCTCGTGCACGGTGGACCGGTTGCCATCTGTGGCGATAGCACGCGAGACGGTAACTTGCGTAATCGGCTCAATGCCGTCACAGTCCAACCTACCCAGATGAAGTGTATTGCTGTGCGGCCAATACCATTTTCGTCATGGCACAAATCGTGGGAACGATAATCGTATCCGTTGTTTTCATCGATTTGGACTAACCGAATGATATTTCAACCAAACTTACATCAATTGGCTGTTTATTGGGATGTGATCTGTTAGGACCGTTGATCCCATGAAAGTGCAATGGACAGAATAGTAATCAACTTCCAATCTATTATGGATCTTACTATATATATAATCCAAGAAGTGGTTAACTAATTGCACGGTCCAGATCCATTGCTTAAGCTAACCAAAGAAATTATTTCTCAGAGACGAGCCGCCACCGTACTTGTGATATACCCTATGTACAATCCTATCTGAAATGGCAAGTTCCTTTGTTAGTCTAGCACCATTTAAAAATGACATAGTTGTAATCATCCATGCCATTCAAATTATGATAGATTATTCCCGCTGGTTTTTCTAACCTTTTGATGAGAAGGAGAACTGAGTACGTAGCATAAAATAAAAAAAAAAAAAAGCAGTGAGAAGATTACACTCTCGGGTTTTCTCCTATAACATGTACCCGTCGCAACTTTACTTCAATCCGTCCATTTGATATCAATTAACTTGAAAGGTTAAGACAGCTTAATCGGTATGATTTTAGAGATGTGCTCTATCCACGAAGGGACTCAGATTTTAGAGATGTGCTCTATCCACAAATGTTCTGGATGGGTTACCACTATTTTTAAACAGTAGAAAACTAACATATGAATGTATAGCCCCAAACCAATCCGATGACGTTGAAAGGCGAGCCCAGGATAACTGACTGGCACAGTCGACATATCCAATACTTTCACGCCACGTTGCTTCAGGTCGTAAACTCGTAATACGACTCCATCCCCCGCTGCATACAAACCGGCCACTTTTCCTACCGGCTCCTGCCTTCGACAGTCCAATATCCGTTCTGCTCTCACTTGCTGTCCGGATCCCACACAATGGAAAATCCCAATCCAGATCCAACGGCTGAGAACGATCAGCATCTCGCCCTCAGGCGGATCCAACGGATATCCTTGCACCTCGCCTCACCCAGAACACCCCTTCATCACTGCACAGACCCCGATCAGCTGGCGATGTTAACGTGCGCCAGGGCGAAGAAGCTAAACGTGAGCCCCTCCGTCCTCTCGAATTACATGAGAGGAAAGAACAGGGAAATCCAGGAGAGGGTGTTCGGGTTCTTTGAATCCCGGCCCGACCTCCAGACGCCGATTGAGATCTCCAAGGACGAACACCGGGAGCTCTGTATGCGGCAGCTCCTTGCGCTGGTGAGGGAGGCAGGGATTCGTCCGTTCAAGTACGCTCTCGAGGACCCTGCCAAGTACTTTGCAATCTTGGAAGCGGCTGGGAGTGTCGATATGTCGCTCGGCATCAAGTTGGGGGTGCAGTACAGGTAGATTTGTGTGTTTTTGTTGAAAATTGGTGGAGATTCGATATGGGTTTTCTCTTGTTTGACTCGTCGAGCTGAGGTTTTGCTTGATTATATGATCTGGGTTGGCTTTTGTTTTTTGAAGATACTCCATTGTTTGGTAGGTAGGCTGGTTTTGAGTACAGTAAAGGGTGAATTCGAACGATTTTAGTACTGTTTTATATAGCATTCAATGAGGAATTCTTGAAATCCATAGCTTTGAGGTTGTATAAATAATGCTTTGTTTGTTTGGAGTGTTATGCTTATTTAGAATGTATGGTTTGATTGTTTTCCTTTTTGATTAATATGTGGAATTTTCTTGTTAGGATTGCAGGAACGGAATTGTTTTGAATTCTATAGTCCCGGTAGTGGTTGTATGTCTGAAGCTGTTGAATTTGTACAGTGCTCCTTGAGGGCATGTTTGGATTCTGTGTCAAAATGAATTGCAATAACTCAAGTTAATGAGTGGAAATGACCAATAGCTTATTCTCAATCCATTCATAATGACCGAGTAGCCTTCCAATTACAATTTTGATAGTTTCAGGTTCTCGAAATGCATGGAACTGTAAGGAGGGGTTTGGTCGTCATGATGATGGTGCCGCAACCACTTTGGTGATTGCCACTTGATTGAATTGATTTATTACAATCCAATCCCGTTGAGAAATCAAACACATCCTTATTGTACTATTATGCATGCTCCTATTTGGGACTGTTTGATTTTCAGATAGTAGTCTATATGCCCCATAAATGTTTCTGTAATGACTTGAGCATAGTGGGGGAAAAGAAAACTGGGTTTAGTCTATGATACCAAGTTACCCTGTGTTGGTATGTGTGTATGTGCGTGTGGTCATATGGCCTCTCTCATTTCTCTGGTTTGAATATCCCAAGTCACTCACATGTAACAAGGATGTGACTGAGAATGTGTGGAATGAAACATCGAGGAAACAGGACAGTTTCTCCTGGTGTGATCCTACAGAATCTGAACGTTAGATGGCAATAAATCAACCTTTTGCAAGTGAGAAACAAAGAGAAATATCAAACAGAATCTCATCTCACCTCCATTTATTGAAAATCTGATTGTTTCCAGCAATGTTGTCAAAATCGTTATTGTATCACAAATCATAATTTGGGTTAAATTGTATCTAATCACAAATCATATAGTAAATCGTAAGTTTTTAACTTTTTATTTATTTTTTAATTTATGTTTTCCTAAAAATTTGAAGAAAATCCGTAAAAGATAAATAAATCAGAAAAAATTCATTAGATATCCATTTTCCATCCATATGCACCATTACACCTCCATATCATGATTTTGTTAGATGATTCTTGTCTTTCCTATATGTTTCGTTATTCAAGAAATTTACCTTAAAAAAACATACAAGAGTCCTTTAATAATTTATGTTCTTTTTTATCTTTCTCGAGTGTAGAATCACATTGGAAAAGCAGCATTCGGTTGTAAACCGACAAAAAAAAGATAATTTGATTTTTAACCACCATTACCACAATATATATAGGTCAACATGATTGCAATCATCTATAAAAACATTCCAGATAAGTCATACATCAATTTGGTGTTTCAACCAATTAAGAAGTAAAAATGCAAAACAATTTAACGTTGAAGAGGATATCCATTATGTGATCTCTTATAAAGAATAAAATAAAATACTTGACCTCTTCTAAATGATTCTTAGGGCCCATTCTGATACCACCAAATAAGTTACTTTTTCTACTTACAACAGTAGATAAGTAACTTATTTGAGATAAGTTTGGTTTATGATCACAGTTATAAGCAACTTTTTTACTTAAAAGGTACGTAATCACTTCAGCTTAATCAGTAGAAACCAAGATAAACTACTTGAGGTATAAGTAGCTTAAGTAACTTACGATCCAAACGCCCACGTAAAGCCCCCACCAATTTAAAAACATAAAATGAAAGCCAAGTAAAGCTTAAAACAGAAGAGAACAAGTACAATTTGAATAGTAAATGTAGGATTCAAAGCATAGAATTGTAGGGTTCATCTAAAAAGGGATTCAAGGTGGGATTTAAATAGTTTTGCTTGATATTCGACTCAAGTTGTAAATCGTAGATCATAGGATTTTGACAACATTGGTTACTGGTGATCCACAGTCTAACATCATTTCTCTCATCTATTCCGGCATTTTGTCAAATATCTGGGCTGTGCTTCCATGGCTTATCAGTATTAAGTGTCAAGGCCATCTCATGCTTTATATCCCTTCCCATGGATGATCAGATTGGTAGCAATTTTGCATGTCAATGTAAAGCCTTTCTAAACTGTCAGGACATCTGAAAATTGCCAGTTGGTGGCTGGTAAAATCACTTCTGTGAGACATGGGAGTAATGGATCCCCGGAGGGATGAGGATTGCCGGAATCACACCTACCAGAAGAATTCGCAGCTGTAAACAGTTTCTTGATCTCTTTACAAGAAGTTGGACTTCATGGGGAAAAATGAAAAACAAATGCATCCAGATCAGAATTCAGTTTTAGGAGGTGTGATATGGCAGCCTGAGAACATGGTCAACAGCATCCTACCACATAACATTATTGCATACTCATCTTTCTTTCTTACCATGACATGGGTGAGGAGGCTGCTGATACGCCTGATATGACAACTGGAGAACATGGTCAGTAACATCTAACAATGTGACATGATTGCATGCTAATCTTTGTTTGTAGCCATGTCATTAGGCGAGGAGGGTGCTGATATGGCCACTTGAGAATGTGATAAAAACCATGACTTTACGCATAGTCATCTTCATTTGTTGCCATGTCATTAGGTGATAAACCTTGCTGATGTTCAACTGCAGCCAAACTCGAGATGGCTGACATTTGCACGTTCAAAACCTTTTTAAATTAAGAACTGATCATATACAGGCACCTGCATCACTACTTGGTACAGGGCATATTTTAGCCACAAGATTCATTAAAATAATTATTCTTTTATCTCCTCCTTAATGCATCTTGTGGCTAAAAGATGCCCTGTACCACAAGTAGTGGTATGTAGGTGATCAGGTCTTTTTTCAATCTGGCTGATATGGTTTTCCTCACCTGGCTCTCATTTTGATTTTCAAAACCTTACATAAAACCATGTATCTCCCTCCAGCTTAAACCGTACCTGCTCGGCATGAAGACCCAAGTTGTAGGAGTAATCCATTTCTGTAGGCCAATGTTATGCTGTAACTATTCTCCAAAATGACCAGGAGTTTGTCCTCCAAGGTCCTAAATGGTTGTTGTGAGCACTACATGTTTGGATAGCTTTGAATGAGTTGCTCTGAGTGATGTTCAATTATCTTTAGAATTTCTTGTCAAATTTGGATCTTTCAACTGTTCTATGACCGATTTCACCATTACTATTTCACATTATCTTATGCCTTTGCAAATGATCTTTATAGTTAGAAGTGAGTTGATTATATAGTACTTTTTATGCAGTCTTTGGGGAGGCTCAGTGGTTAACTTAGGAACCAAGAAACATATAGATAAGTACTTCAACAAAATTGACAATTTGGAGTATCCTGGTTGTTTCGCTATGACAGAACTCCATCATGGTAAGCTCTTTTACCACCCCAGAGTTCTGAAACTTCAGTGTCTGTGTGATCCTCCATTTGGATATCTCAAATCTATGTTTGTTAGCCTGTTTGGATTGGTGGAATCCAAAAATTAGATTTGGAAAGGAAAATATCACATTGGAGGAAATCTGTGGAAAATAATCATAAATAATATTTTTGTTTAAGTATTTATGATTTTCATAGAAATGCGGATTGGTCAATGGTAAAAAAGTGAGAGCTTTCTTTAGAAAAACATGGAAATCTCCATTCCTTAGGTTTTTTGAGGAAATTGAAATTGCCATTTTTTAAGGAAAACCATGAAAATGGAAATCAATTTCCACAGCTGCTTTTGTTGTTAGAAATGGGAGAAACGTCGCATCTGAGAAAAGCAATTTCTTTTCACGGTAGAAAAGAGGATTCCACCAACCTATGCGGGCCCTAACATCTTTTCCACTATCAGCATGGTTACTTAATTTTCAGTCATGAAATTGAATTTCTATATCATGCTGACTGACTATTGGTCTATTTGGAGAAAAGGATCAAATGTTCAAGGCCTGCAAACAGTCGCCGCCTTCGATCCTGTTACTGATGAGTTCATAATTGACACTCCCAATGACGGCGCCATTAAATGGTGGATAGGTAATGCAGCAGTTCATGGAAAGTTTGCAACAGTTTTCGCAAGGCTCATCTTGCCAAATCACCAAACAAGAGAAGGCACTGATATGGGTATCCATGCCTTCATTGTCCCAATAAGGGACTTGGAGACACATTGTGCGCTTCCTGGGATTGAAATACACGATTGCGGCCACAAGGTTGGCCTGAATGGAGTTGACAATGGAGCACTGAGGTTTCGTTCTGTAAGGATTCCTCGAGATAATCTGCTCAATCGATTTGGAGATGTTTCACGTGATGGAAAATACACGAGCAGCCTCCCATCCATCAATAAAAGATTCGGTGCTACCCTGGGGGAACTCGTTGGAGGAAGGGTTGGAATAGCATATTCTTCCGTCGGTGTCCTGAAGATTGCTGTCACTATTGCTGTCCGGTATTCTCTGCTTCGCCAGCAATTTGGCCCTCCCAAGCAGGCTGAGATCAGTATCCTGGATTACCAATCTCACCAGCACAAGCTCATGCCCATGCTGGCATCAACATATGGCTTTCACTTCGCAACTCAGTATTTGATGGAGAAATATTCCGAGATGAAGAAGTCTCATGATGATCAGGTTGTCGCAGACGTGCATGCTCTCTCCGCCGGCCTCAAGGCCTACGTGACATCATTTACAGCAAAATCTTTGAGCATCTGCCGAGAAGCTTGTGGCGGCCACGGGTATGCTGCCGTTAACCGATTTGGCAGTCTGCGAAACGATCACGACATATTTCAGACATTTGAAGGAGACAACACAGTGCTTCTGCAGCAGGTTGAGACTAACCACCATCCCTTCATCCACCTAGTGTAGGGCTTACAGTTGCTGGGCTGGCTTATCAAGCTGCCATGCTGGAGCCAGCCATGTGCTGGACTTGGGCCTCATTTTTAGGCCCATCAGTTGGGTGCGGACCTGAATATCAATCGCAATTAATAAATGGACAATGCCTGGTCCCAAGTTCAACAGTCATTTCGATCTGGCTGATGTATGACAGTAAATTGTGAGGCCTGAGGCCCAGCTATTATATCCTTGATTATGGAATCGAGCAATTTCTGGTGGGCCCAACTCAGCCTGAGCCTGGCCTATTGCTACCCTCAGTATTCTTCCATTCCAGCACAGTTTGACAGTGAACTTTCAACTTATCATATAGGTTGCAGCTGACCTCTTGAAGCAATACAAAGAAAAATTTCAAGGCGGGACACTCACAGTCACATGGAACTACTTGAGAGAATCGATGGGTTCGTATCTTTCTCAGCCAAATCCAGTAACTGCTCGCTGGGAAGGAGAAGGGCACTTGCGAGATCCTACCTTCCAGCTAGATGCCTTCAGGGTGTGTGTTCTTTGCAACTTATGAAATATATCATTATAGCGGTATGGTAAACGCACAAAATTTCACGTGTCAATATGATTTCCATGTGTACAGTACCGAACATCTCGGTTGCTTCAAAGTGTCGCTGTGCGACTCCGCAAACACACAAAGAATCTTGGTGGTTTTGGTGCATGGAATAGATGCTTAAATCATCTGCTGACGCTTGCAGAGTCCCATATAGAATCCGTGATCCTTGCCAAGTTCATTGAAGCTGTGCAGAGGTACATCTTATTTGTGGTCTCCATTTATTCTCTCCTTTTGTTTTGTTTTGTTTGTTTTGAGTGTAATCAGTCTCCTGCTGCAGCTGTCCTGACGGGAGCACACGTTCTGTCTTGAAGCTTGTATGTGACCTTTATGCCTTGGATCGAATCTGGAATGACATAGGCACCTACCGTAATGTAGATTATGTGGCTCCCAATAAAGCTAAGGTATTGTGATAATTATGAAAATTCGGCAATGTGTCTGGTTTGGTTGGAACTACCAATGTTCAAAAAAAATGCAAAACACATGCAATTGATACGGCTTTCATGTTTTTCTCAAGTTGTTTAATATAAGTTCTAATATTTCTTCCCCCCCCCCCCCCCTTCAGGCAATCCACAAACTCGCAGAATACCTGAGTTTCCAAGTGAAGAACGTTGCAGGTGAACTTATAGATGCATTTGATCTTCCGGATAGCGTCATACGTGCACCAATTGGCATGAAATCAGAAGTGTACACACAATACACCCAGAATGTTGGATTCTAATATCTTGAAGACGGGCTCCCCCACGGTTGTGTTAGAATAACCAAATGCTGAAAGGCTATGTAGGAGTCTTGCAGTCATGTATATGCTTGCTGGAGAGCACATAAAAAGGAGTATACGGGAATTAATTAAAATAAAACCCATATCATATGGCAAACATTACTGAAGGAACTTTCACAATTTGATGCACTGAGAGTTTTACTTCATTGTCAAAGTTTATGTATAATGGACCATTGATCATTGGTTGCATTCCACTTCTTTTGGTGGGCCAGAAGGCACAAATGGCTTATTTGCATTCAACAGCAGCAAATGCTAATGTATGCTTCATTTTCCTTTTTTCATTTATCCCATGTTTGGCTACTTCTTTCATTAGAGACTGGTAAATATCGAAGAAGAAATATAAAATGCTCAGTCCAAATTACTGGTTTTTGAGATCGGGCAGCACTTTGTACAGGTGGGATTTACTTTTCAGTGATCTTGACTGTTCATCTAGTGGGCCTTGCTGGATGGGTGATGCCATCAGATAGTTGGCTGGACATCCAGCGGTTTGTATGCAAGCAGCGAAAAAACAGGAGCAAGGAAGCAATCGCAGGGCTTGTTTGGTAGAGGGGACTTGTGGCTCAATACTCATCCGCCATGGATGGAGACCACAAATAGGTGGAAGCCAATGATGATGGCGATTATGACAACCTATCCATGAGGGAACCCCCCAGATGAAGGGTCTGGAACACTGAATAGTAGGGAGCATCAGCATAAATGCCGCACCAAACATAAGCATGCAAGAGGATGCTGTCCAGACTGAGCATGGGATATTGAGGAGTTTGGTTTGTGATACAGACAACTCATTGGTGAGATGATCAGGGGGCGTTTTGGATTCAAGCTGCTTGGAGCAACCTGCTTGCATTTTGGGTTGCAGCTGCTTGGGTTAGCTTATTCATGGTTTGTCATACCCATCCAAGTTTCATTGGCACGACCTATTTGCGGCAACCAACTTGTCCATGGTTTGTCAAATCAATTTATGCATGGAAACTGTGGACACTCCAAAATATGACAAATTACCAGGATAGCATGTCTTTGTGAAAAAAAAAAAAAAAAACAGGTGGAATAACAATGATAGCTTATTGCTGGTTTGGTTGACAGGGGACGACGCTTCATGTATGTGCGTCACATGTGCCAAATATACAACCATCTAAGCTCATGCACCCCACATGCACATGATGGTAATATGGATTGGAAATGAACATGTTGCCCAGTGGTCCACATTCCACATAAGTATTCAACCAATCCAACAGTGCAGATTCCCAGCGTGGGGGAGATTTCAAGGGCATGCACCTGCTGCTGAACATGGGATTTCCTTCGGTAAAGCCATATTAAAATGAGATAATACCAACCGTGTAGGCAAGAACTAGGTGTTAAAGCAGAACCTTAAAATGACATGGCCTTGTATTTGATCAAACAAAAGAGAAATTTACAACAAATGGAAAATATCAGATTGTACCCAATTTAAATTTTGGGAAAATTTTCTGCACCATAGAAACCCAAGAATTTATTCAAATCCTTCCAGAAAGTTCTTTCCATCCACAAATATCTTACAACCAGCCACCCTTCTTTTAGCTCAGTCTTTCCCTCTTGGACACCACCCATCTAATTGCAGAAAAACCTCAAAACCTCATTCTACCGTTTGTATATGCAACACGGGCTGTCTCGCTTGCCTGCCGGATGTCTTCATACAGTTTTAGCGATGCCTCAGCAAACTTAGTCAGGCGATCAAATGCCCGAGTCAAGCTCGCTTGTAAGCTGCTTAAGTTCGAAAGTCGGTTGCATTTCTCCTCATCCTCTCTCCTCCCTGACCCTCTGTTGCTGTCCATGTCATTTGGCTCCTCTTTCTTTTGCTGTTCCTCCAACCGCTGCCCAAACGAACCATGTAAATTGGATACAATGCCCTTGATGGCATCGGAGAGTTCTTCATATGGTAGGGCTTTGATACCAGCCAACCAATCACGGCAGAGAACAAATATAGGTGGGGCCAGAACTCGGCGGGGGGAGAAGGCCATCCTCCTCCCCCATGACCGTTCTTGGGATGGTAAGATGCAGTTTTGGAGCCAGCTGTTTAGAGCTTCAACATAGGATTTGTGGGCACCGATCCAATCCACAAAGCTAGACCCAAAGCTCTCGATCTCGTGCTGAAGATGGACTACAACCTGCCTGTGCGACTCACTCTGGGATGCTGTAGTCGAGCTCCTTGCATGGTAGGCTAGTGTGATGGTGATGTACTGCGTGTGATGGCATTCGAGCATTGCTTTCCACATCCGGATCGATCTGCAGAGGACCAGCATTCATGAATCATGATACTGCTGTAATCGGATCCTTGAATTTGCAATCAGATGAGCATGTAAAAGACTGCATTGAAACGTCACTAGCTAACAACCCATTTATGCTCTGACAACAACTTTCTAATAAGATGAGGGCTTCACTACATATCGGTGCAAGTTTCCTCAACGTATGGGTACAAGCATTCCATTCCAAGCAGTCCATGTCCATTCCAAGAGACCATGGCAGGGTCAATCTCATATCATTAGAAGAAACACAGATGGGGAATTTGCTGCCCGGTTGATTGGAATGTTTAGGTTCGCGCTCACCCGGAAATGAACAGGGCTGACATGCAGGATTCTGACCATTTGGAGCCATAGTTCAATGAACCAAACAACCAAATGGTACAATGGATGCCCCCAAAACCTTCCCGATTGGAATATCCTGACCTTTCGATCAATGGTCTATAAACAGAGTAAATGATTAATAATAATTTAAAAAAAAAAAAAAAAACAGAAAACAGTCCAAAAATCAAAAGGGTTGGGATCTTTCAATCTGAAAGCTATTTGGGGCATCCCTATATAGTGGGACGCATCAGATAAATGGTTTTCATCACCAAACTATAGGCCCAACGGGCATGAAATCCTGTGCTTCAGCAAACGACACTCTTGCTGGTAAGCAGGACCTACAAGACTTCCGATGGTAAAGTTCCTCTACAGGATATAATTCAGAAATGTTGAACAGCTTTTACGATACGGAACTACATGCAGAATCAAGCAAATAAAATCTGTCATCTCTCTTCAATAATACATAACTGCAATGGTATGAGATGCATTTCACTGTTAACAGATCATTCAGATTTCAGCCAAAAGATGCATAGCATCCAACATCTGTACAAGGACGCAAAAGATTGAGAGAAAAACCAAAATGGATCTACCAAGCTTATTCAATGAATAAAGCACTCAAAATGGTCTGCAAGAGATATAGACACTGACCCTTGAATCAGCTCTACAAGCTGTGGTTGCAGTTCATCATCCCTCAACTTTTCAATCCGCTTCGCTATTGAATCAACTGCATGAATGGATACTTTTATTCGTGAATGTAGATCCTTCACAATAGCTCGAGTTTTGTCAATCACGTGAGTACTCAGATCCCGAGCAAATTGATGCCTCAGAAGGTTACATTTCTGATCGTAGTCCTTCCTAATAGACTCACTGGCCTGCAGCAGTTGAAGAATAAATTGCAGCCATGATTAGTATTTATGTTATCAGCCAACGGACCATAGGTAACTGCTCCAAAAAAGTACATGGAAATCAAGAAGCTTGAGAACCAAAAGAAAATGTTTCAAACATACGTCATGCTTCATTCATTCATCATCATCAACCAAGCCTTTCGCCCAGCAGTTTTGAGTCAGATTTTAAATGGTGAGTTGTAAGAACTTCTATGCTAAGTTGACCACTGGAAATCGCCCTTCCTCTTTTACCCAGGCTCTGGAAGCAAATTGGCAGCAGCTCGCATTGACAGCACTTGCACGCCAACAAGGTACCACCCAGTGCTAAACCCGAGTCCGACAAATGCCCGTAGCCCCAGAAGGACAAGCAAAAAAGGAGGGTCATGAAAGACACCTGACATACCACTGAGCACAAGGCACACACGCACAGATGGAGTTCATGTACCACCATCACCATCGTACCAAAATTGCAAAGGACATGCTATAGTTTGGTTGCAAAGACCAGCACAGAGCCCACTGACACCAGTGTTTGAAACATCAGTATAACGTTACGTATTGCACCCTTGGGATACAGATATGTTTCGATTATCACACGGGATATATCGTTTGTATCGGGTTACTTATCGCACTTTTTGGGAAAAATCGGAAAATTGATTGAATTTTTCAATGAAACTTTAGGGATTGTTAAAAAAGACCTTAATGCACACTTTTAAATCATAACATCTCAGAAAAGAAGTGCCCATAATAGGTTTCCTTTGTATAGGTCCTAAGCTATGCGTTGTTTGATTAAACTAATGCAACTATATTTAAATTGAATGCATAACATTTAGAGTGTATGTGATTATCATTTCATCAAACACTCCTAAATACCTCGAAATTAGTCTCATAGCTGGTTGAAGGGAAATTTTAATTTTAATTTAATTTTTTTAAAAAAATTAGAAAATGATTTTTATTTTTCAAAAATTGACAAGGACTTAACAAATCAGTAGATCAACCCTCATACATGCTTGATTTCATGTTTGGAGTGCAACATTGCAAGCAATTTGGGAGAAATTGGGGAAATTTTGAATATTCCCTAATTTTTCCCAAATCGGATCATCTACACTCAAATTTCGAAATTAGAGTATGTGATGATCATTTCATCAAATACTCCTAAACACTTTGAAATTACTCTCAATTGATAGCTGATTGAAGGAAATTTTCGAAAAAAAGCATAGTGAACATGAAGAACCAATGGATATTGAAATCAAAGCTCAAACTCCATGATTTTTCATGCAAAACATGAAGAACCAATGGATTTATAACCATTTGACATTGTTTTAACATAATTTCAACAAAAAATCAGAAATTGAAAATGCTCACCGGATCAAACATGTGGGATATATCGGCACTACCTGTGCATTTCGTATCGCACAGGTGGGATACAAGATATATTGTAGGATATATTGGTCGATATCGTTGATATTTAAAACATTGACTGACACAAGATGGCAATGTAATGGTTCGCTCAACGTCTGAAATTCTTGTTTGGTGCAATGCCACTTTATGTTAGGTTTCCAATACTATTAGTATCACACAAAAAGGGAAACTCCAGGTTGATCTAAAATTCATCCATAAAAATGTGTTCTTATCAAAGATCAGAATGCAGTAATCAATAATAATGCAAAATCCATGTAGTGAGCATAACATGGCTTGTAAAGCCAGAAAATGGCAACCAAATGCCCATGGAAACAGAAAGCTCAAGAAGGATGACTGTCAAGTAATGTATAAGAAAACATGAAGCTGAGCTTTAGAAATTGCATACGAAACAAATGACGTATACGAAACAAGTGCAAAAGACTTCTCTTTCATTTTGCATTTTTTATTTTGCATTTTTTCCAGGTTCCTCATACAATTACCCTTGTAATTTCAAGGTACTTGAGTGTCCGCAATGACAACATGCAAGGCTAGTAGCTTGAGAGCTAGATCATATCATGGAGAAGATACAAAGAGGTTAATGTGGAAGGTCGGAATGCAGGAAATTTCCTGGTGGTACCAAGATGCGAATGTGGCAAGATATCTTTTAAAAAAGAAGAAGAAGAAGAAGTTTCCTGGTGGTACCAAGATGCGAATGTGGCAAGATATCTTAAAAAAGAAGAAGAAGAAGAAGAAGAAGAAGAAGAAGAAGAAGATTTTCAGTCAATCCATTTGTTTTTCTTTCTTCACTTAAAATATTTCCACTATTCGAGTTCTTGCATTTAAGGAAATTTTTGTATCTAATCTAGCAATACTATTACCATGGCGAGGATATGGGTAAGATATGCCTTCTTCAAGAATGAAAAAGGGATCTCCAAATTGGATCGTAGTAGAGATGAGAGACTGAAAAAATAAGGAAAAAAAAAAAACCTAATCCATGGCAGAGGATTAAGTTGAATATGGAGGTGTAGTGATGGAGGTAATGAGATTTAGCCACCTAACAATTCAAAAGACACTACCAAGTTATTTATTGAATCACAAACGCCATTAGTTAGGAGCCTTTTTCTTGTTGTTTCATTTTAGTGGTGAAGGTGATGCGCTTGAAAGATTGAACTTTGACAATTGCTGACTTACAAGGATGGGAAGGAAGAGATGATTCTAGCTGTCCTCTGAAACATCCAATCATCTAACAAGTATTGCAGGATACAGGATATACTTTAGGTAGGATACAAGAGATGTCATGTACCATCATAGATTTTTCCATATACCATCTATCATCCTCCTTATTCTTTTCTTGCTATCATAAAGTTGTCATTGTCGTCGTCATCAACATCTAAGCATTATCCCAATTAATTGCGGTCAGCAACATGAATCCTGTTCCGCCATTCCACTCTATCAAGGGCCATAGCTTTAGTTAGACTATAGGTCATCAAATCTTTTCTTACGACCTCCATACATGTCCTTTTGGGCCTTCCCCTTGCCTTTTTAGAGCCTTCAAATTGTCCAACTCACTTCTAACCGGAGTGGTACTTGGTCTCCATTACATATAACCAAACCATCTTAGTCTACTTCCCCTCATCTTATTACTTACTGTTGCTACTCCCAAGTTCCCTCGAATACATTCATTTCTACTTCTATCCTTCCTCATCTTGCTCATCCATCTCAACATCCTCAATTCAGCTACATTCATCCTATGAACATGTTGTTCCTTAACTGCCCAACATTTTGTCCCATAAAGCATGGCCAATTTATCATAAAGTCATTCCATGTAAAATTCTTAAATTAATTGAACTAAGTGAATCCTGTTAACAGGTTCTACATCAAAAAAAATACATTGTAACTACAAACATTCCATATGTGTTCCCAATTTATAATTGGTGATTAAAATGCGGACTCCAATTGCATTTTGGATGTAACATAAATGCACTAGAAAAACAAGATCAAAATATGCTTTATATGAAAGGAGTAACTCTAATACCTTCACTTCATCATACAGCTTTCTTTCCCACGCATACAATCTCTCCAAAGTAGAGGAATGTCTCCCTGAAATCATGCAGAACTCTTCAACAAAATCGCTGCCACTGTCATCGATGTCATCTCTTGATGCAGCAAGAGGATTCTTAGACGATGATGATTGGGACGATGTTGATCGATTCCATGTTATAACCTTTGTCACATGTTGGGGAGGTTCTACATAGATATTGAGATTTGGGATATAAGTCATTTCCAGGGATATATAAAACCATAAGCTTTATCGAAAAAGAACACGACTGCCCATTTATATATTTAAGAAATCAAAGATTGCTGTCCAATGAAATATCAAAATTTGGAAGACTGGAATGCTTACTGAGGCAAACCAACTTACCATGAGGAACAAGCTCAGACTCCCCCTTGCAACAAACTAGGTGGCAAGCAGCAAGAAATATGGATCCAGTGGATCTCCCTAAGGATCAGAAAAACCATGCAATGAGCTTTTCACCAAAAGATTCATGACTTCAAACAAAACAAAATTCAAGCCGAAGGAAAATGATAGTTTTCGAAAGAGGAATGATTGCCTACAAGTTGTAGGTTCATACATGCCAACTTGGTCATGTCTGTACCACATCCGAGCCATGCATGTAGTGGGCCTCACCATGAAGATCACCTGGTGAAAAAAAAAGGATGGTCCACTCATCAGGTGGGTCACCCTGCCAAAAAAAAAAGAGATGATTTATATCACAAGCCAACAGTCTTATTTAACAAGCATGTGGTCCACCTGATAAGTTGACCAGCCTTATTCTTGCAGCAGATGATATCATGGCGGGGGCACACCTTATACATGGCTTGGATGTTGTACTCTAGCAACATGTTGGCATGCGTGATAGGTTGCATATTAGGCTAACCTACAAAAGGTTGTAGGTGGTCCATCCTCTTCTCCAAATTCTCAGTAAGCAGTGCAATGATTCCTTAAAAATCTCTTATAAGCAAACATAAGAATCAACACCCAAGAGGCCGCCTACATTATCAAACAAGATTTCAAAATTTTATGGATTACCTTTTGTCTCCGAACAGCTTAACTGAATTTTGTTTGCCTCTAGCATTCTTGAGACAGCCTTGCCAGAGTCTGAGGCTCTGAGAAAACAATGCTCAATGTCCTTTATACTCGATAAGAAATCTTTAGCTCTGTGGGTAATGAACTCGGAAGGATCTTCTCTTTCTGCAGAGACTTCTTTCTCGGGCCCTTTCTTCTCCTCCCTCTTGGAATTGCATTGCTCAGACAAGGCGTTTCCAGCCAAAGTTTCAACTGGTCCATTTGCAATGAGATCAACCTTGGGCATCTTCCTCTCACCAACCTGTGTTTGTTTTAGGTCTCCGGATCTCTCAGATGCAAAACCATTGAAGGAATTAGCAGTTGACATCATCAATCTACCACTACTTTTACCGCGAGCAGCTTGATTACTGGAAGATTCATGAGCCCTTGGTTCAAATTCTGGACTGATCGACCCTATAAAGATATCATCATTTCCCTTTAAACCAACCTTTTCCCACTTTCCTACTTCCATAAAGGGACTGCCTTCTTCTTCCCTGAACTGTCTCAGATTCATCAAATTATCAAAATTTTGGCCGTACGCATTTTCACTGTGGAATCTGTGGTTCTGTGTTGAACCAACAGGGTCGAAAAAATCCCAAGAACCAATTTCTGGAGGTGGAGGCGGCGGTGGTGGGAAGCTCAATGACTCATCTTCAATGAAGCGATTCAAGGACGGATCCATCCTAACCGTCACAGCAGTACTTCCACCCAATCTCATATAACTGGTGGTGGAGATACGCGGAGAAAAGGGGCTTTCATTGTGTAATGGTGAATCAATCATTTCGGCATTGTGAGAATGAGATGGTGATGGGTACGAAGAATGTGAAGGGGTTTTGTCCACTTCTGTCGCAGAAGTAGACAATGACGACTCTATCAAAACCTCTGCCTCGGCAAACCGTCGGAGAGCGATTCCGATGCTTCGGAGGGATTGAATATAACAAAGATGGGCAGCAGCAAGAGCATACCTTGAATCTATCGCTTGTTTGATGAATTTCTTCCGTTCTTTACAGAGACGAAGAGCTTCACTCTTTTCGGCCTTTGAGTTCGAACAACCCATTTCCCGATAGAGCTCTCTAACAAAGAAAAGAACTTCAAGAAACCTCCATTCTCAAAATTCCATCAGCACCCATCCTCGGAAAACCAGTTATTCTTCTCTCCTCTCCCAACCCTCTAGACAAAGAAAACAACCCGTCTCCACTTCAAAATATCGGAGTCTCTCCCCGAATTCGAAAACCCACTTCAGAAAACGTCATTTCCAACGATTCCATAGAACCCACATCAAATAAGCTAGTAGATTCCGCTTTTCCCCAAACCCCTTTTTTCCTCAACCAACAGCAGCTCTCCTCCACCTGGAAACTTCTGAGATTCTCTACAAAGACCAAAACCCACTTCAGAAAACCCTTATTACTGTCGGCACTTCCGCGGCTCCCACCTCCTCTGTTTCCTTCCAAATCAAAAACCCACTTGGAGAAGCCTCCGTTTCCGGAAACCCAAAAACACCAACGGGAAACGACCTCGTATGTCACTCCCCTTTACAAGCACTCGTCTTCTGAGAGCACTCGCAGCTGTGGAAACCACATTTCACGGAAAGGCATGAAAAGGAAAGGAAGGAGGTGAGAGAGAGGGAGAGAACAGCTGGGGGGCATGAAACCAGCTATCCTAAAATGGATTTATCCGATGGACGAAGAAAACGAAATGGGTTTCTGCAAAAGACTCTCTTTTCGGGATAGAAACGAGAGAGATTGGCAGAGTGGCCGAATAAAATGATGAAAAGGAGGGGATGAGGAAAAAAAAAAAAAAGAAGAAGAAGAAAAGAGAGAGAGAGAGAGAGAGAGAGCCAAATGTCAAAAAAAAATCGGAAAAGAAAAGAAGAGGAATCTATTGCTACAGAGCCTCGTAATGTGTGAAAATTGGGGATTAGATATCATTCACAAATTCAATAGAGAGAGTAGGAACGGGAAAAGCAAAACCATTTTCTGTGCTTTTGCTAGAGAGGGGGGAAAAACAAAAACCATTCTCTATCTCTCTCCCAGTGGTTTTGCTCTGTTTTTATTTTCTTATGTCTTTCTGTTTCTGGGAGAGCATTGAAGCAGGGAAATCCACCTCCAGATACCTGTCAGATGAACGCCTGTTCTTTCATGCTATTTTTTAATGACGGAAATACCCCCTGGTTCCCCGAGATATGCTGTAACGGCTCTCCGTGAATCCGGTTTTTCCGGGAAATGGTTTGAGTGTTAGGTGCGGCACTGAACGTGGGCCACCTTGATGTATTTGTAGTATATCCACACCGTCCATCCTTTTTCCAGATGATTTTCGGGCATAAGAAAAATAACGAAGCTGATCTAAATCTAAGGTGGACCAAACTATGCCAAAAAGTGGTGATTGACCGTTAAAATCTTCTAATGGACCACAAAAGTTTTGGATCAAGTTAGTATTATTATTTTTTATTTTTTATTTTATTTTTTTACTTCATCCAGTCTATGGTCATATCAACAGATTGGATGGCAAATAAACATTATTTTGAAACCTTTGAAGTTCTCAATGCTCGTCCAATCACTAATGTTTTTTGTAGTGTGGTCCACGTGAGATTTATTTCTGCTTCATTTTTAAAGCTCATATCCTAAGATGACCTAGAAAATCGGAAGGACAGCTTGCAATACATCTGGGTGGGCCCTACAGTCAGGGCCGCACCATGTCAAGTGAGGCCCGGCCCGGGTCTCGCTCTACCTGAGAAGGATGGCTACTTGCAGTCGTGCCCGAGTCGCAGCGCACGCCCAGGTGGGCAAGATACCGTAGCCTCAGCTGGTGGGACCCGATTTTGAATATCATCTTGCCTAACAGTCAGGTAGCAAAATTTTCGGGTCGGACACAATTGGGATTAATCTGGACCGTTAGTTTATCATTTTTGGCCGTTGATTTTAATACAATAAGGGGTGCCACTCGCACAGGCTTGATAAATTTGCTAATGTCGGTGGATACGGGAAGAAATATCTGACCTATGTAATCGGACGTGGATTCAGGTTTCGGTTGGCTTCCCTTTAGAAGCGGGGTCGGGTTATGAACTCGGGAACTTATCGGGTACCATGCAGATCATTTATCCGATGGTCCCTGAATGAGGAAGGAACGTTTGTACTTCCTATATACGTGACCTTTATTTACCATTTAATTACATGAACACTTAATATCAACTCAAATCAAATCCTCGTTGAATCCGGTTCCTCTGCTTGTCATAAGCAAAATTTTCAAATATGATAATTGGTTCATATGATTATTGATGTCTTCAACACTATTGTATTACTTATGATAAATATATATATATATATATTTGAAATTTTTTTGCTTATGACAGGAAGAGTATCCCGAGTCATCCGAATCAGACCAGCTAGACACGAATCCATGACCATATCCATACCCAACGAGCTGGTCATTGAATCTAGTGGGTAGTGCCACTTTCTTCAGTATTTTAATCAACGGGTAAAGCGTAGATGTTCAAATGAATATAGTGGCATGGATCTGGTGGTGGGACCCAGTGAATTTCCCTATTTTAGGTCTTGAGTATCCCACTAGCTGTACAAAAGTACAAACTACATAAGGGATGCACACCTTTTCAAAGTAAGAATATACAACTTTTTGTTTCTATATTTATTTTTTTATTGGTTAACAGGGAGAGACGTGGATTGCGTCCTACCCCCGCACGTCTCTAGCACCGAACGGGCAGTTCTGTGGGCGGGCCCACTGTGATGTATCGGTTTATCCACGCCGTTCATCCCTCTTCTAAGGATGATTTTAAGGTAAAATAACAAAAATGAGTCAGATCCAACGCTCAAGTGGACCACACCAAATAATAATCTTAGTTGCATTAGATGTACAAAGCATTAAATGCCGGTTGCATTAAATGTAAGGGTCATCTGTGGTGTGGTCTACTTTAACGTTGGATCTCACTTATTTTTG
Source organism: Magnolia sinica (assembly GCF_029962835.1). NCBI lineage: Eukaryota > Viridiplantae > Streptophyta > Magnoliopsida > Magnoliales > Magnoliaceae > Magnolia > Magnolia sinica. The sequence continues at coordinate 5,457,524 of NC_080576.1, read as the reverse complement.
TTATTATACCTTAAAATGATCTAAGAGGAGGGATGAACGGCGTGGATAAACCGATACATCACAGTGGGCCCACCCACGGAACTGCCCGTTCGGGCCAGAGACGGGCTAGGGTAGGACGCAATCCGCGTCCAACGGGGGGATGCAATTCACTTATAATATGGAGGTGTCAGTTGTTTTCAAAACAAAAAATAATTCACTCCTGGTGTACTGCACACGTGCTAGAGATCCGGGCCATTTATCATGCAGAGCTTAATATGAACAGGCCATACGCCAAAAATCAGGAGAATCCACTTATTAAATGAGTCCCGCATTTATGTTGAGGTTTTAACTGTTGAACGTTTTTCCCTAACCGCCCATTTTTTGTCAGTTAAGTTCGACCTTCCTTAATAGCAATCCAACATTAATTTTGGTTCTCCATACCAATGGCTTATCCTACCTGATGAACGGTCCAGATCTCCGACCCCACTTTCCACACGAACGAATCTCTCAGACGTATTCTTCCCATACACGTGAGGAGCAACTTACTGAAGAATGTGTTGCTCGCTTTAGTGGTCCTCTCTCCGAGGACCAGGGCCGTCCATTGGCTGCTAAAGCGGGCGTCCAGGATGCATCGCTTTTTAGCGTTGGGCCCCTTTCTTCCATTTTCTAGAAGCTACAAATGGCTTCGGCCACGCCCAATGTTTTACTTCCATAAGAGATTAGACCCGGATTTGCCTGAGGGACTGAAATCGGGCCTGAGATTAGATCCGACACAAAACCACCGTAAACGGGCCCATATGTGGTCCCGGACCAGTCATGACAGAACATTAAACACAAAGCCAGTCCATTTATATATTGGCGACTCAATATAGGTCCATGCCTGGAACAAGCCCGATCGGCAACCCGAACCCGGCTCCGTATATCAACCGTTACCCGCATAAACATAGGTTTTCTCAATTATGACAAGTGGGCCCATGTTTAAAAATCTAGACCGTTAGGCTGTTGTGTCCCTCTTTGGCTACTGGTATGCCAATAAATATTATTCACAGGATAATCTCGACCATTCCATTTGTAGCCTAAAGACAGACAGTTAAGAAGATAAATGCAAGAAAGGTTCACGGCCAACTGAAAATATCTTAATATTGGCCTTTGAAATCTTTCCATACGGGAGATTGTTTGAGCATTCTCAATCCATGCTGGGAATCAGTAGATCAACGGTCTGGATCCCTGTACAATGGGCCTCACTTTATGAATCGAAACCCGGAGTATACTTAGCAAAAGTGAGAACCACGCCTCATATATTTCCTTTGGTACGAAAAGTGTACAGTTTCACGGTTTCACTGACCAGCAAACGCTCCGGAGTATCAATGGTGTGTCGTGGACAGGACAGCTCTCTTGAATCGGACGGTTATCAGCTTACTATGATAACTGATATGCAATAACGCGCTTTTGATGAATGGACCAGCCACGCTGAGTGACTTCCATTGCATGATGAGTGGACCATCTGTTGATGCAAAGAGGCATGGACGGTTCAAATTCAGGTACGTGTCAAGGACATGTTTATCAAGTCAGGAAGCTACGGATATTGGCTTCGATAAAATAGGACCGTATATAGAACAGGTGCACTCGCGCGAGGACTGGAGTCGTAAGAGGATTTCGCTCCTACACGCAAGTACACTTTACAACCTGCAGATGTACTGAAGAAGAGGTTTGCCGGAATACCTCCGGACTATTACAATAAAGATGCGTCGAGACAATATCCGTTGGATCTGGAGCCATCTGCCCATCTGTTATCCAAGCTGCTAACGAGTACAACCTAGAAGGTGGCTGCTAAAAAATCTTCAAAGATTGGAAAATCTTAGACTTTTAATTTTAAATAAATGGCCCACAGAGCAACGGTCAATATTCATAAGAAAATGTTAAATAATGAAACTGCTTATGTATTCCATCTATGTTGAGGCCATTCTCGTAAACGGTTTAGATCACGCCAACACAACTCCAGATCCAAGTATTGTAATCAGCCAGATGCATTTCAGCAAACCTAAAGAATCATGATATTTGCAGTCGCGCGTCACCAAACACAAGTTCCCCACACGTGATGAAAAGTTGCACTCACATTCATCAGCTTCTTTGTACATGTGTGGCCCGTGTGATGAGGTAACCGACTGGATTTTTTAGCCAAGGAATAGCACGCATTGTGGGGTCCTTATGAACGGCCTGGATCTCAAGCAAGTCATGCCACGTCGGCATACACGGGATGCGTAGGTGTTGTATGTGCAACCAGGGGACCACCAGTCACACGTGCCAATTGGACACATCTGTGGGAGATCCAAGTCACTCATTGCCCCCATCCCACTTAGATGGTCCGGCTAAAAGATCAAGCTAGTCCACAAGATTCGCCGATGGGCCCATCTCCGTCGTGGGATCCGCTGATGAGCTGCGTCGATCTTGCAAACGTTGCAGTAGATATGTCTCCCCATATTTATCACAGAAAAAAAAAAAAAAAAACAAAAAGAGCATGGCAAGTTGAATAAGCAATGAGGTCCATCAATCTGGTGGGCCCCACTAACAGCTTATATATGTTAAAAATAAAAATTAAGAGACAGTCTTATTGATTATTTTCTTTTTACAACTAATTATTTTCTTATTTCTTGATTACTTTTATTTTTACTCCACCGTTATTTTAATTGCCACCTATATGCAGATAAAATATCTAACAACTTCATTTTCTTCCTTATTGATAATTCAAGGTCAGGCGACAATTCACATTGACAGGGATATAGTCAAGTGATTAAATTAAGAGTTGGTATGTTTTGTACCATCATATAAAAGGTTTAGATCACCGAAAGACAGCCCATATTTTAATGGCTACAACCCTAACCAAAGGTACAATAATAGAGATCTCCAACAAACTTTTTCTTTTTTTCATCAAAATAATAATAATAATAATAATAATAATAAAATGATAGAGAGGAGAAAGCATGGTCAATCCTATACGGAAAGAAAAACCCCAGATCAGGCACTATGATGGCGTTACTTGAAGTTCAATAAAAATAAACAAATAAATAAATAAATAAAAATCAGATATATTATGAGTAACATGAGTATGCCTTGGATCATGGTCTAATAATTGAAGAGGTCACGGTTGTTAATTAAAATTAGATAGTTTGAAAAAGAAAAGATCAGTAATCCAAACTCAACATATGTGAGTGGCTTATATGACAAGCATGCTATCCTAACTTTTGATACATTGAATGTTTACAATGCATTATAATTAATCAACCATTTGTCATGTAGCTTGGGAATAATCACAAGTGAAAATGTCAAAATTTATATTAATTTTAAAATTTTCAAGAATGGAATTACCTCAAATGCATAAATATGACCGTCTTTTTCATTTCACGAAAACATACTTAGAAATGAAGAAAGGCTTACAAAGAAGTTTATTATTAACCATATGGGAAGAGAACACTATATGTACTAGGGATTTTTAAATTATATGGAGTACAATATTTAAAAAGAGAAATTTTTATATAGGAAATGGGTTGGAGAGGAGAGATGAGTACCTTAAGCCAAAGATCTATACCTATATTCATATCCTTATTTATTAGAGAAATCGTAATTCGATATCAACCCTAATATCTTTTGGGTTATGGTGATAGTGAGGTGTGCTAAAGTACCACAATCTCTCGTAATAAGAAAATCCATTATGTAATAAGTTTTATATACTTACATATACACATATGCTTTAATTCTTATAGCCATAACTCTATATTTGAACGTTTGTATATGATTAAGTTAGTGGTTGAGATCCTATTGTCATTTCTATAACTAAGAGGGTCTCAGCCACTAAGTTAATCATTTACTTATTGTGTGTGAGCCTCTGAGATTATAAATTTTACTAAGAAATGACATTGCACCAAATTTAAAAGTAGACCATTGGAGATTTATTCCAAATTTCCTCCATTTATCCTAGGCTATTGATATGATTATACTCAATCAGACATATTTGATCCAATGTGTACTCTGATCATGATGTATGCTCATTTACTTTTGAGAATAAATAAAGTTTTATCTTAACAAAATTAACTGTTCAAAGCCCATTAAAAATACAACAATATATAAATATATGTTTTTAATAGTTTGTAATAAAATTCAATTGTTTATTTGAGACAGTACTTCAAATAAGTCTCATGTGTATCGTCACCACCTTATGATCATTAATGATTTTCTTCTATTTCATCTCGTGACTCAAACTTGATTTAGCTTCTTCCGTGATGTACTTCTAACTTGACCAAATATGTGCGCATGGCTTAGATAACATATACTAAAGAGGCATCACATTATTACGATTTTATCATATAGAGTAATAAGAACATATAAGTCACCTATGAGACTAACATACTTGCTTATATGGTGTGCCTAACCACGTTAAGCCTAGATTACAAACTAAAGTCTAATCCATAACTTAGGTGGGATACATAAAAGAGAACAATAAAGAAAATTGGAAAAGATGATGTCAATTATATGTTAGAATATGGTTTCCAATGTCTTTTATATACCATCGAAATCACTACATGTGGTTTGTCTAGTTTGAATTTTGGATGAGGAGATTAGCATGGTTTACAATAAACATATAGTGGTGTACCACATTCACGGTTTAGATTCAATGTACACATTGTTGGGGGTTCCAGCCTGCCCAATCATACATGCATGTGAATAAAACCCCATGATCATTTAGAAACCTTTCATAAGCACCTCCCGTTAGGCCATGGTTAGCAAATTTTTGTTTTAAATTTCATATTTTTTAATACTTGTATAATTGATCTAACGTATAGAGCTCCATGTATTTCAGAAAATATGGAAAAATAAATAAATAAATCATTTTTTAGAGACATTGGATTAACATTTTCAATAAAACACATTTATTTAAAAAAAAAAAAAACATCTTGGTGAAATTTCTAGTAGAGAAAGATTAATTTATACGAGGAATACTTGAAAGAATGGTTTTGAGATAAGTAAATAACACTAATTTACTATCCACATACATTATTGTTGATGTAGAAATATAAATAGCCTTCTACGTACCCTTGTGTACTTGCAGACAGGCAAAGGAGACCCTGGCTAATGCATGCATGGGACTCTCCAATGCCTAAATCAGGTAGGAAATCTGGGTCTAGTCGATTAATGAGTTTTAGGCTAGAAATTGTGCATACATCCTATCATTAAAAGATGACTCTATTTATAGTTGAGGAGAGGTGGTAACGCAGATGAGATATCTCTATTTAGTAGGTGCGTATTGTAGAGAGATTCAAATTCCGAGTATGCCATAAATATTCTTTGAGATCTTTAGCTGAGATCTTGGAGAGATCCGTGTTACAGTGTTCTTTCGAGATTTTCGGCTGGGATCTCGGGTAAGGCCGATTTGGAGTAAGCTTGAAACTTTCGAGGGTGATACTTTGCCGATCCAAGGTTGTGCCGACCTAAAGTTGTTGTCATTTTGGGATTGTGTTGTCATGGGGTTGTGATGACCTGGTTGCTTTGTAAAGGACGGTCGAGGCTCAGCCGACCTTGGGCTTCCCAACCTATTCTCGACGGTGGTCATGAGGCTGAGTCCAAGCTAATTCCTTAGTCGGAAGTGATTTTTAACCGATTCAGCCATTTGATTGGACTTGCTTAGCCCCTCTGACCTGACCTTCTATAGGTAGACCCATTTTTCCCATAATAATTATTATCCATGCAAATAGAAATTCTATTAATTTTAATTAAAGTTGTCTATATATATATATATATATATATATATATATATATATATATATATATATATTATTGTAACGTCCCGGATTTTCACTGTTTTAGATTTTCAAAATTCCTTAAAATTTTTTCTATTAATTAACTTATAATATCACTTAATGACCATTAACACTCAATGTTAGTTTATACAAGGGTGTACCAGTAAAGAACTGCACAAGTCTGATTAATCAACCGTAGAAAGCTAATGAATCCGCCCGATCACTTGAACATTAGGTGTAGTGTAACGTCCCGCCCAACCATAATAGTGTCCTAGGGCGTCCACGTAGGATTTGACACATGACCGTTTGTTTAAGCCACTCATAGTGAGGTATCACAAATAAATTAGACCAAGATTAGCCCAATTGAATAGACCAGACGAGCCTTAATAGAACCTGGTGCGGGCCTCTAAGGCAGATGACCGTTTACACTTAGCGACAGCCCGTGCAGGCTATACCGCAACACGGGAAGGTCAAAAAATTATAAAAATTTAGGAGAGCATAGATCTCACTAGACTTGGAGACCATCGCGGACCACAGACCCAGTGGACACCCAGAAGTGGAATCTGACACTTGCCAGATGCGCCCCACGAATGCCAGAATTGGAATCTGGCATGTGTAAATAAAACTGAAATGTAAGACATTTCAGTCGTTGAATTTCTTCATAATTTACGATGAGGGTCTAACGTATTTTTCTACACCCGCTCACAAAAATCTGGGACCCGATCGTGAAACGGTGACCGTTGATCGCAAATCGGACTGTTGCGGTAAAACCTCACATCCGTTTGCCCTCAAATTTTACATTGCCCTTCATCAGGCCATGAAGCACTTATTCTATAAATTTCGTGACCAGGGACCCATCAGAGCAACCCCGTTACTCTTTTAGCCTTAAGCCAATGGCTTAGAGTAATCATGACCAAATTGTCACTTTCACTAGTTATAAATAGACCACACTATGAACATAGTTAATCCAAACCCTAATCATTGCCCTCGAGAAATCTCAATACCTAATTCATTCCAAAAAATGCCCTGATTTTTCGAACAAGCTCTAGACCGCTCGTTGGTGGGCCACTAGTTTCAAAACTATAGAATAATGTCCGTCTCATTGGGCTTGTCGTCCATCGCGGGAGTCCGACCTGGGTACTGCCCAGAACCGCTCAACTTGAGTTAAAGGACGAGTGCATGAGAATTGCAAATACCTCAAAGAAAGGAGCTAGAACTTAAGTGAATTGGGTCATCCACTCTTATGCAAAGTTGAGGATTTCGGACCATCGGTTTACGACCAAAATTCACACATAGAGTGAGGATATTTCCCTACTCATATCTGTATAGCCGCGGCCCCGATCGACCATCGGTGACTGTTGAATGGACTTCTCATCATATTTGTCGATCGGTGCATCCAAATGGAGGGCTGATCATATCCATAAGTAGATCATCATTAGGGCTAATTATCTTACGGTGTATATTGACTTGTACACTCCATAGTAGGCCCTAGAGCTTAGAAAGACCCTTCCATAGGTCTAGTGTAGTAAAAACCCAACACTTGAGGCCATTTCCACCAAATTTGCCATTATAAAAGGTCCTCATTTGGGCACCCCCTCTCCCCATACGATTTTGCCGTATAAGAGAGAGAAGAGAGTAAGGGGAGAAGAGAAGGAGGAGAAAGAGAGAGGAAGAAGAGAGTAAAGGAGAGTGTTGTTGGTGGTGGGGCCTAAGGAAGCTCAACCTTGCAACTCTCTACCCCTTCTCCAAGGAAATCTTTACACCCCAACCACAAGAATCGTTTCGTTGATCGTCTAGGTAAGACCCCTTGTCTCTTTTTCCTTAAAACTCTTGTGATGAGAAGGGATTTCATAGATTTCTAACATGCAAATGGTTGTTTTAGGGAATCCGGCCGTCCGACCCCAAAAGTCTTCATTCCTGGGTTGTTTTCTAAGTCTCCAACGAACTATAGGTGCAGACTATTATCCTTAAGTGGCCTAGCACCAATTTTAGTAGGAGTTTAATAATTTTGTTTACTTGATATGTTGTATGGAAGAATCTAGAGGAACCTAGGAATGGTATGTTGTTGGGATTGTATAGAATAGCATGTTTAGTTATCCTTGATGTTAAATCTTGTCTCTCATAATCTAGTGTATGGATGATTACATGCTCATGTTTGTTTGATTTCTTTTTCTCACATGTGTTGCTTCATGGTGTGCATGATTCACTACTCTTGTGTATTTGATCCCTTGAGATGTAAAAAGTGCTTAACTTCCTCCCTAACCTACACCACTCACATGCACCTTGTTCATGTTGTTGTAACATGCTTGTTAGGAATAATTGAACCGTATGTTGTGATGTATGCAAACATGATACTATTATGCTAGTTGGTAATATTGGTGGTTGGTATGTTATGAATTAACATCGGACCCTTGGTTGGTCGGGAATATGAGAAGAACGGAGGTGGTTCTATTGGTAGAACCGCCTTGAGGCTAAACCCAAGGATTTGGGCGAGTGTGTACGGGCAGCAGTAGTTCGACTACATGGGTCCCTTGTACTCGATGTCGTTCATTGCATGCTCGCTTGACTCGTGCGGTTTGGCCTATTTACTATCCAACTCTGTTTGTTAACCATGTTTGATCACTTATGTATGAAATCTGGAACACCCTACCACCGTTGTAGCTCATCGATACCGGATGGAATATTGATCTACAGTCTCATGAGCCGGGTATGGTGGAATGAGACATTGCGTCCGAGCTGTCAGCCTACGTTGGGGTGACGCGCCACCCCGTAGTGACCACGAGCGATCCCTTTCTCTCAGCACTCCTCGTGTGTTTGAAGTCGGGGACGGGAAACTTGACGGGATTAAGGATCACGGGGTCTTGGCCTCACATGTTAGGGGGTCTTAGCCTCACAACTAGTTCAGGGCATTTAATACGTGAGGTGTATCAGATTTCCAAATCTACTGGATGAATGGACTTAATTAAGAACCCGATTAACATCATCATTACACGGCATTAGCTAGGTTGGCGACTCGGCAGTCGAGGTCGCTCTGAGGGAGTGTTGACATATGCGATCATTAGATGGAGTCGTTCGAGGGAGAGTTGTGGTGAGGGCATGTATCATATCATCCACCATGCATGTGCATTAATAAGATTAGTTAGGTATTTGTGAATGATTGTTTTTCATTAAATTCTCATTATAACTGATGCTTGTTGCAACTTAAGACTAATAACACCCATTGAGTTGATCACTCACTCCCACTCTGTGACGGTGTTTTAAAACATCAACCAGACCCGCTCGTAGATGCAGGAATACAGATTACGTAGAGCCTGGTGATGAGAGTCTCGAGGAGGAGTATAGGTTTCCTTACTTCCAGTTGATGAGCCGGACCCTGTCGGATCAGTAGATGGGTCATTGGATTGCCGAGCAGTGGCTCAGCTTTATTCTTTTTGGACATGCCATTCTTTTTGTGATTTTGTTGGGCGTCACCTTGTGCGTCCGTTTATATTCTTTTGGACATGCATATATAGGTATAGTTGATTTTCTTCCATTTCAGTAAACTTGTATGGTTGTGCTTCATGTTTTAGGAAATTCCAGAATGCGTATTTAGACTGGATTAATCGCATATTAATGAAAACCGGTTATAAGTGACCCCGGGAACTCGGGAGTCGAGAGTATGCATAACTCCCGATTTCTAGGGCGTTATATATATATATGGAAAAGGTACTATGCGCTCAACCTCACGATAAGCTCCCGTGAGGTCGAGCTGTGTGGGCCCTACCGTGATGCGTGTCGACCATCAACACCGTGCATTTGATGGGTCCCCTTTAAATTATGGGATATCCCAAAAATAAGCCGTATACGGAACTCAGGTGGGCCATACCATCTAAAATCATGTGAAGACACCATTAAAACATATAAAAGCACTTGGTGGGGCCCACCTGAAATTTTCATGCGTCTGAAACTTGGTCTGAACCCTCATCCAAGTGGGACACACATAATGGATGGGCTGGATTTGCAAACCACATCTCGGTGGGCCCAAAAAATGGTTATGAATGTTTTAATGGTGCACGGCCCCTCTCCACTTCTGTATGTGGTGTGGCCCACACAAGTCACAGATTGACTTGATTTTTGAGACCTAGGCCCACGATGGAATGGTGCATCTGATTGATGGGGTAGATGTTCGAAACGCATCACGGTGGGGCCCACACAGCTCGACCTCATGGGACGGACTCATAGCTCAACCTCATAGTACCATTTCCCTCTATATATATATATATATATATATATATATATATATATATATATATATATATATATATATATATATATGTATATATATATACAGAGGCATCCTCACCTACGCACCTTTGCACACGTGTTATGGGTGTCGAATCTGAACGGTCCATAAGATACGGAATCCCATGAAACCTCAGGAGGTGAATTTTCACCATGATCTAAGATTCTGGTGGACCATAGCAAAGAGAAATTCAAATCAAGGAAAGAAACTTTTATTGCATTTTTCATGGCCCACCAAAGTTTTGGTTTAAAGTAAAAATTTGTACCAAGGGGTTTCAAGAGGTTCTGCTTCATGTGGACCGTTCAGATTTTCGAGACTCAATGGATACGATGAGTTCTCAAAAAAGTTCGTATGTAGTCCGTGCGCAGGTGAGCGTTCTGCTATATATATATATATATGGGAAAAGTTACTATCGCTCGAACTCACTATTAGCTCCCCTGAGTTGAGCTGTGTGGACCCCACCGTGATGCGTGTCGACCATCAACATCGTGCATTTGATGGGTACCCTCTAAATTATGGGATATCCCAAAAATCAGCCGTATACGGAACTCAGGTGGGCCATACCATCTAAAATCATGTGAAACACCGTTAAAACATATAAAAGCACTTGGTGGGGCCCACTTGAGTTTTGAATGCTGCTGAAACTTGGTATGAACCCTCATGCAAGTGGGACACACATAATGGATGGGCTGGATTTGCAAACCACATCTCGGTGGGCCCAAAAAATTGATTATGAATGTTTTAATGGTGCATGGCCCCTCCCCACTTCTGTATGTGGTGTGGCCCACACAAGTCATGGATTAACTTGATTTGTGAGACCTACTACTCCCACGATGGAATGGTGCATCTGACTGATGGGTTAGATGTTCGAAACGCATCACGGTGGGGCCCACACAGCTTGACGTCATGGGACGGACTCGTGAGGTCGAGCGCATAGTTCCTTTTCCCTATATATATGAAGCTATTTTTTTATATTTTGTTTTCTGAGTTCGAATTGCATCCAAACAGGGCCTAAGATCCTACCCATGTGGGACCTGGAGATTCCGCCAATGCCTCTGTTTTCTTGGCAACTGTCCAATCGCACCGTGTAAGTTGAGTTTCACACAGCCCACCTTAGCTGGCAACCATTTAATCTAGATATTTTCTGATGGGGATGACAAGAGCATCCGAACCGTGCCTAGATTGATCTGGTGAGCTGTTTGGAACCAAATCCCAACTCAAGTCTGGGTCTGCCAGGGTGTGGTTGAAGAAGGTGCCCGCGTGACCATCCCCAGGTTTGGATTTTTAGATTGTCAATGTCGTGAACAGAAATATTTTTGATACTCCGGCTAGGTGTGATGGATGATACTCAGGAGGACGAAGGGAATAAGCAAAACTCAGTCGGGAAACGGCGTGACCGTGGAGGTTTTTGGTGCGATTTTACATTTTTACTAATGCAACGTGGTGGGCCCATAAGAATTTGGTTGCTGCATCTACACGGTGGGGTCCACCTGGTCGAGCACTCGGATCCCTCACACAAGTCATATTGGCGTATGCACGTGGGGGCTGTACACGCGTGCGGGCCGAGCAAACCACCTATTGCGGAGATCGCACGTGCCACCGACAAACGATACTAAGCTTTTCAATAATGGAGGGAGCGGGAACCAACGGTCAAATGCGCCGGATCGGCAGGGTCACGGACCCGACCACTTATGGCCCATACTCAGTCCCCGTTTGTCGGACGTGGATTAGCTACTGACAGGTTGAGTAGCGAGACTGGCTATTGAAGTGACGTCACCAAGTTCCATGGGCCACACCATGATGTATCTTTTGTATCTACACCGTCCATCCATTTTGAGACATCATATTAGGGAATGATCCAAAAATTGAATCAGATCCAAAGCTCTAGAGGACCCCACCACAAAAAACGGTGGGGAGAGTGACGCCTACCGTTAAAAAGTTCTAACGGCCACGAAAGTTAATATTTGTGTTTTCCCTTCTTTCATGTCTGCTTTAATACATGAACAAGTGGGATCTCAAATAAACATCATGGTGGACCTTCGGAAGGTTTCAACGGTGGGCGTTACTCTCGTCACTGTTTTTTGTAGTGGGGTCCATCCCAGCCTTGGACCTGCCTCGTTCTTTGGACCATGACTTAAAATGATCTCCAAATGTATGGACGGTGTGGATACAACACATACATCATGATGGGACCCACAAAAGTTAGTGACGTCACTTAAGTAGCCAGTCTCGCTACTCAACATAGGAGAAATTTCTTGATGGGAAGTCCTAAATCACTCTGCCACGTGTACTGCGGGAATGGCTCTACCATATCCGGGCCGTCCGGCTTTACCGCATTACCTCCTTATTCGCGGATGATTTCTTCCCAACGGAGGCGGATTTCCTGGGCGCGACTTGGCTGGGACCCATAGCCAGCGATGTGGGTGGTACCTGACCGTAGGGCCCACCTTGATGTATGCGTTGTATATCTACTACCCTTCCATCCGTTTTGAATTCATTTTATGGCATGATCTAAAAAATCATGCAGATAAAAATCTCTGGTGGACCACACCACAGGAAACAGTGGTTAATGGCTATTAAAAACTTCGATGGCTACAAAAGTTTTGGATTAAGCTGTTATTTGTGTCTATCCTTAGTTGAGGTTTGTGCCACCTTATCAACAGATTGGATGGAAAAGAAACATTAGCGGGTCTTAAAAAGTTTTTAATTGTGGGTGTTCAATGATCACTATTTCATGTGATGTGGTCCACCTGAGACATAAATCTCCTTTATTTTTGAGCTCATGCTATAAAATGAGTTGGTAAAACAAATGGTAATCACCCAAATCTATGGTTCCATGTCCAGAAGCCACGCCCACTCCACCTGCTAGTGGCATTAACATACCCAAACTCTAACGGGCCATCCTGCTGTATTTGTTTTATCCATCATGCATTTTTCAAAAATTATATATATCCAAAGCTCACATAGACCCACACCATAGAAGTGGAGGGATTGCACGCCCTGCGTTGAGAACTTATAGAGGCCACTAGTTTCGCTGTATAAGTAGAAAGGAAATAGAAAAAAAAAGAAGAAGAAAGAAAGTCCTTACTCTTACACGGGTATAGACTCCCAGGAGTTTCAACGCCGGGTCACAGTTCGAGTACCCACCAGCCGTGAAATCCCGCGGCATGCGTGTGTGGGGTGTGTGTGCGTGTGTAAGCATGTGTGTGTGTGTAAAAAAAAGCACCTTTTTAATATTACTATATAATAAAAAGGGAGTTAACAAAATTCCTGTATAAATAGAATTATGTTCCAATGCCTATTATAAAATGGGTTTTTTTTCTTCTTCATATGCTACCTTGCTTATCTAAGTAATTATTTTTGGAATATCTTTGTTAGAGGTGGGCACTGGATGACTCAATCCGGCTAACTTCACTCGTCTAACTCAACTTGAACCGAATAGGTGAGTCAGTCTGAATTAAATATGCTTTGCCCAATCCGTACTTAAACGGAGTCGTGTTTGAGTTACCTAGTAACTGGACCGAAACTTGATACAGTTATACTCAACTTGTTCCAAAACCTGACTCGACTCGAGTTTGGGTATGTATAAAAAATACAAAAAATTAATTAAAAAACTAATTTCTAACCTCTTTAACCCTACACGCCACACCCAATCTATACCCAATCCCAAACTCTCTCTTTTCCTCCCTTATCTTCCTCCTCTCTTAAGTTCGACAACCACCCACCACCATCACCCTCCTCCTCTTCCTCTCCACTCCCTCCCTCATCTCTCAATCTGACTCGGTGACAACTTGGTATTTTTGACCAAATTGGACTCGGTTCTGACCGGACTCGAATTGACTCAGGTATGCCGGACTCAATATTGAGTAGGATTGAGTTCGAGTTAAGCCTATTGCAAAACCAAATCGAGTCCAGTCAGCCCTAACTCGATTCGACTCGGCTTGATGCCCAACTCTAATCTCTAGCACATGATGGATGAGAGCAAATGGATTGAGGGTGGGCCTACCGTGACATTTAATTATGTGGAATTCATCTACACCACCAGGTAAGTAAAGTCATATTAGTCCTTGGGCAAAAAAATAAAAAAAAATAAAAAATCATCCATGATTCGAGTGCACTACATAATAATTAAAAAATACTGCGATGGGCAATACTCACCCTTTAATTTGTTTTCCTTGGTGTGTTCAAAATGAATCATAGATTGACTTATTTTAGGCATGGGTTTAAATTTTGGTGTGACATGTAATGTTTACTATGGATTTCATGTAATCATCACAGTGAGCTTTGTAAATGTTAAAGATGGATGTCTCTTTTTTATACGTTTTCTTTGATGTGGCCCATTTTAATTGCAGGTTTGCTGGATTTATGAATACACATTAGTACACTGATTAGAAAAAGTAAAGATGAGCATCCTAAAAGCTCCTTTTGTTTTAATATTAGCTTAAATTTGGAACACTGGGACGTAGCCATGTATTATTGACAGGGCCCATTGTGATGTGCAAAATCCGCCATTGGTGATATACACGGGCCACACCAAGGAAAATAGTTTGGTGGTTTAGTGGTTTAGTGTCACTCTATACACTGTTTTCAATTGTGTGGTCAACTTGAATCATAGGTAGAACTAAGTGCTGGGCCCTAATCTTAATGGAGTGTAACACACCAGGTGGTTGGAGTGGATTTTCACATGAACGTAACCGAAGGGCTACCTTACACAAGATGAAACCTTTTCTAATAAAGTAACCTATTCATTGATACATCTAACCTGCTATAACAACTTTATTTTGAATTATGGTGTGAGGTACAAAAGCAAAATTCTAAATGCCACGTGTGACATTCGATAAAAACATGATTGATTTGACTGAAATACACGTAAATAAATCTAAAATTATAATAATTATGATTTACTTACATATTAGCCACCGCCATTATATAGTATTCAACTAAGGATCCACACAATATTTTACTATTTTCAGCATGTTACAATTGAGCCGTATAGGTTGAAATATCATGAGTGAAATATCTCCAAGATAGAATAATCCTTTCCTCTCAATCTTGAGACCTTCATTAGAGTGATATATGATGCCATTGAACAAGCCTTAAAAATTATAAGAGTGGCGATCTCTTTTCAAACTCCTGGCATATGTTACGACAGTGCGTTTACCATCAAACTCTTTTTATATAGCTCTCGTCACGTTGGCCAACAGTGGCGAAAGAAGTAATTATCTTCTGTTTGCAAATTTACGAGTTCGAAACATCTCTTTCTTCTTTTGCTAGGACCTGTTGCTAATAAATAAATACGCGACCCGCATTCTTGCATTGTATGCACGGGCTTTTAGTTCTGACAAGTTGGGCCTGTGATCCAGTAATCCAGACCATTGATCGTCTGCGTACCACAGTCAGTGGGCCATAGAGAACAATGTCAACACCTTTTTCAGTCGGATATTGAATATTTTTTGTATTTTCTTATTAACTGTGTATCATTGGGAACCACAAATCAAA
The DNA here is from genome assembly GCF_029962835.1 of Magnolia sinica. Classification (NCBI taxonomy): domain Eukaryota; kingdom Viridiplantae; phylum Streptophyta; class Magnoliopsida; order Magnoliales; family Magnoliaceae; genus Magnolia; species Magnolia sinica. The sequence goes on along the minus strand of NC_080576.1, from coordinate 5,441,972 downwards.
AGATTAATTTCTTCTTATTGAGGAAATCTTTATTATATAGTCCATCTACGATAGGATACAACTGACGAACGGTCTGGATTATCTAAACATTAGCCCTAATTGTCAGAACTGAAAACCCGTGTATATACCGAGCAGAGCAAGGATGCAACCGACGTATATCAAATCACGGATTCCTCCTACTTCTGACCTTTCGTCTGTCTCCTTTCTCATTTCTTCCACCCTCTTGAACGAGGATTGAGGAACGAAAGAGAAAGAAGAGAGAAAAATGAGATTTCGCACGCTTTTTCTTCTCACACTCTTCCACATTCCTCTGCTTCTCGACTCGGTCGACTCGACCGAGCCACCATTTTCCTGTGACTCGTCGAACCCAGCAACTCAGTCCTACAAATTCTGCAAAGCGTCTCTACCCATCAATGAAAGAGTCCAAGACCTCATTTCTCGCCTGACCCTAGATGAGAAGATATCCCAGCTGGTGAACTCAGCACCCGCGATTCCCAGACTCGGCATCCCGAGTTACCAGTGGTGGTCTGAGTCGCTGCACGGGGTCGCCAGCTCAGGACCCGGGATCCGATTCAACGGAACGATCCGATCGGCCACCAGCTTCCCTCAAGTCATCCTCACCGCAGCTTCATTCAATGCCCGCCTGTGGTACCGCATCGGACAGGTATTTCCGAGCTCTGCAATCTGGAAATTGTAAGGTCCTGACGCACCATGATCCGAAAAGCGTCCTGATGCACTAGCCAGTACAGGCAGGGCTCATGTTTCACTGATCCAGTTCATCTGAAAAAACCAGCCGCGGATGGGGAATGCTCTTAAAATCTTCCAGGTTGGAAGATCCTACCCTTCGATCAGTGGCTTACAAATGTACGGTTGTGTTCCAGAGAGAAGGCCAACGATTAGATAGGTGGGATTTTCCAATCTGGAAATTTTGTTTGTGGCATCCGCCATCCATAGTAGGAATCAATAGATCAACGGTCCAGATCAACAAACCACAGGTCCGCTTGTACAGAACGAGGGCGTGGAAAGGTTATTTATTAAGAAAACTGCAGAAATGATAAAATTGCAATTTTGCTTCTGTCCAAACAGACAGTTCAATGTTTTATCAGTGTTTCTGTCGGTTAGGGTGCACCAAATATCAGGAAATTTCATAATATTAGGTGCAACCAAACGCACCCAACGTCAATTAAAGCATGAATATTTATGATTACAGTTATATACGCCTTTTGATGCACGAGCGGATTTGGAATGTGAATATTCGGTATTCTTATGGTCTAATTTGAAAGAATGCAATTCCAATTTGAAGCGTCTGATATACGAATTCTAAGGAAACGACAATCTAATTGTTACCATTTTATTAGCCTGATTACTGTAATTCAATTTGATAATGCAGCCAAACACACTCTAAGATTGCAATTACATTTCTTGCAAAGTCAAATTCGAGAATAATGCAAATTTGGAGCATAGATCCTCTCTTCTGTTTTTCAAATTTATTCGACTAGTCCTTGCAATTCAATTCGATAAAGCATCCAAACACACTCTTACTGCATTATTTGATTTGGGTCATTGTATTTTTCCCTTACAAGGCTACTGGAATTGAAGCTCGAGCGATTTATAATGCCGGACAAGCGACCGGAATGACGTTTTGGGCCCCGAATATTAACATTTTTAGGGACCCCAGATGGGGGAGGGGGCAGGAGACCCCAGGAGAAGACCCCCTGATGACTGGCAAGTATGCAGTTTCTTATGTGAGGGGATTGCAAGGGGATTCTTTTCAAGGAGGGAAATCAAGTGGTGGAGGTCTTGATCATTTGATAGCTTCTGGCTGTTGCAAGCATTTCACTGCCTATGATTTGGATAATTGGAAAGGGACCACACGTTTTGTGTTCAATGCTCGTGTAAGTAGGCTGCTGTTTTTTTTTTTTTTTTTTTTTTTTTTGATTTTGACATGGGTGTGTTTCTTTGGGGTGTTTTGTGAGTGGAAAACAAATTTTTTTTTTTTTTAAAATAAAAATCTTAGAAATCTTTTCTGGGTTTACATCTTTTGTTGATTTTGAATCATTGGTATGTTTGATTAAAGTGTTGTTGATGGTGATTGTTTTGTTTTTTTCAATCTTGGAAGTTCTTTTGTTTTGTGGATTTTGAATCATGGGTGTGTTTGATGAAACATGGTTTTCTCTTTTTCAACCACAGAAGTCCTTTTTGGACTATATATTTTGTGGATTTTGAGTCGTGTGTTCGGCTGAGAAGTGATGATGGTGAGAAAAATGGTTTCTCTTTTGTACAACGCAGCGATTTAATCAGTCTAAGGCTGCATGGGACTGCACCAAAATAGCGTGAAATTCGATGATATTTGGTCCGAACCAAACGGAGCTTAAATCTAAAAAGTTTCTTTTGGGTTTTTGGATCCTGGTTGTGTTTTGATTTGAGCTATTGTTTTAGTTACAATGCTATTTTGGTTTTTTTTTTTTTTTTTTTTTTCATTTTTCAATTTTCTTGCCGTAGTTGGATGGAGGGTTTTGATTACTCACCCAAAAAGGAAAAAAAAATAGAGAGCTTTGATTTAAATGGTTTTTGCGTGTTACAGGTGTCAATGCAGGATTTGGCAGACACGTACCAGCCACCATTCAAGAGCTGCATTGAGGAGGGTCGTGCAAGTGGGATCATGTGTTCTTACAACCGTGTGAATGGAGTACCTAGCTGCGCGGATTTCAACCTCTTATCCAAAACAGCGAGGGCGAAATGGGGCTTTTATGGGTAAGGGATGGTCTTTTTCTCAATGGCACTCGGGAATGTGCTTGGTAGATGTAATGGCATTCATGCCGTGGATAGATGGTCCATTCCCGCCGGTCCACCATGTGACGATCCAGATCGTTCATCTAGAGCTTCCCACATTGAATGGTTAATATGGAAAAATCGCATTCAACAGAGATATCTCTTTATAACGTGATAGCAGTCCATAACAGCATCTTATAGGCCACCTTTGCATGGACGGTAATGATATCAAGTCAGTAACTTTCTATGTGGGCAATGTATTGTAAGAGCTTTTAGACGAACGGTCTAGATCGTTCCACCGTGGACCAGACGTGACGAACAGATTGGACGGTCGTCTAGCTGTCGTAGCCTTGCGAGCACACGTAAGCAGGGCACCCTACTCCATAGCTCAAGTGGTAGACGGAGTGAAAGATAGCTCCTTTCAACATTGAGGTTTTGGTACCGATTCCCTAGTGGGGTGGCTACCAGTGAAGTGTGAACTAATGGTGTACTTACAAACTAACTGGCCGACTCTGCGGACCCCCTCGAATTGCATGGTATGGTCATGACCCAAAAGATAGGCCGGTAGGACACCGGATAACGAGTGCGGATTGCGTACTCAGTATGCTAAAATGTGTGAGGCCCACCGTTATGTATGGTCTTATCCACGCCGTTTATCCATTTTTTTCCGGTTTATTTTAAGGCGTGAGTCGAAAATTAAAGCATATCTAAATCTGAAGTGAAAACTTCCTGAGCCACAATGGCTTTGGATCAAGCTGATGTTTATATTCTTCTTTCATCCGTATTCATGTTATGAAAAGGTTGGACGACAAATAAACATTACCGTGGGCCCAAAAAAGTTTCAACAGTGGATGTCACTACTCCCACTGTTTCTTTTGATGTGGTCCATTTGAGTTTTGGATATGCTTCAATTTTGAGCTCATGAACTAGAATGAGATGATAAAGCGGATGGATGGTGTGGATAAGATACATTCATCACAGTGCGTCCCACAGAGTTTGCTCCCTACGCTAGCGTGGTGAGTTACTCAGTGCACAAACTGCGTCCCCACGCTGCAGGGAGGAAATTGGATTTTTTAGCAAGCTTTATCTCACTGACTACACTATTTTGGGCCCACCGTGAATGTATGTCGCTTATCCACGCAGTCCATCCACTTTTCCAGCTCATTTTAGGTGTAAAGCTCAAAATTGAAGCATATCCAAGCTCAAGTGTACCACACCATAAGAAACGGTGGTAATAATGATTTCCACCGTTGAAACTTTCCTAAGGCCCACAGTGATGTTTATTTGTCATACAACCTGTTCATAAAATCACAAAGATATGGATGAAGGGAGAACAAAAATATCGGCTTGATCGAAAACTTCAGTGGCCCCCAAGAAATTTTCAACCGTAGATTCTAAATTCACACTGTTTTCCTGTGGTGTAGTCCGCTTGAGCTTTTGATACGCTTCGTTTTTGGGCCGAAGCACTGTAATAAGCACGTGAAATGGCTGTACAGAGTAGATAAAATACATAAATCACGACGGTGGACCCACAGGCAATCCGCTTATTGAAAGGAGGACCCGATGACTGAGACTGAGTACTGCTTGTCAGTGGTCATATACTGCCAGCAGAGCATCGTATCAAATAACTCACCCAGCTCATAAAGCAAATGGGCAATGTTCCAAAAATTACACATTTTGTGGAAAATCATGACCCCGCAATTAGTGCCGTTCGAATGTGAAAGTCAAAAGTGGCAAAGGCATTCAGTGGGCAAAGGTCCATTTTATTGGACGGTTTGGAGTTATGAGAGTTCACTCAAAGAACTTTACTAACTCTAGATACCAGCTCCAATGCTAAAAATGGAAGGATGAGAAGAATGTAACGGTCAATATTTGATATCTGCCTGCAACATACCTTTTAAGCTGATATTTGGGCCACCGCAAATGGACTATGGGGCCATCGCCATGAATGGTCCGGATTTGTCCATGTTGTACATCTATCCAGTCTTGTCGAATTATTTTAGAGCATGAGTCAAAAAATGAAGCAAACATGAAGTTCAAATGGAGCACACTACCAGAAACAATTTTAATTGAATGCCCACCATTAAAACCATCTCAGGGGCTATAAAAGTTTTGGATAAGTTGATACGTGTGTTTTCCCTTCATTCATGTCTGTTTGACCATATGAATAGGTTAGATGACAAATAAATTATCCTTATTGTGGGCCCTAACAAGTTATTGATAGTGGGTGTCAAATACCCTCTATTTTGTTGATGTGGGTTCACTTGAGCTATGGATCTGCATCATTTTGGGATTAGGATCTAAGGTGAGCCTGCGAAATGAATGAGCTCCCAAAACGAATGGATAACGGGGATATAAATTGAAACACACATCACAGTAGTCCCCACAACACCTGCCACTGATGTTCCTGGTGGTAGGGTGACCAAGGAATTTGCTTCCTATCCAACCGGTTGGGCATGGTCGCTCCACATTGAAAATGTGATATGCCAAAAATCAAGTTAATCCAACCATCAGGTGACCCACTGCATGAATTTGAAGGGTTTTAGGTGTTTGTCTATTATTTCTATGATGATTGGAACAGCCTGGGCATCTAAATTTATCGGGGAGTGACCTTTTTGGATGGGTCGGATACCATTTATGCAAAAATGTGGGCCTCACATTCAGGCAAAATGACCTTCCGTTAGTGGATTGCCTGGTGATTCGATCAATCCTTGATGACCTAATGTGGTGGAATTTGATTGAGCCATGTGTTTCTATTATAGATGGGCCCAATTGAGTAAATATTTGATTGGGAATAAAGATTGCTGGGACCGATGTGGCGAGATTTGATAGGCCACATGCCACTGTCAGAGATGGGTCCAGGCCAGTTTACACTTTACTGGCAACTTCCAAACATGCATTGCACGTGTCCTAATCAATTGCCGCCACATTTGTTACTCATCGAGGGATATCCAATATGGTCACCCACAATCCATGTCCACTTGACCCAATAACTTTAAAAAATGCTTTGCATCCCCATCTCTAACACTTGGATGTGAATTCGATGGATCTGAGGAAACCACTGGGATCGGTGGATCTGTGATTGTGGGGCCCATGGGGCCCACCGTGATGTATGTGTTTTATGTTCACCACTTTCGTCCATGTCATTACCCCAAAAATGAAGTAGATCCAAATCTCAAGTGGATGACACCATAGGAAACAATGGTGATTGAATGCCCACCATTAAAAGCTTCCTAAGGCCCAACATAATGTTTATTTGTCATCCAACTGCTGTGAAAACACAAATATCAGATTAATCAAAAGCTTTTGTGTATGATGTGGTCCACCTGAAATTTAGATCTTCTTCATTTTTGGGCTCATGCCCGAAAATGAGCTGTCAAACTGACGGACAATGTTAATATAAAACATATATTCACAGCAGGCCCCACAGATCCACCCACTAGAGTGGTTACCCAGATCTATCTTGTCAACATCCATCTCCGTCCATTTTGGACAGGGATATGGAATGCGGATTGCCTGGTGACCCGGTACTGAACCATCTCCTTGGGGCCTGACCCACCGTGATGTATGTTTTGTCTACACCTCTTATTCATGTTGCCAGCTTATTTTAAGGCGTGAGCTCAAAATGAGGCAGTTCCAAAGCTCAACTGGACCACACCACACAAAACTGTGAAGATGATGAGGCTGATGAAACCTTCTTAGGCCCCATGATGCTTTATTTGCCATCCAACATTTTCATAGGGTCACCCATACCTACCTTGATGAAGGGAAAACACAAATATCAGCTTGATCCAAACTTATGTGAAGTTTTCAATAATAGGCTTTCAATTCACATTGTTCCTGTGGTGTGGTCTACTTGAGCTCTAGATCTACTCATTTTTGGGCTCATGCCCTTAAATCCACATTGTTCCTATAGTGTGGTCCACTTGACCTCTAGATGTACTCATTTTGGGCTCATGCCCTTAAAATGAGCTGGCAAAACATATAAATGGTGCAGTGGATGAAACACAAACATTATGGTGGGCCCCACAAGGTATCACAGGCAATTGGCTCTGACTGATATTATTAGCAAGTGGTCCAATCAAATCTGGGTATGTCGGGTCACCAGGCAATCAGCTTCCCTCATGGAGGGTATTCTCTCATTTGGTGAAACGAGGTTTCAGTGGATCCCTGACTCTGGGGCCCACCTTGATTTTTTTATCTGTATCCACACTGTTCATCCCAGTCGCAGGTGGACCACACCACAGGAGTGGAGACTGAACTCCTACCATTAAAAAAAAAAAAAAACCTTCTTGGGGCCACTGAATGTTCATTTGCCATTTAACATGTTGATAAGATCACAAAAACCTGAATGAAGGGACCACACAAATATTAGCTTGATCTATAACCTTTGTAGCCCACGCTAAGTTTTTAGTGGTCAATCACCAGAGAGATTTGGATCTGTATCATTTTTGGCTTCATGCCCTAAAATGAGCTGGCAACATGATGGACGGCGTGAACATACCACACGTAGATCAAGGTGGGCCCCACGGTCACGACCTATCGAACTCGGTAAGTTCCCGACCTAACTGAATCCGTGCCGGTGGCGGATCATTTTTAAACCTTTTTGGTTTTTGTTTTTGGATTTTGCCGGTGGCGGAGAGTATGATTGAAGGTCCAGGGTACTTTCGTCATTTAGGAAAATTGGATCCCTTGGTCTGATGGTTGATGGGGTGATCATCAGGTACATCACCTCGGACTGCGATGCGGTTTCCATCATTCATGACGCGCAGGGCTACGCCAAAACCCCAGAAGACGCAGTCGGAGATGTACTCAGAGCCGGTACGTGGGACCCTCTTCACTTTTTCATTTAAAACCCCCGTGATTTGTATTCGAATGACCAAAATGCCCTTGTGCTTATCCCGAGGCCAACCCGATAGGCGAAATTATTATTTTGTCTAATCTGGCCCTGCTACAAGTTTCAACTATTCTCGCCTCGATCTACCAAAGTCTTTTTTTTTTTTGTCGCGAATGCCAACTTCACCCACTGCTTTACGAGAAATCGTACTGTCCTCATGCATCGGGCCGTGAATGAATAGTCCATACTAACCCGGCACTGCTCACATGTGGTGCCAGATTGTTCATCTGATGGGATTTGCTGTGGGATGTATTGGGACATATAAACATACGGCACTGATCCAGACAAAAAACGCCGCAGGATGTACGGTGGATTCCAATCGACGATAGCTTCGGAGCGGACGCGGATTGGGTATTACCCCGCCCGGGCCACACTAGGAACGGACAGGGGCTCTGGGCTACCACCGTGATGCATGGGTTTTATCCACACTTTCCCTCCATTTTTTTATTTTAGGATACAAGGCCAAAAAATAAGGTAGATCCAACGCTAAAGTGGACCACACTAGGAAGCAGCGGGTATAATGACTCTTACCGATGGAACCTTACAAGGGCCCACCATGATAGTTAATTTCCATCCAACCTGTTCATAAGATCATATAGAACCTAGATGAAGGGAAAACACAAACGTCAGCTTGATCCAAAACTTCTGTGGCCCCTAGAAAGTTTTCAACTGTAGGTGTTTAATCCCCACCACGTGCTCCACTTGAGACTTCAAACTTCTTCGTTCTTGGGCTTGGACCTTAAAATGATCTGGCAAAATGGATGGATGGTGTGGATAAAACCCGTACATCACAGTGGCCCCTCAGAACCCCTGTCCATTCCTGGACCCAATCCGCGTCCTTTTGTAGCATAAAACATCCATGGTAGGTAGGGCCTATCGGATCAGCGGTTAGATATCGATCTATTTGCAACCGCACATGTACAGTCGTCCAACCCAAACGACTAGCACATGCAAAGGCTTAACACGTAAGAAGCTGGGCTGTTCATGGCCCGAATATACAATGTCCGTGTGTTTGGATGTTACCCATTTTACATATGTCATTACAATAGATGGGAATTCGTCATGGAAGCTGCACTGCCTCCCTTTTTAAAAAAGAAAATGAGACTAGTGAGGTGTTGACATGCGCTCTTATGTCTCAAGTGTTATAAAATCTGAACATTCATCAAACTCGCCATTGAAAAAAAAAGGCACCCCAATGAGATTTCAAGCTGATTGGATACCTGGGTGGGCCACAATATTCATTTAATCCAGACCGTTGTTATGCTTCCAAGAGGCGCTGGAGAGAAAGATGCACTAAGACACATTTTTAGGGGCACCCAAACATGCCCCTAGGGTGTGTTTGGATGTAAAATTGCAATCGTTTCAGTTCAATCAAGGGGACATGATCTACAATGAGGAAATGGCTATCAAACTGGAGTTGCATTTCATTCAAGTCTGAGTTGAAATAGATATAGTTGGATTTTGGAATCCAGTCTGTCGGTAGGTATTCAATACGACGGAATGCAATCTGTGCACTCTCACTTGCTTGAACTGAAAAGACTACAATTCAATCCGATAACACATTTGAAAAACAGCTTAATGAAGTCACATTGGAGAGACAACATCCACTTATTGAAGGATTTGTATTTAAAAGTGAAAAACTGATGGTTGATATTCCATACGGCTGATTGATTATGTACCTTATGTTAAGAAATTTAAAATTTTCAGGCATGGATGTAAACTGCGGTTCATATCTGCAGAAACACACAAAATCAGCTATTCAACAGAAAAAACTCTCAGAATCTAACATAAACAGAGCCCTCCACAACCTCTTCTTCATCAGAATGAGGTTGGGATTGTTCAATGGCAACCCAAAAATGCAGCCTTACGGAAATATCGGATCAAACCATGTCTGCTCCAAAGAACATCAGAATCTTGCCCTTGAAGCTGCCCACAACGGCATAGTCCTGTTAAAGAATTCAGCAAGACTCCTTCCTCTATCAAGAATGAATTCCAGGTCCCTTGTAGTGATTGGCCCAAATGCTGACAACCCACAAACACTCTTGGGAAACTATGCGGGCCCTCCGTGTATATCTGTTTCCCCGCTCCAAGCATTGAGGAATTATGTGAAGGACACCCAGTACTACTCTGGCTGTGATACGGTTGCCTGTGCTTCAGGCTCTATCGAGAAAGCAGTGGAAGCAGCGGGAATGGCCGATCATGTGATTTTGATCATGGGCTTGGATCAAACACAGGAAAAGGAAGAACTGGATAGAGTGGACTTGGTTCTCCCAGGGAAGCAACAGAGTCTTATTACTAGCGTGTCGAGAGCTGCAAAGAAGCCAGTTGTCCTGGTGCTTATTTGTGGCGGTCCTGTTGATGTTACATTCGCGAAATACAATTCAAAGATCGGAAGCATTTTGTGGGCTGGTTATCCTGGAGAAGCTGGTGGAATTGCACTTGCGGAGATTATCTTCGGTGATCATAATCCAGGTGAATTATCTGCCTGCTGTCCTCTGCACATATTTTCAATGAAATTAGAAGTTCTAATACTCCTTTTATATTGAGTTCTTTGGTAGTCAGAAAAACAATACCCAGTTCTTGATTTTTCAACTCATCTATTGATTGAGAGACTTCATCAACTGAGCTTAAAAGGGGCTGACTATGGTGTGCATGTTCACTGTTTACGAAACGGTGGCAACCCAGTGCATGCGTCATCAATTTACGCCAGCCCAGACCATCTAAATACCGGTTCATACATCATAACTTACAATCTCTGGCGATCGAATTTGGATTGTGAACAATTGACCATTTTCATTTTAGCAGTTCACTTAATGGCCATCAATTGGACAGTTTACATCATCTAATCAATGTGCTTTTCATGCCATGCTCCGTCCACCATGAGACCCAGTATTCAGATCGTCTGCATTGATACCCCATATACGGTGGATGAGTTGCCATCATTTAACAAAAGGTGCATCACTTTAAAAGAACAGAACGACCCATTGTTGCCGCCAAATTCATAAGACTCAATGACCAGTTTCATGTTGTAATGCAGGAGGGAGATTACCCATCACTTGGTATCCCCAAGGTTTCACTAAAGTGCCAATGACAGATATGAGGATGAGATCTGATCCTGCATCTGGCTACCCTGGCCGCACATACAGATTCTACCGTGGTAGAGAAGTGTTCAAATTCGGTTATGGACTCAGCTACTCAACCTACTCGTATGAATTCGTCTCTGTTACAGCAAACCATCTTTATCTGAACGTATCTAGCAGCTTTCAGGCTACTGAGAAGTTGGGTTCCATCCGCTATAATACAGATAGTATGGGTGCTGAATTCTGTGAGAAGCTGAAGTTCTCGGCCCTCATCGGAGTGAAAAATCATGGGGAGATGCCTGGAAGGCATCCTGTGTTGCTTTTCTTACAGCGGTCCGAAATTCAAGGCGACAGCCCGACGAAACAGTTGGTTGGATTTGAGAGTGTGCATTTGGATGCAGGAAAGAGAGCTGAAATTGGATTTGTTCTGAGTCCTTGTGAGCATCTCAGTAGGACAGATGAAGATGGTTCCAAGGTAATGGAAGGAGGGTCCCATTTCTTGGTTGTGGGTGATGAGAGGTACCAGGTAACCATTGTAGTTTGAAATGGAGGAAAGAGATTAAAGATATTCTAAGCTATGGGTATTTATATAAATTATATTATTATAGTAGTCTCCGAATTTTGATTTGGAATGCAAATTCACACACAGACACAACCAGGCATGAAAGAGAAGGAAATATTTGAGCTTGATGTGGGTTCCTTTCTATACTCTTCTTAATTTACTCCTAACTATCCGAAGGTCTTTTCTAGATCAATTCATTAAGGGCATGTTCGGTTGCACCACTAAATATCATGAAATTTCATAATATTTTGCACCAATTAGACTGATTAATCATATTGAAATATCATTTAGTTTCATGATATTTGTTGCAACCAAACACACCCTGAAGTAACTAGAGACTTTTAGTTACAAATTATTCTCAAAGAAGGCAGCTTTTCAGACTTTTTTGAGACAGTGGTGGGCCTCAGAAAACAAGACTAGAATAAAAACCCACCTGAAACTGCTAAGCACAACCAACCAAAAGGAAAGCAAAGGACTCAAAGGAGAGTACATGACTTCTCCAAAGAGGGCAAGCTGATCATGTATGGAGAAGGCTTCAAGGCCACTAGTCATATCTGTCAGTTCAATGCAGCAGAATTAACTAAATTGCAATCAGGTGGTTGGGTTTGAAAGGCATGGAACCACGCGCATAGTTCTAGTACTCAGTAACTCAAATTGAAACTCAACCCAATCAACTCAACTAGGTGAGATTTCTAGCTGAGTCACTATGAAACTTGCTGGCAAGCCCAACTCACTTATGATTCGGTGAAACTCAGCAATTCAACTTGCCAACTCAATGCGACTCCGAGAAAGGAGACATCAATACCAACCATGTTGTGTGCTTTTGAGTAATTTGAACATTTTAGCCATATACTAATTTTAAATATTAATCCCATCATGAGTTTGATTTCCCTTCGTGTATTATCTAATGCACGTGGTTAGTAAGTGATTGTGTGCATCCGCACGAAATAGTCTTACCTTAAAAGGGGTGGGGATACTATGTCGTCATAAAAAAAATATTTTTAAATATTTATTATTACTTTAATCACATCCGAGCTTAATTACTAAATATCGAGTTGGGTCCTCGAGTCAACCTGATCTGGCTGCATATCCAGTTGAGTTGAATTTTCAGGTTTTTGAACCATAACTACCATGGATTGAAGACTTGTTTGGTCCTGGTCAAGTTGGGGGTTGATGCATCCAGGTTGAGCACACTGCCAACTCTGACTCGTTGTGCCAGACCAGATTGGACTCAACCGAGTCTGACCTGACTAGGACGAGTCGTCAATTCATGACTACAACTTGATGGTTGCTCATTACCATATTACAAGGTAATTTCCATTCGGTCATCCCTCAATGTTAAACTAAGGAAGCCACTATTTACATGGACTACTATATAACCAAAAGTGCGAAAGATGGTGTATTTTCCCTTTAACTAATTATTGCAATTCAATCCAATACAACTATTCAAGACAAACGCAATCCTAAGCCACTAATCTGAAAACAAATACAACTATTCTTTTTCCCCAAACTGTTCTACGTCCCCTACTAATTTATCCAAACAGGCCTACAAACCTTCTCTTATTTGTCACTAGCATTAGATAGAACGACTGCCTCAAGAACCCCTGAGTAATGCAATGAGAAAATCAGCAACCAAGCCATTGGCTTTATCAGCACTGTTGAATTCCCTCCTTACAAGGCTCTCTAGAGGCAACCCAGTTTTGGCAGCAAAAGCATTGTTAATGCCTTTGATGTCTATCGCTGACCGTGTTATGACCACTCGCATTAGTACTTCTCGGGCCTTGCTATTTCCCATTGCTCTTCGTAGCTGCTTGGCGAAGTGCTTCTCAGGGTGCTGAATACATCGAATTATAACGCGGAGTTCCTTTCCAAATTCTCCACACTTGTCTCGCTTGAGCGACTTTGAGAATTCGGGGCCATAGAGTTGTTTGTATGAGATAAAAATGGCCTTAAGCTGTCCAATGCTTCTTTGGCCCATAAGGGAAATGATGGTCTTCTTGTCGATGGATCGTCCACTCTCGATCGCTTCATAGAGAACCTTCGCATCACACATTGCCATGCTCATATCTACTCTTCTGCCATCAATCTTGCTAGAATTTAAAATTGCCAGCAGAACCTGGAGGGACATCAATTAAGGGTAGTTTTTTCATTTCATACTTTGATATGGATTGTGGCCCATTCATGAAGAATATATGAACACCAAACGAAATCCTGGCAATGTTATTTACAATCTCACCTCTTTCAAATTACCATTCCTCCTGCGAGTAATGTCCTGCTCAACATCTGAACCGTAACGAGCACGGTAGGCTTGCCTGATAGATTGAAGCTCTGAAGGAGACCGAGTACACACGACTTCAATAAGAGTATTCAGGTCCATGCTCGAAGTAGACGAAAGCGAACCTCTGACTATCTCAGCATCGCGCTTGTGCGGCTCGCTCATGCGAAGATACGCCACCCTCTGAAGTCCATGCACACGTATTAATGCAATGCACATGCACACGTGCAAGCATGGCACGCACGTGAAAGTTCTGTGCTTTTCATCAAGATGGGTCCATTGGATATGAGCCGTTGGCCCAAAAACTGGTTTGGGTGCAATTTTACACTGAACGTGAGCTGTCAGTGGGGCCGCTTTGATGAATATCCCAGATCTTGTACGTGTGTGATATGGTTACTATGGAGATACTTGAATATGGAGAGTTTATTTAAAGGCTTACAGCAAGTAGCTGGTTCTTTTGAGTGGTGGAGAGGAGGTGGAGAAGATCTTGGCCGTAGAGGGCACTGTAAGTTTGGCTAATTAGCTTTAGTTCTTCCATGTTTCTACTGGTCAGGATCTCCACCAGCTTTTGGTTGTTGGTCGCACCATTGCCTAATGAGAGAGAAAGAGAGGATTGAGTCGATTCACTGAGTTCAAGAAGAAAAATTACTGCACCGAGTTTTGGTAGCCAAAATCTCAGCTCTCTAATATTTGAATCGACAGAAGTGACATTTTGGGACCACAAACCGAAGTGGGCCTCACCAACTTACAACAGACAACCATCCGAGCAAAGATCAGAGGGCCCCATAACTCAGTGTGAGTTGGCAGTCTCCACTCTCATCCTGACAGCCATCTGATCAAAGATGAGAGTGGCCCACCACCTTGTGATTTCCATCAGAATCAAAATTGGGTGTGGATCATTAACTCACACTAAATCAGTTGTGGGCCCACTTCTGATGTGTATGTGACCCACCAACTTGTACTACTAAAGAATTTTAATCCAAAGAAGTGAGGTATTTACCAGAAAATCCACGGTGGAGATGTTGGCAATCCAAAGCGTATTTCTTACTAAGTTGTATGGAAGTTTCCATTTCCTATATAGTATGTGAATGGGAATGAAACCTAATGTAACCACCATGGCCCATTTTATAGCAGACGACTTGGATTATTATAAAAACTAAAGGAATATAGCTTTACAGAAAGCATTAGGGAAAAAGAAGAGAATAACGTCCACATATTGAAATGAAGAACTTATCCCACCTTCCATTTTCAACCATTGTCTCCCAACTGCATTTCACTTTCATCAATCAACTTCTTTTTTGGTAACAAATACAGCAGACTCATTTGAGGTGTCATCCACCTACCCAGCCTCTTAATATGCAAACCATCACATCCTAATGTAGGGAATATCCCACCCCATTTTCCACTAATCTTTTTATTTTATTTTATTTTATTTTAATCTTTTAGATTACACGTATGGCCCACACGCAAGGGACCGACGGCACATATGGAACTAAGATCATAACCCAAGTTCCTTATAGTTTAAACGCTTCTAGGGCATCTTCCCCGGTGGCCGCTGATGTGATCTATGTAACTTTTTTTTTAAAAAAAAAGTAGATTGTGACTCAACGCTTCTGAGTTAAGATGCTAAAAATCGATCAATTAATCAATGGCAACGACCTGAGTTTATATTGGATGATTAGTGAGCGGAACCGAATGAATGGTCCAGATTGATTGACAAGAGTGTCCATATGTGTGTACTAGAACAATTCTTCACACACACACACACCCGCACACACACACACACATATAACCAAATGCTCACCTTTGCACCAGTTCTCATGAGAACTCATCTTACATTAAATGAGCCCAAAATCTGAATGGTCCACATGATGCACCACCTAACGGGATGTTGGTGGGCCATAGCAAAATGAAACAATTTCCTCCCTTGGTTTGCTTTGGACTCGGAGGGTTTCATGATGTGCTGTGTAGTGGGCTCATATCACGGAAGATGAGTTCTCACAAAGTTTTTACGAGAATTTGTACAGGTTAGCGTTCCTCTCTCTCTCTCTCTCTCACTATACACACACACACACACACACACACACACATACAGTGCTTGGTTGTTCTAATTTATCAAGTTGAATGAGATTAGCATAATAGTTCGTACTTGTATAGAGATGATCTGGTGAGCCCAGTGTATGGAAACCTCCCCATGAACCTAGTTGCATGTGGATTCATTGGCAAACTCAAGACATATCTGGACCGTCCATTATGTTAGTCTACTCTTAGGCTGCCTTGAAATAATCATACAGATCATATGATCAAAACCGTCCAATCATTGGCATGCAAAATGGATGGATAAGATCATTGGTTTAATATAAATCTAGTCAGAAATGTTTAGGACCATTTTATTACTGATTTCTGTACAGTAAGAAGGGTGAAGGCTATAATGGACGGTCCAAATAGGTGATGTAATTCTTACTGGAGATTCGTGGAAGCACACAGAGATGAATCAAGTAGGGTATTTCAACCGCATAAACAAACCCAATCACAAAGACTCTATATTCAATGTAAAAATACCCTTTTAGGAAAAAAATCATAGCACAAAGCTATAATAATCACTATAAAAGTAGAAATTACAAGAGACAGAGAGAATACCCAATTCGAACATGTTTTGAATCTCTCCTTACAAGTATGTTGAAACCTTACGAACGAATTAGAAAGCCTTAGATACATTTTAATCCATATTATACCCTTATAAATAGTCTATAGGAGAATCACAATCAAAATCAGAAATAAATCCCGCAAACATACAACTCTGCATAACTCGACGTTGATGACACCTTCAATGGGATTCCAATGGCATTGACGAACCGTTGATGGCATTGAGTGGTTTCGATGCCATCGAACTAATATCAAAACATTCTAGCGACTAAATATGAAAATTTCAAATTTTATCGATGGCATTGAATAGACCTTCGTTGTTAACGAGCAATATTTTATGCCATCAACGAGACATCAAAAGTGTCCAGCGACTAAACATATAAATTTCAAATTTTCTTAATAACATCAAAGTTTATTTAATGGTGTTGAATTGTCATTGACAGACATTAATTTACAGATTTAACACATCAATCAACAATTCCAACGACAAAGAGTCCACATACAACTACTTGCATGGTAATGTTTCCGTACACTTATCCCACTAGGGCATTTATAGTAGTTATATTCCTACATTCATAGGGCCGTCCGGTTGGGTCGAGAAAGGTTAAAGGCACTCTGCCTGGCATGCAGAAACGAAGCAAAAGGGTAATCCGTAGCCGGCAAATCTAAAAGTGAGGCCAGTACGGACTATAGGTGGGACACACTTGTACATCATACATCAAATCTGGACCGGTGGTTGATTTCTCATTAATTTTCATTTGTTCCGTACACAATTTCCCACATGATATATCTACCAACGTGAATGGGTCAGGATCTCATGATGGGTAGCTCAAATTTCACACAAGCGTGGCTTGTGGCTATATGTGGGGTTGGTTGCTCTGTTTTGTTACATGGTATGGATGTCATCAAAATTTCATTCACCCAATAGTTGTCACTTAGACATTTGATTCCTTGATGGCTCAATATTCTCATGGGTTTGTGGGTCGCCATCATTGATGTTGGGGCCTATGATTGTCTGCAAACTCATCAACCCACTCATTGATCCGACCTTCGCCTTGACGTGGACACTTGATGCTTTAATGGCGTAAGATTCTTATGAGATCGTGGGTCGTAGTCCTTAATCTTGCGGCTTATGATTGTCTAGAAACCCATTTAACCCACTTATCGATCTGACCTCCATGGGCCCACAATAAGTTTCTTCGGGAATATGATTCTTTTTATAGTTCGTTTACCAAGATATTTAGGCTTGTTTTGCTTGGACATCAAGTTTCCCTTGATATTTATATTACTTTGAAGCTTACTCAAAAGCTATTTAAAGTAGTAATTAATGATGTTAACGACACGTTTGATTTTCCAATTTTCTAAGGCAAAGTAAATGAGTGATTATCATTATCATTTATAGGACTTTGTTTAAATAAGAGCTATGACTCCTAATTCAATGGTAAAATACACTTGTAAAGAAAGAAGGTAAAGTAAACCGTAATCATTATATTTTCACATTATAAAGTCTGGATTTTAGACTGAAACAAATAATATAACAAAATCATGTTACAATAAAATATAAGTGACATAACAACACAATTACAAGAGTAAATTATTATGACCCATTTATAACCATTTACCACTGTAATTGGAAAACCAAATATGCCCTAAATTAGTATGAAACAAGCTAATTGAGTTGACTTTTCAACTAGCTCAAGACTTTATAATTCTAAAACTATTTAAATGAGTTATGATAAATTTAATATGTTATGGGAAAATATGGGTCGGCCTCGGAAGGAATGGACTCGGTTCGGCCGACTAAGCAAACTTGCTATAGCAGGCCAAACGGCCGAGGCCGACGAGGGGAACCTCGGCTGGGCCGAATGGCTGAGGCCAACGAGGGGAACCTCGGCTCGGCAGGGACGGCTCGTCTAATCCGGATCAGTAGTAACCAAAGTTTAGCTTTCAAGTTCTTTTGTAGAGCTTTCACATCAGCCTCAAACCCGGAAAAAGCCATTACACACTTCCACCGTTAGCTTCGATTCGATCCCTACTAACCAGTAGTTAGCCTTGACCTGTGTATGGACTCAGACCGTAGTGTCAGCTCAGATGGAGATAAGGTCTACAATCACGCTCAGGGATTAGCTTTAGTAACACACGTATGGAGTAAGATTTGGCACGCAATCTAAGGGTAACTGACAATACCTCCAAATGCTTAACTTCCGCATACTGGCAAAGATTGTGTCAAGAACGACGGACACGTTAACTCCAACCAAATAGTATAAACAGAGAACTCATTTGCGGAGACAGGTACGTAATATCTCACACCCTAAGCCCCAACTACACTACTTATATCCAGATTCCTAACCTGACTTTGGCATCGGAGGGCTCCTGCTCTAGCTAGGATTTCCTTTGTCCTTCTCTTGTGCAGGCTTACAGGGCTCGACGCGAGTGTTTGAAGCTCGACGAGGGTGAACCAGATTTTTGCATCAACATAATAAAAGTATATATTATTATTGGGGAGATTAAGTGATACATCATCATTGTTATTATTTTCTTGAAATGATCAATATAATTAGAAAGAATAGATGACCGAGATTATTTATTTTTCTTTTACATTAGAAAATTTTATAGCTTCATGTAATTTAAAAAAACTTTAATATAATTTGATTTTCATTGTCTTTAAAAGGTAATTAAGTTTCATCTTCTTTTGAGCTGTGGGCATGAGGAATTTGTCTTAAACTTTATGATTTGTCACTTCTGGATCACTCATTTTTTAAGGTTTTTAAGGCACCCATTGCTCGAGTGATTGGTGGGTAAAAATCTGATTATTCCACGGTGATTGGCTGAGAATTTCCTTCTTTTGTTGTTTGTACCTTAGTTGTATATATTATAGATTTGTCATAAACAAGCATATTGTTAGAACGCAAGGTTATATATTAAGGGTGTGTCTGGTTTTCTAATTTTCTATGTAATGTAAGTGAATCATTGTTATCATTTCAAAGTGTTTGTTTAAATATAAATTCGAGCTCGTGTGTGTGTGTGTGTGTTAAGGTCAAAATCTAGACCACCCTCCACTCAATATAGTGAACCTTCGACGAACCCTGGTCTTGCACAAAAGAGTGAGCAAAGGAGACCCTGACTAAGTCGGGTGACCCTCCGATGCCAAAGTCAGGCTAGGGAATCTGAGTCTAAGTCGGGTGTAGAGAGAGGGTGCGGGATCTTGCGTACCTGTAGCAATGAGGTTCCCTAGTATTTATATCTGTGGGTTGGACAATCCACGTTCGTTAATCTCGGCATGATTCACTCAATCAACGAGACGTTATGATCGTGAAGATATTATCCGCAATCTTTAGATCGCGTGGTGTATCGTGTCTTAATGGCATGTATCTTTAGGCGAGATCGTCTGTCATGTTTGCATCTAGGTTGATCTCTAGACTCGGCGTGCGAAGTACCGTTACGGGCTCGACTTCAGCCTCGGCACATGATACATCCATGCCTAGACTCGGCCTCAACCCTTATGCATGATACATACATGCCCTGACCTGGCCTCGGCCTCGTCATACAGAATATTTATGCTTTGACTAGGCCTCGGATCATACTGTCGTAAAGCTGAGTACTAATAGTTGGAGTCTGTCGATAGATCACAATGGTCGGAGCTTGCTGATCAAAGTTGAGAACGAAGATCGGGACTCGGCTCAGCCATTTTCCTTCGGACAAGGATGAGGGTTCGGGTCGGGCAGTCAAGATTGTAGTTTCGAGTCATGACTTAGGAGTTGACCCCTAACGTTGTCCTCATTCCGAGACCTCACTATCCGATTCGTGTAGCTCGAGCTGACCCTAATTGTCCTTGTACAGATTTCCCCATAACTATATATATATATATATATGAAGTGTCGAGTAAAGGAAATAATAATCATTATATTTTTATATCATAAGACCATCACTTTTATCATGATTTTTAGTTAAAGCAAATAATGATAGCAAACCTATCATTACAGTCAAATGTAATTGATACCACCGCATAATT
Source organism: Magnolia sinica (assembly GCF_029962835.1). Taxonomy (NCBI): domain Eukaryota; kingdom Viridiplantae; phylum Streptophyta; class Magnoliopsida; order Magnoliales; family Magnoliaceae; genus Magnolia; species Magnolia sinica. Next base: position 5,421,728 of record NC_080576.1, on the reverse strand, counting down.
ATAGAATTAAGTAATCATTACCCATTTTTAGGCATTAACTGTTGTAATTGAAAAACCAAACACCCCATAAGTTCATTCATATTTTGGAAATGACACGGGTTGAAAGGTAAAATTTCACTAATCCCATAATCATGACCCTCTAGAAAATGATAGTATCCAATCCAAGAGATTAACAGTATATTAAGAACTACAACCAAATGAAGATCAAATTCTAGCAAAGCACAAGGATTACCTTTGTGGAAAAAAAAAAAACACCAATCTTCAGATCCATCTTCCATAACTTTGGTAGACAATCTGAAGGTTCAAAAGGACATCAAGAATGCCTACACATTAAGTGCATTAGTAAAAGATCGAAAAAAGAGCTGAAAACCAAGTATTTCTGCACAGATAATGACATTTCTAATTAGTGTGAAACACACGGCATATAGAGCAGGGCGTGCCGTTGGTGCGACACAAGCCTAGCCAGTGGTAGTTATAATCAGGTGGAATATATAAATGTGAATTTTATCCCTTTCAATGCTCTCCCAGGCCTATAAATATGGGTGAAAGCAGGCATCAACAGCTCACCGGAATACATGATTTCGTTGAACAAGCATCTCAACTGCCTACGGCATCCATGACATCCCACACCAAGACCACTCTACCCACAACATATCCTGCTACAACCTTCCAGGCCATTGTTTTCATGTCATTTTTTGGTTTTGATTGTAGCTGAAGATTAGAAATGAATACAAGACTACATTAGACCCTTGTAATCCATAGTTCTCAGTAAAGGTTTAGAGCATTTTCTGTTAGATTCAGAATCATGAGCTAACAATATAAAGTTCAACAATTTCTGCATGTAATCAGCATATTTCATTTGAATCGGGCTTTTTCTTCTATCAAAGGTTGGGAACAGCAATGAGAGCACAGAACTCCCACAAGTGTTATTAAGCAATTTCTACATTCATGTTAGTACATGTACCAATGCTCTTCCTGTACTCAGGTCAGGTCAGTCCCAAATCAGTTTGTGTGTGTACACACACCCAAAAACTGACTTGGGGCTGGCTTGACCTAACTGCTCAATGAATTATACTTGAGCGCAGCTTCATTACTAACCGGGCATGCATGAAATATATAAACTGGCTTAGGAATCTAGACCCAATCCTGATCTGTGATGGGCTAAACCTGAATGCCGGACTGGGCCTGGCTGCCCGACCTTGTGAACATTCCATGTACGAAAAATAAAAATCAAGGTGGTACACTCATCAGGACAAGCGACACGTGTATGTTGAATTTAGAACTTCCTTACTTTACTAGCTTTTCTAATTGTGTATGTTTCTGATACAATCGTAATCAGACGGATCAGTGGACCAATATTGCTTTTTTGTTCAGGTATATATGCTTAGTGTACGTTGCCTTATGAGTGGTCTGGATCAGACTGTGTGCTATACCACGGTGGGACCCATTGGCCAGTGGGTCCGGCCGGGAAAGTCTTTGCCAGGAACTTCCTGCCGTAGGAAGCTATGTGTGTGGCCACCATGATGTTTGTGAAAAATCCATCTTGTTCATCTGTTTTGCCATATCATGTTAGGACATGGGCTAAAAAATAAGGCAGAAGTTACTGCCAAAGACTTTCAGGTCATTGAAACATTTATGGGGCCACATAAGTTTTGGATCAGGCTAATAGATATGTGTTTTCGGTTGATCCCGGTAGGGATGACCTTATGAATGGTATGGATGGCATATAAACATCACGGGACCAAGGAGATTTCAATGGTAGGAATTTTCCTACCACACAGCTCACTTGAGTTTTTGATCCGCCTCAATTTTGGTCCCATATCTTAAAATCATCTGACAAAATGGATGAATCGAGTAGATTTCTTACAAACATCATGGTGGGCCCCACCTAGCTTCCTCTGGCGGGAAGTTACTGCCAAAGACTTTCCCGGCCGGACCCACTGCCATCCCTGGAGGGAGGCCAATGGGTCCCACTTGATTAATGGCAGCCCACTTGATGATAGGAATGGGTCAATGAGCCAGGCCAGGCCATTCATCATTGGTCTGTGCTCAGATACCGGGCCTAGATTTACAGCACAGGCCCAGCCCTTGGGCCATGCTTAGAAGGCCGAGCCCTGATCTACCCGGCCCATCGCCACCCACTAACCACCGGTATCTGTGATGCGGCACCACAGATTATATAAAATCTATCCGATCTCTTATTGGTAATGGATACTTTGGTACTTTAGTCTTCGATCTAGGTAATCTTTAGTGATCCAAACCATTTATATGATGGCTCTGACCGTTAGATGAGGGGTATCTTCTTCTTCTTCTTCTTCTTCTTTTAAAGCTTTTATATTGGAAATATTTCGACCCTTTGATCATTTGGCTCTTTTTCTCTTTTTTTTTTTCACTGCATATGCTTAAGCTTTGAAAGATGGGTAGGGTCGAAATCATGGTTTCAAGACTGTGACTGGGATGGACTCGTTCGCCCGAGAGGGAGTGACTCATCGTATAAACGGTTTGGATCATTTAAAAGGATCGTGATCCAATGTGGGTCCCAAGGTACCGTATCCTATTGTAATACAATCAGATAGAGTGAGACGCATTTACTGGAGAATGCGCACCTATATCCGCTAATCATACACATCAAGGCCGTCCAACAGATGGCCTCATGGCAAATCTATTATAGTCTAAACATCCTTTGGCCCACTTATCAGGTGGACCACACATGCACACTGAAATGACCAATGGTTATTCCTTTCCTAACCGTCCATTTCCCGTACCCATGTTGTCCATCTGAGGATCAGACCAACCTAATTTCTGTGCATATTCCTGCTTTCATGAATAATATCATTTCCAATTCTTAATTTCATAACATTATATATAAACTACAAACAAAACATCACTTGAAAGTTGGAACAAGAACACACCATGCATCCATATCTTGTATGCATTTTCAGAAAATCAACAGATATTAAAGTAGTCCTAATCTTGCATTAATCAAGGACTATGATCATCTCTCACCCCCAATCCCCCTCGATGCACCGGATGAGATCGATTCATCTGTCATTGACCGCTCATACGAATAACCTTCACCATCAGACTCAGAATGATAATCACCCTTCACACTTTCTAGTTCCCTCACCACATCCTCCATCTCAGGACGCTTTTCCGGCAATTTATCGCAGCACTCTATCGCAATCTGCAGCAATTTCACTGCACCTTCAGTGGCCATCCGTTGCACTGTGATCTCTAGATCGAAGATCTCAGCGGTCCATTCCTCTCTTACAGCTTTATGGACCCAAGTGCCGAGATCCACGGCCTTAACGCCTTGTGGGGCAGAGTGACTAGACATTCTACCTGTGATGAGCTCAAGGAGAAGGCAACCATAGCTCCATACATCAGATTTCCTTGAAATTTTACGGCGAGTCTGATATTCAGGTGATTTGTAGGCAATCATTCGTTGGGCAGCAATTGGGACTGCAATCAGTGAACTAAGGCCATAATCAGAAACAAGGGCAACACCATTCTCGTCGAAAAGTACATTGCTTGATTTTAAGTTGCCGTGGGGAATTGCACTGCTCGTCTTGACATTTTGGTGCAAATACGCCATCGCTCGAGCTACTCCTCGAGCTACTGACAGCCTCGAGCTCCATCTGAATGGAATTCTGTTATTCTCTTTACCTCCTGCATAAGTCGATTCATTAGTCAGTAATGACCTATCATTATGGAATGTTTAACGTTGGATCAAGCATTTGCTTGGCTCCGCGATCTAGAGCCGTTCATATGGCGAGACCCATGGCAGGTCTGAGGTACTTTAATTTGAACGTTGGTTGTAATTGTCCATTTTCATTGGATGATTTAAAACACTGCAACATGGGACCATACTTAGAGTGGATGTCTTTTTCCCTACTATTTTCTTTGGTGTGACCCACCTGAATCACAAGTTAGCTTGAATTTTTTTTGGCCCTAGGCCTAACATGGGATTACACACCTAAGATCAAACTAGATTTTACATACACATCATGGTGGGCCTCAAAAAAACCAAGTGGTATTCCACTTGCAACTGTTAAAAAAACTAGAGATTTGAAGGGAATTTCAGGGATGCCCACCGTTAGTTTTTCATAGGTCCACCTTAATGTATATATGAGATCTAATTTGACCATTAGATGTGTAGTCCCATGTTAACCCAAGGGGAAAAAAATCAGGCTACCAGGTGATTCAAGTGGGTCACATCAAGGGAAACAGTTAGGAGAAAGATTTCCACCCTTGATATTTATAGAGTTCACCATGATGATTATATGGAACCACTCCAATCATTAGATGTTACACCAAAATTTAATTTCGAGCCCAAACATTAGTCTCATCTGCCATTCAAGTGGGCCACATGAATGATAAAATTTTGGAGAGTGAGGGTTTTCTATAAATTATTTCTAATCCTGCCGACTAAATCATGGATGAAGTTGATGTTTGGCCCTGCATATGCTGATGCACCTGGTTATCCAGGTGAATTTTATATAATCACTAGCGGCCAACCTGAGCCCATCACTTTGGTCTTATGGCCGACCCCAACTTCCCTTAAAAAATGTAAAGAAATGTACTCAAATGATAATTGATGGATAGTTTATTCAAAACATTTTTTTATATAAAGGTACTGTAATATAAATTCTCCAATAATTAGGTAATTTCTTATAAAATTCCCTTTGTCAAAATACCCATGACAAAAGTTTATTGAAAAAAACGTGTTTACTTCGGTTTTTCCTGAAAAATGAGTTAGAGTTTTGTTTTTACCTATCTTCCAAAACATAGAGAGTTTTGCCAACCATGCATGAGACATGCTGCTGCTAAACAACACTACGTACTTGTAATTAAGTAAATGATAAGATTAATGGAGGAAAATAATCATATTGGTAGAGAAAAAGACTAATTTACCTTTAGGGGTCTAAATAGATAATTGATATGGTCCGGCTCCATAGCTCAGTGGTAGATAGACTGTTTCAAAACTGATAATGGGGTCGAGTGCCCATGTGGTGTGGATGTGTGTAAAAAGAAAAAAAGAAAAACAAAAGGAAAAAGAAATTGATTGGAATCGTTGCATGGTATGGAAACTCACCATGAATGCGATCAAAGAGATTCCCATTCTCTGCAAATTTGCAAACCATCAGCTTCTCTTCTCTGGAATGATAATAAGCAATCACAGGCAGCAGGTTGGGGTGCTTTAGATCGGATAGCAACCTCATCTGCTCTCCGAATTCATCGCCGCTCAACGGGTTCAAATCCCTCAATCGTTTCACCACCACAGTCGGTCTGTCATCCATCATCGCCTTATAAGAATACCCAAAACTTCCTTTGCCCAACCCCTCCGCCGAAGCTTTCAAAAGATCATTGAGCTCAAAACCGCTTATATTACCCATGAACGAAAGATTTTCTCTCTCTTCCTTGGTGGCCACTCTCTCTTCTCTCTTCTCCATCTCTACTGCCTTCCTTTTCCTCACCACTTCGGAACCTGATTTCTTCACTCCCTCCATCGATCTCGCCTTCTTGTAGTAAACGCAGAAAAAGTAAGTCACGAGAGCAAGAGCCAGTAACCCAAACACTGCAAGGATGGCAACTAAAGAAGTCCCTTGGAAAAACCCCTGATTCTTCTTCGTAGGCGGTTCGGTTGGTGGATTGCTCGACAGCGATTCGCCATACAACGAATAGATATTGTGACGGTTACATAGGATCGGGGAAGGCGAGCCGCACAAGTTCTGATTATTGGAATACGACAACGCATTAAACGACTGGAGAACGGGAGTTAACGGGATCTCGCCGAAGAGATTGTTATTAGAAACATTGAATTCTCTCAAGCTCTGCTGGCCGAACGGCGGGATTTTACCGCTCAAGGAGTTGTTCTGGAGCTGTAATGAGACCAACCGATCAAGGCCCACCAGAGAAGGTGAGATGGGCCCGTCGAACATGTTGATGGACAGATCAACGTGCGTCAGCAACTTGGCCGTGGAGAAATCCATCAGGCTGCCGGAGATCGAGTTGTTCCTGAAGCTCAGGAAGATCAGTTGACTGAGATTGACCAGTGCATCTACGTTGACTTGACCGATCAACCCAAGACTTTCCAAAGAAATGCCTGTGACCCGACTCTGCTCGCATGAGATTCCATACCAGGTAGTGTTTGTGCTGTTCATGTCGCATGGGAGCCCATCCCAATTCATGTTGAGAAGAGGGTGGTTGAATGCACGCTTAAGAGAGTAGAGTGCATCTCTCTCCTCTATCTGGTGTCCGATCGGGAACGTTGGTTCGTCAGGGACTGCCTCGTGGATGGCGAGGATGAGAAGAAAAACCACTGTGTGGTGAGCTAGGGTTAGGGGTTTGGGCACTTCCATTTTCACCGGACAATGAAAGTTACGTGGGTTTCTTTTGAAGAAGAAGAGGTTTGCGTAACAGCTGCCATTTCTTCGGGGAAGACGAAAACAAGGAGAGGTTTGAACGTTTGTTTTTTGGAATTTAGTCTTGAGAATCCAAGGACGGGAGATGGTGCAGGTGGGCCCGTGGGACCCGATTGTCGTATACCATGCAGGTGGGCCCGTCGGACCCGATTGTCGTATACCATGGACCCGTTTCCTAGCGGCACACACGTAGCAAGATGATGTTACCAATCGGGACAATTCTTCTGGTGGGTCTCATCGTGGATGGGTCCAATACCGAAATTAATATCAATAAGAGGATCCCAACCATCCGTTTTCTTTACCTTTTAGCACTAAATGTGCGCCGTTTACTACTTCTGTTTCTTACCGTAGCTTTGAAGGCCACAGATTGGGAGGGAAAGGTCATTTGATGTATGTGTATTTGAAAATATTTCCCATCCACAGTAGAAACAGCTAGATGGACGATCCTGATTGAGACGCCATCTTTCCACGTGTACTGTAGTTGGATGCATCTACCATCCTCCGTTTCATCGGCTTCTACCTTACCAACTCCCTGCAAGAAGGAATTTAGGAATATGCTTGTGATAGAATTAGACCCCTTCACAGACCCGAATCGTTGTTGGGCTCGCCATGGAAGGCCCATGCGCCGAAAATCCGCCAGACTAGAAAATCCTAGCCATCAGGTATTGGGGGATTATACCAAGCTTCTTGGCAAGAGGTGCACACTACCGTTTGGGTTTTCAGTTCTAACAGTGGACATCTTGGCCCACTATGAACAGATCATACACGAAAAACCCCCCAGGTGTAAAAATCCAGACCTTTCAGCAATCGGCCAAGAAAATAGCGGTCAAAAAAGAAAATAAATCGATGGTTTCTATTCAACTGATCAAAGGCATTCTACGGATAGGATCTTCCAATCTTGGGAATTTTTGGTTCATGGGTCATCTAAGGTGAGTCCGATCATATCAACGCTTTGGATCATTAAAACATGGGCCCACTAATAGAAGCTGGAAGCCGGGGCGTACCGTGATTCTCTCTGCCCGAGCGTTGACGCGGATTGCCTGTCCCCCGGGGACAGGAAATTCCTCTAGTCGGAAGTTGTGTGGGCCATAGAAATGCCTGTGATAAATCCACTCCGTCCATCATTTTTTAAAGACCTCAATATAACAGGAATTTAAAAAACAGGCGGATACAAAACTCATGCGGATCACACCACACGAAATAGTGGGAACGGAAACGTTCACAGCTGAAAACTTACTGCAGTCGACCATAATGTTTATATGCTATCCAAAGCGTTCATAGGATTTTTACCACTCAGATAAACTGTAGGCACAACTATCATCCTGATGAAAAAAAACTTCTGTGCCCCCCACAAAGTTTCCAATGGTGAGCGTTCAATCCGTGACGTTTAGTGTGATGTGGGCCATAGGAGTTTTGGATCTGCCTAATTTTTAGATTAGAGGCATGATCGTGGTGATTGAATAACCACCATTAAAAACTTGTTAGGGGCCACGGGAATGTTCATTTTCCATCCAACCTATTGATAAGGTCACAAAGATCTGGATGAAGGGACCACACTAATATCAGCTTGATCCAAAAAATTTGTAGCCCACAAGAAGTTTTTAATGGTCAATCAGCAGTGTCTCCTGTCGTGTGGTCCGCCTGAGATTTTTATCAGCTTCATTTTCGGGATCATGCCCTAAAATGACTGTCAAAACTAATGTAAGGTGTGGATGTAAGGCACATACATCAAGGTGGGCCCACTTGATTTCGGATCTACGGTAGGCATTTCTCTACTCACTTTTTTTTTTTTTTCTGTGGTGCAGCTCACTTGATTTCGTATTTACCTCATTTTTTTGGCCCACGTTCTAACATAATTTGGAAAACGGATAGTTGCGGTGGATTTCTCATTAACATCACGTTGGGCCCCATCTAGCTTCCTGTCGCAGGCAATCCGCATCCGGAGTTGGAATCTTATGGTTTGGTCGCATGGCTAGCGGAAAAGTTCTTTGGTGAATCGACGGTTGAGATTTAGTTGGTTGGATGGGAGAGTGAAAAACAATACACAGCTTGGTTAACTTGTTTTATTTTTATTTTTTTGAGTTAGCTTGTTAGTACAGCCCACTGTCAGTTGGCACTTCACTGTTAGCCACCCCCACTAGGGGGATCGATACCAAGACCTCAGGTGTTGAAACGAGGTAGCGTGGTTACAACTTCGAAGATCTTCTCGTAAGGTTGCTGTTTGGCTTTTCGGCTGTGGATCTTTGGAGTTCCGTAGTTGTACTAGGCGTTTCACACGTGTGCACAGTGGACAAACTCAAGTTCGTTGTACCTGGACGCGAATTTCCTGCCAAATGCTTTCGCAAGAACTTCCTGCGCTGGGATGTAGGTGGGACCCACCGTGATGTTTGTGAGAAATCCACACCGTGCATCATTTTTTAGAGAACATTTTAGGAGATACACGTAAAAATGAGGTGGATCCAAAACCCAAGTGGGCCGCACGGGAGGAAACAGTGGGGATTCATTAAACACTGTTTTTAACATTCGTTTGGCCACAAAGTTTCATATCACCCTAAGTTTCTGGTTTTTTCACTTCATCCCAGTGGGAATGACCTTATAAACAGTTTGGATGGCATATAAACATCAAGGTAGATGCCAAGAATATTTCAAAGATAGAAAACTCTTACAGTTTTCCCTCTCGTGTGGCCCACTTGAATTTGATCCACATATGTTTTGGTCAAATCCTCTAAAATAATCTCTCAAAACAGATGGACGATGTGGTTTTCTTACAAACATCACGGTGGCCCAACGTAGCATCCCAGCGTAGGAACTTCCTGCGAAAGCCTTGAAATCCGTGTCGGATCGGACCTCGATTCCATTTCTTTACCCCTTTGTGATTGGACCCGTTTGGGTGCGTGGAAGGATATCCTTTGTCATCCTCGTTTTAAGACTCGGAGACCGGAATCGACTCACTCGCCTGGGCTAAATCGGTCTAACTCATCTGAGATAAGGGTGGCTGGGTAAAGTTTCGTATTCAGTAATGGAAACAGTGCCCTTGTAACCGTTGAAATTCTTTTTGGATTTAAAAAAAAAAAAAAAGATAATAAAATGTGCCAGTCCCATTACAGGCCTTTTACATGCCTAAGAGTGGCGATGGACCCAGTAGCCTGCCTTTCCTGGCTTGGACCTACTTAGATTAGCCAGTGAGCCAAACTTGGACCTTCCATGAATGGCCAGATAAATTTCAAGTAAGGCTCGGGTTAAGTCATTTTAGCCCAACCCAACCCAACCCAATCCAATCCAATCCGAGTTGTCTTATATCCCATGTCATTTTAATCCTTAGACAAACATTTATATCAAAGGCAAACTGTTGATTTCATTACTCTAAGATGATTTCATGGCCCACTTGATAGATGGATGGATTAGCAACATCCAAGGAGAAATAAGGATTTTATTGGTTTTCGGGTCAGGTTAAGACGGGTCGAGCCCATGCCCAAGCAATTTTTCGATTGGTGCCTAAACTGGATTCATTCCGGGGCAAGGCGTTGGATCTTAAATATTTGGTTGGGCCTGGGCCTAGCCTCGCCCAGCAAAAACCCAGCCATTTCTACCACAATTTAATATTATTTTCTTCTTCAATTTGGATTTTTCTCTACTTTTCATTTTGTAGTTCATTAGGTGTCCACTAACCGACCGGTTAGTATCATACTTTCACCGTCATTTTTTGGGGCTATAATCCATTTATATTGCGCCACGCTATTTGGACGGTCCAGATTGGACGACTACCCCCGCCACCTAGAGACAGACGGTCCCGTAGGGGCTCTAGCCCACCGTTCATTTTGGCAGATCTTTTTAGGGGATGAGCCTAAAAGGAAGGCAGATTGAAGGCTCAAGTGGACCACACCACAGAAGCAGCGGAGATTGAAAGCGTACCTTTGAAAACTTATCAAGGGGTAGAGAAGTTTTGGATCACGCTGATATATATGTTTTCCGTTCATATATGTCTACGTGACCCTATGAATAGGTTGGATGCCATATAAATATCACAGTGGGCCTAGGATCTTTTCAATAGTAGAATTCAATCCCACGGTTTCCTGTGGTGTGGTCCATTTGAGACTTCAATCTGCATCCTTTTTGGGCTCATGGCTTAAAATGATCTGTCAAAATAGATGAACGGTGTGGATAAAACATATACATCATGGTGGCCCAAAGACCCGTGATAGGACCGCCACTATCTATCTAGGTCCTGGTGGGGGTCACTATCCAATCGGCGACGGTTCAGATTTGAATGATATGGGACGACTCATTTATATCCAAGCGACAGCCCGTTCCGCTTCTCCGTACATCAAAATCATTGCTAGTTTGAGCAACCGGAAGCGGATTGCGTCCTGAGTAACTCAGTACTATGAGTAAACTCTGTGGGCCCACTGTGATTCATGTATTTTATCCAGTCCGTCCATTTATTTTACCAGATAATTTTAGTCCTTGAACCCAAAAATGAAGCATATCCAAAACACAAGTCAACCACACTGGCAGAAAAAAAGTGTGAAATGAATGTCTACCTTTGAAAAATTCTCGGAGTTTAGGAAGGTTGGGAAAGGGTTCAACAGTTGAAATCATTATTCCCACCGTTTCCTTTAGTGTGGTCAACTTGAGCTTTGGATATGCTTACATATTGGGCTCAAGCCCTTAAATGAGTTATAAAAACGGATGTACAGCGTGGATAAACCACATATATTAACGGTGGGCCTAACAGAGTTTACTCAGCACTACAAAAGCCCACTGCGTCACTCAGTACGCCATCCGATTTCTCAGCATCTGACCTTATGCCGGCAGCGCAAGTAAGGGTTGAAAAACCAAAATAGCTGATGGTCCACATTTAATGAGGAAATAAGACGGTTAGGGTTAACTCAATGATTTGATCTTCGAACCTTGGATTATACAACAATGATTAGGACTAGGAAATAAATGGTCTATATTTTTCATTCAACAGATGATTCCATATTGATATTGATCTAGACCATCTATCATGTGGGTCGTAACCTTGATTATACATCCCTCTCAATAAATAAATAAATCACTTTGGTGGAACGATTCTAACCATCAATTGATTGGCCAGGGAAATGGGCGATTCATACTGATCATACAATTAATCTTACTACAAATTATTCAAAAGATCCTAATCAATGGTTAGGCAACTGGATCGGTCCATATTGATCTTGTCGCAAATGATCAGATGATTGATCAAGACCGTCCATCAAGTGAAGCCCTGCCTTGATAGCCCATCCTATCAAAAAATTAATTCGGTCAAATGATCCTAACCATCTATTCAATAGGTAAAGATCATATTATAGACAATCCAATCATTGATCTTGACCATCCCTCATGTGCAACTCATATTTGATATCACCGTCCATTAATTGGTCTAAACAATCCATCATGGGGTCCTAACCCAGATACATCCTTAAAAAAGTCACTTTGGTGGAATGATGTTAACTGTCCACTGGGCAATGAATAATTCATATTGGTAATACTACCTGTGGTCCTATCATTGCTCTTGATGGTCCATCACGTGTGCCGCCTTTGACTGCCGAGTTCTTTTAAAAAAGAGAAATCTGTAGACGCCACCTTTTACTCAGCGTCTTTCCAAAGCGCTCTCAAACCTTACTTTCCCAAGCTAAGTCATTTTGTACGGACACACTATTTGCATATGGAAAAATCCGTGCATTAAAACCTGTACCTACGGATTCTAATCGTAGCCGCCGGTGGCCAGACATTGTAAATGCAAGGGTATTTTCATCAATTTAGATAGATCGTTACCATATGGGCCTTACTACTGATTGCATAAGACGCCGGGTAAAAGGTGGCGTCTACAGTGGTCAATTTCTCTTTTTTAAAAAAAAAACTTCAGTTGGATCATCCTAACCCTAGTGCGTTCCTCATTGTTGATTGCAAATTCCTTTTAGGTGGGAATAATGGGAACCCTTGCTCGTTTATCTGTTTGTTTGTTTGTTCCAACGAGATTCCCAAATTTTAAGTACTGAAAATCCCATCTGGCCTATCAATAGTCACTTAGCGTTCTCCCGTCACAAGAGCAAAAATCATACCCTAAGGAGACATATTAGCCATCCATTCATGTCTGTGTTGTTTTGGTATAGGATTTAATGAGGTGGTGTCGCCGTTATATTTAATTGGGTCATGTTCTGTTGTAGATGGATTGTCTATATCAAAATTCATTTGAATTAGATAAGCAATGTAGGTTGAGTCACATGGCATACAGGATATTAAAGAATTATATATCAGATATTCTAACGATAAGTTGTCTCTTTAAGATTGTTTTAGGTATTTAGGTTATCTCTGAATGATAGTAATTGTTGAGCCATGTTAGCTTTAGGACACATTCTGAGAGTCCGATGAAGATAAGATGAACTTCAATAAATGTAACTATTCTTTCCCTTCTAGTTACACATGAAAGTGGTACATGGACGGACCAATGTTCTCTCGTATATTTTGGAAAGTTATAAATAGCAAAAGCAAATTGAGATTAAAAGGCTCCTCTCCAAATTCAAAAATTCAAACTACAAATCCAACATAATGCTATATATATATATAGTTATATAGTTATATAGTTCTTCACTGCTTAACAACTGTGAACCCTTGAAGTAGATTTAGTTTTAGTTTGTCATTGTGCACATACGGCACCGACTCTTAATTATAACTAATAGTTATAATTTCCTTCCATTTGCACATATGCACTGGGTCTAGAGGAAGACATTAGCTTAGGAATCTGTCCGCCTCTATTAATACGCTGAGCCGACTGTAATTATAATCTTCAACAATATTTTTGCCTTGCTTATTAGTATGTTGCTCCTAAAAGCATCCTATTATTCTCAGCCAAGCTAGTGATCCCGCTGTAATGGTAAGTCATGCGCTTTCTCTATATCTCTCTTTAAATTTTTTTTGTTTTGACCATATAATTATTGTACCTTCAAAAGTTTTTAAATTTTAAAGGGAAAAAAAAAAAAACTTGTTGGAGGAAGAGCTCCAGCCTCCACTAATCATATGAGTAACAAGCATGCGACATTTGGTTGAACATACGTTGAACCTTGCTCTATCTCAACATTAGGGTCGGTAATTACGGTTTGAATTGAACTTAATCGATTTTGGTACGCCCATAATCCACACATGTTCTACAGTATTTGAGACCAATGTGAGGTCAAGCAAAGCATGTTAACAAATGGTTCAGTGATGCCACACGTACGGGCTAGCCCAATCAAATCTTGCCAGCCTCACCTAGTTTTGTCTTTGTCGCGGGTCATAATCACAACGTGTCTCATTCCATGGGTGTCTACGTGATAGAATGGTCCCGTGACCGGAACCGTCTATGGGCATGTCATCATCCACTCAAAGATGAAGGATAGGATTGTTTGTCTACTGCAGCTTTGCTAGCTCCACATGCACCTTGACCCACAGAAAAGGACGCTCACAACGTGAACGGAAACATACTCAAGGTAGTCTGGGCAACTCACAAGAAGGGAAATTGTGGACGCTGGCACTTCTATTTAAACCGTCGACTCATTTTCTTAAGGTGGCCCACCAGATGAACAGACCATACTAATCTTTCCACTAATCATCTTCATTCCGTGGTTACCATGTGCACCACTTGAGATTAGGTAGTGAGGCTCTCACCACTCTCAGCAGTAGTTTAATTACGTGGCGAGATTGACTGGATGTCAGAGATGGTCGGGTGCATGCAGAAAAATCTAAAAATAGGTCAGCCTCATGATCTAAAAAAAGGCCAGCCTCATCTCTGATAACATACAGCCTTACAAATCAAATCTCGCCACATCACCACACCACCGCTTACGGTGTGTGCGTGCCTCCCTACCTAATCCTCACGTCCGGTTTTATGTTGGGTGTGAAAGTGAAAGTGAGCCAGAAATTCTGTCTATCGTGCTTTTTTCACCGTGTGTCATTCACACAAAGTCCCACTAGATGGATGGCCCACAATCATCTAAGAAGACAAACTTTTGTTTGGTGGAGTGGGGACAAACCATGATTGGTTTGCTGAAAGAGGTATACTTCCATGTTCGGAAAGGCCCACTGCGTCACTCAGTACGCCATCCGATTTCTCAGCATCTGACCTTATGCCGGCAGCGCAAGTAAGGGTTGAAAAACCAAAATAGCTGATGGTCCACATTTAATGAGGAAATAAGACGGTTAGGGTTAACTCAATGATTTGATCTTCGAACCTTGGATTATACAACAATGATTAGGACTAGGAAATAAATGGCCTATATTGTTTATTCAACTAATGATTCCATATTGATATTGATCTAGACCATATATCATGTGGGTCGTACCTTTGATTATACATCCCTCTCAATAAATAAATAAATCACTTTGGTGGATCGATTCTAACCATCAATTGATTGGCCAGGGAAATGGACGATTCATACTGATCATACAATTAATCTTACTACAAATTTTTCAAAAGATCCTAATCAATGGTTAGGCAACTGGATCGGTCCATATTGATCTTGTCGCAAATGATCCGATGATTGATCAAGACCGTCCATCATGTGAAGCCCAGCCTTGATAGCCCATCCTATCAAAAAATTAATTCGGTCAAATGATCCTAACCGTCTATTCAATAGTTAAAGATCATATTACAGACAATCCAATCATTGATCTTGACCATCCCTCATGTGCAACTCATATTTGATATCACCGTCCATTAATTGGTCTAAACAATCCATCATGGGGTCCTAACCCAGATACATCCCTAAAAAAGTCACTTTGGTGGGATGATGTTAACTGTCCACTGGGCAATGAATAATTCATATTGGTAAACATGCGATCGGTCTAAAATAATGAGATCTGGTCTCCTACAATCGATATAGACCCTCCATTTTCCAAGTAATTAATATGATGGTTAAGGTAATCTGAACAATGCAATTCATGAGGAAAAGAACCTGAAGAATCAGTTTCACTGGATCATCTTTGTACGGACACACTATTTGCATATGGAAAAATCCGTGCATTAAAACCTGTACCTACGGATTCTAATCGTAGCCGCCGGTGGCCAGACATTGTAAATGCAAGGGTATTTTCATCAATTTAGATAGATCGTTACCATATGGGCCTTACTACTGATTGCATGTTTTTATCAGGAATTGATTTTATTAGTTCATCCTAACCATCCAATCAATGGCTAAGAAAATGAATAGTCGATATTAATCTTATAAAACAACTGCAATCATTATTTTGGACCCCCTATTATGTGGGGCCCGCTTTTCATTGCAAATGTTCCTCAAGAATCAGATTACCCCAGTTTTACCATCAATTGCTATGAAAATGGACAATCCATGGAGACTGTAGATAAATGGATCTCATCATTAATATGAACCGTTCATCATAAGAGGCCCACTTTTAATTGCATGTTTTTCTAAAGAATCACTTTGATCAAAACATCAGAACCATCCAATCAACGTATAGAAAATGGACGATCCACATTGAATACAGGAAATGGGTCATCAATCTAGCCTGTCAATTTACATGGGCCCAACTTTGACTGCATATTTCCTCAAGAATCGCTTCAATTGGGTCACTCATCTTAACAATCTGAACAATTGTTAAGAAAATGGAAGGTCCATATTTTTCAGGGACTATCCATCATATATTCTAGCCCCACTTTTTAGATATTCTTCGAACCATCCTAACCACTCAGATCAATTGTTATGAAATGTAGTGTGTGCATTTTTTTTATAGGAAAAATGGTCGATCTAGACCATTTATCAGATGCGTCTCGGCAATGGCCCGTGTTATGTAAACTCCCAAGAATCTAGATTATAGAATGGCAGCATTAAATCGTCCGTCAATGAAATGGATGGTCGAAATTGACTAGAGTAAAAAAGGAATCTGGGACACACGAGAAAAAGAAATGTAACGCCAGTAAATTTTCATAAAATTAGTTTAATACGACATATAAAGGAAATCTTGATTAAATGACTAGGTGATTGATGGACATTTATTGGAGGGTTAAATTGGAAAATTCCCAACGGTCCTAATTCAGCAAACAAGTGTTCACGAATCAGAGGATATTATATAGATCAAGCACTCTAATTTTCGGGTTACTAACTTGTATAATGGGCACAGAAATTTGGAGGGTCTATTTGGAGTTGATGTATGACACGTGTACGATTCCTGAGTTTCTTACCAACCACCCTCCTCTGCCAGGGGAGCGGATTTGGTGAGAGCCCGGTTCCACCTAGGTGGATGGGACCCTGACTGTGGGGCTCACAGTGATGTATGTGCATTAAATCCACACCGTCCAACCATTTTGAAAGCTCATTTTAGGGCATGATACCAAAAAGAAGCTGAACTTAATAAATCTTAGGTGGACCACACCACAGAAAACAGCCGTGATTGAATCACCACCATTAAAAACTTCATGGATTACACCAGAATGTTTATTTACCATCCAACCTGTTGATAAGGTCACAAACACCTAGATGAAGAGACCAAAAAAACATATCATACTGATCCAAAGCTTTTTAGCCCACAAGAAGCTTTAATGGTCAGTCACCACTGTTTCCTGTCTATGGTCCATCTGGGACCTGGAACTGCTTCATTTTTTGGATCATGCCCTAAAATGAGCTTTCAATACGGATGGACGGCGTGGATGTAGTCAAATACGTCACAGTGGGCCCCACATTCTGGTGGATCCGGGGTCTCACCCAAGCCGCTCCTCTCCTCGTTGGGATGACTGTGTCCACCTGCCATTGAGTCTGCTTTCGCACGTTGCTTCTTCCTTAAACCACATTTATTAAAGTCCAACCGGTTGGACAAAAACTTACGGTCCGCCCAACAAATAACATCTAACCTTTCATGTATGCTGAAATCCAACCCTTCCAATTGGTTTTACCACTATTGTGGTTTCCTTTTGAAAAAAATCAGGACCATCCACTCATCATGTGGTCTACACCATAAAAATAATTTATAATTGGTGATAAATAACAAAATACAATTTCGGTCCTTTGATGAGTGGATGTAGTTTATTATTGAATAATGCGATCCTCATTTTCGGTTCAACCTATTTTACTGTTTGGATGTCAAAAACACACGTAAGGTTGGAGATTATCGTTGGGGTGAACAGTAACTTATGGTACAACCGGTTGAACTTGAGACCTGGACCTTATTTGATACTCAGTCACTGTCTGATGTTTGATGCACATTCGCTCATAAGTTGTATAAGCAGCATATATCAGCTCAAAATAAACCGTAAATTTTTGTGTAAACTACTTTCATTAGGTTGTAATCCCTAAAATTGGATTTCTCGAGAGATCCCAACCACTGATTTTGTACCATTTATCTTCTAATTGAGGCCATTGCCTATTGTTCAGTTCAACAGTCTAACGTATGTCCACAAATCATTTATTTAGTTAATGAAGTTTTTTAATCGGTAATCATCTAAACTATCATCCGCAATTTGGATGGCTTTATTTAATTCAGGTATATTCTAACTTACACCCTGGTCTATAGCTCAAGTGATGGACCGTACCAACGTTGTCATATTTGTCGGACCTCCACGGAGCAATCTCAGAATACGGGCTTCTACACCCTGTTACCTGTGCCTAACGGTCCTTGGGATGATTTATTTATGGACTTCGTGCTTGGTCTCCCACGAACACAATGCAGCATACATTGGCGTTCATGGTAGTAGATCGTTTCTCCAAAATGGGGCACTTTATCCCATGTAAGAAGACCCTCGATGCAACACACATGGCGAATCTATTCTTCAAGGAGGTCGTACAACTACACGAGGTCCCCAAGACCATTACTTTTGATCGTGACATGAAGTTCATTAGCAACTTTTGACGGACTCTGTGGACTCGATTCAATACACGACTTTAATTCGGTAGCGTCTACCAATCACAGACAGACTGAGGCAGTGAATCGTACGTTGGGAAACCTCCTTCGCTGTATTTCAGGAGAAAAATCGAAGCAATGAGATTTGGCCTTATCTCAAGCAGAGTTTGCATTCAACAATATGGTGAACCGCTCGACAGAGAAATCACCGTTTCAAATTATCTACGGACGAGTGTCTCGCACACACTTGACTTGGTCCCTCTGCCTAAGCTCTCAGGCATGAGCATTGCAGCAGAACATATGGCAGACAGGATCATGGGCATCAATGTGGAAGTGCAGACCAAGTTACATACCCGAACGAGAAGTACAAAGAACAAACGGATAAGCATCGGCGACAAAAAATGTTCAAGGTGGGCAACTACGTGATAGCCCATCTATGCAAAGAGATATTTCCGACCGGGACGTACAACAAGTTGAAGAATAAAAATATTAGACCCATCCCAATCATCTGAAAGATCAATGACAACGGTTATGTTGTTAATCTTCCAGATAACATAGCGATTTCACGGACTTTCAACGTCGCGGACCTGACGGAGTATTATGAACCAGAACAGGAAAAGTTCTTTTGAACTGGAGGGGACTAATGTAGAGCGGGTCGCGGACTGTTTCATGGCCAAGATGGATCAGAAAAGGCCCAGTCGACAACAGAAGTGATCCGGACCATCGGACCTTAGAATGAGTTATCAGGCGTAAAATATATGATTTTGGGGGTAGAAAAAGCTACTTTAGCCAACCAACCCCGTTATGCCAAGTTGTGCAAGCCAGATTTACGAAATATCCCCGGATCAACGGTCATTTCCCTATTTTAATTTCGTTTTTACTACAAATAGTAAGTTTTAGTTTGATTATAACTCTTCATGCGTCGAGCTTTAGGAGTTGCGCCCAACGTGAAAAGAGCTTAGAATAATTAGGAGAACGATTTGGTGAAGCCAAATAGGACAGTTACTATTTTTGGTCGAAAACATCGCGCACTAGTAGACATCACGACCGTCTATAAATAATAAGTTTACTGTTTATAGTAAGTTTTGAATTCTATGAGTTTTAATTGTAGTTTGCTTCTGATTTCTCTTTCATTGCTTGGTATTCCTATTTTAAGGGTTGTGAACTCGATTTATTTGATTCATTAATCAATTTCAAATTTTGTAGAATTTATTTTCTATTTTGCTTGCTTTCTTTCTCGTGGATTCGAAAAGCCTTCGTGAGGAGTCCAGAGAAATTCTATGAATTCGAAATAGTTATCCTCTTGAGGAAGACAGTGTTCGACCTCATCACATTCATCCCCGCGTCAGGGTGTCTCCCTTAGAGGTTCACCTAGTTTGATCGCTCTTATGCCCCACTACGTAATAATCTGCACCGTTCGTCTATAAATCTCTCGTAGTATATGCTCCACATGTCTAAAACATTATTGATCTGAAATCTTCATCGTCCATTGAAAGATGAGCTAGAAACTGATGTTCTAAACGCTTGTTGAAAGTCAAATCGAATAGACAACGAGATTCCTCATGAACGACTCTTCTTCATATATTTATTGTGTAAACTTCTAGATGAACGGTCCTGATCACTATATGAATGGCAAAAAATACAAAGTAGATTTGACAAAACTAAACCTCCATCCAGGAATTATTTTCAACACATGCAGATAAGAATTACGAGGCAGTAATTTCACTGAGAATGATTGAATCATGCAGTATAGTTTTCATCCATGCAAGTAATTATTCACTGATTCAAAACGTTGAAATGGTGAGACCCAATTATGGATGGGTCATGAACCATACATCATATATATGTATTAAAAAACTCAAAATAAAAATACATAATTAAATATTAGGTTAATACGCATTACAATGTCCTTATCTTTAATGCGATATTTGTACCTTGTTGACAATTATACCAGTTTATAAGATGGTTGTAACAAATTCGTGTCCATATTACAATAAGCCTTCTTTTCTACTGAAAAATATAAGCTTTAGCTTAAACGTTATTGACACGGAGTTTGTTACTCCCTAAAATGAGCTTAGATGTATCAAATAAAAACCTACCTACTACCTAATTTAGCTTCGGATGCTCAGTGATAAAAATTCTCCTCCATGCCTATTCAAAAGTTTGTTCATAAAAGCTTTTGTACCAAGTATAAAGCTCCTGTCACCCGTCGATCTACTAAGGTAAAGGCTCTAACACCTAACTGTCAGGCACTACAACAAGTGTTAGTTTGATTGGTATTTAGACAAGATCTGACAATATCAGATTAATGACATAGAAGTAACTATGTGGCAAGTACAATATTTTTACTGTATGCGTCAAATATACGAATGACAACTCATTAATGACCAAATCATCGAGGAGCCGTAGCGCTCTAGCATTCTCTAGATAAGAACAAGTAGCTGAATTAGAGATATGTTAGCATCAAGGCACTTTCGATGGGCTTATTATCATGATAAAAATATATTCGACAATGGCAAGGCATGATCAGGTAATTACAACCGCCACTTTACAGCTAGCAGAAGCAATGATTATTCTCACAATATCGTTCGGGAGCTTATAAATAACAAATGAGAATTCAAAGCAATGGATCTCAGCATCAATCTAAAACCGAACAACATATTAAAACAATAAATTAATCCAACGTAACACTGTTTATCCAGTCTTCCAGGATACTTATTATCATCACTACTCATCAGCGTGGAATCTTTAATTTCTAAGAGTAGCTCAATCCGTCCTTGCTTTAAGCTGAACTGACTTAGTCGTAACTCATACGTATAATTTCCTTCCATCTACATAGGCGTACTGAATCTAAAGGAAGACTTTACTCTTAGGAATCATACATATACGCTTATATGTTAGACTGACAATAGCTTGTAACATCGGCATTGCCCACTCCTTGCTCATTAGCGCATTACTCAATTAATCATATCATTGCTCTCAACCAGATTGTTGAACCCATTTTAGTGATAAGTATCGCTTTCTCACATCCATCTTCGTTTTCCATTCAACTATACAATTGTTGCACATTCAAAAGTTTCTTATTTTTAAGGCAAAAAAAGAAGCTTATTGGAGGAAGAGTCTCAACCTCTGTAAATTACCTTACCAATGCACTCTACAATTAACAGAATAAATGGTTGGTCTTACGACCATTCGTCTAAGCACTACTCTATCTCGATGTCAGAGGTCGGTAGCGTTCAATTTGAATTGGATCACAAATCAGTTAAGGCATGCCCACAAAATCACACATGTGTACTACGTAACCGAATTCTAAACCAACACCTAGTTCTCAAGATTATACAAAATATTGCTCTTATATAATCTAATGTTAAAATATATTTATAACTATGTAACACATTTCTGAAGGGAATCAAGACATTCGAGGATAATAAAACCTTCTAGTGCACAATTTGCGAGTCACTTTCTTCGACTTTTGACTTTTTATCTTAGGCTTTTAAATACCAATACTTATTCAAGTGAGCCCTAATACTAGTGTAGACACTCCCACTCTTATTAGGAAGGCTTTGCACCATAGACTAAACCTCTTAAGGAAAGCCTATTACTTGACATTAGGCTTCCAAGGGACATTGCTCCACGCCCAAGTATAAAACTTCACTATTCAAGGACAATAAGCATCATAATATGAAATCGGTTTATCTCTCAACCTGACTCATTGCGGAAGATGCAAAACCTTAAGTGTTAGGCGCCGAGGACCCTATCACTAGTTAGCATATGCTAACATGGTACTTGATGCTTTATCTTTATTATCTCTAAGATATGAGACTTATGGTAATGTTAAAATCATTAAGCTTATGTACATTGCAATGCTATATGGCTATTTAAAGTAGATGCCTCTCAGGATAAATGATATACATAATTTGTTATTATCTCAATGTTTAATTGGCTATGCAATACACCTACACATTGAGGTTATCATTAATATTTCTACATGGCCGATGATCTAGAGACTTTGAAGATCAAAAACCATAAATTAACACTATGTACATAATTTGCATTTTGCTATTTTATATCATATAGCAAACTATTTTATTTTTATTTTTATTTTTATCTTTTAATCAATGATTTTTTTGTAAAATGTAAAGGCTTATGCCAAACCATTATCTGGAATATATATTATTCCTTAATTAATAAAAACCTCCCGACATGGTTTGATTAGGCGCATATTGTAGCAATGGAGTTAATAATATAACTAATATTAAATTCTATTAAACAGCAGATTTGTTATTAACAAATATCACAGACCTTATCCAAAACTTTCTATAACACACATCACTTTATTATTTTTTATAATTTCTATATATTTTTTGAAATACTTATTTTGTAAAAGAAAACTTAGAGAGATTTAAGCAAAGAATAAAAAGATAAGAGAAAGAAAATTATGGTAATTGTAGAGTGACCTAGGGTTGGGTATTCATAAACATAAAAGGGACATGATCAGGCCTTTTCATAAATACATACATGCCTTTTATAAAAATTATAACTTTCGACCACCATTGGAATTTAAATTTTTATTCACCAAAAGATGCATTGACTAGTCACCAAGAGACACCAAGTAACAAAACCAAGAGTCACACCCTAGAGTCACCAAAAAGCATCAAGCGACATAACTAAGAGCCACTTTTATTTTAAAATTTCATAATAAAACATGTGGCCTTTATGGGTTAAAATTAAGTCATCGCTATGTTTGTCTTGATAATTTTTATTTACCACCAATTGAAAGTTTTGGAGTTTTCTGTACGAGGAGAATTTTGATATACAGGCCACCAACGTTGAGATCTATCATATCAAGGATTTTAAATAATATAGCGGGTGTATGGATAAATAAAGAAGGTCAACGTCTTCTTCTCAAGAATAATTCTTAATTTTTTAAGGAAAGAATCTCTAAATGAGAATAAAACTTGGTATTCTCGAAATAAAAATGCTCTCTACGTCATACGTGATAATCTTATATAAGCAAAAGATGTCTTAAACTTATTATATGAACTCAAACTAGAAAACTCTTTTGAAATAGTAAATATACTAAAAATAGTAAAAGATATTTAATTCTACGCAAACTCCTAAACAATTCTTGAATTATTAAAACAAAGGCATTGAACTACTACTGAACTTTTAAAACCCTATAAATGGCAAAAACATCTTAAGTCCTAAAACAATTGAATTTTACAAAGCCATTTGGAAACAATGAACCTTTGTGATGGGTCATGACGTAAAGCTTTTCAATGGCTTTCCAATAACATATTTTATGCATCAAGTGGATAATCAGTTGCAAAATTATAGCTGTTGAAATCTATAATACTTGTTTAAGCATTTTTCACCCTAATTAAGCTTTTTAACTCATTTCTTTCCATCATGACCATTCATGAAATCTTTTAGAATCTATTATATATCTAAAAATAGGTCTTACATGCACAAACTATAAGCTTTGGCTCCAAGAGTTATATAACATGGGCCTTTTTAGTGCAACCCATGAATGGAAATAGATGAAAAGTATAAACAATGAGAAGCATCAAACACCATTTTTTTAATGGGGGTTAGCTTGTTAGTACACACCTCATTGTTAGTACACACCCCACTGTTAACCACACCCTACTTGGGAATTGATACCAAGACCTCAGTGTTGAAATAAGGTTATTTCCACTTAGTTTACCACTTAAGCTATGGATCAGTGTGTTATTGTGAAGTGATTATGGCAAGAGCCCATATGGATGAAACACCTCTCTAAATAAACAACTTTTAAAAAGACCTTGATCATTACAATATCATTTCTTTAAACCGTGTCACTTGTTTTATAGGATATCTAAACGGCTCTTAATGGGATTCTAAATTTGAAGCATCGATGATACAGTGAATACTTGGAGAAAGAGAAGAGTTCATCATCTTCTTTTCAAGTGTAAGCCCTTAAAGTCATTAGCAAAAAAAAAAAAAAACTCTAAAAATAAAAATAAATTAATATTATTGTTAATATTCTGCTTATAAAATCTTTTCATATGACTCATATGAGTCCTAAATCTTAAGGTTTATAACTTTCTAAAATCGTAAAATTTTCAAAATAAAAAATTTACTAAAATGGTAAACAACTTTAACTTATATAAACTTTTTACATAATAATTTAAATAAAAACTTTAAGCTATTTCACAACTCTTAAAATTCTAAAACACCTTGAAATAAATAAAAAAATTAAAAAAATTGTAACTTAATAACAATGATAAATTTTAACTTAAAGCTCAAAAGTAATCTGTAAAATGATCTTATTTTGAAAATTCAATGAAGGCCAATACGACTTGTCAATAACTTCTCAATGATATGTTATAGGCACAAAATGGTTAATTAATTGTGAAGTTATGGTTGTTGAAAGTTATAATACATGTCAAACCCTATATCAAACTTTTTAACTCAATTTCTTTTTATCATAGTCATCCATATAAGTATCCTTGACTTTGTCCTACATCACGAAAAGTAAGAGTTTAACTTTTAATATCGCAATTTTTTATTTTTATTTTTTGTGAAACTTTGCTAATTCAGCACTCTTGTAAGTGCTATATGCGGAATTGCTAAAAGACCTTGTTGTGCATTAGATATGGAGATTGAAGAAGTGAATGGCTTACCTTGCTATGATGCCATTGTTGTAGATAGGGTTCCTTTCCTAACATCCTTTGGAGAAGATACGATAGGGCTCAAGCTTCTATCAATAGTGTTGAATTGGAGATCCAGCCCTGTTAATATTGGTTAGAGGGGTGAAGAGTAGAGCTGGGCATCGGACTGAGTCGAATCGGATTGGGTCCGACTCGACTCGGCCCGAAATCTACATGGCCTGACTTAAACTCGATCTGATCCGGGACCAAGTCCGGGTCATCGGACTCGAACCGATCCGAACCATTGCTGGCCTGATCCGATCCGAGACCAACTTGATCATGAAAACCGAGTTAGATCGGATTGAGCACAGTTCGAATCGGTCCATAAGACCTTCTTCTCCAAGCTTTTCTACTATTAGAGGAATGAAATCCTCGAAAGCTACCTCATTTTTTGCCATTTTTGAGAGAAAAACAAGATGGATTTTTTGTAGGAAAGGTGATAGATTGGAAATTGGGAAAATGAGTGAGACTATATAAAGGAAAAAATGATTCAGTTCGAGGAAAGAGAGGGATTGATGCCAGTCATGCGACAGCTGAGTCTGAAATGGTTGTTTTCTCTTTCGTCGAAGCTGCCAAATGGGTGGTTAGGGGTAATGAATGGTGTATGACGCATAGACATGGGACGTTTCTTATAGAGGAGAATGGGCAGCTGAGTATCACGTGCACAACCAACCTCACTTCAAGCGCAACTACTTGGTGTGATCAGTCGCACGTGACAAGTGAGTTCGCTACCATCTGACTTGTGTGCTGTGTATGTCTCTATTCGAATTGGGTCAAATCGGATAGGGTTTCGAATCGGATCAATCCGGATTGACCACGATCCGAAAAACTGTCAGATCTAGATAGCCCTACTCGATCCACACCGATTCAGGCCGTCAGTTTGGTTCAGATCGGGTCGGATCCATCGAATTAGGTCAGACATGCCTAGATCTAGTGAGGAGTATGAAACCCATCAAAACTCATTTCCCCAAGACTCTACACAAATTGGTAATTCTAATTTCTCTAAACTATTGTGTATATCACAGTCGTAGCACTTTGCCCCTTACACAAATTTTTTGGATGTGTCACAGCTTAGTAGGGCCCACTAATATACCCAATCATATTATCTAACACTTTGGAACAATCTAGACCATTGATTAATAAGGCTCACCTTATAGGATTCTTACACTCTTTACATTCACATGCCAATATGAAATATGTGTTTCATATTGTTAAAAAGCTAAATATAAAATTAATATTGAGATCTTTTGGTTTCGAAATCAGGCAATTTCACTCAAGTTTACTAAAATTGTACAAACTTATGTTTAGATTAATTTTTTATAGTCATTTTGTTGTTTTTTTTTTCTTTTTTCTTTTTTAAATTGTGGAGCATATAAAGTGTGAATGGCCTTTTTTAGATTTAAAATAATAATAATAATAATTTAAAAAAAAAAAAAATTTAAAAAGTAAAGCCCACATGAGAGAAAGATGAGCAAATTAAGCAAAAACTTTCTATATAATTAGCACGTGTGCTTGAGTGTGGATGATCAACACTTCACATGCATGCATATTTCATTAGAGGTTATTTGACAACAGTAAAAGCTTACTCTCGGTTAAATTTTTTCAATGAAGATCTTAATCTTGCATTTGTCACATGGTAAACTAAACAAAACCCAATATATATATATATAACCATATCTTTTTTTCTACTATGAGAGAGGCTTTCATTTTTCTCGTTTATCCCTTTAAGTGTGCCATGTGCAAAATGTCAAAAGCCACGCCTGTATCACGATATCTGCCACATGTACTACTGTATATATCATTATGTTTCACAGAAGTGCCCCAGTACATTTTGATGTACAACATATATCTCACAAGGTAATGTAGAATTGTACGCATCCACCACGTGAAATAGGGATTTGGATTGCGTAGTGTAGCACACCACCAACATAGATACTTTGTGGAGAAGCTCCATGGGCCCACCATGATTTATGTGCTTTATCCACCCGTCCATCCATTGTTTCAGTTCATCTTTAGAGCATGAACCTAAAAGTAAGGCAGATCCAAATCTCAAGTGGACTGCACCACATGACACAGTGGTGATTGAACGTCCACCATTAAAAATTCTTAGGGCTCAATGTAATGTTTATTTGCCATCCACCTTGTTGATTAGTTATACGGATGAAAGGAAAACACATATACTAGCTTGATCCAAAACTTGTGTAGCCCTTAAAAGTTTTTAATGGTGGCTGTTCAATCACCACTATTTCTTATGGTGTGGTCCGCATGAGATTTGGATCTGCCTCAATTTTGGGGTCACGTTGTAACATAAGCTAGCAAAATAAATGGATGGACAGCATGGATAAAATACCGACATCATGGTGTGGTCCATAGAGTTTTTCCAGCAACCTGCACTACTGATGTGGTGCTCTGTGCTACACGAGTCCATGCAATGGATAGTCTATCCTTATCTCTAGCCTCAGTTTGCTTATCCCAGCTAGCTTGATCCGGATAGAACTTTGCTTGTTTTCTTTTGTGTAGGCCACTTAAGGGTAAAATCTGCCTTATTTTTTAATTCGTGCTTCAAAATATTCTAATAAAATAGATGAGCACGTCGCATATCCATCATATAATTATATAAATCACGGTGGAGTTCATTAATTTAAGTCATTATTTTTAAAACAGATTTTGGGGTGTAATTGCTTACCCATTTTCAAATAAAGTGAAAAAATAATAATTACTTATTTATCAGGAGTTTACTTGTAACATGAAAATTCAAAAAGAGCCTTAAATTACGATTAAGTCAGACATTGGATTGAATAAAGGGACAGGTTTTTGCAAGTACGCCACTTTTTCATTAGGCCAGCCTGTAAGTCAGGTCTCATAGGTAAGGAAATGGAAACCACAGCTTAAGTCTTCCCAACTTGGAAATTTCTAGTTCTTATGAAAACCTTTTAAATAGTGCTGAACTCAAGAGTGACCAAGCCTAATTAAAAAGGGGTGGTGATAGGTGAGGCCAGGCCGGGCCCAATGGTCCACTTACCAAGTGAGTCACAATTATACAAGAATGGACAATAGAAAAGCATCTATGAGTGGTCCTATTAAATTACATTTGTAGTTTAAAACCACTTTTTATTTTTAAAGTCATATTTCTATAATTAAAATCATTTATATGATATGGTTCATGATAGATGAAGTGAATACCAAATAACAACCACATCAATTTTTAATCATTTCAAACATTTGATAATTTCATTCTTTTTTCTTATTGGCCTGCAATTAAGGCCAGGGCTAAGGAGACTGGACCCAAGCTAGGGCCAACTCTAGCCCACTGGCACACCCACACCCCCCCTACAAGCCTACAAGAACCAAATAGACCATTTTGAGATATTATGAGATGGTCCACTACAATGGCTCAGCCAGATTAGCTTGCCCAAGTAAAAATGTTGTTAGACTAGCGAGATGAATGCTAATTCCAAATGCCTGTCATGAAACTAAAACATTAGCTTGCTCAAGATCACTGTGCATGTTATGGACCACCGTCTATATGTGTGGTTTCCTAAACTCAGATCGGCCCAGTCATTGGCTGAGAATAAAGATATGTATACAGTTGGTTATCATTTTCCAAACAGTCCATTTATTCCTACATGTGTACCCCACTTTAATATATTGATTGGCTAGCTTTTCGGGCCATAGAAGATTCAGAACGTGGGCCTCCCTATGAGCGTCCCAGATTCCACACATGTGGCACGTTCACTAGCACACTACCGTAGAGTAAGCGCATCTCACGCGTGCTAACCTCACTCTTCACGTGCACGTGCCATATCGAACACAATTTATGCATTTCCTCGCCCAAGCAATGGCAGCTCACGCGTGCTAACCTGGCGTGTGAAAGTTTCTAGCCGCTTATCACGCCGGTTCGGTACACAGGGAAAAAAAAAGGGGTATGCATTTGAAACATTCATGACCCATTAGATGAGCGGTTGGGCCTGATCGTGGGACGCGGATTGCCTACTGATGCTGTCAGTAGGTAGTAGCTACTGGATTCTGCTTTGCGGCCCCCACAATGTTGTATTTGTTTTATCCACGCCGTCCATCCACTTTTCCATATCAATTTAGACGGGTGAGACAAAAAATGAGGCATATCCAAATCTTATATGGACCACACCACAGGAAGTAGCAGTGATTGAGCGCCCACCATTAAAAACTTCTTGAGGGCCACAAAAGTTTTGGATGAAGCTGATTTTGGTCTTTTCCCTTCATCTATTTCTCTTTGACCTAATCAACAGTTTGGATGGAAAATAAAAATTACACTGGCCCCAGGAAGTTTTTAATGGTTGGTGTTCAATTACCACTGTTTTCTTGTGGTGTGGTCCATTTGACATTTGGATCTCTCTAATTTTTATGATAATGACCTAAAATTATCTGAAAAAATGGATAGACGGCGTGGATAAAACAAATATATCACAGTGAGGGCCAAAGAAGACTGTCCAGTAGCTACCTAGCTACTGGCAGCGTCAGTAGGCAATCGGCGTCCTGATCTTTCGGCCGGGGACTGCGTAGTGCGGCCTGGGCCATGTTATCCAGTAGTCTTGTTTCCATTCACTAATTTGAATTCACGGAGGTACTTTCCAAAATTGTGGTTTACAAGAATCAGAAGCGTACACGGGGCACGTGTAGACCGATCAAAGCTGGACAATCTATGGCTTACGATGGATGGGCCATGGGCAAAAAATGCATCAATCTAGCGTGGGCCATGCGTAGAAATATACATTAATTAAATGATTTTAAAATTTGAACTTGGAATTAAGTAATTGGTTGTCTTTTATTAAATTAATGGTCCACCTGCCGTCGAATTGGACCTTCTAGATTGTTTGATTGGTGAAATCTTTGGTCCTTTTCCGTCAGATGCTGGGCCCACCTCTTCACAAGTTTTATTGACCGTAATATGCCACTTGTGTGGTGGATATTGCTTAAGATACAATTGTTGTACCCTGGGTGCCGTCTTCCCACCAATGACCTCTGCGGCACCAACTGCTGTAGTTATCCGGCGGACCACCAGACTTTCGGAACCTCTTATTTGCGAAAGCACGCAAAACGAAAGCGGATTGAATTTGAATCCGACCCCGTTAGGACAATAAGCCGTTCGACCAGATCTGTGTGGGGCCCATCGTTATGTAATTATTCATTCATGCCATCCATCCTTTTTCTCAGATCATTTTAATATGTGGTCCAAAAAATGAGGCAGATCCAACGCTCTAGTGGACGACACCAGAGACAACTCTAAGTTGCATTTAATGCAACCAAGCTCACAATTTGGTGTGGTCCAATTAAACGTTATATCTGCCTCAGTTTTAGGCTCATATCTTAACATGCTCTTATGAAATAGATGGACGGCGTGATAAACAGATACATCGCAGTGGGCC
This sequence comes from Magnolia sinica, assembly GCF_029962835.1. NCBI lineage: Eukaryota > Viridiplantae > Streptophyta > Magnoliopsida > Magnoliales > Magnoliaceae > Magnolia > Magnolia sinica. Next base: position 5,391,356 of record NC_080576.1, on the reverse strand, counting down.
CCACACCGATCTGGTCGGACGGACGGCTTACTGTCCGAGCGGGGTCGGACGCAAGTCACGCAATCCACTTCCACGCCAAACAAGTGCTGTGGGGACCACCGGTGCGTATATGACATCCAACCTGTCCATGAAGTTGGATGCCCCAGATAATCAGGCCTACCCAACATTCAGGTTGGCCACGACGTGAATTGGAAGTATTTGGATGGCTGTCCTTCTTTTTTTTTTTGTGGTGAGGCCTAACATATTGTGTATATGCCATCCAACGCGTGCATTACGTGAGACCCACCATGATGATAGGATCCCTAAAACATCAGCTCATTAAAATCATTATATGGGCCACACCTTGTAAAACAATAGAGGGCAATCAAAACCTCCAAATCATGTAGTGGCCCATGTGGTTGGATCAGCTTGATTTTCCGGTGTCTACCTTTCATCTCAGGGCAACCTTAAAATACAGGTCTGCCAGGTGGACCCACAGAGCAGATCTTGTAGAATTAGAATAAAGGACTTGAAGAGGAACCGGCCACAAGCACGCCACCCTCGAATTATTGGTGAGATTACCCATGTAGAATGACAATAGTACCCCAGTTGTACTGCCATATTCCAAATAATCGTAAAGGCACGTGCACTGTGGGACCCGCCGAGGTAAAGCCATAACCCGCCCCATCGAATTTCCACACCTACTGCCTCTGGGATCTTAAAAATAGGGCCGGGTACCCGAGTATTGGGCTCGGGTTGAAAAAGTCAAGCCCATTTTTCAATCGGGTTAGTTTTGGATCATGTGCAAGTACAATAGCCGAGCCCGTCAGCCCCGCCTTAAGCCGGCTGGCCCAGCTCTTTAAGGGTACAAAATATGAATAATCCGCCCTTTTCTCAACCACCACCATACTTGTCACACCCCGAAAATCGAAACCTGAGTTGGTCAAGCCCGAACTTGAATTTTAGAACCGTGAGTTGTATTTAAATAAATATACATCGTAATCCGCATTATTCATACATTTTCAAGGCAATCAGAGCAACTAAAATAATACTAATCATTGTCATTAAATATTGTCCACTAATTAATCATTAAATCTTTAATTACATTAACGGAAAAAAAAAAACAATATATATTGAATTTTAATTAATAAGGATAAAAGTCTTTAATATTGTCCAACTGATTCTTCATATACAAATCCTGCAAAATAATTTATACGGGTGTGAGCACGACGGCTCGTAGAGTCACATCCTTTCCAAAATTGAAAACTCTATGTTAACACTAATACAACTCAATAAAATAAATAGGATCAATTACGAGTATTAAATCAGCATTTTACATGATAATAATAACAATTTGTATTTCATAATAACAAAAAAGATAATACAGTCATCTAAAATCCTTTTTGGTTCAATCCAGAGCAGAGCACCCGTGTGTGTTGATATTTTTAAGGAATGACCCGCGGCAGAACACCGGTGTTGATCCTTTTAAGGAATGACCCTCGGCAGATCACCCGGTGAATAAACTTTTAGGGTAAATACCCAGGGCAGAGCACCCATTTGTGTTGATCTTTTTAGAGCACCCGTGTCAATCCTTTTGAGTATAACCCTAGGCAGAGCACCCGTACCGTGCTAATCCTTTCGAGAATGACCCTAGGCAGAGCACCCGTATCAAAATAATGTAATGGTCCTTTCAAGGTAGAGTACCCATAATATAATTAAAAGCATTTAACAATAATCAAGTGAATTTATTGCACATATTAGAAATCAAATAAATGCATTCTACATCATGTAAAATCAAAATTAAATGTCTTAAATTAGCCATACAAAATAAATAATTAATGAAAAGAAAGTATATAATAATGTAATCTTTTCAATCGGGAAAATCACCTACCTGCTATGAAAAAATAGTGTGATGAGAGGAAAATAATCTGAAGTGATGCTGATTTCTACGTGTACTAACTTAGATTGACCAACTCTGAAATCGATCCGACTTGGGAAGTAGAACTTCATATAAATGCATCCATCTCCATAAAAATCAAATGTTATAGAAGGATCTTCAGGTTAGCCCGTACTCGGCGAGCTGAGTTGCACTCAGTAGATTCAGTCAACTTGGTGGAACGACTCGATATACGCTACCTCCACTCAGGATCTCTCTCTCTCTATAATAGTTGTAAGAGATGCTGAAAAAATCGACAACTCATTATAGGGGATTGATTCAATGAGTCATGAACTCGATGCTGAACTCTCATGGATACTCTCCCTTCTCCCGATCTCTCTTTTTCTTCTCACAATCTTTCTTTTATGATTTTCTCTATGGTTTTCTATAGATAGCATGAGAAATGGGGTATAAAAATAATGTCAGGTGAGTTGGTGAGTTCTAAGTTTGAGAGTTGTGTCTTCCGCACGTTCGAGGAGTCGTAAAGAGAAAAAGAACGTGGGCATATGCAAACTTCTAATTAACTATCACGAGGAGAACTGCTGGAGGGCCGATGGCCATTGGATGAAGGATTTTAAATGGTTCGGATTGTGTGGAAAGACCTCACATGGATTGGGGAGAGAAGAAGTCGTATTATAAAAACGGAAGGCTTCCTTGCGCATGTAGAACTCGGGATGATAGGTGGGGTCCATTGAGATGTATGACGAAGGATCTAAAACTTTCATTTGTTTTATCAGGTTGAGATGGGTTGGGAGTTCAAGAATGAAGTAAATCTGAAACTCTAGTGGACCGCACAGTTGCAATTTAGGAAAGAGTTTTCAACGAATAGAATTACTTCAAGTCCGAACATGATGGATGGTTTGGATTATGTTGTGTGTCCCAACATGACAAATGGTTGATGGTCACAGCTCGGGTCGTGCAAGTACTGGCCGAAGAAGAAGGGAGAGAGGAGCTGGAGTTGGGGTTGGTTACGGTGAGAGGAATGACATGCATCAGCACATCACTTTGTTTTGTTTTGTTTTTTTAGAGTGGGCCCCACAGGAATGATGTGACAGATCCATACCATTCATCAGTTTTACTAGATGATGTTAGGACATGCGCCAGGAAATGAGGTAGATTCAAGGTTTAAGTGGGCCACACCAAAAGAAAAAAATGTGATATAGTTCCTACCATTAAAAAAACAGACAGGTTGTTACAGATTTCTAATACGTGAAATAAATTCATTTGATTATTGTTAAATGCTTTTAATTATATCATGGGTGCTCTGTCTTGAAATGACCATTATATTATTTTGATACAGATGGTCTGCACAGCGTCATTCCCGAAATGATTAGCATGGTACGGGTATTTCTCTATCTTTCGCACCACTCCAACAACTCAAGCCTCCATCTCTCTCCTTGCTCGAGCGACCTAAGCTTTTCTTGAATTGGGCTCGGGCTCGGTCATTCCCATCAATGACATTTCGGAGCTAAACTCGGGCTGGAATATTTTGGGCCGTAACGGGCCTACTGGAATAGCAAAGGAGAAATAGATATTTGATGAGTATCCATATTCCAAGAAATAATCCCTTCCGATTTGACAGTTAGGATCGAGCACCAGTGAGTGAATCTTTGGTTTAAGGCCCATCCAGAGTGGGACCAACTGGATGGACGGTCGAGATGATGCACTCATATCCTCCATTTAGCAACTGTGTGATCGAGAACCCCAACTATAGGCACATTTTAGGTTGTTTAACCTCACATGCAATGTTTGCTAGATCCAAGCTTTCAATCAGGTGTACCGTACTGTTTAAATCGTAAATCCCAAAAATCAGGTCGTTTGATTTCTATGGTGGACCATATTTTAGAAAATAAACTGACGGCTATAACTAAATTTTCAGGTACGCAGTTTTATTTTTTTTTGGTGCATTGTAGCCCACCAGAGGTGTAAAACGTCCTTATTTTTTAAGACGGGAGACTTTCCCACCAGTGCAAAACTGGACGCGGATTAGATACTGACGATGTCAGTAGCGAAGTCGCCTGAAGTGACGTCACCAAATTTTGTGGGCCTAACATGATGTATGCGTTATATATACACCGTCCATCTATTTGAAGAGATCATTTTAGGAATGGGCCAAAGAATGAGGTGTATCCAAAGCTCAAGTGGATCCCACCATAGAAAACAGTGGGGACAGTAGATCCCACCATAGAAAACAGTGGGGACAGTGATGGCCACCGTTAAAAACTTCCTAAGGGCCACGGAAGTTTTCAACCTCTCTCTATGACCAGGTTGGATCTCAAAAATAACCCTAGAAATGGTGGGTGTTATCCTGCTGTTTTTTGTGCTGGGTCTGCTTGAGATTTAAATCAGGCTCATTTTCTAGCTCATACGGTGCCGATGCAACACATACATTATGGTGGGGCACATTGTAACGGATTGGCTACTGACATATCTAATCCCACGTCTTGGAAATCTCGGCAAGCGGATTGCGTACTACCCGGCCTGTGTCTAGCTCCCAACAGTCAGTTATGTGGGCGGGCCATCGTGATGTATCTGTTTATCTATATCGTTTATATCTTTTTTCAATATCATTTGAACTTATGAATATAAAAATGTGTCAAATCTAATGCTAAAATATATCACACTACATACGGCTCTTACGATTTAATGCAAGTAACTTTTAATGATATGTGCTTTAATGCAACGAAGCTTATTATTTGTGTGGTCCACTAGGCCCTCCCGTAGAATTGGCCGTTGGAAGCGGATTGCATACCGAGTAACTCATTATGCTTAGCGTATCGAGTAAACTGGGTGAGAAGCGAATTGCATACCGAGTAACTCACTATGCTTAGTGTTGGGGATAAAAAATACAAGTCCGCAGACTCGGACTTAATGCCTTGGATCACAAAAGGATGTGTCAAGTCCGAGGCATGGTTCGCTAAACCGAGACAAAGGTTGAGTCGGTTCGGACGACTCATCAGCGTCCCGGGCATGCGTCGGGCGGACCACCCTGCCAGACCGACCATCGCTAGGACGAGCCTCATCCCGGATATCTTGGGATAAGATCTCCGACCCCGAAGCTCACGGGATCGGATGAAGGCTCAAGATGGGCACGATCCTATCCCCGTGATCCCAGGAGAAGATCCCGCGCTCAATATCAGGAAGAGAATCCTCGTGCGACACACGCCCCAGTAGCTATAAAAGAAGGACCCCTGTCACCTTGAGAGGTACGGAACAAATCCTCTCTAAAAAGCTCCTCAATACTCTTAGACCTAGAATCCAGGCCTCACTTTGGCATCGGAGGGTCCCCTGCTCAAGCCAGGGTCTCCTTTGTCCCTTTTTCTTTTGTGCAGGTACACGAAGGTCCAAGAGGAGGAATCGGACATTTGCATCAACAGCTTGGCGCCGTCTGTGGGAACCGTACAAAAAGCCATCTCGTATCTCTATACCGATTTCAATGGTGATGACTAGAAGGACGGTCCCAGAAGAAGATTTGAATGAGAATATTACAGGGCCAGCGGGTCCAATCGCGGTTCCCGCAGCCCAGAACCCACCTAACAACCGCCGACGAGGGGCGACCGGAACAAGCAACAATCAGCGGGGTCGCGACGATGGGCGGTTGGACAAGGAGGTTCAAGAAATCCGCTCCGATATGAATATGATGAAACAGATGCTGGAACGAATGTATCAGCAGCAAATGCAGCCACTCCCGCATCCTCAAGGGAGCGCACGTACCGACGGCGGCGGTTGATCCTCAACCTTCCGCGCCGCAGTCTTTCCGGCCGAGCCAACCCCAAGGCGGATCGGAACCATCTCCAGCGCAGTCAGACAACGCTTCCCTACCCCCGACTGATCTTCGGCACGAGATAGAGGGCGCAATCGCCCTTCCATGGAAGGCACGGCAGAGAGCAGTGAACCTTGGAAAGCCGATATTCAAAATTTTAAAAGAGAAGTGCGGGAAGAAATGGCGAAAGAGATGGCGGACATAAAGCACGGCCGGAATGTATATCCAACCGGGTCCGAAGCGAAGGCGTCCCCCTTTGTGGACTCGGTACTGAAGGCCCGGTTGCCCGAGAGGTTTCGATTACCTCAAATCACTCCTTTCGCCGGCAAGACCGACCCAACGGAGCACATCGAATGCTTCAGAACCTATATGGAGCTCCACGATGCCTCAGACGCAGTAATGTGTCGGGCCTTTTCTCTTACATTGACCGATGTAGCTCGACTGTGGTTCAAACAGTTGAAACCAAAGTCCGTTAGTTCATTCGCTGAGCTGAGTGACGCCTTCCTCACCAATTTCATCGGCGGAAAGAAGAAATTGAAGCCCCCGGCACATCTGAACAACGTAGTTCAAAAGCAGGAAGATATAGAAAGATTATATCAAGCGTTTTAATTTGAATCCCTTCGAGTTCGAAAACATTCGGAAGAAACGACTCTCAATGCCTCATGCAAGGAGTTAGAGATAAGCCATTCTGGCATCTCTAGACAAAACTCCGCCCGATACTCGGCAGAATTTATGGCACGGTCGGATAAGTATGCGAATGCCGAGGAAGCGCGAATCTGCGTGAAACTAAAACCTTGGCCAAAGAGTCAACCAAAAGGAAGCCGACTCGGCGAGGAAGGAAACACAAGGATGATCAAGCGCGCGATGAGCGAAGGTCGGGCAAGCGGCCGGACCGAAGATTTTCCGCGTATACTCCCTTGAACAAGACTCAGGAAGAGGTATTGATGGAAATAAAAAACGAAGGCTTTGTTAACTGGCCCAGTAAGCTCAGGAGTAATCCTAATCGGCGGGACAAGGATAAATACTGCCATTATCACCGTGATCACGGGCATAACACAAGTGATTGCCGTCACCTAAAAGAAGAGATCGAACGACTCATAAAAGACGGCCGACTCAGAGAACATATGGTTAAAGCTAGGGCGGCTGAGGCACGCCCGACCGAGAGCCAGCCTATGGAAGAAATCCGGACGATTATCGGCGGTCCACAAGGTGGGGGCGACTCAAACAATGCACGAAGGAGTCATGCAAGAAAACTTAGTCAGCCTCAGTCCGAGCTCATGATCATCGATCGGCCACCAAAGGAGAAGAAAAGAGAAAGATATTGCATCTCGTTCACAGAGGAAGATGCCCGAGGCATCTATCACCCCCACGATGACGCATTGATTGTCACCCTGACTATCGCTAACCGAAAAGTGTTTTGGATACTCGTCGATACGGGGTCATCTGCAGACGTGTTATTTACCCAGGCGTTCGACAAGATGGGGATCGAACGGTCCACACTACGCCCAGTTCGGACCCCGTTGATCGATTTTTCCGGAGGACAGGTACTGCCTGAAGGGATTGTCTCGTTACCACTCACTGCTGGTAGTGCCCCATGTCAGACGACAATGATGGTAGGCTTCCTGGTCGTCGATCAACCATCGGTATACAACGCAATACTCGGCCGACCTTCATTGAGTCTCCTCCAGGCCGTGGTATCCACATACCATCTTTCAATGAAATTCTCGACCGAGTCGGGAGTAGGAATCGTCAAAGGAGACCAACAGAACGCGAGGCGATGTTACATGATAGCCGTAAAAGGAGCCGCCGACAAAAGTCCGACCAGCGTATTAACGATCGAATCATTGGACCCTCGGGGCGAGAATTACGAACGAGGACAGCCGGTCGAGGATCTTGTCCCGGTCCCCTTGGTCGAGACAGATGGATCCAAGACAATACGAATTGGCTCGTCTCTGCAGTCCCCTTTGAAAGAAAAGCTGATAGCCCTGCTCCGTAGGTACGCCGACGTCTTTGCCTGGAGTCATGAAGATATGCCCGGGATTGACCCCTCTGTGGTGACTCACCGACTTAACATCGATCCGTCGTATCGACCGATCCGTAACATAAGAGCGCGATATGCAATCTTTGAAGAAGAAGTCAACAAACTCCTCCAGGCTAATTTCGTAGAAGAAGTGTACTATCGAGTGGGTCGCGAATGTCGTGCTCGTAAAGAAATCCAACGGGAAGTGGCGAGTCTGATTGACTATACCGACTTAAATAAAGCCGCCCAAAGGATAACTTTCCACTTCCAAGGATAGACCAACTAGTAGATAGTACCGGACATGAGCTCCTTAGCTTTATGGACGCTTATTCGAGATATAATCAAATTGCAATGCATAAGACAGATAATCCAAAACTACCTTTGTCACCGACAAAGGCCTTTATTGTTACCGAGTGATGCCATTTGGTTTCAAGAATGCCGGCGCAACTTATCAAAGGTTAGTTAATAAAATCTTTGCTCGGCTTATAGGCCGAACCATGGAAGTATATATTGATGACATGCTCGTCAAAAGTATACACGCGGCAGATCATGTGAACGATTTGGAAGAAATGTTTCTCACCCTACGAAAGTTTCGGATGAAGCTGAATCCAAATAAATGCGCTTTTGGGGTGCGCTCCGGAAAGTTCCTCGGTTTCTTGGTTAGTCAGCGAGGAATAGAGGCAAACCCTGAGAAGATAAAGGCTTTGATTGATATGGAATCCCCTAAAACCATAAAGGACATCCAAAGGTTGACTGGACGAGTCGCAGCACTTAATCGGTTCCTGTCCAGAGCCACGGATAGATGTCTCCCTTTCTTCAGACAGTTGAAAGGGAGACAAACAATGGACTGGACGGAAGAATGTGAAGCGGCATTCCAACAATTAAAATCATGCCTCGGTTCTGCACCTCTCTTATCAAAGCCCGAGTCGGGGGAGTCTTTGCTCCTTTACCTAGCGGTGTCCGAGGCAGCGGTTAGTTCGGCTTTGATACGGGAATCTGAAGGAAAGCAACTGCCGGTTTACTACGTCAGCAAAGCATTATTGCCGGCAGAAACAAGATACCCAAGCCTGGAAAAAATGGCCTTGGCTTTAATTACTTCCTCTCGCCGACTCAGGCCATACTTCCATGCCCATACCATCATCGTAATGACCGATCTGCCGCTTCGCCAGGTATTGCAGAAACCAGAAGCTTCCGGCCGACTCACGAAATGGGCCATCGAATTGAGTGAATTTGACATTCAATACAGACCAAAGGCAGCAATCAAAGGGCAAGCAGTAGCTGATTTTATCGCCGAGGGAACACCACCATCCGAGCCCCCGGTCAACAATATGCCGAAAGATGTTGCAGTTCCAACAACAACCGCTCCCCCGACTCTTACCTGCCCTATTCCCTGGAAACTGTTTGTCGACGGTTCTTCCAACTCGAAGGCAAGTGGGGCTGGGGTTGTGCTGGAAACCCCCGATCATACCTATATACAGTATGCCTTACGACTTGGGTTCCAAGCGTCGAACAATACGGAGGAATATGAAGCGTTGTTACTCGGCCTCCGTCTTGCCGCTAGCATGGAAGTCACGCACCTCAGTGTTTTCAACGACTCTCAGTTGGTTGTTAATGAAGTTACCGGTGTATACCAGACACGGAAAGACCGGTTAAGGGCGTACATGCAGAAAGCGAAAGAACTTATCAACGGATTTCAACTCTGTCGTGTCACTCGGATCCCTCGTACGGAAAACAGCAAAGCCGATTTGTTAGCAAAGCTCGCCTCAGCCGATGAAGATGAAATACCCAGGTCCATCCCTGTCGAATACGTCGATAAGCCGAGTATAGATGAACCAATTAGCGAGGCCGTCAATACAATCAACTCGGAACCATCCTGGATCGATCCAATCCGCCAATACCTTGACGAAGGGAAGTTGCCCGAGAATCGCGCCGAGGCTCGACGAATTAAGATCCGAGCCTCCCGTTACACCATACTCAACGGAACCCTCTATAAGAAAGGTTACTACGCCCCGTTGCTGCGGTGCCTCAAACCCAGCGAGGCAGACTATGTATTACGGGAAATCCATGAAGGAATCTGCGGAAACCACTCTGGAGGGCGATCTCTCGCCCATAAGGTCCTACGACAGGGATATTACTGGCCCACTATCCAACACGACGCTCGCCAGCTCGTCCAAAAATGCGACAAATGTCAACGATTCGCAGCAATTCCGAGGCAAGCCCCCGAGGCACTGACGCCGATGACTGGTCCCTGACCCTTCGCACAATGGGGTGTCGACATCATAGGCCCGCTCCCTATGGGAAAAGGTCAGACCAAGTTTGCCGTGGTAGCAGTGGACTATTTCACGAAGTTGGCCGAGGCGGAGCCATTAGCTAAAATAACCGAGCAGAAGATCACCAAGTTTGTGTGGAAAAACATTATCTGCCGATTCGGAGTGCCCCGTACCATTGTCACAGACAATGGAAGGCAATTTGATAATAGGAGCTTTCGCGAGATGTGCGACAACCTCGGAATCAGAAACGTTTATTCTTCACCTCATCACCCTCAAACCAACGGACAGGTTGAGGCGGTTAACAAGATTATCAAGCAACATCTTCGGACCAAGCTTGGCCGGGCCAAAGGAGCATGGGCCGAAGAGCTCCCGAAGATTCTTTGGGCTTACCGAACTACAGCTCGAACAGCCACAGGAGAGACTCCGTTTTCACTAGCTTATGGCTCGGAAGCCGTCACTCCCGTTGAAGTCGGATTACCTTCGGCTCGAATCACCTCATTCAATGCAGAAGAGAATGAAGAACTCCTTGCACTCGGACTCGACCTTTTGGACGAACAAAGGGAAGTGGCGCGGCTGCGCACGGAGGCGCGGCAACGACAAGTGGCTCGGTTCTACAATACCCGAGTTAAGGTTAGAAGGTTTCGAATGGGAGATATGGTTCTCCGGAAAGTTTTCTCCAACACCAAGGAATTTGGATCGGGTACGCTGGGACCCAATTGGGAAGGACCCTATATCGTCTCGGGCATCATACGACCAGGAACGTATCGGCTAGAAGACCTAAACGGACAACCATTGCCTCACCCTTGGAACGCTGAACACCTCAAGGTCTACTATCCCTAGCTCGGTACTCAATGTTTAAAAACTCTGAACTAAGAAAGATTAAAGCCAAATCAAATGAATAAAGCTAAGTATTTTTCTTTCATTCATCAAAGCACGTACAAATACAATGTGTGACTACATCAAAGTGAACAAAAAAAAAAATCATCAAAGGGCCCTGGTAACTGTCCTCATGCACCGGCCTCGCCCCCAGCAGCAGTGTCTTCGGCAGCGGCGTCCGGGTTCTCGGGTTCCAAGGCTGCTCCACCCTCGATTTCTGAAAGGTCAAGGTCAGGAAAAGATTCCTTTATATCCTTGACGCATTCCAGATATCCGCTTTGGAACAAGCGGTCCCTCTCGTCCTCGAACTCTGCCGACTCAAGGAAAGCTTGGACGCTTGGTCCCTGGCCTTCTCAGCCTCCCGAGCCTTCTCGTCGGCCTGTCGAATACGCTCCGCCGCCTCAAGCTTAGCCTGAGCTAAGTCATCTGCGCACGAAGCATGAACTGCGAGAATTCGCCGGTTCTCTTCTTCAGCCTCGGAGAGCAGAGCCAGTACCCGAGCGACCTCCGCTCTCGCTTCATCCAAGGCTCTTCTGGAGGAAGCCGCCTCTGCTCCCGCATCTTCGGCAGCCTTCCGGGCAAGAGCCGCCTCGCCTGTCAGGATGCCGACCAGGATTTCGGCCTCCTCGCGTCGCCCTTCAGCTTCTGACAGAAGGGTCTGCAGCCGATGAGTTGAGGATAGCTCCTTGCTGGCCTTAATCAAGCAGGGAGCGAGTTCGAAAAGCATCCTCGCTGCATGGCTGACGGTTTGCGATGACGGGGCGTTATAGAGCCTCACGAACTCTCTTTCGCCACCGTGGGCTAAGGCCCAGGGAACCATCCCCGATACCACTTGCTGCAGGACAGACGACCCTTCCTGGTTCGTCTCCTCCCCTTTGGAGGATGCGGTCCTCGTCTCACCTTCCCTTCTGGAAGACGCGGCCCTGGTCTCTTCCTCCCATCTCGGAACGTCCGTTTCAACGTTCGCCGAGTCGGGTGCCGCCTGAGGTTCGAGGCGGAACCGCCGTCTCTTGACCCTTTCTTATGGGTGGGAATTACGACGACGGGAGGGGCGGAAGAACTCGCCGGTTCTTTCTCCTTCCGCACCATCTTTTGCCTCTTAGGCGGCCGAGGCCGACAAAAGAACTGATCGCGGAGGAGCCTTCAACTTCGTGACGCCCTAAGGGGAGGACGAGCTCCGGTCATTCAGAAGGAGCCGGCTCGTGAATAATCCTGAGATTGGGACAGGCTAGGGCAGGATCTGTAAAAAAAAAAAAAAAAAATGAAGTAAGTCGGGAAAAATTCGAAGACACATTTTCAATTATCTGTGACTTCCGAGTCTAGACCCGCAAGAAAGGCGTTACGGCTGTAGAAGCACCTTCCAAGACCTGTCAGGATCCAACGTCCTCAACTCTTTGATCCGAGCCGAGGCACTAGAGCCGATTCGCCCGCTTCTTCGGGATATCTGCTGGACAAGCCCGTCAGACTCAGAATATTACAAAAAATGAAAAAGGACGAGAGAGAGAGAACCCAAGTCACCTGCCCTCTGGAATGTCCGAGGAACACGAGCCTCGTAAGACCCGGAGTCATCAGTCTCCCACCGACCACATGCCCAAAACCAACGCTCTCTCCAATGTTTGTTGGAAGTGGGAGGGTCAGTTATCAAGGAACCGCCTCCGCCTCGCCAAGCAGCGAAGACGTAGAAGCCAGGGTAGTTCGGATTCACCCGCACTTGGTACAGGTGGAGAAATTCGTCGACTGTGAGCAGTGGCTGTTCCATCTCGGCCCACAACACCGCACACCCGAATAAATTCCTCCACCCATTCGGGACTATCTGCCCCGGGGCAATCTGAATGCGAGACAATACTCCCCGGACGATGGCCTGAAGGGGCAGACGCAAGCCGCATTGCATTGACACTCGGTAAATGGCGACCGCCCCAGCAGGAGGGTGATCCGACAAATCATTTGGACGGGGGAGATAGGTGATGACCGATTCGGGGATGTGATACCCGATCCAGATTCTGTCTAAGTCCGCCTCAGTTAAAACTGAGGGAACTGGACCGCTTAAATCTTCCCCCGATCCTTCTCCTTCAGACTCGGCATGCGCCGGTTCATCAACGGGAACTGGGTCGGAGGTTCCCTCGGCAATCAACATTTCATCTTCTTCCTCCTCATCTTCCTCCATGCCCCTTGGGAAGTTAGGCCTTCCCGGGCGGGTTAATAAAGACGACCCACCACGAGAAGGAACAACAGAAGCAGGGCGCTCCGCCGGAGCTTCAGTGACTCTCTCAGATAGAAAAGCAGCGTTGGCATCCACTGCTATCTCCGTCAGTAAGGAAGGCGATTCCGCAACATTCCAAAAACGTTGCGCTTCGCCTTCGTCTCCGGAAGCTCCCCCCTGGGGACTTCGAGAACCCCTATCCGCCATTATTATCTAATAGAGAGGGAGGAGAAACTCACCGGAGGGAGAAACGAAAACGAAAATGGCGGAAGGATAAGAGAGAGGAAATGAAGAAGAAGAAAGACCGCGAAGGCTCCAAAGGAAATGAAAAGTAGGAATGGCAATAGAAGTTCAAAATGCGGGACCCCCACCAATTTATAAGATTGCCATACGGCGGAAGTAATTAATGGGGAAATGATTCGACGCCTGCATCGATTCCCCCACTCGACACGTGGCGCTCGTCGACTGACGACAATAATGCCCTTGCTACGTGTCCAACCCTCATTGGCGGGATGAGCGAATTGACGGCTGACGGCACTGCGATGTCAAGAACCGAACCGCCTCCCGTCAATGGCGACATGGAACGCATTAAATGACCACCTACTGTCTCGGACTGGGTTATGAACCGACTCAAAACTCGCTACTCCTAAGTGTCATATGAAACACACGGAGTAGGGGGGCTTACTGTTGGGGATAAAAAATACAAGTCCGCAGACTCGGACTTAATGCCTCGGATCACAAAAGGATGTGTCAAGTCCGAGGCATGGTTCGCTAAACCGAGACAAAGGTTGAGTCGGTTCGGACGACTCATCAGCGTCCCGGGCATGCGTCGGGCGGACCACCCTGCCAGACCGACCATCGCTAGGACGAGCCTCATCCCGGATATCTTGGGATAAGATCTCCGACCCCGAAGCTCACGGGATCGGATGAAGGCTCAAGATGGGCACGATCCTATCCCCGTGATCCCAGGAGAAGATCCCGCGCTCAATATCAGGAAGAGAATCCTCGTGCGACACACGCCCCAGTAGCTATAAAAGAAGGACCCTTGTCACCTTGAGAGGTACGGAACAAATCCTCTCTAAAAAGCTCCTCAATACTCTTAGACCTAGAATCCAGGCCTGACTTTGGCATCGGAGGGTCCCCTGCTCAAGCCAGGGTCTCCTTTGTCCCTTTTTCTTTTGTGCAGGTACACGAAGGTCCAAGAGGAGGAATCGGACATTTGCATCAACACTTAGTATATCGAGTAAACTCAGTGAAGTCTACCATGATTTATGTATTTTATCTGCTCTGTTCTTCTATTTTACTAAATAATTCTAAGGATTTAACCCAAAAATTAAGCATATCCAATGTCCAAATGGTCCACACCGAAGTAAACAGTACAAATTGAACATCTACCAATGACAACTTATTTGGGGCACAAAAGTTTTGGATCAATCTTATATTTATGTTATCATTTATTAGTGTGATCTTATAAACAAGTTGGATGACCAATAAACATCACCACAGGCTGTATTTAGGTTTCAAAGGTGGAAATCATTATCACATTGTTTATTGTGGTATTATCGACTTAATATTTGGATCTGTTTTGATTTTAATTTCAACCCCTATCACATATATTTATGATGGCCCAACTGAGTATATTCAGTACGATAAGAGCGTACCGAGTTGCTCAGTACGCAATCTGATTTCCCGGCCGTTCAGGGCTAGAGACGGGCGGGGGTAGGACACAATCCCCTTCCGAAATTTCAGACCTCGCCGAGCGTACAATAATTGCAAGTGTGCTTGCGTGGTTGGGCGGGGCTCTACACACGTGTAAAGCTTGGCAAATCCCAATGCGGATTAGCTGCAACTCCGGATCCAGCCAAGTGGATACGATCCCGACCGTGGGGCCAACCTCGATGCATATGTTGTATATCCACGCCATCAATCCGTTTTGCCTGCTTACTTTAGAGCTTAATATAAATTTTTTTTTAAAAAAGCTGAAGCAGATAAAGTCTCAGGTGGGCCACACCACAGGAAACAATGATCACTGAACTCTCACCGTTAAAAACTTCATAAGTCCCACCGTGACATTTATTTGACTGCCAACCTGTTGATAAGGTCCCGTGAACATGTACGAAGGAAAAACGCGAATAACAGCTTGATACAAAACTTTTGTAGGCCTCAAGCTTCATCTGCTTGAGATTTTTTCTGCTCCTTTTCCGGCAGGCGCGGATTGGGTGCTAACCTATCAGGGCCTACCTGGAGATCTGTGGGTCCCATTGTAGTGTATATGTTTTGTCCACGCTTTCTAATTATTTTGGGATATCATTTTAGGCCATGAGCTAAAAATAACCATTGAAGGCTCAAGTGGACCCATCACAAGAAGCAGTGGGAATTGAATTCCCACCGTTAAAAATTTCCTAAGGCCTGTATTTGCCATATAACCTGTTTATAATGTCATACACACCTGTACTAAGGAAAGCATAAATATCCGCTTTATCTAAAAGTGTAAGTTTTTAATCCCCACTTTTTCCTGTAGTGGGATCACATGAGCCTTCAATCTACCTCCGTTTTTGGGCTCATGCCTTTAAATGCTTTGTCAAAATGGATGGACCGTGTTGATAAAACGTATACATCACGGTGGACTCCGCAGAGCTCCAGAACCGTCCATCTTTAGCTAGGTCCTCGTCCGGGTAGTGGCCAATCGAAGCCCATTTTTCGCATTATGCCGGATATGGAAAGACGATGGACCGCGTGGATATGCAACGCATACATCACCGCCCAGGTTGCAGCAAATCCGCGTTCCGCATAGCCCTGCTCTCGTATCCTGAGCGCGGATTGCCTCTGCCCCCGCGCAGGGAAGTTCTCGTAGCAGGAAGCTTTATGAGGCTACAGAGATTCCCATGACAAATCCTCTCCGCCCATCAGTTAAAAAAGACCTAAATACTATATAACTTCAATAATCAGTAAGATCCAAAGCTCAAGTGGGCCTCACCAAGCTAAACAGTACGAAGGGAAACTTACACCGTTGAAACCTTCTTGGAGCCGACCATGATATTTATATGCCATCCAAACCGTTCATAGTGTTACTACCACTCAGATAAACTGTAGTTATAAAAATAATTCTGATACAAAACTTCTATGGCCCCTAGCAAAGTTTCCAACGGTGGGCGTTTAATCCCCGCTATTTCACGTGGTACGTCTAACGTTAGTTTTGGATCTACATTATTTTTTCCGTACCAAAACTGCTGGACCGAGTGGATTTGTCACGGCCATCTCTGTGGGCCCCACACAACTTCCGACTACAGTAGCTTCCTTTGTACGGGATCACAGGCTATCCGCGTCTGACGATAGGCGTGTTTGGGCAGTGAGATTGGAAGGGATTACGTGGAATGGGATTCATCTGCTCCTGTGCCAATTCCCCTCCATGTTTGGGAAGAATGGAAAAGTTTGTAAGTAGATGAAATGGAATTGCATTGGTTTCCGTGCCAATTTCGCTCAATGTTAGCAAGTTGTGTAGGTCCCACCATGATGTGTGGACTATATCCACACCGTCTACCTATTTTTCGGGATTATTTTAGAGCATGGACCAAAAAATTAGATAAATTTAAAGCTCAAGTGGACCCCACCATAGAAAGCAACGGGGATTGAATACTTACCATTGAAAACTTCTTTGGGGCGACATAAGTTTTGGATTTACCTCATTTTAAGGCCCATGCCATAAAATGGGGTTAAAAAACAAATGAACGGTTTAGATATAACACATGTTGTTATTCTCAAAAATTTTAAATGATAGTATATATCCATTCAATATACCACTGTATTACCAACAAAGTATGAAATTAATCTTATCCCTGGACAATCCCCGCCAGACTCAAATTTTCATGGAACTCACGCAACCAAAAGCACCGTCCGGCCGCATGATGTGAGTGTGACATCCATTGCATGCGTCATTTTAGAAAAATCATGTTAAGAAATGATCTTAGAAATCATGCGGACACAAAATTCAAGTGGGCCACACCAGTGTACAGTACAGCTGGGATGAAGATGCCCACCATCGAAACCCGTTTATGCGCAATCCAACCCGTTCCCTACTAGGATGGAGGTGAAAACCAATATCATACTTATCCAATACTCCAGTGCTTGTCAAGAAGGTCCCAATGATGGGCGTCCCTGTCCACACTTTTCCCGTAGTGTGACCTATTTGGGTTTTGATTGCACTGGATTTTTGGCTCACATCTTGATATGAGCTGGCACAAAATGATGGACGGAGTGGATCTAACATACACATCACGATGGCCCCCAACAGAGCTTTTTGTTGAAGAGGCTTCCTGCATCGTACGTGCGTTATTTGCAACTCGTATAAACTACGAACGAGCGCGACTTCGCTGCTCTCTATTAACCGTACACGGATGGGCGCGGCGTCCTACCACCGCCTGGACGGTAATCCGTCCGGGCATGGCTCTGTGGGGCCTACCGTGATGTAACTGTTTTATCCACGTCGTTAATCGTTTTTCTCATATCATTTTAACGTATGAGAAAAAAAGTTAAGGCAGTTCCAGGGATAAAGTGGACCACAAAGTGTGGATTGAACGTCCACCATCAAAAACTTCTTGGGAGCTGGAGAAGTTTCGGATCAAGCTTATATTTGTTTTTTACACTTCATCCACGTCTACATGACCTTATTAATAGGTTGGATGGTAAAAAAACATCACGGTGCCCTTAGAAAGGTTTCAACGGTGGGTGTCATTATCACTGCAGCTTCATTTGAGGTGGCCCACTGGAGCTGTATACATGCTTCATTTTTTTCAGCATTTCTTAAAATGATCTTAGAAAAGTAATGAACGGCGTGGATAAAATAATTACATCACGGTTGGCCCCACAGAGCCCTGCCCGGATGGTAATGGGTAGGACGCAATCCGCGTCCCTGCGCACCAGGACGTAGCCAGAGATGGACGGCCTCAGGGCTCTTCGGCCCACCGTGATGTATATGTTATTTTTGGGCATGAAGTTGAAAAATAGAGTAATTAAAAGCTCCAGTGGACCACACTACAGGAACTAGCGGAGATTCAAAACTCCGGGCAGCAAAAGTGCTGGATCAAGCTGGTATTTATGTTTTCCCTGTGACTTCATGGACAGATTGGATGGCAGGTAAACATGACAGTGGCCTTAGAAAATTTTTGACAACAGGAATTCAATCCCATTGGCAAATAAACATCACGGTGAGCCTTAGAAAATTTTCGATGGTAGGAATCCAATCCCCACTACTTCTTGTGGTGTGGTCCACTTGCCTTCAATCTACCTCGTTTTTTGAATCATGTTTGATCTGTCAAAATGGATGGAAGCATGGATATGACACATACATCACATTAGGCCCCACAGGAGTTAATATTTTTTATGGTTGTTAGCATGGTCCACTTTATGTCTTAATGATTTACTAACTTATAACGTCATGAATGATTGTTCTATATAAAAAAATATATTTGAAAAAATTTGAAAGTTTTCTTACGACAAAGCGTCTGACCAACCGGTTGTATCTACAGCAACAATTAGATATATTGAGATGGGTGGGTACGTATATCTATGGCCACTTGATGGGTCAGTAAGATTATTTGTTAGTTATCGACCATTGTTATGAAAGCTAACAAAGAAGATAACGACGTCTTAATTTTATCCTAATCACTTTATCATATTTTTACCTTGTTACGATTTTAATTTATAGAAATAAGGTCATAATGTAGATGATGTTACATCTTTTCTTTTATAAAAATTTAAAAAAAAAAAAATCAAGTCACGATAAAAGGCATGTTAAAGGCTTGGTGGCTAGAGGTAAATTTTTGGAAAAGAGACCAAAAAATTGGAATAATAAGTGTAGATCTAAGTCTATATCTTAAAAAAAAAAAAAGAAAGTATTTTTGTTATAAAAAGATTGGGCACATAAAGAATGAGTATGATAAACTCAAAGGGAGAGAAAAAAATATATTTAGATAACGAGTGCTATGTAAAGTTAATTTGATAAGAATGGCAATGTTGTTATATTAACAACCCTAAATGATGATAATTCTGATAACACATAGATTCTTGATTCTGGTTATTCATATCATGTATCCCAATAAAGATTGATTTACCAATTATATCCCATTTAATAGTGGAATAATTCTTATATGGAATAATATTGCTTATAAGACTATTAGAATTGAAATAATTAGAATTAATATGTTTGTTGACATTGTGAGAATTTTGACCGAAGTGCAAGATATTTTAACTCTGATGAAAAATTCAATATATTTAGGTGTGCTTGACTTCAATAGTTATAAGATAATAACATGAAAGTAGTATAATGAGAGTTCATTGTGATTAAATGAAAAAAACATGGGCAACCTTTATGAGCTTATGTGGAATACAGTTTTAGGGTAAGCATAGTTTTACAGAGTTACATAAGAGAAACTTGTTCAAGAGTATAGAGTCTTGCAAGTTAAACTTTTGCGAGCATTATGTTTTTTTGAAGTAATATAGAGTGAATTTGAAGGCTATGATTTATCTTACTTAGGATATTTTGAATTATGTACACTTAAAATCTTTATGGTCTTTCTGAAGTTTCTTCAAAAGGAGGATCAAATTATTATTATTTTCATTGATGATTACACATGAAAGTGTGGGTTTATAATGTATATCACAAGTCCGATGTATTCGCTACTTTTAAACGCAAGAAACCGTAGTTGAAAAATAGACAACTGAGAAAGTTAAGTGCTTGAGGACAAACAAATGTGAGAATTTAAGTTAGTTGAGTTCACAAATTCTACAAAGATGGTGATATTGTTTATCACTTCACTATATCAAATACACTACAATATAATGTTGTTGCATATGGGTAGAAATAATGAATATAACATATTTCATTATCAACAGGTCGTCTAGTACAACAATAGAGTTGAAATTTTCAAAAGAGGTATGGTTTGGTCACCCTATCAATTACTTATATTTATGTATATTTGATTGTCTCACATGTTTATATGAATACTTATAAGTTGGAATTGATGAAAAAGAAATGTATCTTTCTTTGTTATGTAACATGTTTTAAATGTTATAGACTATGGTATCCTTATTATAAGAAGCCTAACATGTTTTATTATCAATAGGTCACCTATCACAACAATAGGTTTGAAAATTTCAGAAGAGGTACGGTCTGGTCACCCTCCCAATTGTTCATATTTATGTATATTTGTTTTCTTACATATGTTTATATGAATACTGATAAGTTGGAATTGATGAAAACAAAATGTATCTTTCTCTATTATGTGACAGGTACTAAATATTATAGACTATGACATCATAGTTCTAAGAAGCCTAAGCTTGTTATTAGTAATGATGTTCAGTTTGATGAGTCTTTTATAATGAAAACGATTAAATCATATGCCCAAAGCAACATTCAAGTCGAGTTTGACATCAATCATCAATAAAAAAGTAATACAATTAACATATGATATAAAAAATTTTACAGATAATTCAGAGGCGCAGATGAACCTAAGAAGTAAGAGAAGCTACAGACATACAAGAATTGCAAATTAAAAAGGGATTAAAGACTTAAGAAAATGCTAGATATTATTATGTATGCTTTGTTGATATAGCATAAAGGTTTGTTTACATTTTACAAAGCATTGGATGATGGATATTCTAACGAGTGAGAAGTTATTGTGGAATAGTATAAAATCTCTTCATAAAAATCAAACATAAAATTTAGTTGAATTGCCTAAGAGAAAAAAAAAACTATTAATTACAATCGTCTTTAGGAAAAAAAAAAAAGTTGTCATGATTTTATAAATGTAGTATATAAGGTAAAATTGATAGTAAATGGTTATGCACAAAATGAGAGTATTAGCTTCAATCTAATATTCTTATCAGTTGTAAAATACTATTTTATTCAAATCTCACTAATTATTGTTGTGTTAGTTGACCTTGAGCTAAAACAACATTCTTACATAGCGAGTTAGAAAAGTTGATCTATATACATCAGCCATAATGATTTCAGATGAAAGATAAGAAAGAAAATGTTGTTGGAATATTTGGTTGAATTAAATAGACTATTAAAATCGAGAACAAAAAAATAATAATAATAAAATTTTGAGAAAGAAGAATTTATTGAATTGAGTCGAGGTGTGACTGAGTCACTCGGCTTGAAATCGAATTTGCTCCCCTTGAACAGCGTCCCAAGTGCAACAGGTTTCCAGAGCAATTGCGAGTGCCTCATTTACATTAATCGGTTCAATTTGGGAAGTAAGACAAACATGATTACATATATTTTGAAGTTGTCTTTTTGTCTGAACGCCAGTGTGAGGTGTTCACTCCCCAAGTATAGGGTTGTGATGTAGTAATAAACTCGGTAAGACCGAGGTCGAATCCACAGGGACTGAAACTTGTACGTTTCCTGGAACTAGGTAGAAATAGAACTAGCCTAAGATGCAATCTAAATCAAATATAAATTGATGAATAATGGTGAGAGATTAATGTAAAACTTTAAGGAATTAAAAGGAAGGAAACT